>NC_139143.1:30918952-31551952 GCF_964270905.1 Leucopleurus acutus | reverse complement strand
TTGTTGCAAAGCATTATCACAGCAAGAGCCGACTAGTACAACATTCTCCAAATCACTGCCATGTCCACGGCTGCCACCGTGCCTACGTGTAATGCAACTGTGTCCTCGAACTTTGAGAACTCCTGAATGAATTCTCGGTGCCTCTCCAACACAATGTACGTGGCTAAGGTGTCCCCAGATAACTTCACTAACGTACCACCGAGACCGCCCTAAGCTTTCAGTAAACGCAATGCGACGCTCTTTCTATTCGTTTTCTGTTTCTACGTAGGTAAAATGCTTTCCGTCAATCTAAAAGGATGGAAAATTGGCACAAAACACTCTGTGCATAGTTGTTTTTCACAAAGGAAAATCACAAACGAAACAGGCATTTCACCGGGTGTAGAGCACTAACGCCCCCTAGTGCCTCTAAATGCCAAGTGAACAGAGGCGCTTAATTAAATATCGAATCCCAGCTCTCTCCGCTTGAGAGGGAGAGCAAGCCATTCTCAAGTGGAGGAGGGATGTTTTCAGCAGCTATCTGCAACATTCTCTGGACCTGGCCACTGTGTAGCTACAAAGAAACCTTTTGTCTGAGGAAACTAACTAAAGAAACTTGGAAGTGGAAAAAGCGAGAAAGAATGAGACAATACCCTTATCTTGGTGACTCATTCACTTATTCGGTCACTTACCAAATCAAATATCCACTACGTGTAGAGAGTACTGTGCTGAAAACCGCACAGGACACGGAGACGTACCCCCATTCGCAGGGAGGTTAGATACCAGAGAGGGAGACAAGATGTAGATTACCTTACGGCAGTTCCGCACCTGTCTTGTTAAACTGTTTACAGCTTCAGGGGAGAGAAGGGATCCAGAAATCGCTTGGATTCTCAGTGAAGTCTTCGCAGAGACGGAGGTGCAAAATAGGTGGACTGGAAGAAACAAAAAAATTAACCTCGTGGGTAGATGTGAAACGGAGCAGAGGTGCACAGATATTTAGACCCCGTTCTTTCTTGAAACGTCTAGAAAGTGAAACTGAAGCCAAATTACGGAGGGCCTGGAGTGTCAGTCTTAGGAGCTTGGCCGTACGGGGTTGACAGCGGGTGCCACGGACGGCTCGGAAGAGGGCAAGGGCATAACCCAAGAGCCCTGGGAGGTGTAGGAGAGGTCGCAGCGAGGGAGGTAGAAAGGCATGCGATTCTCCGAAGCAGTCACCGTAACCCAGGTGTAAACTCATAAACGGTAGACGCGGAGTAAGGGCGACACAGACGGCAGGGAGGAGTACGAGGGACACTAGAAAGGAAAACGGTCGGGGCTTCACCAGGGATTGGGTGCATTCCTTTCTCCCTCTAACAGAGGTTATCAGTAACCGGGCTAGTCGCTGGGAATCAAGAGTAAGCAAAACAGGCGTGATCTCTTCTTCCTCACGGGCCACGGGGTAAACTTACCTACCTGAAACTGGATGCGAAAGGCGATGACGGCCATAAGCGAGAGGTGCGTGGTGTCACGTGAGCTACGGTAGGGAGACGAGATGAGTTGAGTAGGTAAGGGGACGCTTTCTTGACCAAGTGACACCTGAGAAGACATGAGAAGGGTGAGGCGGCATCAGTCAGCTGCAAACTAAACAGAGGGACACTTCCTGCAGAGGGGCAGCACGGGCAATGCGCCGTTGTAAGTATGCAGGCCTGAGAGGAGGCCACTGTGGGCAGGATGATTGAGAATGAAAGGAAGGAGCTGCAAGACGAGGCCGCAGAGATCACGCTCCACCCTGCCCAGGGGATGCCCTGCCCTGCGGACTAGTACACCCAGAGAGAGAGTACCAGTGCACAGCCAGATGAGAAGCCTGCTCGAGGATGCAAGCCAACGCTGCTTCTTTCACCAAGAAAGTCTTGCCTGGTAAACTAAACAGCGTATCCATAGAGCGGACACGTGATTTACATTCTGAAGCAGGCGCCCCGCCTTACGGAACGGCGACGGTTCTCAGGGGGGCCGGGCAGGAGCCGCTCCGCGCGTCTGTCCCAGGGACCCACCCGCCTGCGGGACCTCCGGCCGCCTCGCAGGAAGCTACGACGCCCAGTCCCACGACTACCTGTGCAGCGAGGTGTACTCCGCGGACGCGTGCCACACCCACTTCAAGTGGGAGAGCGGCCTGAGTGGCAAGGCGAGAGGCCGGCCTGCCGCGCAGACCAAGAAGGCGCTCTTCGGCCTGGGCCTAGGTGCTTGCACCGCCCCCCTGGGCCTACCGGGCTCTGAGGGCCCTGCCCTGGACCCCCAGCCCCCCACCCACGCCCTTGGTTCAGTCACAGCAGAGGTGGCCACACCCACACCCTCTGTGACCTCCGCGTTCCACCCTCCTGCAGCCCCGCCCTCCCCCCTCCGCCGGTTGCCCTGGGCTACCGAAGCTGCATCCTGGGGCCAGGAGGTTCCCAGGAGGCCAAGGGAAGACACGATGGCCTTCAATGAGTCGCAGAGGCCTTACGTGGCCTTGTGTGGTTGGGCTCACCTCTTACGTTTCAGTGAACTCTGCGAGAGGACAGGGAGCTGCAGCCTCACAGTTGGGCTCCACGGGAAGGTGTGCGGGACAGACCTCAAACTGACCCACGGCATGGAGCAACACCCGCCATCGAGAGGTCTACAAGAGAGCCGCTGCAGCTAGCCCACAGGTCCGAGAAAACTAGATTCTTCTTTATGTAAGTGAGTTTTGGGGAGATTTGTTGCAAAGCATTATCACAGCAAGAGCCGACTAGTACAACATTCTCCAAATCACTGCCATGTCCACGGCTGCCACCGTGCCTACGTGTAAGGCAACTGTGTCCTCGAACTTTGAGAACTCCTGAATGAATTCTCGGTGCCTCTCCAACACAATGTACGTGGCTAAGGTGTCCCCAGATAACTTCACTAACGTACCACCGAGACCGCCCTAAGCTTTCATTAAACGCAATGCGACGCTCTTTCTATTCGTTTTCTGTTTCTACGTAGGTAAAATGCTTTCCGTCAATCTAAAAGGATGGAAAATTGGCACAAAACACTCTGTGCATAGTTGTTTTTCACAAAGGAAAATCACAAACGAAACAGGCATTTCACCGGGTGTAGAGCACTAACGCCCCCTAGTGCCTCTAAATGCCAAGTGAACAGAGGCGCTTAATTAAATATCGAATCCCAGCTCTCTCCGCTTGAGAGGGAGAGCAAGCCATTCTCAAGTGGAGGAGGGATGTTTTCAGCAGCTATCTGCAACATTCTCTGGACCTGGCCACTGTGTAGCTACAAAGAAACGTTTTGTCTGAGGAAACTAACTAAAGAAACTTGGAAGTGGAAAAAGCGAGAAAGAATGAGACAATACCCTTATCTTGGTGACTCATTCACTTATTCGGTCACTTACCAAATCAAATATCCACTACGTGTAGAGAGTACTGTGCTGAAAACCGCACAGGACACGGAGACGTACCCCCATTCGCAGGGAGGTTAGATACCAGAGAGGGAGACAAGATGTAGATTACCTTACGGCAGTTCCGCACCTGTCTTGTTAAACTGTTTACAGCTTCAGGGGAGAGAAGGGATCCAGAAATCGCTTGGATTCTCAGTGAAGTCTTCGCAGAGACGGAGGTGCAAAATAGGTGGACTGGAAGAAACAAAAAAATTAACCTCGTGGGTAGATATGAAACGGAGCAGAGGTGCACAGATATTTAGACCCCGTTCTTTCTTGAAACGTCTAGAAAGTGAAACTGAAGCCAAATTACGGAGGGCCTGGAGTGTCAGTCTTAGGAGCTTGGCCGTACGGGGTGGACAGCGGGTGCCACGGACGGCTCGGAAGAGGGCAAGGGCATAACCCAAGAGCCCTGGGAGGTGTAGGAGAGGTCGCAGCGAGGGAGGTAGAAAGGCATGCGATTCTCCGAAGCAGTCACCGTAACCCAGGTGTAAACTCATAAACGGTAGACGCGGAGTAAGGGCGACACAGACGGCAGGGAGGAGTACGAGGGACACTAGAAAGGAAAACGGTCGGGGCTTCACCAGGGATTGGGTGCATTCCTTTCTCCCTCTAACAGAGGTTATCAGTAACCGGGCTAGTCGCTGGGAATCAAGAGTAAGCAAAACAGGCGTGATCTCTTCTTCCTCACGGGCCACGGGATAAACTTACCTACCTGAAACTGGATGCGAAAGGCGATGACGGCCATAAGCGAGAGGTGCGTGGTGTCACGTGAGCTACGGTAGGGAGACGAGATGAGTTGAGTAGGTAAGGGGACGCTTTCTTGACCAAGTGACACCTGAGAAGAGATGAGAAGGGTGAGGCGGCATCAGTCGGCTGCAAACTAAACAGAGGGACACTTCCTGCAGAGGGGCAGCACGGGCAATGCGCCGTTGTAAGTATGCAGGCCTGAGAGGAGGCCACTGTGGGCAGGATGATTGAGAATGAAAGGAAGGAGCTGCAAGACGAGGCCGCAGAGATCACGCTCCACCCTGCCCAGGGGATGCCCTGCCCTGCGGACTAGCACACCCAGAGAGAGAGTACCAGTGCACAGCCAGATGACAAGCCTGCTCGAGGATGCAAGCCAACGCTGCTTCTTTCACCAAGAAAGTCTTGCCTGGTAAACTAAACAGCGTATCCATAGAGCGGACACGTGATTTACATTCTGAAGCAGGCGCCCCGCCTTACGGAACGGCGACGGTTCTCAGGGGGGCCGGGCAGGAGCCGCTCCGCGCGTCTGTCCCAGGGACCCACCCGCCTGCGGGACCTCCGGCCGCCTCGCAGGAAGCTACGACGCCCAGTCCCACGGCTACCTGTGCAGCGAGGTGTACTCCGCGGACGCGTGCCACACACACTTCAAGAGGGAGGGCGGCCTGAGTGGCAAGGCGAGAGGTCGGCCTGCCACGCAGACCAAGAAGGCGCTCTTCGGCCTGGGCCTAGGTGCTTGCGCCACCCCCCTGGGCCTACCGGGCTCTGAGGGCCCTGCCCTGGACCCCCAGCCCCCCACCCACGCCCTTGGTTCAGTCACAGCAGAGGTGGCCACACCCACACCCTCTGTGACCTCAGCGTTCCACCCTCCTGCAGCCCCGCCCGCCCCCCTCCGCCGGTTGCCCTGGGCTACCGAAGCTGCATCCTGGGGCCAGGGGGTTCCCAGGAGGCCAAGGGAAGACACGATGGCCTTCAATGAGTCGCAGAGGCCTTACGTGGCCTTGTGTGGTTGGGCTCACCTCTTACGTTTCAGTGAACTCTGCGAGAGGACAGGGAGCTGCAGCCTCACAGTTGGGCTCCACGGGAAGGTGTGCGGGACAGACCTCAAACTGACCCACGGCATGGAGCAACACCCGCCATCGAGAGGTCTACAAGAGAGCCGCTGCAGCTAGCCCACAGGTCCGAGAAAACTAGATTCTACTTTATGTAAGTGAGTTTTGGGGAGATTTGTTGCAAAGCATTATCACAGCAAGAGCCGACTAGTACAACATTCTCCAAATCACTGCCATGTCCACGGCTGCCACCGTGCCTATGTGTAAGGCAACTGTGTCCTCGAACTTTGAGAACTCTTGAATGAATTCTCGGTGCCTCTCCAACACAATGTACGTGGCTAAGGTGTCCCCAGATAACTTCAATAACGTACCACCGAGACCGCCCTAAGCTTTCATTAAACGCAATGCGACGCTCTTTCTATTCCTTTTCTGTTTCTACGTAGGTAAAATGCTTTCCGTCAATCTAAAAGGATGGAAAATTGGCACAAAACACTCTGTGCATAGTTGTTTTTCACAAAGGAAAATCACAAACGAAACAGGCATTCCACCGGGTGTAGAGCACTAACGCCCCCTAGTGCCTCTAAATGCCAAGTGAACAGAGGCGCTTAATTAAATATCGAATCCCAGCTCTCTCCGCTTGAGAGGGAGAGCAAGCCATTCTCAAGTGGAGGAGGGATGTTTCCAGCAGCTATCTGCAACATTCTCTGGACCTGGCCACTGTGTAGCTACAAAGAAACCTTTTGTCTGAGGAAACTAACTAAAGAAACTTGGAAGTGGAAAAAGCGAGAAAGAATGAGACAATACCCTTATCTTGGTGACTCATTCACTTATTCGGTCACTTACCAAATCAAATATCCACTACGTGTAGAGAGTACTGTGCTGAAAACCGCACAGAACACGGAGACGTACCCCCATTCGCAGGGAGGTTAGATACCAGAGAGGGAGACAAGATGTAGATTACCTTACGGCAGTTCCGCACCTGTCTTGTTAAACTGTTTACAGCTTCAGGGGAGAGAAGGGATCCAGAAATCGCTTGGATTCTCAGTGAAGTCTTCGCAGAGACGGAGGTGCAAAATAGGTGGACTGGAAGAAACAAAAAAATTAACCTCGTGGGTAGATGTGAAACGGAGCAGAGGTGCACAGATATTTAGACCCCGTTCTTTCTTGAAACGTCTAGAAAGTGAAACTGAAGCCAAATTACGGAGGGCCTGGAGTGTCAGTCTTAGGAGCCTGGCCGTACGGGGTTGACAGCGGGTGCCACGGACGGCTCGGAAGAGGGCAAGGGCATAACCCAAGAGCCCTGGGAGGTGTAGGAGAGGTCGCAGCGAGGGAGGTAGAAAGGCATGCGATTCTCCGAAGCAGTCACCGTAACCCAGGTGTAAACTCATAAACGGTAGACGCGGAGTAAGGGCGACACAGACGGCAGGGAGGAGTACGAGGGACACTAGAAAGGAAAACGGTCGGGGCTTCACCAGGGATTGGGTGCATTCCTTTCTCCCTCTAACAGAGGTTATCAGTAACCGGGCTAGTCGCTGGGAATCAAGAGTAAGCAAAACAGGCGTGATCTCTTCTTCCTCACGGGCCACGGGGTAAACTTACCTACCTGAAACTGGATGCGAAAGGCGATGACGGCCATAAGCGAGAGGTGCGTGGTGTCACGTGAGCTACGGTAGGGAGACGAGATGAGTTGAGTAGGTAAGGGGACGCTTTCTTGACCAAGTGACACCTGAGAAGAGATGAGAAGGGTGAGGCGGCATCAGTCAGCTGCAAACTAAACAGAGGGACACTTCCTGCAGAGGGGCAGCACGGGCAATGCGCCGTTGTAAGTATGCAGGCCTGAGAGGAGGCCACTGTGGGCAGGATGATTGAGAATGAAAGGAAGGAGCTGCAAGACGAGGCCGCAGAGATCACGCTCCACCCTGCCCAGGGGATGCCCTGCCCTGCGGACTAGCACACCCAGAGAGAGAGTACCAGTGCACAGCCAGATGACAAGCCTGCTCGACGATGCAAGCCAACGCTGCTTCTTTCACCAAGAAAGTCTCGCCTGGTAAACTAAACAGCGTATCCATAGAGCGGACACGTGATTTACATTCTGAAGCAGGCGCCCCGCCTTACGGAACGGCGACGGTTCTCAGGGGGGCCGGGCTGGAGCCGCTCCGCGCGTCTGTCCCAGGGACCCACCCGACTGCGGGACCTCCGGCCGCCTCGCAGGAAGCTACGACGCCCAGTCCCACGGCTACCTGTGCAGCGAGGTGTACTCCGCGGACGCGTGCCACACACACTTCAAGAGGGAGGGCGGCCTGAGTGGCAAGGCGAGAGGTCGGCCTGCCACGCAGACCAAGAAGGCGCTCTTCGGCCTGGGCCTAGGTGCTTGCGCCGCCCCCCTGGGCCTACCGGGCTCTGAGGGCCCTGCCCTGGACCCCCTGCCCCACCCCACCCTTGGTTCAGTCACAGCAGAGGTGGCCACACCCACACCCTCTGTGACCTCCGCGTTCCACCCTCCTGCAGCCCCGCCCTCCCCCCTCCGCCGGTTGCCCTGGGCTACCGAAGCTGCATCCTGGGGCCAGGAGGTTCCCAGGAGGCCAAGGGAAGACACGATGGCCTTCAATGAGTCGCAGAGGCCTTACGTGGCCTTGTGTGGTTGGGCTCACCTCTTACGTTTCAGTGAACTCTGCGAGAGGACAGGGAGCTGCAGCCTCACAGTTGGGCTCCACGGGAAGGTGTGCGGGACAGACCTCAAACTGACCCACGGCATGGAGCAACACCCGCCATCGAGAGGTCTACAAGAGAGCCGCTGCAGCTAGCCCACAGGTCCGAGAAAACTAGATTCTTCTTTATGTAAGTGAGTTTTGGGGAGATTTGTTGCAAAGCATTATCACAGCAAGAGCCGACTAGTACAACATTCTCCAAATCACTGCCATGTCCACGGCTGCCACCGTGCCTACGTGTAAGGCAACTGTGTCCTCGAACTTTGAGAACTCCTGAATGAATTCTCGGTGCCTCTCCAACACAATGTACGTGGCTAAGGTGTCCCCAGATAACTTCACTAACGTACCACCGAGACCGCCCTAAGCTTTCATTAAACGCAATGCGACGCTCTTTCTATTCGTTTTCTGTTTCTACGTAGGTAAAATGCTTTCCGTCAATCTAAAAGGATGGAAAATTGGCACAAAACACTCTGTGCATAGTTGTTTTTCACAAAGGAAAATCACAAACGAAACAGGCATTTCACCGGGTGTAGAGCACTAACGCCCCCTAGTGCCTCTAAATGCCAAGTGAACAGAGGCGCTTAATTAAATATCGAATCCCAGCTCTCTCCGCTTGAGAGGGAGAGCAAGCCATTCTCAAGTGGAGGAGGGATGTTTTCAGCAGCTATCTGCAACATTCTCTGGACCTGGCCACTGTGTAGCTACAAAGAAACCTTTTGTCTGAGGAAACTAACTAAAGAAACTTGGAAGTGGAAAAAGCGAGAAAGAATGAGACAATACCCTTATCTTGGTGACTCATTCACTTATTCGGTCACTTACCAAATCAAATATCCACTACGTGTAGAGAGTACTGTGCTGAAAACCGCACAGGACACGGAGACGTACCCCCATTCGCAGGGAGGTTAGATACCAGAGAGGGAGACAAGATGTAGATTACCTTACGGCAGTTCCGCACCTGTCTTGTTAAACTGTTTACAGCTTCAGGGGAGAGAAGGGATCCAGAAATCGCTTGGATTCTCAGTGAAGTCTTCGCAGAGACGGAGGTGCAAAATAGGTGGACTGGAAGAAACAAAAAAATTAACCTCGTGGGTAGATATGAAACGGAGCAGAGGTGCACAGATATTTAGACCCCGTTCTTTCTTGAAACGTCTAGAAAGTGAAACTGAAGCCAAATTACGGAGGGCCTGGAGTGTCAGTCTTAGGAGCTTGGCCGTACGGGGTGGACAGCGGGTGCCACGGACGGCTCGGAAGAGGGCAAGGGCATAACCCAAGAGCCCTGGGAGGTGTAGGAGAGGTCGCAGCGAGGGAGGTAGAAAGGCATGCGATTCTCCGAAGCAGTCACCGTAACCCAGGTGTAAACTCATAAACGGTAGACGCGGAGTAAGGGCGACACAGACGGCAGGGAGGAGTACGAGGGACACTAGAAAGGAAAACGGTCGGGGCTTCACCAGGGATTGGGTGCATTCCTTTCTCCCTCTAACAGAGGTTATCAGTAACCGGGCTAGTCGCTGGGAATCAAGAGTAAGCAAAACAGGCGTGATCTCTTCTTCCTCACGGGCCACGGGGTAAACTTACCTACCTGAAACTGGATGCGAAAGGCGATGACGGCCATAAGCGAGAGGTGCGTGGTGTCACGTGAGCTACGGTAGGGAGACGAGATGAGTTGAGTAGGTAAGGGGACGCTTTCTTGACCAAGTGACACCTGAGAAGACATGAGAAGGGTGAGGCGGCATCAGTCAGCTGCAAACTAAACAGAGGGACACTTCCTGCAGAGGGGCAGCACGGGCAATGCGCCGTTGTAAGTATGCAGGCCTGAGAGGAGGCCACTGTGGGCAGGATGATTGAGAATGAAAGGAAGGAGCTGCAAGACGAGGCCGCAGAGATCACGCTCCACCCTGCCCAGGGGATGCCCTGCCCTGCGGACTAGCACACCCAGAGAGAGAGTACCAGTGCACAGCCAGATGAGAAGCCTGCTCGAGGATGCAAGCCAACGCTGCTTCTTTCACCAAGAAAGTCTTGCCTGGTAAACTAAACAGCGCATCAATAGAGCGGACATGTGACTTACATTCTGAAGCAGGCGCCCCGCCTTACGGAACGGCGACGGTTCTCAGGGGGGCCGGGCAGGAGCCGCTCCGCGCGTCTGTCCCAGGGACCCACCCGCCTGCGGGACCTCCGGCCGCCTCGCAGGAAGCTACGACGCCCAGTCCCACGGCTACCTGTGCAGCGAGGTGTACTCCGCGGACGCGTGCCACACACACTTCAAGTGGGAGGGCGGCCTGAGTGGCAAGGCGAGAGGCCGGCCTGCCGCGCAGACCAAGAAGGCGCTCTTCGGCCTGGGCCTAGGTGCTTGAGCCGCCCCCCTGGGCCTACCGGGCTCTGAGGGCCCTGCCCTGGACCCCCAGCCCCCCTGCCCTTGGTTCAGTCACAGCAGAGGTGGCCACACCCACACCCTCTGTGACCTCTGCGTTCCACCCTCCTGCAGCCCCGCCCGCCCCCCTCCGCCGGTTGCCCTGGGCTACCGAAGCTGCATCCTGGGGCCAGGGGGTTCCCAGGAGGCCAAGGGAAGACACGATGGCCTTCAAGGAGTCGCAGAGGCCTTACGTGGCCTTGTGTGGTTGGGCTCACCTCTTACGTTTCAGTGAACTCTGCGAGAAGACAGGGACCTGCAGCCTCACAGTTGGGCTCCACGGTAAGGTGTGCGGGACAGACCTCAAACTGACCCATGGCATGGAGCAACACCCGCCATCGAGAGGTCTACAAGAGAGCCGCTGCAGCTAGCCCACAGGTCCGAGAAAACTAGATTCTTCTTTATGTAAGTGAGTTTTGGGGAGATTTGTTGCAAAGCATTATCACAGCAAGAGCCGACGAGTACAACATTCTCCAAATCACTGCCATGTCCACGGCTGCCACCGTGCCTACGTGTAAGGCAACTGTGTCCTCGAACTTTGAGAACTCCTGAATGAATTCTCGGTGCCTCTCCAACACCATGTACGTGGCTAAGGTGTCCCCAGATAACTTCACTAACGTACCACCGAGACCGCCCTAAGCTTTCATTAAACGCAATGCGACGCTCTTTCTATTCGTTTTCTGTTTCTACGTAGGTAAAATGCTTTCCGTCAATCTAAAAGGATGGAAAATTGGCTCAAAACACTCTGTGCATAGTTGTTTTTCACAAAGGAAAATCACAAACGAAACAGGCATTTCACCGGGTGTAGAGCACTAACGCCCCCTAGTGCCTCTAAATGCCAAGTGAACAGAGGCGCTTAATTAAATATCGAATCCCAGCTCTCTCCGCTTGAGAGGGAGAGCAAGCCATTCTCAAGTGGAGGAGGGATGTTTTCAGCAGCTATCTGCAACATTCTGTGGACCTGGCCACTGTGTAGCTACAAAGAAACCTTTTGTCTGAGGAAACTAACTAAAGAAACTTGAAAGTGGAAAAAGCGAGAAAGAATGAGACAATACCCTTATGTTGGTGACTCATTCACTTATTCGGTCACTTACCAAATCAAATATCCACTACGTGTAGAGAGTACTCTGCTGAAAACCGCACAGAACACGGAGACGTACCCCCATTCGCAGGGAGGTTAGATACCAGAGAGGGAGACAAGATGTAGATTACCTTACGGCAGTTCCGCACCTGTCTTGTTAAACTGTTTACAGCTTCAGGGGAGAGAAGGGATCCAGAAATCGCTTGGATTCTCAGTGAAGTCTTCCCAGAGAAGGAGGTGTAAAATAGCTGGACTAGAAAACAAAAATTAACGTCATGGGTAGATTTGAAACGGAGCAGATATGCACAGATAATTAGACCCAGTTCTTTCTTAAAAAGTCTAGAAAGTGAAATTGAAGCCAAATTATGGAGGGTCTTGAGTGTCAATCTTAAGAGTTTGGCTGTATTGGGTTGACAGTGGGTGCCACGGATGGCTCGGAAGAGGGCAATGGCATAACCCAAGAGCCTTGGGAGGTGTAGGAGAGGTTGCAGCTAGGAAGATAGAAAGACATGCGAATCTCCGAAGCAGTCATCGTAATCCAGGTGTAAACTCATAAACGGTAGACGTGGAGTAACGGTGACACAGATGGCAGGGAGGAGTATGAGAGACACTAGAAAGAAAAACGGGCAGGGCTTCACCAGGGATTGGATACATTCATTTCTCCATCTAACAAAGTTTATCAGTAACTCTGCTAGTCGCTGGGAATCAAGAGTAAGCAAAACAGGCATGATCTCTTCCTCACGGACCATATGGTAAACACCTACCTAAAACTGGATGTGAAATGTGATTAAGGCTGTAAGTGAGAGGTACGTGGTTTTATGTGAGCTACGGTAGGGGGACGTGATGAGTTGAGTAGGTAAGGGGACACTTTCTTGGCAAAGTGACACATGAGAAGAGATGCGAACGGTGAGGAGGCATCAATCAGCTGCAAACTAAACAGAAGGACATTTCCTGCAGAGGGGCAGCATGGGCAATGCGCCCTTGTAAGTATGCAGGCCTGAAAGGAGGCCACTGTGGGCTGGATGACTGAGAATGAAAGGAAGGAGCTGCAAGACGAGGCCACAGAGATCATGCTCCATCCTGCCCAGGGGATGCCCTGCGCTGCAGACTAGCACCCCCAGAGAGAGAGTACCAGTGCACAGCCAGATGAGAAGCCTGCTCTAGAATGCAAGTCAACGCTGCTTCTTTCACCAAGAAAGTCTTGCCTGGTAAACTAAACAGTATATGTAGTGGACATATGATTTACCTTCTGAAGCAAGCTCCTTATCTTACAGAACGGCACCAGTTGTCCACCGGAAGCCATCCTTTGACTCCACATTTTAGACCATGGTGAGGAGATTAGTCTTTATCCTAAGAGCAATGGAAAGTCACAGACGGATTTGAAGTGGAGATGGTGGTGTCTGCATCATGGAACATGTATTGGAAGGCAGCCAGAGTCAGCAGAAAGAAGATGAGGAAGTTTGTGTCTGAAACACTTACTTTCTTGTTGAAATAAGAGGTATCCTCTGCAGGTGAGAGAGCAAGGACACACAACAGAGTCTAGTGGGACATGAAAAGAGTGGAGAAAGAGTCATTGTTAACGGCCATAAGTAAGGGAGTAGAAAAAAGAAATGGGGACCACATGTCAGTTAAAATAAGACAGCCTATGTTGTTTCCATAGCTCTGTGACTGGATCTAACAAAACACATTGCTCTGAAAGCAGGTCCAGAGAAGATAAATGTTAGAGATGCGCAGAATGCATCTGCAGTGAGGTTCCATGGGACGGTAAAATGGCTTGGCAGTCTGGGTATAATGTTGTCATGATGGACCAGCAGTCAACTACAGGGAATCAGAGGTAAAATGATAAACTGTATTCTAGTCAAACTTACACTCACCAGAGCCCGGAAGGAGGAGAGCCCGTGTCTTGTGCTGCCCAGTGTCCATGTCCCTCCCAGCTCAGGTATTGGCAGGGAAGCCCAGGCATCTTGTCTTGGGCCAGGCACGCACCTGGCTTGTCAGAGGGTCCCAGAGGTGCTGTGGGGAGGCAGCTTTTGCTCACCATGTTCAGGGAAGCTACAACACACCAGATACTGAAAGGAGAACCAAAGCCACTATTAAGACATAATTCAACTGTCTCCCAGTCCAGCAAGTGGTCCTGTTAGCACCGTATCAGTGCAACTGGCGTCACCCCACCCCAGGACCAAGCCAAACGAACGCCTCTCCAGGGGCCTCGAGACCCCACGACCTGGGCCACACACACGGGAGCATCACTCAGCTATGCAAAGGGGTGAAGCCCTGACACTCACAACAACGTGGACGGACCCTGAGAACATGATGCTCAGTGAGAGAAGCCAGACACAGAAGGACACACAGTGTGTGATTCCATTGATGGGAAACGTCCAGAACAGGCAGATCCACAGACACAGAGTGTCAGGGGCTGGAGCAGGGGACTGCCGGCCCTTTGTGCTGATGGAATGTTCTGGAATTAGAGGTGAAGGCTGCACAGCTCTGTGAATATAGTAAAAGCCATTAAATTGTACACTTCATATGGGTGAGTTCAGTGGTGTGTGAATGCTATCTCGGCAAAGCTGTCATTTAAAAAGACACAACACCCAGCGCGGCTCCTCCTCCCCTTGTCCCACCCCTTCACCTGGTGTCTGTCCCAGACCAGGTGTGGGCCCAGCGTGTCCTGTGGCCCCAGCACCTGCTCTCCGGTGGGACCCTCACTCAGCCTGCAGGGTGAGCACAGAGCAGACGCCAGGGAGGCACCTGCACACCAGGGGAAACGTGAGCCACCACCACCATGGGACATGCAAATCCTTCCCTAGAGCTCCCCGCCCCAAGCCCCATGACTCCTGCCATCCCCGTGGGCACCACCCCGTGGCGGTCCCCCCCCCAGGGACACAGCCTGCAAAAACCCCTTCCCCACCCAGGAAAAGACGTGTCAGGTTTTTAAAGGACCAGCGTTCTCAGAGGTAACCTCTCTCACACACCGGCTGCCCGTGCACCTGGTGTGAGCCTGACGTGCTTTCCCGACATCGGCCGCGTACCCCATGACTAACTGAGGGGATTCAAACGGAAGCCCCTCAGAGATGAGGAGGCGTCGTCATCCAAGGTCAATACTCAGTGAAGCACGCAGCCTCCGACCTCCCAACTGCAGCTCACGGGAACCTGTGACTCGGGAGCCCTGCCAGGCGCCCTGGACAGGAAGAGGGCCCAGTCCGACACAGGGGCGCTGAGGAACAGAGCCCCGGGCTAGGCACCGCGACAGTGGCCGTGGGTGGGGAGAGAGAGTCTGGGAAGGAACAAGAAAGGCGGGCAGTGAGGGAGGCACTACAGAGCCACGCATGAGCTGCGGAGGACCATGGACAGGCACCCGGCATGTCCTCTGTTAACACCCTTGGGACCACTTGACGCCATGGGCGTGGCAGGAGACCCGGCTGGTGGGAACGGCAGGGACAGCTTGAGGGGACAGAGAAGACGTCAAAGAGGCCTCCAGGCAGCACCCTGAGTGGGAGGAAGGAAACAGGACTGTCATCCCACAGCCAGGGAGAGAAGGCGCACGCACTGGGGAAGAGTGCCAGGACCATGAGAGGAGGACACAGCAGAAAGAAAGAGGGAGAAGAGGGGGTTCCTGGGAGACATGCACCGGGCCCGGGGCCCAGGGATGCGCAGACACAGCCAGTCACACCCTACAGGTCCCCAAATCCAAAAGGGACACCAAACACTCTGTATCTTGATTGTATCAATGACAATGAAATCATTACATCGGTGCGTAGCTTTGTAAGATGCCACCATCGGGAGAAACTGAGTAAAGAGAATGTGGGATGTGTCCGACCTATTTCTGACAGCTGTGCAAGAATCTACGATAATCTCAAAATAAAAAGTTTAATTTAATTAAGGAAAAAAGGACGCAGCTCTTAGAGGTAGACTGGGGGCCGGTCCCCTGCAGCTCCCAGCCGCCTCCTGCCTAGTGAATATCCAAAGGGCCGGCTGGCTGCCTCTGGCCCCTCCCACCAGGAACAGAGTATACAGGCGGCATTTGGATGTTAGGGACCAAAGTATGAAAGCTAACAGGCATGTACATACAGAATACCAGGCATTTCCCGGTGATCCCTTCCTCTTCAAAGGGGCTACTTCACCCACGGAAAGTCCTCAAAGGGTTAACCTGCCTTCCACCTGAGCTCAGATTAGGCAGGACTCACACCAGCAGAGGTCAGATCAGAAAATGTTTTCTGAGTCACAGGGAGGGATGGCTCACTCACCCTCCCACTTCAGCTACTACCCACTGTGGAGTGAAGGGTGTGACTGCTCAGCAGGCATTCATCAGAGACTCGTGGGCTCTCAGGAGGAAGTCAGAAGCAGGCGGGGACACTCACGCTGGGGCCGCTCCACGCCCACAGCCTCAGTGAGTCACGGAGGGGAAGGACCACTGCACGCCCTTTCTGGCTCCTGCCCTGCCATCAGGCAGCCGAAGATATCACCTGCTTCCTCCTGAGCTGAGACCCGGTTTTCCCACCAAAAGAAGGACCATCCTGCTTTAGAAATGCCACCGTGAGCTATAAGTAGATATCTGGGAACTCTCAGTCACAGAAGGAACAAAACTCGCCCTGCACCCCACCCTCCTATTTGTCAGTTGCGCAAAAGCCCATCTTGGAGGCTGGACATTTCCGAGTACAGGCGGTTGTGGCTGTTTACACTTCCTCCTGCGGGTGCCCCCACCTCAGAGAAACCACCCACACCTCCCCCAGGGCAAATCTGGCAGCCCCACTCTCTGGGACCTCAGTTGATCCCATATACGGGGCACTACACCTCAGCTGAACTTCTGTGTTTATAGATCACCTACCGTCCTTAGTTCATAAGTTTTGAGAATAAGAATACTGTCACCCTCAGAATGGGAGAAAATATTCGCAAACGAATTAACGGACAAAGGATTAATCTCCAAAATATATAAACAGATCATGCAGCTCAATACTAAAGAAACAAACAACCCAATCCAAAAATGGACAGATGACCTAAATAACCATTTCTCCAAAGAAGACATACAGATGGCCAAGAAGCACGTGAAAAGCTGCTCAACATCACTAATTATTAGAGAAATGCAAATCAAAACTACAATGAGGTATCACCTCACACCAGTTAGAATGGGCACCATCAGAAAATCTACAAACAACAAATGCTGGAGAGGGTGTGGAGAAAAGGGAACCCTTTTGCACTGCTGGTGGGAATGTTAATTGATACAGCCACTATGGAGAACAGTATGGAGGTTCCTTAAAAAACTAAAAATAGAATTACCATTTGATCCAGCAATCCCACTACTGGGCATATACCCAGAGAAAACCATAATTTAAAAAGACACATGCACCCCAATGTTCACTGCAGCACTATTTACAACAGCCAGGTCATGGAAGCAACCTAAATGCCCATCGACAGATGAACAGATAAAGAAGTTGTGGTACATATACACAATGGAATATTACTCAGCCATAAAAAGGAAAGAAATTGAGTCATTTGTTGAGACGTGGATGGATCTAGAGACTGTCATACAGAGTGAAGTAAGTCAGAAAGAGAAAAACAAATATCGTATGTAAACGCATGTATGTGGAACTTAGAAAAATGGTACAGATGAACTGGTTTGCAGGGCAGAAGTTAAGACACAGATGTAGAGAACAAACGTATGGACACCAAGGGGGGAAAGCCGCGGGGGGGTGGGGATGGTGGTGTGTTGAACTGGGCGAGTCGGACTGACATGTATACACTGATGTGTATAAAACTGATGACTAATAAGAACGTGCTATATAAAAAAATAAATTAAATAAAATTCAAAAATCAAAAAAAAAAAGAATACTGTCTACTGTCCTCCGCGCCCCCTGGAACACTCACTCTAAATATCCAGGAGGTGCTTGCAGAATGAATGAATCAATGAACAAACAAGCTCACTCATTTCAAATGTGCGGTCACGTGAATAACCTGACCTTCTAAGAAGTTAAGCTTCTGGAAGGAGCCCATTTTCTTAATGTATTCAGCATCGAGTCATCACAAAATATGAACTCTTATAAAGTACTGCCCCCTCACTTCCCATGAGAAAGCAAAATTCCTCATCAGGGAAATGGGAGGGTAGCAGACATTACCCGCAAAGCTTTAGGAAGGCTGCAGCTCGCTGAGCACTTCACTAGGGCCCCTGACCGCCTGCCTGATAGTAGGACAGACACACCAGGAATGGCTGCTGACCAGCAGAAAGAGCACCCGGCGAGGCAGGCAGCACACCCTGCACCCTGCCAAGCGAGGTCCAGCCAGCAAGGGAAAGACGCTCTCTCCACTTCAGAACCGCCCACCACTAGAAAGCCAGGTCCTGCCAGGGCCTGGACACACGAGGCCTTCCTTACAAGGGTTACAAATCTGTGGCCTTGCTCTGCCTCGAATAAAAGACAGAGACGGGGACAACATGACCATCTCCAGATGAACCTTCAACTTCGTTTCAAGTGCCTGGGTGCTGGGTCACAGTGCATTTCTAAACTCTTCCAATACTCAAAAATACCAATTTCTAAGATGCAGAAGGGTTGTTAAACATACACTTAGCACAGATCCCAGTCCCACTCCTGAGTATTTTCTCAAGTGAGGTAAAAACCCAAGTTCACATGGAAACCTGCCCTGGGATGTTTACAGCAGCTTTATTCCTGATCCCCTCAAAACTGGAAACATCCCACAAGTCCTGCCACCCGCAGGCGAATGGACAAACGCATCATGGAATACAACACAGCCAGAAAAAGGAGTGGCTTCTCATACCCGCAACAACAGGGATGACGGATTTCCCTGGTGGTCCAGTGGCTAAGACTCCGCGCTCCCAATGCAGGGGGCCCGGGGTCCATCTCTGCTCAGGGAACTAGATCCCGCACGCTGCAACTAAAACATACTGCATGCGCCAATGAAGATCCCATGTGCCGCAACTAAGACCCGGCACAGCCAAGTAAATAACTAACTAAATCAATGTTTAAAACAACAACAACAAAAAAAACAAACCTGGGATGAATCTCGTATAGGTTTTGCTGAGCCAAAGCAGCCAGAATTGAAAAGCTACATGCTGTTGTTCCGTTCATCTGGCTTTCTGGAAAAGCCAAAACCTTAGGGACAGAGAGGAGATTAGTGGCCAAGAGGCTAGAGGCGCGCTGGCGCCAAAGGGCAGCAAGTGGGATGACAGGATTGCTCTGCCGCCTGACGGCGATCATCTGTCAAAACTCCTACAACTGTGCACTACAAGTGAACTATGCTTCATGGCTACTAAGGATAAACAAATTAATACATTTTGAAAAATGCGCCGGCCAGCCAACCGGTGCATGACAAGTGCAGTAAGAGGGGCGGGGAGGCGAGGCAAGTGCATCAGCTGGAGTTCTGAAGGTTCTCCCCACTTTCAGTTTCCCTCCCCTGGGATGTCTCCCCGTCCTGCCCACTGCTCAGGCCGCCCACCCGGGCCACCCGGAGTTACCCAACCGGAAAAGCCAGAGCCCAGGCTCAGCCGCGCCTCCGGGCACAGGAAGGGCAAAAATAGAAAGCGCCAGTGCGCGGTGGCGGGCTGGAAACCCTCGGACCTCAGATAACTGCGGAGAACCGGGGCCCGGGAGTCAACATCGGCTCCCGGGAGTCAACATCGGCTCCCAGGCGGTCCCAGCGTCCCGACCCCGACCCCGGCCGCGACACACTTTCCACGAACTGACACACACGGAGCCCGCGCGAGGGCCGGGTCGCCTGGAGGCCGGTCCCTCGCAAGCCGAGCGCACGAAAGAGCGCCCCAAAGGCGCTGGCCCAAGGCGCCCGCTGCGCTTTCCCTCCGGAAGATGGGCTGCAGGGCCCAAGCGTAAACCCTGAGACAAGGAACACGCGCACCACGCCGCCACGGGGGACGAGAGGCCGGGCGTCCACCTAGCCGGACACCCTGCATTTCTGGACTCACCGGACGCCTGTGTAAATTTACGTCTGGCGTGTCATTTTCCAAAGGCCACTCAAGATCAGGGGACAGAATGCCTCCTCTCCAAGTGTCCTGCCAGCCCACCCACTCAAGATCAGAGGGACAAAATGCCTAACTAAAACAAAACAGAAACACAAAAAAACTGGAGTGAGGGAGGAAAGGGTGCCCTGAAAAATAAAAAAAGAACTAAGCACGTTGACAGCGCTAAGAATAAACTACCAGGAAAAAGAAACCCTACATGTCAGATCCTAAAGTACAGAAGGGCAAGCCGGCCGGCATTCCAGGCCCGGGGGGACCGGGGTCCCCAGCCCTGCAAAGCCAACCGCAGACTGGCTCAGGTGCCCCTCGGAAGCACGGGGTCCCCGCGGCTGAGTCTGCGCCCCCGGCCGGCGCCGGCTCCCCTCTGCCCACCCTGCGCGCGGGGGCTAGAAACTGCCGCGGAGAACCACGGCGGGGCGGGAAGGGGGCCTCCAAACAGGGTCTGGCGACTCGAGTCGCTCCGTTTCTCGGTGGGCTCAGTACGCGCCGTGGGGGAAGAGGGGCGGGGGCCCGGGAGGAGACGGGCGGCACTTACGTAGACCGGCAGCGGCCACGGGTAGACGGCGGGCTCGGCCCCCACGAGCGACTCCAGCCTCAGCTCCAGCTTCTCCCCCATGTCTTCGCGCGCGGCCCCCGCACCGTGCTAGTTTGGCGGTTGGCGGGGGGGCGCGGCGCCGCCGGCGGGGGCGGGGCAGACGGGCAGACGGAGGCTGAGGGGAGGGTGCCTGGCCTGGGCCTCAGCTGCCGCCGCCGCGCTCCCATCCGGCCCCCGGCTCCCTCTTTGCGGTCACAGGCCCGGGGCCTCCAGCGCTGTCGCCAACTCGGGCCGGCGTGAGGCGAGCACAACAGCCTGGGCCGGGCTGAACCACTCGCGGCACGCGCGGACCGCCCCGTGGACTCGCACGCTCTCACGCACGGACGGACGCACGCACGCACAGACGCACGTCTTCGGCTGCCCCCGGCCACCCCCACCGGCCCGAAACGGGGACCCGGGAAGACTCCTCAGGGCCAGTGGTGGCGGGTTCGACTCCCGCACTTGACACACCGTGACACACACCCTCCCCCCCAATAATAAGACTATAATTCCTATTAAATATGACAGCCAGAATCCCGGCTTCTGTTCACAAAAATGCCGTGTATTTAGCCTATGCTAGGCACCAGACCGCGGACGCTCAGTACTGGCAAAAAAGGAAATGCCCTGCCCTCATAGCACTGCCATTTTAATTGGAATAGTAGTGACAATGGTCAAGGGAGAAAATAAAGTGTCATCATCGCCACGGGGATGGTTAATCTCATGTGCGCACTGCGTGGGGCCCCGGCAACCACAAACATTATTCCAGATGTGGCCAGGAAGGTATTTTTCAAGAGAGGTTAACACTGAAATGGGTCCACTTTGCATAAAGGAGATTGTCAATGCCACGGTGTGGGTGGGCCTTGTCCATCACTTGAAGGACTGGAGAGAAAAATGAGGTTCCCTAGAAAGAGGGAACTGTTCCTCCAATGGCCTTGGGACATCAGCTCTTCCCTGTGTCTCCAGCCCAGAGTCCTGCCCTGACTTGCCTGCCTCACGGTCACATGAGTCAACTCCTTAAAACAAAACTATATATGTAAAAATACTGAATATATACAAGCCTATTAATTTGTATATGTGTGTATACATATTATATATATGTATACACGTTTATATGTGCGTGCGTTTGTAGTATATGTGTAAGTACTATATACAGTATACATACAAGCCTATATATTTGTGTGTACATATTGTATACATGTATGTATGTGTATATATATAGTATACACATTATAAACGTGAACATGCTGTATATATATATTGATATACGGGTGTGTATATATATAGTATATGTACACTGTATGTATGTATACAGTGTATATTTATATATAGGTGTGTCTCGATTTTTTTTTAACTATGGACATCCAGTTGTTTCAGCACTATTTGATGAAAAGACTATATTTGCTCCATTGTATTGTCTTTGTTCTTTTGCCAAAGACCAGTTGATTGTATTTATGTGGGTCTATTTTGGGGCTCTTTATTCTGTTCCATTGATCTACTTCTTGTTTCACCAATACCACCCTGTCTTGATTACTGCACCTGCATAATAAGTCTTCAAGCTGGGTAGTGTCATTCCTTCAACTGTGTCCTTCAATGAGGTGATAGCTATTCTGGGTCTCTTGCCTCTTCATATGGACTTTAGAATCAGTTTGTCAATATCCATAAAATAACTTGCTGGGATTTTGATTGGGATTGCACTGAATTTCTATAGATTAACTTAGAAAGAACTGACATTTTGAGAATACCGAGTCTTCCTATTCATGAACATGCAATCTCTCTCCATTTATTTAGTTATTCTTTGACTTCATTCATCACGGTTTTGTAGTTTTCCTCCTATAGATGTTGTACATATTTTATTAGATTTATATAGAAGTATTACATTTTTGGCAATGCTCATGTAAATAGTGTCAGGTTTTTTTTAAATCTATTCCACTTGTTCATTTTTGGGATATAGGAAAGCAATTGCCTTTTGTATATTAACCCTGGATCCTGCAACCTTGCTATAATCACTTATTAGTTACAGGAGTTTTGGGTCAACACTTTAAGATTTTCTACATAGATGATCATGTCACCTGTGAACAAAGACAGGTTTATGTCTTCGTTCTCAATCTGTACACCTTTTATTTCCTTTTCTTGCCTTATTGCATTAGCAAGGACTCGCAGCACAATATTGAAAAGTTATAATAAAGGAGGACATCCTTGCCTTGTGCTTAATCTTAGTGGGAAAGCATTGAGTTTCTCTCCAGTAAGTATGTCAGCTATTGGTTTTTTTGTAGATCGTATTTATCAAGTTAAGAAAGTCCCTCTCTATTCCTAGTTTACTGAGAGTTTTTCTCATGAGTGCACACTGGATTTTGTCAAATGCTTCTTCCGCATGTATTTATATATTTTTTTTCCTTTATTTGTCTTGGTTGGATTATATTAATTAATTTTCAAATGTTGAACCAGCCTTATGTACCTGACACAAATCCCGTTTGGTCATGGTATATAATTGTTTTTATACTTTTTTGGCTTCAATTCGCTAACATTTTGTTGAGAATCTCTGACACAATTTTTATCACATTTCTACTATAAAAGGCTTGGGATTCTAACGAATTTAAGCTATTAATTAGTCTTATCAAATTGTGCTCAAAGATACACCATAGCAGAACCCTGAGGGAATGGATAGTGAATGGTAAGGCCTGAATTTACACTTCTTTTAATCCTGAATCCTGAATCCGTCTCTCAACAAGAGTTCACGGTTGATGTTTATTTTTTTGGAAATTAGACATAGCTCACTCCATTCATTCATTCAACAGATTCTACAGCAGAAGGGAGGCTCCTAAGGAGGTAGGGTGTATTAGTGGGGCTTCAGGTTATTACAGGGAATGCAAGCAAGGACTCATAATGGAGACGGTGATATTTGAGGAAAGACCTAAAAAAGTGAGTGGATGAGTACTGTAGATAGTAAAGACAACAGCAATTCAGGTAAAGGGAATAGCAAGTGAAAATGTCTTCCTACTATACTTGTTGAACATCAAGGACTAAAGAGTATAAGGTGTTTGGAAAAGAGTGAGCAAGGAGTAGAGGTGGAGGAGATGAGATCAAACATATAATGTGGAGGATAATCATGGTGCAACTTTCCAGCATTTTAAGAACTTCAGCTTCAACTATGATGAAGGGGAAGACACTGAAGTCACGTAATTCTTCTGACTTAGATTCTCAAAGTGTTCTCCAGCCACTGTGTTAAGGACACAGTTCAGAGGGATAATAATTAAGATGACAGACAACGAAATCTTAATCCTGAGTGGTAACAGTGGAAAAATCGAGAAACTGTCAAATTCTGGTTCTATCTCAAAGATAGGGCTGACACATTTTGCTTGTGTATTGGATGTGAAAGGAGAGAGAAAGAAAAACGTCAAAGATGAATCACATTCTGTAACTGAGCACCAGGAAGAACGGAGCTGCGCTTTTCTGTTTTGGAGAGTCTACAGGAAAAGCATGAGTGACTATGTGTGTATTTGATTGCAAGGTATATTAAGTTTGGGATGTCGATTAAATGACAAAACAGAGGTATTCTGTTAGTAACCAGTCTTGTTAGGTGGATCCAGTCCGTAAAGGACAACCATCAACCTACCTAAGCTGCTCAATTTGAAGACCCATAAAGGATTTGGGGGCATTAGTGTGAAGAGGGCTTCCTTTTGCGTTTGTGTGTATGTGTGTCATTTGCTTTGACACTGTGGTTAGGCTAAAGTAGCACTATTCTGGGCTTTCATCTTTGGCAACTTTTTTCTCACCAAGCTTTTTTATTGGGTTGACGCCGAATGAGTATTTGCCTGATTCTTCATGTCCTGATTCTTTAACTATCTTCCTAGTTTGGACAGCCACAAATTTGGTTAGTATTTGTTAATTTCACCCTTCAACTTGGACACACTTGAAGCGAAGTGAAGTCCTACCACACTGATGGTAGACTCCATCTGAGCATGCTCAAAAGGGCACAGAAGGTTGTCCACGGGGAGGGTACTATCAGAGGCTGATTGACAGCATGTATGTTGTAGACCAACTTAAGGGCAAACACATACGGTTCTTACGCTTTCCTGCTCCTAATAATAGGCAATGGCAGGCTCTGGATCACAATGTTTGAACCCAGCAGGAATAGTGTTGCATTATATGTGGCATGACTAAGATAAGGGGTATATATGTTATCTAGCATATATCTTCTTTTTTATGCTACACAAATACAAGGCTGTCACTTTCTGAGACATTAAACTTTCTCTGGCTGTGACAGATTAAAAGCAGATGCCAAGTTAGAAACATTTCTGAATTAGGTGATTTGGGTTCCTTGACCAGGTTAAAAAAAACAAAACAAAACTGTTTTTCTTCTTGGTTTCACATTTAAACAATATGAGTTAGTCTAAACTATATGACCAAAAAATCGAACTACTAAAATAACAGGCTCTTGTCATTATTATTTTGATATAATAAATAATAGAGGGATATTGTTTTACTAATAATTACCAGCATTTAGTAACGACAAGCCAAACATTAAGCCTTTAAGAAATTTGTGAACTCCTTCATTTCTTACAATAACTCTGTCAGATTGGTACCAGTATTTATCCCCATTGATGAAGAAACTCAGTTTCAGAGGAAGACACTGAGACACAGAGAGGTTAAATGTAACTTGTCTATAACTGCCCTAGCTGCTACGCTAGTCGGCTTCATCAACCACTATCACCACTATCACATTTTTTTAATTGGACTTCAGATTCAGATAAACAATTTTTCCTGGTTGCAAGGAAATCATTTAACAGGCCCACATTGCAATGCTTGAAATGCAAGTCTGAGCCCAAATCTGAGAACCCTAAACCATGTGATCACTAAAAATACTGAGTATCAATTCTGAGCCTTATAATACAAGTTTGCATTTAAAATAACAGGCCCTATTAGGAATAAGTGTACAAATGGCATTCTAGGAGGGAATATATCCAACAGGTGTTTTAAATTCCTTTAGTGGCAGTGAAAAAGTATGAAGGCATTTCCTGCAACACTAAATGAGCTGATTTGCTTTTGGTGGGTAAACACTGAACTTAGTTTACAAAACTTAACCTGAAAGTATTTTCTAAGTATCCTGCTATTACTCAAAGTTAGCCTTGTTATCTCCTTTAACAAACAAGAATGGTAAGACACAGTCTCAGTTAGTATAGTATGGATAAATCATTTGCAGTCTTGGGTAAACTTGTACCTTAACAAGTGTCTTCAATTTGGGGAAGACATGAATTCACAATTGCCATTCTCTATGCATATTATTGCCATATAAACTAATTCCAGCAAAAGAAAGCTATAGTTAGGTAGAACCTTTCATAAAGTGATGCAGTCACTCAGGAATACTTTATAACCTAAACCGACTGGACAGTCAGTAACCAATGAATTATCCTAATGCTGATTCATCTCAGAGGTCCTTTATTCCAATGACTTTCGCTGCTATCCTTCTCTTTTCCTTTTGGGATTAAGAACTATGCATAAAGTCTTAGTTACTCTAAGGTTCACCTTGTACCTCTCCTGTCATACAACTCGTCACTTTCCCCATCATCTGCCGCCAAATGCCAAAAAGAAATCTGAGTACTCTGTGGTCATGGCACAGGTATTTCTAAAGAGAGAAACACCTGTTCAAAAATCACTAATCCGAGAATAAATATATGGGGAAATGAACCGGGGACATGAGTAGAATCAACTGAAACTGTGAGAGGCCAGCAGGGCAGATATGTGTGTCTCTATGTGCCTTAAAGAATAATGCTCTCTATGAGAAAAAATGCTTTAATGCCCCAAACTTTAATCCAATTAATATCTGGGAATATATTTCAAGACCACTTGTATATATGTGTATGTACATAATGTTAGCATTGTATATTATTTGTGTTATGTTCTCCCTTATATTCATGGGAATATGTTGCCTTTAAAGTTTAAACTTTCTTGTTGATTTTGTACATGGATGAAGGTTCACACAGTAAGATAAGTTCAAGGATTTCTTTCTCTAATACCATTGATATGAATTCCTATTACTTAATTTCTTTTTGATAGATTTTCAGATGACAGTCCAAGATAGTTCTGCCAATGGAAATCACAGGACTACCAAATATGGAAAAGACTTTGGAACACTTACAGTGTGTTTTCATGGTCTGCATCAGAATTCTACAGAAGGCGTTTGGCTGAATTGGCAGTGAAATGAGAATGGAAAGTTAGTGTGTCAGTTACTTTTCAGTGCAGTATGTTTTCTTTTCTACTATTCTACTATGTATTAGAAATTACGTAAAAATCAGGAGAAGAGAAATGGTTAAGAAAAAACATAATCTGTCATGTTAAAGACATTCAGCACTTACCTAGACTCACAGGTAACATGAGAGAACATGAGAGCTGGCTTGTGAGAGCTAACCTTGTTCCATTTCCCTCAGTGTCTTCATGAAAAGCTTTGAGGCTCAAAGAAGGAAGTGACCCTGACAGGTGCATACCATGAATCAGTGATGAAAGGGAGACTCCTTGGCTTCTGTAGAGCCATGCCTCTGTGCACACGGTATTAAAGAAGCATTAATTAAATGCCCCTTTACCTAACAACGTGGAGCTTAATCATAGGGTTTGGGCTTCTTGTCTCTCCTTTTCTTTTGCTTTCTCTTTTACATCCTTGGAGGCCTTAGTTTTTAGTTGCTCTCTTGAACTGGATTTACAAGACATTTATTTTCACTAGCCCTTATTTTTTTGGATTGTAGGCTGAATTTTTAAGAAGTTGGGGAAGGATACTAAACTGCCAAAAGTTAACAGATTATTGGCAAAGATATAAAAATAATTACAATGCCAATTTCCCTGGGTATTCCCTGTGTACTTTAGGGGTAAAAATAGTATTTGTAAAGTGATTTCAAAATGTGCAAATATTACCTGTGGGATATAACCTACGGGTGAAGAGCACTAACTCTAAAATTAATTTGCCTGGATCTTTTTTCCCCAGCTCCACCACTTATTAGTGGTGGGAGTTCAGGAGTGGTACTTCTTTGTGTTTCACTTCCTCTTCGAAAATCAAGGGCTTAATAACCTCACCCATTTTACAGGGCTGTGGCGTGGAGTTAATACATGTAGAGTGGTTAGGAATCCATGCCACTCTTAAGTCTTTTAAAATCAATCTTACTATTGTTGTTACTACTATTATTAATTTGTTAGCTGTCCTTGAAAAAGTTTGCCAGCAGTACTCACTTGCTTTTCTTTTTGTTGTATATTCTCTACATCCCACTTGAGCATTCTACCAAACCTTAAGAGGCTCTTTTCAGATATTTTACACCTCTTTACTTGTTTCTCACAGCAAAAGTAAAAGGAGTGTGGCTCCCCTTGATCAAACAAACCAGAACTTTGGTTTTCTCCCATTCATACACATTGGTGAACAGATGTGAGAAAACGACTCCATGGGGCTTTCAGTCTGGAGCCAAACATCCAGGCTCTGTGTAACTCGACACTATTATGCACACATGTTGGTCCCTTAGGACCCAGAAGAATCTCAACTAAGCCCATCATTATTTCAGGAATATGACGAATGCTTTTTGTGAAGCAGTTGAATGTAACAGAAATACAAGAAAAGGCAGAGGTGTTTTGTATCACAACGTTTTGAGAAATGCTCAGAGCTCTAAGATGTAGCTGACAATTCCCCCATCAGCTAATGCTTTCAAAGTGACCATAAATTTCACTATAAATACATTTTTTCAGCAATAGCACTAACGCAGTGACTATACTGCTCAGTTCCTCACGGTGTCAGCATTAAATACATTAAAAGGGTAAGTTAAAATATCTGTCTGATTGCTTCTGACATAACCCCGAGATCTCTTTTATTTCTGTACTCCATCAATTATAATGTGGAACATTAAGACAAATTATTTCTAAACACTAACAAGGAATGTAGCAACAAATGGCAGACAATCAAGGGGAATTTTGCCGTAGCATGGTGCTTATTTTGTTACAAGCAGGAGTGCAAACCCAAAGGATGTAATTTAGAGGAAACTCTGTCCCGTCTATTCTCTAGGAACTAGAACAAGGAGACTGAGAGAAGATAATTCTGGGTAAATCAAACCGTTTTCTCCTAATTACAGCTGACTAATAGGGAGCAAACTCCCATGGAAGGCTGTGATCTGCTTGAAGAAAGCTACGAGGTTGCCCTGGTTAGGGTCTTTCATATACAGTTATTCAAGCTCAGACTTGATCATCTGTCAGGGATGCTACAGTAGGGAGAGTTTTGCCGTAGCTCTGAGACTCAGCAAGATCACTTCCAACTCTAAAACCTACAATGTTAATTTAATCACCAACACCAGCCATCATTAAGAGTGACCTTAAATAACTCCAAATCTGTTCATCTACTCACATATTCTTTACACAGTCAACAGACCTCGAGTGATTACTACATGCCAGACACAGTTCTAAGACACAGAATAAGGGATAAGAAAGGTAACAACCTCTGTCATTGTGGGGCTTGAGTTCTTTGGGAAGAAGTTCATCTAAATACAAAGAGACACCAAAGATAATATTTGTTTTTATTATTATTCTGTGAAAGAAGTAAGGTAATCTGATAAATTGGGACTAAGTTAGGCTGGTAGGACAATCACGGAAAAATATCTTTAAAAGATGAGTGCCAAAGAATAGAATCATTTATGGATAATTTTTCTGGAAATAATATTTCCAAAATATGGTAAAAGCAAATACAAAGGCGCTGAGGCAAGATGAAGCTTAACTACAATCAAGAAACAAAAAGAAGCTAAAAGGTTAGGTCAGGAGATAACCACACAAATTTACACCAGCTGGTCCCTAACTTCAAGTCTACGTGGATATATTCTTGAGGTGAGTTAGACATATATATCATCCAAAAAACAAAAAGAAGTTGACTCCACAATTACCCTGGAAATTCTGAGACTCTTTACAAAGGCACCACCGTATTAAAGATCACAGACATCATTCTCCAAACTCCACTCTGGCCATCACTTGCAGGCATTTAACAGGGGTGTTTAATATCCTCTCTAAAATATTGGGCAGGAAGAACAAACATCCTAGCATGTCTGCACCGTGCACCTAGTGTCCCACAATTGAAAAGTAGCTGGAGCTCACCCTGCTGATGGCTTTGCCGGTTTTTTTTTTTTTACCTTTTATTAAGAATCCCATCTCTTTTAAGAACTGGGATATATTTTTTGAGGGAAATAAACTATAGGAAAATTCAACTGACAGAGATCATACTGTACTTAACTTTTCTGTTCTTTGCTACATTTATTTGTTGAGACAAACATCTGTTCTTAGCCTTTTTTTAATGGCTCTGTTAAATAGAAGGGACACACAGTACACTGCACATACTTAAAGAACACAATTTAAGTTCTGAAATATGCGTATACCCATGGACCTGCCAACACAATCAAGAGAAGGAACATATCCTCACTTGCAAGTGTTTTTATGCCTCATTCATAAAGCCCCTTTTTCCCCTCACATTCCACCCCTCCACATCCCCAAGTGACCACTGATACGCTATCATATCACTCTATCGTTAGACACGTGTTTGCAATTTTCTAGAAATTTACATAAATGGATTCACACAGTGAGGACTCTTTTATCTGGCTTCTTTCACACAATGTAATGATTTTGAGAGTAATTCATATTTTTGTAGGTATCAATAGTCAATCACTTTGCTTTGCTGAGTAGTGTTTCACTGTATGAGTATATCACGGTATGTTTATTCATTCACCTGTTGATGGGTGCTCGAGGTTGTTACAATTCTATTAAAAATAAAGATGCTGTGATGATCCATGTACAAGTCTTTGTATGAACATATGCTTTGATTTTCCTTGCATAAATATCTAGGTGCAGACAGGCTGGATCATACGGTAGGTGTATGTTCGACTTATAAGGAAACAGCCAAACTGTTGACTGAAGTGACTGTACCATTTTCCTTCCCACTAGCAGTGTAAAAGACTTGCAGTTCCTACACTGCCTCACCAATACTTGGTGTGGTTGGACTTTTCTAATTTTAGCCATTCAATATGTGTGTAGTGGTATCTCCTGGGGCTTTCATTTTCATATAGCTAATAATTGATTACATTGAGCAACTTCATGTGCTTATTTGCATCCGTACACCTCCTTGGCAGGATCTCTTTTTAAATATTTTTACCCATGTTGTTAATTAAAAAAAAATTTTCTAATTACTGAGTTTTGAGAGTTCTATACGTGTTAGAGACACAAGTCTTTTCAGGTATATAATTTGTAAATATTTTCTTCCAACCTGTGGCTTTTCTTTTATTAATAATGGCTTCCAAAGATGAAACCCAATTTATCACTTTTTTTCTTTTATGGATCTTGTTTTTGGTGTCATCTCTAGGAAATCTTTGCTTAACCCAAGGTCAAAAAGATTTTGTCCACGTTTTAGAGATTTATGTTTTGATCTACATTTAGTTAATTCTTTATATGGTGTGAAGTAGGGATCAAAGGTCATACTTTTGATATGGCTATCCATGCACAGTATCCGTGTGCTATATGCTTCTGGCACCATTGGTCAAGAAGACTATCCTTTCTCCTCAAAATTCGCTTTGCAGCTCTGTTGAATAATCAATTGTCCTTATATGTGTGGATATGTTTCTGGGATCTACATTCTATTTGATTGATGTATTATATGTGACCCTTGGTTATAATATATTCTTTCACGGATGTCTTTCCACTTGCTCATGTAAATAGTCTCCCAGTAATATAGCCTTACCATTTTACTGGACATACCTAGGTATACCTGAGATGCATTTGATAAATCGATGGAACCTGCACTCAAACTAGGGTTACTTTCCAAAAACACTTAAAATGTTCAGGTGTAAAAACTATGTACTCTACAGCCTTCCTGCCTCAACCCAGAGTATGTTAACGCAGACCCACAAGCTATTTTGCACGTGTATGGGGCTGTAGAGTCTGGGGAGTATGAGAGTGGTGTGTGCTGTCTATCCCAAAAGATCATCATAGGACGCAAAGGAAACATTAAGGAAATAGACAGAAATAGTCAAATGCCAAACGTTAAAATATTTCTCATGTGTTTTTAATATTTACATTGAGATAAATAAGCAAATTATTATAAAATACAAAAATTTAGAGAATATTTCAAAATGCTCTTTTTTGCCAGATGCAACCAGATACTAGGAATAAATAGAGGAATTTTCTGGAACCAGCTTGTCTTTCCTTTTTTTATCACCACTGAGTGATGGGGTTGTATTTTATTCAGTCTATTGTACATGTGGGTGTGAATAAGATGGAACTTCTCTCAAAAAGAGATATGTGCAAAGAATATATGTTGTCAACTTGTCTAAAACACTTTTTCATGTTCTGACTCATTTTTCTTTGTATTGGCATTTCAAGGGATTTTGTTTTTTAATTTGACTATTAAGAAACCTTGATAACTTCAGTGATATCCCATGAAGATAATATAAACAACTGTAATGGAAAATGAAAAGATGATAATAGCAACCAGCACTGTGACATTTCTTGCCATTGTTCTTTACTATTTAGAATAGTAACAAACCCCATATTAATCTGACTTTTTGAACTTTGGCCTTTATTTTTGTGGAAGAAGTTCCTTTCACTTTGCTTATTATCTGTTTGCAATTAAAAACAATGAATGGGGGCTTCCCTGGTGGTGCAGTGGTTGAGAGTCCGCCTGCCGATGCAGGGGACACGGGTTCGTGCCCCGGTCCGGGAAGATCCCACACACCGCGGAGCTGCTGGGCCCGTGAGCCATGGCCACTGAGCCTGAGCGTCCGGAGCCTGTGCTCCACAACGGGAGAGGCCACAACAGTGAGAGGCCCGCGTACCTCAAAAACAAACAAAAAAAACAATTAATGACCATACTTTGATATGATCATCTTAGAGTTGTATAGAGGGAGGATTGTTATGCAACTATTTATATATCTATGGGTTCAAGAAAGTTTAAAGGCTTGATATTTGAATCCTGTGGAATGTAGCCTCCTTTCCCAGAGGGAAATGAACATATACATGTACTAACTGTAGTTTATAATAAAGCAACACCTGTTCTTAGTGCCACCTTCTATTCCAGGCATGTTTAGGTATAGGGAAGGGGAACAAGAGCTATAAAACTTAAGTCTTGTCTATAAGGAGTTTACAGTTTAGGGGGGTTGAGGGCACTCAATGACTCAACGAGGATGAGCCTGATGCAGGTGGCTACAAGGTCACTCTTGGATAAAGTCTGCTTTAGGAAAGACCAGCTTACTCTTATTCTGTTAAACTCTTTAATGCGGTGTCCAATAAACCTGAATATCAAGCTCAAACGCCACTTTTTCCAGGGGGGTAACAGCCAACAAGTTAATATGATTCCTACACACTTGACACAACTCACCAGAGGTCCTGAATTCGGTGAGCACATTGACCTCCTTTAAGAAAGATCACCATTTAAACTTCGAATGCTAAGTTCTAAGAGAATGAAGTAAGTAATAAGTGATATTCAGGTTCAGAGGTGGAAGAGAAAAGAGGGCTCCCCTTGAGTAGAACATTTTGTTGGATTCTCCAAAGTGGCAAACAATGAGGAGAACACTAACCAGCTAAGACTCTGAAGAAGTTGAGAATTAAGATGAAAGCCTAAGATGGAGGTCAAAATGTCCCCTAGATTTAAGGATACACTTAGGCTGAAAGGGAAACTATTGAAAAAGATGTAGAAAATGCTAAATATTTCACAAAAAAATTATTAGAACTAATAAAACAACTTAGCAAAGTTTGTTTGCAGAATATGAAATCAACATATACGCATCACTTGCATTTCTGCACATTAACAATGAACAATCCGGAAAAGAAATTAGGAGAACAATTCCATTTACAATAGCATCAAAAAGAATAAAATACTTAGGAATAAGCTTAACCAAAGACATGACAGACTTGTACACTGAAAACTACAGCATTATTGAAAGAAACTCAGGAAAACATAAATAAATGGGAAGACATCCCACGCTCATAAACTATTGTTAAAATGTCCATATTACACAAAGCTACCTACAGATTTAAAGCAATGCCTATCAAAATCCCCTATTTTTGCAGAAATAGAAGAAACGACTCCAAAATTGATATGTAACCACAAAGGACCCTCAACAACCAAAGCAAACATGAAGACCTCACACTCTCTTTTGAAATGAAGTTTTCTTGTTATTGTGGGTTATAAATCCAAAGTCCTAAAAGTCCATAAATTATCCTCCTAAATTTACATTTTGGTTAATTCTCAGTGACAGGCCTTTCCGTGCCTGAGTGGCAGTGAGGGCTGCTTCAATATTTGTAGCTTGGACTTCTGTCACTGACATGGTGTGGGTATCTCAGAGCCTGGCTCTTTTATCAGTCGATCAAATCCTGCATGAACCATGCTCAGAAGGGCCCCACGCTTGCTTGGTTTCATGCTGTGCTATTGCTGTCTTGAAATTCTTAATGATTTTATCTTTGAACTTACGTTCTGTAAGTAAAATTTATAGGACAATAAAATATACACATGAGCAGAGGAGACATGTGCAATATGTGTGTCTCCACCATTCCTGCTGCCCCATTCACATCTAGTTTTCACCCTGCTTATGGTGTGCTTTCCATGACACACTTATTTGGTACCCATTTGGAGTCTTACTGAGTTCCACCAGAATTCTGTGCTACTGCTCACATCCAAGACTAAGTGAAGGTGTTAACAGCTCCAGGAGGCCATGCTTTCCATTTGAATCTGAACTTACTTCTAACACAGAAAGAAAGCAGTTATTTTTTAAAAAACAAGAATGTCCAAGGAATCTTATCATATCCTTTCTTACTCGTGTTACTTCCCAATATTAGCCAAACACTTCTGATGAAAAAGATGACATATATGAAAAAGAGAAGAGAGAACAACCCATAGAACCCATTTAGGGCTCACCCTAATCTAGTATGATGTCATCTTATCTCGATTCTATCTGAAAAAAGAATTTACTTGGGCACATTCACAGGTTCCAGGTGAACGTGAATTTGGGGAGGACACTATGCACCCCAGTGCAAATACTTTCAACAACACTTTTTCTTTGCAGTTTGAACAAGAGGCACTATATTTTCATTTTGCACTGGAGCCCACACGTTATGTCACTTTTTACTTTTAGAGCCCATGTTGGAAAATGGGGTTTCATGAGACAGCCAAGTGAGTCTCTGTCAAGTGAATTCTAGAATTATCCAGACTTACCCACTTTGTTGCAGCAAGTTGGTTCCAGGCAAACCCATGTGAAAGGGGCATGTCCACAATGGAGCAGAGAACTTTTGTCTCTCTATCACCAGACTCACTCCCAAGATGAAGGAAAGAAGAGCTTAGCAAAGCATGGCCAGTTATTCTTCCCAACTTTGCCAGTCAAGTAGGTCACCTCACCTAGCCAGTGTCAGTGAATATAAGAGCAGGGAGGTTAAAAGTTATACTACTCAAATTCCCTTCACATGCTGGTACCATTAGGAACGAGAAGGGAAATTGTCACTAATGCTTTCCTGTTTCACTAATGTTTCCCTGTTTTTTTCAATCTCTTAACACACTCAACTATGCCTTTAAGCCTGTAATTAACGGAATATGGCTCTCCCTTCAGGACAAAGAAAAGACCTTTATCAGGACAGTCCTGCTCGCACTTTTATGGGGCTACTCATTTGAGTGGCCTCTGGGAACTGCTGGTGGACAACTTAGAGTTTCATCCCAGAAGTCTCTGATATGGGTGAGAAATTGCTTTAATTTAAATTAACTCCAGGGCTACTCATATCCAATGATCAGAAACAACTTTTTGTTTACCAGCCATCCACAGCACAGCTAACCATAGAAAGTTGATGAGGTTAAATGAAAAACTAAGATTAAATACATAAAAGCATCCAGTAATACAATTCAGAAATCATAGAAATGTTGCAAATTTGAAAGTACACCTCCGCCAGTATCAAATTCTTCACAGAGAAATTAAAAGGGTACACATTAAACGCTCTTATGAATTAAGGTCCCAAAGTATTAAAGCCCAATTTTGAAATCAAGTTTCCTTGTTACTGTGGGTTAAAAATCCAAAGTCCTAAATGTCCATAAACCATCCTCCCAGCTGTACATTTGGTTCATTCTCAGTCACAGGGCTTTCATTTCCTGAATGCGACTGAGGGCTCCTTCAGTATCTGTAGCTTGGACTTCTGTCACTGACACGGGTGTGGGTCTCTCAGGGCCTTGGCTGTTTTATCAGTTTATCAAGTTTCTCATGAACCGTGTTTTAAAGAGTCTAAAGAGTTACTAAGATACAATTTGATTTTACAGCACTATCCCCACAATTTAAAAACAATCTCAAAAGCAAGCCAAAGCCCCACTCCTAGAAGACAGAAACTAGGCACATTTTTGTGCCCAGAATCCAGTACAGAATTTGACCAAAGAACAAAGCAGAAACTCAATGGCATTTGAGAGAAAGATAAAGTCTCTTTTGTTCTAGCCTCACTAGGACGTCCATTAGTATGCCATTTCACTGAAATTTCTGACCTGCAAACTTCGAACCAGGAGGAATCTTTGAAGCCTGACGTTGATTTGTCACTATGAATTTGCCACGTGCAGTGTACAGCCCTGAGCATCTGTCACACATGGACTCTTGAGTTATCCTTCCTCTTTGATGACCTTGTGGTTCACACTGCAGTACTGAACTGATTACGGGTTCTGTCAAGTGACATTACACCTCCAGTTCTGATGCGTAGATTTGACAGTCCTATGCCGTCATGGCCATTTTCACTGCCTCCTGCTATGGAACTGCACAGACCAAAGGCAGCTGCCTTTAAGAGAACATTTCTTTCTCCAGCATAATTGACAAATCCAGTGTCAGCTTGGGTCCACATGTAAAGGGAGTCACTTCAGCCTATGGTAGACCATATGTGTCAATGCTGACAAGTTCTACAAGACATGTTTTCCTTACAACTGAGTCTTTTTCTCAGTCAAGCCTGCTTGGGAAAAACTGTACCTGAAGAGTAAGGCAAGGTGGACGGCTGCCCGAGACTTTCCTGCCCTGTAAACTCCTGCACAGTCTCAAGTCAAGTGCCAGGTAAAGGTCTCTGTATACTAAAGACCCTTCAGGTGCCTTATTCATTCCGCTCCAGGTATTGCTCAGTCACCTGCAACTCCCTAATGCCCCTTTTCTTTATGTCAGACCTTTACTTAAGTGGCTCGAAAGAAACAGCCACTCTCCCACACCATAAGCTGCAGCCATCAGCCAAAATCAAAGTGTCTTACGGCTGGTTGGATGGTGGCCCCCAAAAGGATATATCCATGTCCTAATCCTTGACTGTTACCTCATTTGAAAAAAAAAAAGTTTTGCAAATGTCATTAAGGATCTTGAGATGGGATTTCCATCCTATATTATGTGGATGGGTCCTAAATATAATGACAATTGTCCTTATTATACAAGAAGGGCAGAGGGACATTTGAGACAGACAAAAGAGAAGATACAGACACAGAAAGGGGGTGATGTGAAGACAGAGACAAAAACTGAGTGATGTGGCTTCAAGCCAAGGAAGAGGGCGACCACCAGAAGCTGAAAGAGGCAAGGGATAGAATCTCCCCTAGAGCATCTGTAGGGAGAGCAGCCTTGCTGACACCTTGATATCACACTTCTGGCCTCTACAACTGTGAGATAGTAAATTTCTCTTGTGTTAAGCCTCCAAGTTTATTAGTCTCCCAGCAAGCACGGGACACTTATACAGCATGCACTAAACCTTTTCTAGGCTTCAGCAGTTTACTGCACAAACCTAAATATTTTCAAACAGTCAAAGGTCTCAACGTCCCACCATACATTAAAAACTAAGGCACTAGACTACCTTCCTTGGCAGTAACAAAATATCTTCCACAAGGACAGTTTGCTCTCTAAGATGTCTGCTCCTTTCTTTTTATTTCTCAGTGTTCCCAGGTAATGCACCAAGTGTTAGGGTCTTTTAATTACCTTCCAGCAAGTACAATACCTTAATTCCATTTGGTTTGGAATAAATTAGGAAACAAGATAAAAGCAAAAAGATGGAGGGCCGAATATTCCTGTTACTGAACAGTCACGTGAAGAAACAGTAAGGGAATTTAACACAGATTTTTAGTTTAACAGCATAACTGAAAAACAAAAACAAAAACCAACCAACCAACCAACCGTTCTTCTACCCACTGAAAGGAAAGTAAAAGTGATTCAGGGAGCTTCCAAATCTTGTGAAGCAGCTTAAAAAGGGAGAGGGGAGGCACACAACTGTTGAGAACGTAACACTCTAATGCACAAGGTCAGGGATCCTAACAAATTCTCAAGGTCTCAACATATACCAACAAGAACCGTATTATTAGAAATATAAAGGCACAGAGATATAAATGCATAGAGATATAAACTATTTGGTATTAAAAACAGACCTTGCTATATAAACATATAGTATGTCACTTTTATCGCTTTATGAGTATAACCGTATAAAGAAAGTCCAGAAGACCCCACTGCTGTCATCTTGCAAAGGATCAAAATTCAGCACCTACAGGGCCCCACCCACCCTCCACGCTGTGTGTCTGTGTGTCTCTAAAAACAACAACCTGCAATTGGCATATAATTAAACCCATAGGCAGCTTTGAATATGAGATCTAGGCAGAAAAAGTAGCAGCAAAGACAACAGTAGCTGGAATTTGGTAGAAAAGCAAGAGAAGACTTTTTAAAAGCTTCCAGTTCAAGTCAGAATTAAGGTTAAGTTTCAACAGCTTGGGATAGCTATAGATGTTTTGCTGTTCTCTGAAAAAAGAAGAAAATCTATCATAAGTATGTTCATTCGAGAAAAATACTGTGTTTGTTTAGTTTTTTTAGCCATGCCCAAACGACTCTCAATTTTGTACACTGTTCAAGGGCAGAATGTATATTGGTTAGGATGTGCTCATGGCTGGTGCATCTCCAAAAAATGCTTCATGAAGACTGCCAGCTTCTGACATCTTCGATGGTGACAGCATTATGCAGAGAGGCCTGAATGCCTCCCACGGACCCAGAAGAACCACCGATGCAGCCGTTAAGAACAGGAGCATCTGGTTGAGCATCAGGACGACCCTCCTTCCCGTCACCAGCTCCTGCGAGAGTCACGGCACCTGAAGCCATCGTGTCCAACCTCCCACCTGAAAGCCCCCGCAGGTGGCCAGGAGCGTCACACATCTCAGTCATTAGAAAATTCCTTTCAAACGCAGTGAAGGACCATCACGCTCACAGGTAACCTAGGTTAGCTCAACTCTTCGATGAGCCTGCCGTGCAGGGGGCAGGCAGCTATTCTCATGCGTGAGAACATACGTTTTTCATGGAGCTGACAGAATTAACTACTCTCTCTGACGTTCAGGGGAGCAGCAGTGTCTGTTCTTACACTGAACAGGCTGTGCAAGCTGCACCAGAGATGGGATGGCACCCTCTGTGCTGTCAGAGCAGAGATTGTCAAAGGAAATTTTGACCAAAGCTCCTAGAAGGTGTGGCCCCCGCCATGCTCCCGGCCGTGGAATCATGCTAAGGGGCCTGTAAGCAGCAGCAGGAGCACCCCCGTAACAAACGGTCTTTCCCAACTAGTTACAATAACTGCTACTCCAGGATGGGCAGGCTCCTAGATGTGTCTGCTTCAGCGTCTGAAAACTAAACCAATTCTCTGACAAGCTTCTGAATGGGACATGTACTCACCTATGCCTTTGCAGGGAGATCATATTGAGTTCAAGAGCTTTGTCGAGAAATCTTTTTTCTAAAGCATCATCTTCTTTGGTGTTGCCAATGTGGAATTGAATATTCATCTTGCTTTTATTCTGGGGCTCCACTGGACATCTGAAAAACATGTTTTTTGTTCCAGCTATTTTTCTACGATGTGCAACTACCATTAACAAAGCAACAGAAAAGTTTTAAAAACCATTTTCCAGATGCAAACAAGAGATTAAAAAAAAGATCTGTGCCAGAACATTTATAATTTACTTAGGGAGACCACTCTTGCATATGGAACAGTGAGTTAACATTCTCTTATACGACTCATACTTAATTTCCAAGAGCCTCAGTTTCCTCATCTGAATATTAGGAATAATAGTAATATCTCCATTTCATACTAGTTATGACAGTTCAGTGGTACAACATATATATATGAGGCTTCCAACCCATGGCAGCCACACAGCAATGTGAACGACCCTTTCTCTACAAGGCTGCAGAGAAAAAAAATGAGTTGGTCCGAATAGTGGCGGTAAGATTTAAAAATAATGAGCAGCAGCTTTCAAAGCACTTAAAACACTGTACTGTCCCAAGCTGTGTGACCTTGAACAAGTTACTAAATCTCTCTGTTGTGCCTCTCTGATGTGAGGACTAAATGGCCACAAATTCTCTGCAGCCCTCCCAGCAAGAGGTGGGGTCTTGTGCTCCACACCTTTTGAATCTGGGCTGGCCTTGTGGACTTGCTTTGACCAAGAGACTGCAACAGGAGTGACGCTGTGCAACTTCCAAGTGAGGCCTCAAGGGGCATGCGGCTTCTATATCTGCCCTCTTAAAACATCACTGCCATGTAAGCAAGCCCGAGCTAGCCTGCTGGAAATAACAGGCCCAGCCAACAGCCAGCCAGCAACAGCTGTCAGACAGATGAGGGGGGCCATTTAGACTCTAGGTGGATCACCAGATGACTTTGGTTGAATAAGTGATCTCAGACGAGACCAGCAGAAGAAATCACCCCACTGAGCCCGGCCCCACCTGCTGACTGAAAAGAATCCTGAGCAAAAGAAATGGCTGTGGTTTTAAGTCACTGTCTTGAAGTGTTCTATGATGCAAAAGTAGATAACTGAGAAATTCAGAACAGCATCTGGAACACATTCAATGCTATGTAAATATCTATTGAAGTCAATAAATTTGTCTTTTCATTCTCTGCACCTTGCACAGGGCTCATACAGACTCTCAAAAATGAATGAGTCAAGTTTCATCTAGGATACGTTAGTACTGGACTTCAGTTTCTGATTTGGAAAGTAAGCAAGCCAAAATTATCTTCCACTGACAAACAAAGGAGACAAACAGAAGAGCTGACATGTTATTCTGGATTACAAGGAAAATATGTAATAACTCTCTCCATTTTCTCAAGCACATCCTGTCTTATTATTCCACTTCTACTGGGTGGGATTCATTAAAAGTAGTCAGCAAAGAAAAGCAGGGTGAGGAAGCCCCCATTAAAAGCTATGCTCGCCTCTCAGGGCACACACATAATTCCTGTTAAAGTTAATAGGAGTCAAGTGCACGTCGACAGACAGAAGAGACACAAGCAGGGAAACCAAGTATATGGTAATAGGCTTTGAGCCTGAATTCTGGGACCCCCTTTTCACAGCTAGTAGGTATCCTGGTTGACATTTACGTTAAAAACTTAGTGTCTACCCTCTTTGATATTCTGCTGCCTCAGGTTCCCCAGGCGACAGTCCAATTATAGAGCTGGAGCAGCAAAAGGACATGTGATTTAAGGGGAAAATATGAAAAGGGGGAAGAATTAGAAACCTGGATTTACAAAGAATCTGTATTTACAGTCGTCCCCCACACATTTATCCATCCTACTGTGAACGTAGGTGGTATCATCACAGCAACAATGTCATAACAACTAGAAATTGAAGATTAAATTCGCACGGTGCCCAAGAGTGTCCCTGCTGTGGGGCTGAGGGAAGAAAGAAAAAGATGAAGGGGAATCAGCTGCTCCCAACCTAGCAAGACAGCTGTGGAGGGAATTCAAATTCCACAGGACAAGGGCTGTGGAAGCACAGAGCTGAGCAAGTAACTCTGCCCGAGGGAAGGTTGAAGGTTTCAGAGGAAGGGAGGTGGGAGGGGTCAGGACAGGGGGAGACGAAGGAAGGGCATCTGGCAGAGAGCTGTCTCTGCCAAGGCACGGGGGACCCCAGCAAGTTCTCTGCAGCACCTGGGGTGCTGGGTGCCTGGTTGGGGGCAGGACTGCAGACCGCAGAGGGCCCTGCAGACACGCTCTCCCAGGAACTGGATCGATCGGATCCTGGAGCAACGAGGAGCAATCAGGTCTGCACAACAAGGAGTTCTGCGTTGTAGAAGTACTAGGACATAGGGGCTTGAGGGTGGGGACACTGCAGGAGAGCCCTGATAGGAAGCTCCCACAAAGAACTTTCTAGGTCAACAGAATTAGGGCTCGTGACCAAGACAGGGACACTGGGGTGTTGCAAGCATGGGCAGTAAATGCAAATGCCAATAGGGACCCAATGGTCATATAAATGAGTATAACAGGCCCAACATGGCAGACTCAGCACAAACTCCCTACGTTACCTGTTAACTGTGAGGACCTGTTCTTTACTTCCACAGAGAAACAGTCTCCCTTTTGCTTGAAACATACGGCCCTCCCAGTCTGTTTCTCCCACTTTCAGAGACACGGGGATTATGAAATAAGACATCTGGCTTTAAATCATCTTCCCATGTTCCAGTAAGGGCTCAAATTGCGTGTTTTAAACCCTGTGAGCCACGCCGAGCACTGCCGTGGGCTGTGCTGGGCCACCGCTCCCAGGCGTTATCACTAAATCCCACAGCGAGGGCAGGGCCTGTGGCCTGAATGAGTTGGGGGGCAGGGAGAAGGTGCCAGGCTGACAGAGTGCTAGCAGGGGGCCGGGAGGGTGTGGAAGCAGCGGGTAATCCTGGGACTGCAAAGCTTCCAGGACAGAGTCTGAGCAGCGCTCCCCAGGGAGTCTATGACGGAAGCTGATAAGGATGGTTGTGACTGGAAAAGCGGTGCCACAGTCAGCCATAGAAATTTAGGAAATCCTGAATTAACAGGGCTACAAGGGTTTCTTGACTCAACTTCCTAGAGCGTCCCAAGAGCTCCAGTGAATCGTGAACTCCAAAGAGGATAATTCATACAGGAACAGAGTTTTCCCCAAATGCATGTGGCTGAAAAACCCACTGCACCTCTGGGATGAGTATTCTAGAATGCCCACTGAGAAACCCCGGGACTTCCCAAGGTATAAGAGGGGTGTGTGTGAGGGGAAAGGCACCACCTCAGCGCGAAACAGCATCTCACAAAGGTGGTGAGGGTTAGGAGGGCGCAAGAAAACCGCAGGCAGTTGGCAAGCAATGACAAGACGCTCGTTTCAGTGGTGTCTGCTCCAAAAGACAAACCAGGAACAAGGGCGCGACGAGTGCATCCTGAGGTGAGAGAAGCCCACAAAAGAGTCACTAGGCCTCTCCTGACTGCCTAACTTTTAAATAAAAAATTAACTCTAAATTTGCACATGATTAGGAAAACTAGAGTAAAAATATAAAGATCTATTCCCTTCCATAGAGGTGGTTGCCATTAACTTTTTTTGTGTATTTTCAGGATCAGATACACAAATGTGTATAAGTGTATATATGCGTGTTTCCATATGTACATATATACATATATAGTATTTACAAACACTGTGGGTTTCTAAGTGGAATAACAGAAATGTTCTTTTCTATACCTGCTCTTTTTCCTTTTGACCTGATGACGTATCAGGTCATCTTCCCAGTTTGCTCACAGACCTTCCCCGTTCTCCACACACACGTTACTCCATACCACGGATGGATCCTAATTTCCTTCATCAGACCCCTCTTGAAGGACATCTGGGTTGTCTCTAGATTTTCTCCATTACGTAAGTATCCCTCATTGGACTTGGGGGTGCCTGATTTTATGCACACTTCTGTGCAAGACAGAGTACTGGCAGAGGGCAGGTGCCTAGAAGTAAAAGTCTTTGGTCAAAGAGCAAGAGAGTTTTGAACTTTGATGGACGCTGCAAACCTCACTCCAGAATTGAACACATTTATTATACTTAACATAGGCAAAGTGTGCTTGTTCCCTCGTCTACACCAGATGTTATCAGTCTAGAATTTCTGCCCATCAGGGGGGAAGAAAATCCCATGGTTTTCATCTGCATTTCCTAAAGAAGTTGGCCCCTCTTCATTTGTCTAGTAGCCAGCTGTGTTCCTTCTGAGTTGTTTGCTCATACGGGTAGAAACCATCCCCTGCCTTTTTAAAATTTGATTATCCTTTTTCATTTATTTGTGGGTTCTCCTCTATATCAACAGTAACCTTTATATGTTAATACACTACCAAACTTTTGTGTCTGTCATTTTGTTTTGTTTATGTCTTGAACTGTAGAAAAGTTTTAAATTTTCATGTAATTAAATATCTTTTACTTTATGGCTTCTGAGTTTTATGGCTTACTTAGGAAGGCTTCTGTACTCCCTACACTTACACAGAAATTCTCTCCTGTATTTTATATTTGCTTCTTGCATTTAGTTGCATTTGCATCTTTTCGACTCACTAGAATTTGTGTATGCTGTGATGCAAATATATAATTTCCGTTTAAATGAATTATCAATGCTTCAATCAGTCAATTAGACAAAAAGTCAAGTTAGACTTTAAAATTGTCTAAGTTAAAATACAATTCTCAAGTAAACAGGGACCAGTTTCTGGACTTTTCCACCAATCTGTGTTTCCCTCTGCCAGTGGCTTTACATGTTAATAGATCATATGTTAACATTACATTTTATTAATGTTAACATATATGTTTAATATGTTTCATCTATCCTTTTGCACTAACTTTTTCAGGTGAACACTGAACTGACTTCTAGATATGTACTAATTTTTGTGACTATTGCAAATGGGATCTTTCCTTGTTTTTTATTGTTATTTCTGGCTTATGGGAAAGTAACTGACTTTTACATACTTAGACATAACTGATCACAATTCTGAACATGATCATTTCTAGTTTTTCCACTGATTCCTGCATTTTGAAAAAACAGTCATTATCATCTGTGATTTTTGTTGTTTCCTTAGTAAAGACTCTGGAACCAGCCCCCCCCGACTCTCCCCATGTCCTTCTCCTGCCTGATCCCACTTCCCCGCTGCACCTGACCCTAACCTGTCTGCGCTGCTGTAAAACACTGTTCACAGGGTGGTGATGACAATAAAAGGTATTCATATCTGTAAAGCGCCAAGGGCTCTGCCTACTTTATTTTATCTTGGGGTTGTCAATAGACACATCACATGCGTCCCTCTCTTTCCTAAGGCATGGACCCCACATGAAAGGGAGAAAAGGTGACCTCATATCTGGATATGGATTTTGTCACTTCAAGAGCTTTATCACATTAAAATTAATATCTAATACATATTAAACACTATGTGTCAGGAACATCCTAGGTGCGTTCCATAAGAACCACAAATAATATTGACAGCTAACCGTTAAGGAAGTAATTAACCATTAAGGAATAACCATTAATGCTGTTTTAATTTTAGCACACTGGAAAATATAAGGGGTATAAATTCTAGTAGCATTAAAAAAAAGAAAGAGTTACCAATTCTAATAGTAGCTTTTCCTTTTCAACCACTTTCCAAAATTATAGTTCTCCTTTTCTGTCTAGCAGCTTTGTATGGTTCCTTCACCGATGGAGAAGTTATCCACTGGTACTGAGACAGAAATGATAAATATGCCATTTAAGTTACAGGTAATTTAGGAGGGTTTGATCTTCATTGGAAATTAAGATATTTTAAGTTAATAAAAGGTCTTCAATCTGCATTTCTGGGAAGCTAAATTAAAGCATCACACAACATTTTCAAAAACAGAAAAGCCATTTCATTTGACTAAAAACTTAGTTTTAAGATGGCAGAAAGTACCTTGATAATTTTCTTTTAAAAAGGAAAGAAAAACAAGCCATTAAAGAGAAATTCTTCCAAGAGAATTAAAACATGTTATATGCCTCTAACTTGGCACTCTTTCCATTCTGGAGACCTTTTTTGGTAACTGCTTTCATCACAGAATGACTTAAAGTAAAATAAATTGAAATTAGAGTAATTATTTCCCAATGAGTGGCTATTTCCATTTAAAACCAAAAGCCAACTAATTATTGCTTTTCCCATAAAATTAAATACGAAGTCTACATTATGTAATTATACACTTATTTCCCACTTTGTGTATTCTAATTTCTTCCTCAAAAACCTAAGATGCCATCTTGCAGACTGCCCCCAGTGGCTACTATTTCGGCAGCAGCAAAGGTCAGCTTTAAACATTTTGCATCTAAAGTGGCTTTAGATACCTTTGGATAGAAAGTACAGTCTAAGCACCGTCCAGACACTTAGATACCTGAAGGGCATCCAAGATAACAAACCAAAGTCCTGATATTCCCTCAAAAGCTGCTCCTCCCATCAGCCCCCTTCTAAGTGATACCACCCAGTTGCACACATAATCATCAACGACTTGTCTCCTTGTTACTGTCTCCTTCATACCCCACATCTAATCTATCGGCAAGCCTTGTTAGCTACACCCTCAAAACACAACCTGAATTCAACCACTTTTCACTTGCTGCAAACTTCCAACCTAACCTAGGCCATAAACATCTCTTATTTGGAACCCTGTGATAGTCTCCTAACTGGCCTCCCTGTTTCTCTTCTTTATCCCCCCAAGTCTATTCTCTATACCAGGTCATCTTATTCAGATACTATTTGGATCATGCCTTGTCCCACTTCAAAACCCTCTACTCGTTTAGAAGAATCCACATCTTTACTCTGGCCTTCAAGACTTTACAAGAGCAGACCCCTGGCTAGCTCCTTGACCTCATGTCATACCACACTCTTCTTCACTCAGTACTCTGGCCATGTTGGCCTCCTTGCTTTTCCTTAAATACTCCACCCACCTACATGCCTGCATACTCATTGCCTCCTTGTCCTGGAATGTGCTTACTCCAGTTCTTCCATGGCTTGCTCCTCTCTTCATTCAGGTCTCCATTCAAATGCCACTTCTCCAGTAAAGCCATCCCCTAACAAACCTGTCCAATGGAGTCCTACCTGCCCCCCCTCACTCTCCTTACATTAAGATATTTTTGCACTTCCTACTACCTAAAATTATATGACGTATCTGTTTACTCATTTCTATCTGAACTCCTTCACTAGAATGTAAGCTCCATGAGGGCAAGACTTTTGTCTGTCTGGTTCACTGCTTTATCCCTAGTGCCTAAACCCATATCTGGCACACAGAAGATAGTAAAAAAATTACTTGTGAATCTGACAAATGAATAAAGTACTTCTGGCAAGAATTCAGAGGTTGCACAGGAAAGAAATAATGCTCTTCGTGGAAGCAGGCTTAGTATCTAGGTTCACCTCTCTTTAGAGTAGAGATAAGAACAATTTACAAGTATAATTCACTTTAATTAGTACATTATCTGCTAAAGACATAAGGGAAGTGCAACACTAGAAAAGTACAGTTGCAGCTGGAACAACATGGGTTTGAACCTCGCGGGTCCATTGACACATGGATATTTTTCAATAAATATGTACTATCATCCTACACGATCCAAGGTTGGTTGAATCCACAGATGCGGAACCACTGACTATAAACTTATACCCAGATTTTCAACTGCGTAGGGGTCGGCACCCCTAGCCCCACATTGTTCAAGGGCCAGCTGTATATGATGAGGAAAGTTAAACACATTAAGTTTTAAAAACTGTCAATACATGAACAAATTCTTTTTGTTTTCCTATGTGTTTATCAATTTAAAAAAAGTGACCACATACCAATAAGTGGATTTTTTCTTATATCCAGAACGAGCAGAGTTCTGTTGGTTTCAAGGGCCTTTAGTAAAGCCTTTGCTCCCTCACTGGTGAGGCCACACTGCTGCAGGTTCAGTGCTTTCGATGAAAGACAAAAGGTCATTTGCGAAGTCTATACAGATTTAACATATAGACAGCTCCCATTTTCTCACGTGTGGAAGAGTCCTGCACAAGAGAAGTCATGGCAGGTTTGTAATTTTGGATATGGAAAAAAACAGAAATGTATACGCACACACATAATGCATAATCCAATTTAAAAACCTCTTCTTGGATGTGCAATGATAACCCTGCCTTTAGTCCCAATAAATCATCCAACATATTTTACAATTACAGAACTGAAGAATAACTGTATATAACCTATGAGCAAAAAGCATCACAAAATGAATCTCAGTTCATAATTAGTAAGGGCGGCAGCGGCATGTAAACCTCACAAGCAAAATCTGGTGGAGCTCAGAAATGCACTGCATTCTTTTGATCATGATCTTCAGCTCCAAATCACACATGAAACTAGTTAAAAGGGGAAAACAAAATAGAAGAAATGTAATAACTGTTAGTTTTAGAGGAAAAAAAGACAAGTCTAAGAGGTTACAAATAATAACAAATTCAAACAATGTGTGAATAGAGAATACATACTAAAAACCTATCATGAAATATGATGGTCAAGAACTCTCTCCATAAAAAGTCAGACAAAAACCAGAAAAACTGATCATGAATTCTAGTAGTTGTGGGGCTGAACAACCTACTCATTTAAACCAAAGGGATCATCACCAAAGCACAGGTATTAAAAAATATAACTATCATGAGTCATTTATTTAAGTGTTGAGTGGACCATCACATTAAAATAAGTGGAGTCTTTCAACACCCCCATGACACATAGAAATAGCAAGTCAGACATATGGATCTGACAGGATATCATACAACCCTTACAAACTCTCACTACAGAAGAATGGACACAGGGTATAATTAACCAAATAGCCAAATTAATACAAACAGCCAGTAAATCAAATGAATACAAAATAAAACAAAATGTGGTTATTCTCCTATCAGATTCAGGCAAGATTCTGTAGGAAAAGGCTTAAATAATGTCTATACCCTTTTGATCCAACAACTCTCTTTCTAAGAATTTTACCAAAATAGTCAGAGATATAGGTAAGGATATATATCAGAGGACTATTTGTAACTGAAAAACTGGACAAAGCTTATACACAAGAATGGATAAGCTATGTGCACTGTGGCATATTCATATAATGGAATACTGAACAATTCCAAAAAATGATGCAGGAGATGCAAATTTACTGACTTGCTAAAATGCTCATACTAAATTAATTGAAAAATGTTATAGAATTTGGAGTAATCCCACTTGCATAGAAAATGGAGAGGTACTCATTTTTGTAGTTTTACATTTTTTTACAAGTGCTACAAGCCAGTGTTTGTGAGAGGCAGGCTTCACATCTACTGTTGGGGTGGACTACAAACTGGCATAGCATTTCTGGGTGGTAATTTGGCCATGTGTATCAAAAGTCTTAAAAATATGTCACACTTAGTCATTCCACTTGTAGTACCTTATTCTACAGAAGTAAGCCCGATGGACACAGAGATGTATATATAACGTATTCACATTGTTTGTGACAGGGAAAAGCAAACTGTCTAAATCTAATGGCAAAGAATTGATTAAACTATGGGACATCAATACGATGCAATACTACATGATACATCATTAAGTGAAAAAAGCAGGAATATGAAATAGCAAGTATACTACAATTCTACTTTTGTAATCCCTAAGTGTACAAATATATTTATAGAAAAGAAAAGACTGAAAGTATATACACCAAAATGAACAGTGATTATATCTGGGTATTAAAATTATAGGTAATTGTTCTCTTGTTACTCTGTATTTTCTATAAAGGATATATGCACTCTTAGAGAAAGTTTAAAAGCAAAATAAAAGCTATCAGTAAAATGAGGCTTTAAAAAACATCCTATCACAACAGTATCATGCCAAAAGCTAAGCATATATCATATTAAAAATTCAGTATTTTCAATTTTAGAATTTACCTCTAAGCCATAAATCCTCACTAAGAGATTCTGCCAAAGCACTTGCACCCAGGTCACCAATGAGCGTGTTGCAGTTCAGAGTGATGCGCCTCAAACCAGCCATACAGTCAAGATCAGGTCTCCTGGAACGAAGACACTCAGCCCAGGTTTCTTCATGCCTTCTGATAGTCTGATACTTCAAAGATTTAATGGGATGAAATTAAGATGCTTGAATAAGGAAACAGTGTGTGCCTACTGAGTACGGCTTATTACGTCAGAGATTTACACACACACATATCAAGTATATATGCCAGGAGCATGAACCTGAGAAATGAAACAGTCACTTCTGGTTTATGAGTCCAGTGACCCAGATTCTAGTCAGTCAGTGATTAGATTCTAGCCACTGGATTTCCTGTTTCTGAACACTTATGTAAAGTTGGACAACTCAATTACAGTCTATGAATTATTTTCCTTATCTTCTAAGTTAGGGAATTGGTTCTAAATTCTATCTTTGCTGAGGCTCTATATTTCATCATTCTGTCCTCCAATGGCCTCCAAACACCTGACTGGGAAAACCATAAGAAAACTTTTTAACAAGCATCTTATTTATTAACAAATTATATACACAAAGTTCCATACATATAATTTAGGTACATGATAAACTACACAGATTTTTTAAAATAATACAAAGGTAAAAACGTTCTAATATTTTCTTTTCCTAACTCCTAAGGCATTATTTTGTTTTACTTATTTTTAAAAAATATTTATTTATTTATTTGTTTGTTTGTTTGGCTGTGCCAGGTCTTAAGTTGCAACATGCCAGATCTTTTAGTTGTGGCATGTGGGCTCTTAGTTACGGCAGGCACGTGGGATCTAGTTCCTTGAGCAGGGATCGAATCCAAGCCCCCTGCATTGGGAGCGCATAGTCTTAACTGCTGAACCGCCAGGGAAGTTCCAAGCATTATTTTAAAAACTATATTTACAAAATGGATCTCACATGCTACCTAGGGTGTGCACACAAACTTCAGAGGCCTGGACTATGCAGAGCCAGTTGGATGTGCCTTGGGAAGATAATGGTTTGACATCTAAGCACAAGTACTGTCTTAAAGACATTCAATTCTTTATATTCATAAAGTAAATTTTGGTAACAGGGAACACTGACTGTAAATGAAAAAAGTCATATTACATTCTTGAAAAAATAAAAGACTCAAAGTGCCTTTGATACTCTAAAAGGAAAATCATTAGTGTCATTTTTCTATTAACAATAACTTATAAAAGCTCCAAGCAAAAACAACAGCAATCACTTGCACAGTGCTTAGTATGCGCCAGGCACTATTTATACAAATGAGTTCAGTTAAACCTCATAATGAGGCATAGAGGTTAAGTGATTTGCCCATGGTCACTAGCTATGAAATGGGAGAAAGGGAATTTGAACCTAGGCCATTTGGCTTTGGCACCAAAGTTCTTGGCTGTTTTCTACCTCAGGGGTCAATGGACTTGCCCTGTATAGGTTCAAAGAATTTTTCAATTTTTAAAACCTAAATTTAAACATTTCCAGATTTGTGGGATATACAGTTTCTGTTGCAACTACTCTGCCCCACTGGCGTAGGGTGAAAGTAGCCATAACTACCATGTAAACAATGGGTGCGATTATGTTCCAAAAAACTTCCTTTACAAAACCAGGTGACGGGCTGGATCTGGCCCACCAGCCATAGATTACCTATCCCTGATCTGCACCATCAAACTATTAAAAAGGCTTCATGTCAAATTATTAAATAACTTTAGGCCTAAATACAGTCATTATAACCACTGTAAAGTTGTTAAGGCATTATTTTAAAAACTGCATTTACAAATTGCTGATGTACTGATTTTTATTAGTTTAAAAACTACAGCAGCTAATAAACACTTGATTCATTTAAGTCTTGAAGACTATAACGGCATAGTTTCTTCACAGTATTACAATAAATATTTTCAGTAACTAAAATACATAAAAGTATTATTAGGTATTATATATTAAATCTCTTATTTCTAAAATTAAGTGGAGTATCTTTACTAAATGGTAGAATCCCAAACTGAAAACTGGTCATATTCTTTCAGCAAAATGAAAGCTGCACTCAATGTATCAAAAGACAAAAATTAGGGTTTCCCTGGTGGCGCAGTGGTTGAGAGTCCACCTGCCGATGCAGAGGACACGGGTTCGTGCCCCGGTCCAGGAAGATCCCACAGGCCGCGGAGCGGCTAGGCCCGTGAGCCATGGCCGCTGAGCCTGCGCATCTGGAGCCTGTGCTCCGCAACGGGAGAGAGGCCACAAGAGTGGGAGGGAACCATACCGGAAAAAAAAAAAAAAAAAAAGACAAAAATGAACTGCCATCTGTATCAATATATTAATGTGCTTCAATCACATATGTTTTCATGAAAGTTTAAACATAAAATCACCTTTAAGATCTAGGCCATGTGATCTGCTCCCTGCCATGTCAGATCACACCCCATGAAGTTTACTTAACTTGTCTTAAGTGTGATAGAATTCTTTATACCTTGAAAAATAACTAAAAGGAAAAAAACACACACACACAATAAGATGAAGAGCCTATACATTTGTCAATCTTGACTTATTTGCTTTTCTTGAGTCAATTGGAGGTTTATAGCCACATTCTCAAAATCATTAACTACAATCTTCCCAAACAGGTAATTGACGAACAGATGCATTCTAAAACTTGTCAGTAACAAACTGTTATTCCAGTTTATTGCAACAGTTTAATTCTATTTAGATACTAAAACTGAATACACTGAATACTGCAAACTTTATTCCCAACCACTCAGCAAAGTACTACATATCTTTTCAGATATAGGAAAAAAAGGAAAAAAATAAAAAGCATAAGATTCTTCCTATTTTCATTTCCAAAGATACATCCCAATGTTGTTTATCAATCAGTGATTTAAAAGTCAACTATAAACCCAGTATTTTATTAGGTGCTATGCAGTATACTAGAGCAATATAAGAGAGAGGACCTCAAACTCTCTGTTCCCTCAAATTGAAAGGCAGGCTTCCTGACCCCTCCAGACCACTACTGGACACAGGGAACACACACTAATGTTTCAGGACACCAACCAACAGTCACGTGCTTTTTGATTACTTCCATGACACACCCCCACTAACACCACTGAGTTTGCTGCTCCTACAGGACATTACATGTATTTCCTCTTTTAACACATACCACAGTGCATCATAATTATGATTGCAGCTAGATGTTCTAACAATTTAAAGAGAATGATGACTTTTTTGCTCTTTACATCTTGCTATTTCCCTTCCCATAATATTTCTTGACGAAAACCATAAAAATATAGACAAACAAAAAAAAACAGAATATATACAAAATGTGTGGTTTGTGGCTTAACACAAAGTTAAGTAAAATTAGTTCTGACAGTATCCAGCATGACAAAATTTCATGGTACAAATGAGAACGGACCAAGGTTTGAGCAGGTACAGGAGACAATCCAGGCATGAACAACACCAAGAAAAGGTAGACAGGAAGTAACATGGTATGTAGGAAATCACAAAACCAGTCTGATGGGAAGAGACTTAAACAAGACTGAAACTCACTTTCTAAACCTCCATCTCTAATTGGACAATTCGCAGGACACAGGTGCACCAAAGTGGCCAATTTATTCAATCCCTTTAAAATGGAGGAAGAGTTTAAAATTTTACTGGTTTAGTTTGCCCCAACAGCAACTATCAAATGTCGGCAGGACACAATGAAGGCTTACCATTGTTAACACAGTTAAGTCTCTCTCTCTCACAACTAGCCCACTTAGCTCCAGGTTCCTTAGCGCACCCGACGCACTTACACAGCATTTAAGAGCTTTACACAGCTGGAGGTCACATCTTTATTTCTTATCGCAGGAACACGACTTCTGTAAACTTTATTTCTGCCAGAATCTAAAGCAAAATTATTGTAAAATAAGTGGTTTAAACCATACATTTTATCATCATTAAAAAGCATTAAAAAAAAAAAGCACCTGCTCTGTGCTAAGGATTAGAAACGACTCCTGCCCTTAAAGCCTTCATTAAGGAGGGAGATGTGTAAACTCAAAATTTCAATCACATGAGATAAAGAAACATAACCTTTATGCACAGAGGTTCCTTTGGAGGCAGAATGTTATATCCAAGTGATGGCTTCATGATAACCCCGAAGCAGAATCTAGAAAGATGAGGCTATGCAGAGTTGGAGGAGGAGGTGCATTAACTGCAGAGGGAGCACCTGTGCAATGACACTCAAGGCTGACACCGGCTGGGCACAGTAAATACTGCATGTGGCGATGACTAAAGGGCAGGGGTCCAAGTGTGAGAAGAGACAGAAATGAAAATAGAGATGTTGGCCCAAGCAAGCCTGGGAGAGAGCATGGCTTGTATCCCACAGGTGATGAGGCCTGGGGCTACCACTGGCTGAGTAAGGGTGCCTCCGCTGATTAGAAAAAGGAGCCACGCTGCTGAAGGACCAATTAGATAAAGGGAGTGACCACAGAAAGCTCCGCTTCCTCAGGGCCAAAGAGCCCCATGAGGCTTGGCCAAGCACAGTTCAGACTACACGCCTCTGTGCAGAGCACACGCTGGGCGGCTAGTATGCACTAACTCTGTGTGGGCAAGCCATTAGCAGCATTATTTTAGGCATATCTTTTTATGGTAGAAGATCATTCGATCCATGCAGGCAGAGGAACTTAGAGGAACTGAGCCTAGCGGCCGCGAAATCACCCAAAAACTTCTGCCGTAGTCCAGGCAAAATGTAATATGGATGAAGAAGCAAATTTAGGAGGAGGCCAAAATCTACAAGCTGGACTCACTGGATTGAAGACATAAAGAAAGTTCAGTGAAGAAACTCTGAAGAGAATGGGCTCTGCAATAAATTTTTCTTAAATTCAATGTAAAATATTCGGCAAAATTAAGTACAGTAGCCTTTAAGGTCCCTTCCAGCTAGAATTTCTTTTGATTTCTACATTATTACTTTGGTTAAGTAAAGTCCCATCAGAGGTACAGAACAGTTCCTACACCTGAATGGGATGCAAAGAATAATCTGACTTCTCTTCACCAGGGGATGAGTTGAACTGTCCTTGCAGGAGAGATAACAGATGGTGTGAACCCCAGATCCTAAAAAAGGGGCCAGGCACACAATAAGTATTTGGCTTTTTGAAAACAAATGAACAATCATTTCCTCTCCTAGATCTTCACACCCTTTCTCTGCTGGCTACTTTCTCTCAGCTTATTAACACCCTCAAATATACCCACATAAAAAACTCTCAGACCTATGATTCTCTGTATCATCTTGTGGGTAACCTAAGTATCTCCCATGCCTTCAAACACCTGTCCTCCCAAAAAGCCCAGATCTGTACCTTAGGCCCAGACCCATCTACCAGGCCCCTCCAAAGCACTGAAGATGAAGTAAGATCCTCTCGCCACCCCCAATCCCTTCCTACTGTGCTCTGTATCTCACAAAAAGATGCAGCTGTAAACTGTCACCCACGCTTGCTGCCCTCCCTTTTCTAACTGGTCACCAGGCCCCACCAATTCTCTCTCGGATCTCCAAAATGCAGTCCAACCTTTTATAACTTAAGTGGGACCCCTAGATTACAATTCACCCTGCACCCAATCAACTGCCTTCCACATGGAGGTCCGAGAGAGCCTCAAAACCAGAAGTGCATCTCACTGTTCTTCAGTGTTTCCCACAGCCTTCAGGATAAACATCTAAACTTCTGACAGGACAAACAAGGCCCCGTTCTGTCGGGCCCCAGTAGGTTTCCAATATCAACTCTTTTCTTGCCCAAACCCTGAGTTCCAGTCCTGTACTTTAGTTTTTCCATATTTTCTTATATTTCTCAAACTCTGACACACACTGCTCCCTCCTGCTACCCCAGGAGTTTCTACATATCCTTAGAAAGGATGGCACCTCCTCCAAGAAGCCTACCTTGAACTTTCCCTTCCAAGTTTCTGTGCTCTGCAAAGGGGAAAGATGGGGGTGGGGAGGGATAAATTTGGAATTTGGGATTAACATATACACACGACTATATATAAAATAGGTAATCAACAAGGACCTACTGCATCGCACAGGGAACTCTACTCCATATCCTATAACAAACTGTATGGGAAAAGAATCTGAAAAGGAATGGATATATGTAAAACTGAATCACTTTGCTGTATACCTGAAACTAACACAATGTTGTAAATCAACTATCCTCCAATATAAAATAATAATTAAATTAAAAAAAAAAGATTTTGCGCTCTGTAGCACCAGAACTCACTTCTTCCAGAGCACTGACTACTGTGCTTGTGTTTACCTGCCGCCCAGCAGAAGAGAAGATTACCTAGGGCAGAAGCATCGTCTCCAGCAGCCCTTGGTTCTGACAACTCATTCAAGTGCCAGGATACTTTACACACATAACCTGCTTAATTAATTCTAAGAACCCACAGAAAGAGTGGTTTTTAAAGTCATTTTACAAGTGTGGGGATTGCAGTTCAAAAGTAACCTGCCCAGGCCACAGAGAGCATAAACCCTGGAATTCAAACCCTAAGCTGCCTTCACACCGGTGTTCTTTCCACTACATGATACGACTATTGAAAAAAGATTTTTTTTTCCTGAGCCCTGTTTTAATGGAAAGGAAATGAAGCGGGGATATACGCATTTCCTAATCGCTTTGGTGTGTACCAGGCAAAGTCATTCAACAGACCAGGTAACATCTGTGCAACAATTAACGATGCTCCAAACTGTGCTCAGTGTACTACATTGTAGAACCTACAAGCATGAACACAGTGCATCCTTGTAACCGCCACAGAGACTGGGTCCTATTAAGCCCATGCTACAGATGAGAACACTGAGACCTTGAAGCCTTAAGGCACTCGGCCGGGGTCACCGAGCTGGCAGGAGTCCTAGGCCGCACGCCCCGCCTACTGCACGCACACCCGGGCACTGGGCACCGGTTCTAGTGCCCACCCTCCACCTTGTACCATCTAAAACTCCACTTCGTAGCGCCCACACGAGAGCCCCTGGAAGCGGGAACTACAAACCTGTCTCGCCAAGCCGTGGCTGGAAGCAGCTCTGGATACAGATTAGGGGCAGAGGGTGCTCAGGAGCGGCGCCCAGTCCACCCCGTGGAGGCTGTCGGCATTAACTCCAGCAGGCCCTCCTGCAGGGAAGCGGCAAGGCGGGCAGAGGCACCGAACCCTGCAGCGCGCACAGGTCCTCAGAGCGCGAGAAGTCGGCCGCGCTCTCCCGGCGCAGCTTCACCGAGTGATCATGGCCCGAGCGCGGCCTCGGGGACGCTGGCTGCGGACACGATGCCCACACCCGCCTGGGGCCCCGGCTCGCCTCCCGGCCCCTCGGGCGCTCACCGCCGGGCGGCTGCGGCCCCGCAGCGTGCGCAGGACCGGAGTCGCAGCCAGAAGACATAGGGCCACGGGCTCCAGTTAGGCCGGCCCCTCCATGCCGCGCTCCGGAGCCCACGCACGGCCTGGTGTTGGCGCGGGTATCAACGCCCTCCAGAGCCGCGGGGTTGCGGTTTAAGCCTCTGGGCGGGCCCGTGGGGGCGCGGCTCGAGGACTTCTGCGCGCTCGCCGTGCGTCCGCACGCAGACCCGCCTCCCATGACGACGCGGCTTGAGGAGCAGCACGCAGCCCCGCCTCCCATGACGACGCGGCCTGAGGAGCAGTCGCTGGAGCTTTGAGACTAGGGCGGCGCGAAAGGTAGGAGCTGTGGAGGGTTTGGGGTTTACAAAAAACGTTTGCTGACTGATCCAAACAAAAGTGAGACATGGTTGTATCAAGGAATTTTAAAAGTAGTTAAACTCCGGCTGTCTGTGCTCGCCCCGCCCAGGAGAGAGCGGGCACTCTGTGAGGGACACAGGAAAGGCTGAATGAACGTCCGCCTGTGGTCCGTTACATGGTGCACGGGTGGGTGAATTTCTACGGAGAGCTCTTAATTTCTGTAGTTTCTGCTGACTTGACACGGTGGTTGGCAAATGCTGACGTGTTCCATGCATTCAGGACATGATCGTGGTTACTAATAATCACTTTGTTTTGTACTGACACCTCCACAGAGAATTTCCTACTGAATATCCACTTTACGGAAGAGAAACTGAGGCGTAGGAAGTGAAGTGACTGAGTAAGAGGAAGGACTCAGACAATTGGTGTTAGTAAATTAACCCTGCAAGGAGGCCGTTAGCCTGCGGTGGCTCTAGTGATGTGGCCGCCTACGTAAACCAACCAAAATCTAAGCCTGTCAACGCCCCAGGGTGACGAACACCGCTGAGGACACCCAGTCACAAACCACCAACTAGGCGTTAAAGCCATAGCAAATCAGTCGTTTCCTTGCTTTGCTTCTGCCCTTTTAAAATAAACATCTCTGCAGCTCCTGTGGCTGGAGTGCTCCTCACCTCTTCCGCTTTGTGGTGCCTGAGTTGAATCTATTTTTGCTCACATAAAGTGTTAAAATTTTAAATATGCCTCAGTTTGTCTTCTAAGATTGGCCGTAGAAGTTGGATTTGTGTCCAGTTTCTAGAACAGTGGTCGTCCTCTGGTCAGGCCTTAGGCGTTACGTGTACAACGTTCCTCTTCTACCACCACCTTCTGGATGCCTCCACCCACTACCAGCTACCGCGCATCAGATCCCCTAGATGTGGTCAGCAATGGCTTTCACATGCAGCGTGGTCACATTATAAGATCGCAGACACTCCTCCGTCCTCCAGCCAGTGTGTGAAGTGAAACATTACCATTCCTGTTGAAGAGTCTGGTGTGACCACTTTCCCAAACACAGCCACTCCCCAGCTGACCCTGGGTAACCACTCTTCTGAACTTGGTCTCCATCACTGGCATGGATGTCTCTCTATGTAGGCTACATTTTTAAGTATTCTTAAACTGCATATAGTATTCTATTTTGTTTTCTCTTGTTACTTGCTTTATTTAGTGTTATCTTTTCTAGATTCATCCATGCTGACACGTAAAGATCTGTCTAGTTCATGTACTTTCCTTGCTATGTAGGATTCCCATGTAGGGAAATACAATAATTTATATGTGCATTTTCCTGTTGATGGACATTTAAATTGTTTCGCATTTTAAGTATGATTTCTTTTTTTAAAAAGTTTTATATACTTTTTAAAGGTTACTTTACATTTACAGTTGTTACAAAATATTGGCTATATTCCCTGTGTTGTACAATACATCCTTGAGCCTACCGTACACCCAGTAGTTTAGATCTCTCACTTCCCCACCCCTGTATTGCCCCCTCCTCCCCCTCCGCACTGGCAACCATTAGTTTGTTCTCTATATTGGTGACTCTCCTTCTTTTTTGTTATATTCGGTCGATTGTTGTATGTTTTAGATTCCATATATAGGTGATATCCTACAGTGTTTCAGAGTTCAAAAGACTCTCACGACAGAAGCCAAAAGGCAAGAGCCGTTTTACATTGATAAAAAGCATTTTAACTATGTAAAAGCAGAAAATGAAAAGAAAGAACTTTGCATTAAATTTAATAAAAGTTCAGGGAGATCTTTGTGGTATATTAGTGAACTTATTTGTGGAAATTTAGCCATGTGCCTTGTGTTGAAGAGGTACCAAGAGTTCAAGAACTCTCACAATTTGAGTACACTATTGCCTTACATGTAGGCATGGTGGCAGCCATTCACATAACAATGATTTGGAGGATGTTGTGTTAGTCAGCTCTTGCTCTGATAATGCTTTGGAAAAAATCGACCCAAAACTCAGTTACATAAACAAGAATTTATTTTTCTTGGACCTATGGGCTAGCTGCAGTGGCTCTCTTTTAGACCTCTAGATGGCTGGTTTTGCTCCATGTTTTGGATCAGTTTGAGGTCTGTAACACACATCTTCCTCTGGAGCCCAACTGTGAGGCCGCAGCTCCCAGGCCTGTCTTCTCACAAAGTTCACTGAAACATAAGAGGTGAGCCCAACTGCACAAGCCCATTTAAGCCCTCTGCTGCTCATTGAAGGCCATCATGTCTGCTCACACTTCATTGGCCAAAACATGTCACAGATCTAAGCTGTATTTAGAATATGTGTATTTGTTTAAAGTTGGGTGCCCTCACAGAAGAATATTGCATTTTGGACAGTGTTACCTTAGCATTTTCATTGGCATTTGCAAACGTGATAAACGCCATGTGCACTTTTTCACCTTTGAGAACTTTTTGAAATTATGGGACCATTTCTATTGGAAAAGAGGAAGGTACACTTTAGAACTCAACTCTAGTTATGGCATTGCTGGGAGAAGAATTAATGAGATAAAGTCAGTACAAGTGAAAGATTTGGGATTCACATATTCATCATTAACATAAGCATTCTACAGAACATTCCTGAAGAATTGTGATGCTTGCTTTATGTGATTTCTATCATAAATCATTAGAATTTGACCAAGACACTTCAGTAAAACATACATCATACAGCACATCACATTTTAGTTTTTCCTACCACTCCACAACTTATCATCAATACTTTACCATAACTCAGAAACAGAAACAGAAACTGAGTGAATTCATTGTTAGCAGACGGGCTTCACAAGCAATACTAGTGGAAGTTCTTCAAATGATAGCAGACAGTAACTCAAGCCATAAAAACAAAACAAAGAATGCTGACTAGAGCTGTTGTGTAGGGAATTATAAAAGATACTGTAATTTCAAATTTCTTCTCCTTTCTTCTATTAACTAATTTAAAAAGTAAGTGCCTAAAAATATGACTATATTTGGATTTTTCTCTATATAACATAAAGAAATATATTTGATGATATGGCACAAAGAAGGCAGTGAGAGCAAAGCTGTATTAGAATAAAAATTACAGTAGATCATAAGCTGAATCCGCAGGAAGAAAGGAAGAGAACCAGAAATGGTAAATAGATTAACCCAACAAACTCAAAAATGTTTATTTGCTTTACTTTCTTCTCTAAGCTCCTTGAAAAGATAAGCTTGTGAGAAGTAATAATTATAATAATATGTTGTTATGTATGTAACATATATAAATGTAATAAAAACAAAAAAGAGGGGAAGGAATACAGCTCTATAAAAGTACAGTTTCTCTTTCTCACTGGAATGAAGCTAGTAAAAATCTGAAGAGATTCTGAGAAGATGTATTACATAAGCCCTAGTGCAGCCATTACTCAAACAATGTGGTTAAAAATCATTAAAGGAATTACATGTTACAGTAGAAAATATCTACTTACTATAAAAGGAAAATGGAGGAACAACAACAATAACAATAAAACAAAAATATGAGACATGTAGAAAACCAAAGGTAAAATGATAGACATAAATTAATCCTACCATATCAATAATAAAAACTAAATGTAAATGAATTAAACAATACAATCAAAAGGCAGATATTGTCAAACTGGGTTTTAAAAAATGTTTTCTATAGGAGACACTCCTTGGATTCAAAAGTCTAATGTGTACAAAGTAAAAGGATGAAAAAATATACATCATGCAGATAGCAACCGTAAGCATTGCTGAAGTGGCTATACTAATACCAGAAAAAATAGACTTTAAAACAAACAAAAAAGTTACTAGATATGAAAAGGGACATTTTATGATAAAGAAAGGGAAGATACAAAAATTTTTAACATATTTGCCCTGAATAAGGTAAAACCAAAATACATGAAGAAGAAAATACCAAAATCCATGAAGAATTGAAGGAAGAAATAGATAATTGCACATTACATACGGGCTTCAGTACTCCACAGTCAATAATGGATAGAACAGTTAGGCAGAAGATCAACAACGATATAGAAGACTTGGACAAGACTATGAATTAACAAGACCTAATAAATGTTTACAGAGCACTCAACCAAACAGTAAAATACTCATCCTGCTCAACTACATGTGAAACATTTTCCAGCATAGATGACATGTTAGGCTGTAAGAGAAGAGATTGAAACCCACGTACATTGCTGGTGGGAATGTAAAATGGTGCGGCCATTTTACAAAACAGCTTGAGAGTTCCTGTAAGTGTTAAATATAGAGTTACCCTATGACCCAGCAGTTCCACTACTAAATATATACCTAAGAGAAATAAAAACTTATGTCTGCACAAAAGCTTGTATGTGAATGTTCATAGAAGCATATTTCTAAAAACAAAAGGTAGAAATAATTCAAATGTCAATCGGATAAATGAATAAACAAAATGTGGAATATCCGTACAATAGAATAGCATTAAGCTATAGAAAGGAATAATATATTGATCCATGTTACAACATGGATGAACCATGAAAGCATTATGTAAAGTAAAAGCAGCCACTCACAGAAGATCACATATTGTATGGTCCCATTTATATGAAATGCCCAGAATAGCAAATCTGTGGAGACAGGAAGTAGATGAGTGGTTGCCTAGGGCTGAGAAGGTTGAGGAGATTGAAAAAAGCTTGTTAATGTGTAATGGGTTTTTTGTGGGGGGACAGAAATCTACAATTGGATTGTTGTGATGGTTACACAAGTCTTTTAGTGGTTACACTGAGAACCACTGAATTGTATACATTAAAGTGTTAAAATTATGCTATGTAAATTACATCCCAATAAAGCTGTTAAAATTATGATAATTTTATATTTATAAATTTTAAAATTCATCCAAAATGACAAATTCTTTAAAAATGCAAGCTAACAAGAGTAACCCAAGAAAGAAAAAATATCTAAAAAACCTATATCTACTGCAAAAGTTGTTTGTATAATTAAGTACCTTGACAGAAAATGATTTCCAGGGATAAATGGCTTTCCAAGTAAATTCTTCCAAATATTTAGGGAAGAAATATTGGTAACCTTACATAAAAATCTTCCAGGAAACAGAAAAGTATATATTGCTTAAAATATTTATAAGGCCAACATAAGCTTCAGATCAAAACTAAAAAGAATATTACAAGAATAGAATCACAGGCCAGTTTCTCTTTTAAACATGCATGCAAAATGTGTAAACAGAAGCACAAACTGTATCCATGGTATGTAAAACAATCATATATCACAGTCAAAGTAGCTTTATTCTAGTAATGCAAGGTTGGTTTAATGTTCAAACATGAAACTGATCCCAGGAATGAATTAGAGTGGGAAAAAAAGTCATTTAAAGCAGAAGTCTTGGGACTTCCCTGGTGGTCCAGTGGTTAGAACTTGGCGCTTTCACTGCTGGGGCCCTGGGGTCCAATTCCTGGTCAGGGAACTAAGATCCTGCAAGCCATGAGGCAGGGCCCCCCCCAAAAAAAAGGAAAAAAAGAAGACTTAACCAGGAGAAGCACAAGATCGAATAAACATAACAGATAACACCTTATGAGAAGTAGGTGAAGATTATGGAATATTCTAAAATTTTAAAACAAAATGAAAAATTTAAAGATTCAAGAGGATGTGACAAATATTGTACATAGGCAAAAAATAAAATAAAATATACAGATGATGGGAGCCCAAAAATCCAGATGCCCATGTCCTGTTTCTGAAGATTCTCATTCAATGGGTTATGGATTTCCTCTATGTTTAGAAACCTACAGGTGTTCTAAAACAGAAACTAACACACCATTGTAAAGCAATTATACTCCAATAAAGATGTTAAAAAAAACACAACCAAACAAACCTACAGGTGATTCTGATACGATTCACAGACAATGTAAAGATCCTGCTTTACAGGAAATAATACCAGATTATTTTGTTATTTTATAGTTATATTAATAGGTTGTACTATTGACCGATAAGTCTGATGTCAAAATGCACTCCCCACTAGGGATACAAAAGGACTAATAGTCTCTATTGCTACTTGGTGGCAGCATGCATGTATTGCAAGGGCAATTATTGTAGGAATCCAAATGAGTGGAACATTTTAGAATTGGAAGACTACATACAGATCATCTAGTCAAGCTTCCAACTATTATAGTTGTGAAAACTAAGGCCCATATAAAAGAAATGATTTATCTCCAAAGAGCGTTAGTGAAAGAGTATGAAATTAAAAATATCTCTAAACTTTTAATTTAGTGCTGTTTTTATTAATCTCAAGTATTAGCTTAAACTTAAGTGTGACAGATTTGGGATTGAATTCTTGCTCAAATTTACTGATTGTGTGCCTTTTAGTAAGTTACTAAAACACTTTTTAAATTTTTTAAAAATAGATTTATTTATTTCTTTTTGGCTGCGTTGGCTCTTCCTTGCTATGTGCGGGCTTTCTCTAGTTGCGGTGAGCGGGGGCTACTCTTTGTTACAGTGCGTGGGCTTCTCATTGTGGTGGCTTCTCTTTGTTGCTGAGCGCGGGGTCTAGGTGTGTGGGCTTCAGTAGTTGTGGTTCACGGGCTCTGGAGTGCAGGCTCAGTAGTTGTTGTGCATGGTCTTAGTTGCTCTGTGGCATGTGGGAGCTTCGCGGACCAGGGCTCAAACCCGCGTCCCCTGCACTGGCCACCAGGGAAGCCCTACTAAAACACTTTTAACTTCCCTTTTCACATATGTAAAATGGTGAGCCTTGGCTGATATAGAATATGAGATAATCTAGCACTGTTCTTAACACATACACATAGTTAATATTTTTTGGCTTCTCATCCCTCTTAAACAGCCTCTATCCTCTTAACAATGAAAGTGTCTTTCAGCTAGCAAAGCACCCCAGAGCTGACCACATTCTGGCAAAAGATATAGGATTCTTTTTCTTACTGGGCATTCTTTATACCTGATACTTGAACTGCACTGAAACATGAACATCTCTTCTTTATACTGTATTAATGGATTTGATAGATGAATTTTAAAAAGTAATATGCAGAAAAAAAAGTAATATGCAGGAATTGAGCTGCCTTACTCTCAAGAAATATAATTCTATAGTGGTGCCTAAAACGATAAACAGTGTTTGGACGGGGAGTCCATATTGGATGTGAACTACCTGTACTCCCATTCGTCTATTAAGAATAAATAGAATCCTTTCAAAATCTGTTTTAAAGGGCAGTTATTTCCTTCTGACTCATTTAAGTTACCTGCAAGAAAAAGGCAGTCTCCTGAATCCTTGCTTAAAAGGCTTTAAATATAAAGCAGATAATTTTTTGCAACATTTCCCAAACTTTTCATTATCAAATTGGCTGAGGCTTCTCAACGATTATCATTTCACAACATCTCCATTTTCACCTGCTTTAAAAGAATTGGCCTCGTAGATGTGCCATTAAAACAGAGCTTCACTCTCAACATACTTTAAATTTTGTATTCAAACAGTATGAAGAAAACAGGATCAGGGAATTCAGCCATAAAAGTGAATGGATTACTGATACATGCTACATCATGGATGCAACTAAGTGAAAGAAGTCAGGCACAAAAGGCTGCATATTGTATGGTTCCATTTATATGAAATGTCCAACAGTGGCAAATCCATACACATGGAAAATATTATACATTAGTGGTTTCCAGGGGTTTGGAAGCGAGGGAAATACGGAATGACTCCTCAGAATGGGTGTATGTTTCCTCTTGGGGTGATGAAAATGTTTTGTAGCTGGACAGTGGTGATAGTGTGTCACAATGCACAACATTGTGACAGTAGTAAATTCCACTGAATGGTACAGTGAATTGTAAAATGATCAAAATGGTGAATTTTGTGTTATGTTCATTTTACTACAATACAAAGGAGTAAGAATTAGGGAAAGACTTAGAGTTTGGGAAACTAAGGTGAACTGGTCAAGAAAAAGACAGCTCTACTGTTCAGTGTTCCCTCAGCTCTCCCAGTGCATTAATCCTCAGCAAAAAGTAGCCTGAACTTGAAGATGATAGTCATTCAACATAGTCCAGGGAAAAGTAAATAAAATAAAACCCAACTCTTCTTTAGCACATCTATGAAAGGTTAACTTGCTGCTCAGCCACATGGACATTCATGAAGACGTTTCACTTTAGGTGTCCTCTACTTCAGTACTTTACTCACAGCTCATTCACACATGTAGGCAACAGCATTCCTTAATTCGATGGACTCTGCAGTGCTGGTTGTGATCGGTCTCATGAAAAGAAAATGGAAGGAGGAAAAAGCTTCCACATTGACTTGGTGGTCTTGACGAAATGGATGCAGAAGACAGCTTGAGTGTCAAACTGGAAACTGTTGTTTTCCTTTTCCTTTTCTTTTTATCTTTCCTATCAGGTCTTCTGCCCACTTCCCACCCCCTTCTTTCAAACAGGAAAGACACTAATTAGCTGCTTTTTTTTGGTTTTGGTAAAACAAATATTGTTTTGGGTTTCTTGTTGTTTGGTGAACATTATTGTTTCTACTGCCAAATGAGCTTCGGTGGTTGATGTAGGGGGTCTGTTGGGAACTTAACTTTTTCCAGTTTAAGTGGAAAAGCTTTTTCGTTTGAATTGGCTTTTACTGGGTGCTTCAAGGCTTGCTCTTGGCTCTTTGAAGGGGAACTGAATAGCACTGTGTTTCCTTTGAGGTTCCAATGAATAAAGGATCCTCTGTCCTTCTGGGCACTTTTTGTTGATTTTGCTGTGTGTCCTCTCTAATAGCCGGATGCAGATTCCAGGAAAATGACATATAAATGAATATAAGTAATCTAATATTTTTACAATTTGCTTTAGCCATACTCCTGGTCTTATTCTACTTGTAGCAGATGGCTTTAAAGTGCATTAGCTATGTATATATTAAATATAACATAAATATACCAATGTTAAATATTATATTGATGTATAAGTGTAATATACTAATATTTATGTTAATGTATAACAATTATGTATTATATTAATATATATTTTTGCCTAGCATATATTATATACAACATATATGAGTAATGAAATGTATTTATATGGTTAATATGTTCATAATATTAATATGATATATCCTGTAATATTGATTATAAAACAATTATATCATAATATATAAATATATAATTATTATTATCTGATATAATACACTATAGTTAATATATTTATATAACACAATATATAATGTATTAGTATAACACAATTGTATTATATAATATAAATATAATACATATCTAAAACTATATATCTTTTAATTATACATTACACATACGAGTATCTATAACTATTTATAATTTTATTTACATAGGAATCTGGTCATCATAACAATTGATGTAAAAATATGCAATATTTTCAATCAAATGGGCCTTAACCTCACTACCTACACATAACTACTTTTAAAATCTTGAACCCTGTCTAACTCATGCTTCCATATCTCTCAACCTGCTTTTCTACAAATGCACGTAGACACACATTTATACATGATATATATGTATACTACCAGTTTTCAGTTCAATGTATATAAATATATAATATATATAATTATATTCCTGTGTACGTATACAAATATAAATCAAAGGTATGTATATAGGTATGTATTTCATGTTTATATAAATATATCATACAAATAATGTATGTGTATATAAATACATGATTATATACATACATACACAGAAATATACTTATTTAAACAAAAGGGACCTAAATAAACAGTTCTCTAAGAATAAAACTAGTTATGTCTCACTGTTTCAATAACAGTTTATAGTTTTCTACTGTATGTGCTTCTATAATTGTTATGAACAATTCCCATTTTTGTTGAATATTAAGTTGTTTTAATTTTTTGCCATTATTAATGAAGTTCTGAAGAATACAGTGGGCAAGATTACTTGAAAAACTCTCCTAAAAGAAAAGGGTTAGGTATGCTAGGTTAAATGTACACAACTTATTTTTAAGTGCGTGGTTGATTTTGGAAGTGTGCCGTCGAAATTTCCAGGACCCATGAAGGAAGGGTGGTACATGTGTGAGAGTTATAGCTATATTAAGAGTGGATTGAAGATCTTGATAGCTTAGAACAGAAGCTGGAAATCCTGTTTTTATGGAGCCAAATGGCAAATATTTTAGGCTTTGTAGACCAAAGAGGCAAAATTGAGGATATTATTTAGGTACTTAGGTAACTATTTAAAATGTTACCAGTTAAAATGTGAAAATTATTCATAGCTCATAGGCAATAAAAAATAGGCAGCTGTCTGGATTTGGAATACAGGCTGTAGTTGAATGACACACCTGGTATAGAGACTTGTTTTTAAATGGCCATGACCACATGCGAGGCGGGAGGTAAGACTCCATCCCTACTAGATGGGAAGTTAGAACTAAACCTATCTATCCCTAGCTTCACCTTTAATGAAAGGGTGTGTCAGGAGAAAAAATATCTGCTGGCAAAGGGAGACTAAGACCAAATTCTCTTGGTCTCTGCTCTGGGTAGGAAACAGGTAGGAAATCTTGAGAATTCTGAACCGCAGATCTGTGTTCACAGTGTTTGGGTTGCAAATTTATTTGTGGTCTTGCAAACAGAAGGTAAGAAATTACCTTAAAATGCTCCCAAATCGGTGGTATTCCAAACACAAAACTAAACCCTTTCTGGAGAGGTAGACCTTCAACACAGGCCTATAGCATTCCCACAGATAAAGTTTAGCTAAACGTGAGCTCATGATCTAAATTTACACAATAATGAAGAAATCAGCTACAAGTGGAGAGAATCAGCAAAAACAATCAATACCAGAATTAGATTCCCAAGGCCATCCATCAGATGTTGGAATAATCAGGTGCCAGGCAGAAAATATACATAAAACTAGAACTGAAACAAGGAGCAAGGATGTTTTAAAAGACTGGGTAGGATTTTTAAAACATTTTTAAAGTACATGTCATTGATAAAGCTAAAAACTCGAAGGTCGTGTAATACAGCAGATTAATCGTGGAGAAGAGTGAAATTATGCTGTTTTTAAAAATATGACAGATCAGATTTCCTGCCTAATTATATAAGTTGTTTTATCTTTAAAAAATACACAGTATTTTAAAGACTTATTGGCTGTAAAATAAGTTAAGGGTATTTCAAAAGGCTTCTCTGCAAAGAAAAGTGAGAGTGGCAAAACACAGAAAGTCGAGGGGAAAAAATATCAATATATACATTGCTATAGGGTGAACTAAGCCTTAGGCCAGCAACTATGAGGAGGAGCTGACCCTTAGATACTTACAACTAAGCTGGAATCTTAAAAAGTTCAACTATTTATAACAAAAAGATTTATTAAAATTAATAACCAAGAGTTTTAATTGACATCAGAAGAGTAAAACAATAAACCCTGAGAACATAGAAAAATAGATAATAAAGATATGAGCAGAACTTAATAAAACAGAAAAAAGTATAAAATTGAGGTAATCTAGTAAGTCAAAAGAATATTCTTTGAAAAGATTTAAAAAACACACTTTGATTAAGCAAAACGAAAACCTAAGTAAATAATATATAGAAAGAATCAGGACAATGTTATAGCAGAGAGTACAAACAGAGAGTATATGAAATGCCAGTAAATTTGAACATTTCTGTAAAGTGGACAATTTCCTAGCTCCTAAAGTTTACCAAAACTGACACAAGAGGAAATTTGTAGCTGGAATTCTTGCACCAGTAAAGGAATGAAGTCAATAGTTTACAAGCTTTCACCAAGAAAATACCAGACCCGGCCAGATCATTTGGGAGGTGAATTCTATGCAACTTCTATTAAACAGATAACATCAATGTTAACAAAGAAAAATTTCTAGAGAGTAGCAAAGGAAGAATGCTCCTTTATTCATCTTATGAAGTCTATATAATCCTAATACTGAAAATACATTAGGACTGTAAGGAAAAAGAAATTTACAGGTCAAATTTACTTGTAAATATAAAAGGAAAAATTTTCAACTATGATATTAGCTACCCAAGTTCACTAGAGTAAGAAAAAGCATGAGCAAGTTAGGTCATCCAATGAATGAAAAGGTAGTTTAATGTCAAGAATATATATCAATAGATTGAAATCACCACATTTTATTTCTTTCATCTGTCTCTTTAAAAAATGGATAAGTACTTATATTGATCTCTCTTGTACTAGGCACTGTGCTAGGTCACTTACATATTTACTCCTTTAAACCTTCTATCATCCCTGGGGGAAAGTTCTATTTTGCTTCCATTTCTTAGCTAAGACTCTAACCCCCAGGAAAGTAAAGCAACATTTGTAAGTTTTTGTGGATGGTCAGTGATGGGACCAGTACAGGAACATCCAAAGTCTGCTTGGAAACAGTGCCCCATGTTGACACTCACATTACAGATGAAAGGAAAGGAACTATGCACTTATATTACAGATTAATACCCACATAACAGGTTAAAGGAAAAAGAAACATGTGCTTCTCTCAAAAGTTGTAAAGAAAGCAAATCCATTTCTAAATATATTTCCCAATTTCTTTTGCTTGTTTTCTGACCTTTGTAGTGCATTTTGCAGTGAGGAAAATTTTAATTCTTATATAATTAAATGTATCCTTTTTTTTTGTATCTTAGAAAGGTATTCCTCACGAATAATTTATTTCAAGTCTCCCAGGTTTCTGATATTTTTACAGTTTAATTATTTTTTAACTTTTAACTAGTTGCTGTATCTACAATTTAGTAATGATAGCCATATTTTCCTACTTTTGTTGAATAATTTTTGCTACTGATCCAAAACGTGAATTTTATTTTAATCTCAATTCCCTTATGCTCTTGCATCTAATTTTAAGATGCTTCCTATTCCACTGCTTGTTTTGTCTATCTAAAACAAAATGCTACCTTAAAAATAATGTAATAATAATATAATAAATGTAATTAGTAAACATAATACAATATATAATAAATAGCATAATATAAAATAACAAAATACAATTTACCATATAACAAGGTCAAAGGAGAGCAAAACTATACAATCACTTGAAATATCCCCCAAAAGATATTTTATAAAATTCAATATTCATTTGTAATTTAAAAGAAAGAATAAAATAGGGATTGATGAATGCTTCCAAAATAAGAAGAAATTATATGTCTGAAAGAGAAAGAGGTAAGTGATAGACTTTAGTAACACTGGCAATAAATGCAGGACAAGAGGAGGATGCCTGATATAATGTTAAAGAAAAAGTATTATGTAACATTGTTTTTGCAGCACTGATGAGTTCAGTGAAAAGAGAATCTCATAGAAAAGAGTCTCGTTCTTCTTAATGTATGTACACTTGTCCATTGCATGAACATAACAGTTTATTTAACCAATATGTTACTGATTTGCATCTGGATTTCTAGGTTTTCATGGAATTTTATTATGCACAATTGTTTCGAACACTAGGACTTCCTCTTATGTTTGTATCTTTTGAAAGAAACAATATCTCCACAGATGATTTATCTATGCTGGCTGCTAGCTGATTTTGGGTACTTCTCAGTTCTTCCCTTTACCTTCCTAGTCAATATGAAAACGGAAGGCAAGAAGGTCTTCTGTTTGGAGACTGTAAAGATAGATCTTGGTGATAAAGTCTTGGTCGTAAAAGCTAAAAGTATTAACCCAGAACAAAAGATTTTCCAGCTGTAACTGTGTGTGATTCCCTTGGCGTGATTCCGTAGAGGATGTAAGACAAGACTGTAGAATCTGCCCTCAAAGTGCTTCCAGTAGGATGAGCTAAGTCAAGTACGGTGGCATATCTAATTCAAGACAAAATATAATGTCTCCTTTTCTCTCCTGGCAAAACTTGGTGGAGTGAATGTAGAAGTCACTGTATGCTTTAAATTAAAGCAACCCAATAAATCTTGTATTGGAAGCTGATTATTCTGGTCTCTTTGTGGAGATGAATTGGAAATTGTCTAGAAGAAGGAAAATTAGGTTAACCAAAGTTAAACTCATAAATAATTGAGCATTAATTAAATATCTGTGGTCTATGTTTCTCTTTGATCATAATTTCTCCCAATTTATAGACCTCTTTGATACCTGATTAATCCTTGTCAAAGATGCAGTTAACAATGATTATTACTGTGTATTAGGTTTTGCCTGGGCCCTGAAGAAACTATCCTAAATCACTAGCTATGATTGTCACTTGATTTCCTCACAGAGAACAATCAGAACTCCTTGTCTTAAGTGGCTTGGAATGTGAAACTAGTTAGTCTCTTAGATACTGTTAGAGGACCCTACAGAGCCCATTGGTGAAAGTTTGGAAAACATTGGGCTTCTTAAAATTGATTCTTGTAGTGCTTCAGGAAAGATCACTGAACCAAAAGGATAACGGTATTTCTGGTTCTGTTGTTAGCGTTCTCCATGCAAACATTGCTGAAGCTTCTGGACTCAATTTCCTTCCCCATGTGTGAATGTCACTGAAAATATCCAACTCCATTCTATCCCCATATAACTTCAGAAACTAAGTAAAATGAAGACTCAAAATTCATTTCAAATAATGAAATGAATATATAACGTAGAATGGAACTGGGAAAATACCTGGTTAAAATTCTGGAAAGTACCAACTATGCAATTCTGGAAAAGTTGCTTAATCTTTCTTAGTCTAATTTAATGCCCATCTCACAGGATGTTACGATGATTAATTTAATATCTTTGTATAATGTACAGTGTTATGTAATTTCTTCTTGTTTTTTCTTGAGTAAATTCATATCCTTAAGCAACTCACTGTAAACAATAGTTACTTACTTGCTTAAATTACTCTTATCTTCTATTATCAGCTGAATTGTGTCCTGCTCAAGTTAATATGTGGAAGTCTTAACCCCCAATACCTCATAATATGACTGTATTTGGAGATAAGGCCCTTAAATAGGTAACTGAGGTCAAATGAGGTCAAATGGGTGGGTTCTAATCCAGTATGACTGGTGTCCTTATAAAAAGAAAATATTAGGACACAGACATGCACAGAGAGAAGACCATGTGAAGACAAAAGGAAAACATGGCACCTACAAACCAAGAAGAGATACTTGAGAAGAAATCAATCCTGCTGACACCTTACCTCAGATTTCTATCCTCTAGACCTGTGAATGAGTAAATTTCTGTTGTTTAACCTCCTCAGTCTCTGGTACTTTGTAATGGCAGCTCTAGGAAACTAATACAACTTTTTATGGCCTCCTTGTCTCAAGTTGAAAGTTCAATATTTGGCATCACAGCTAGGAAACAAAAATATCATCTACATTCCTTGTTGTAGTCTTTCTTCCCCATTCTCATTGCTAGTAATTTCCATATTTGGGTCTGTTTTCTGTGCCTTGTAAACAGAGCGTTACGCTCAGTTCTAGTCTTACTGCTAATATACAATAAATGTGTAGATACTGAATAGATTTTGGAGAAGTGCAACATATAGTTGGTACATGTGTGTATGTGTGTGTATTCATATAATTTATACTTTTTCTCTATTTTCTTCCTTTGTTGTGAGCTAAGATTCTCTGCTTTTGTGACTAGTACTCCTGAATACCAATCCCTGAATTTAATTCACCAAAAATTGCCAAAAATAATAATAATATGGGGAAAGAGAGCGTGATAGAGGGAGAAGAACAAACAATCAGGCAAGGGCAGTACTGTGAATTATTAGGGTCTTACTAATAAGATTATGTTAGTCTAGAGGAAATGACCGTAAATATCATCCGTGAGCCCAGTTGGTCTTTACTGACTGCTAGACACATCCCTGAGTTCTGTTCTTAGTCTCCAACTGTATGATTACTACTGTCTGGAAGTATTATTTGAACAACTAAAGTCACTTAATGGAAAAGGAATATGTCTTTAGAGAATCAACAGTAATTTTTCTATCTGATTACAAAGGACTGTTGACTGGAAACGTCAGTCATATTTGTAAGCAGGAAAGCATTGGCTAGTAAAAGTGGATGATGTAAAGAGACAAGCAGAAACTTTGGCGATAGGTATACCTGGATTTAATTCTCACTTCTACTGCTTTACAGCTGGATAGCCTTAGGCAAGTTTCATACCTCCCTGAAATTCACTTAATTCAGTCTGTAAAATGGCATAATAACTTATTATAGCATCCTTTTAGGAATTTTAAATCAGTTATTGAAATAAAAGTACACAATATATAGACAAGTATGGATTCCTCAATAGGTGTTTGACCTTTCATTTCTCCAGTATCCCACCCCCATCAAATAAAGAAAAATACTTTTTAAAATTTACGAATATTTCATTGTTCTAAAGCTAAAGCCATAAAAATAGAAATAATCAAATGGCCTACTATCATACCATTAGAAGAAAAAAAACATAGGTGTTCATGAGAGTTCCAAATTAGAATACAAGTTTTCCCTAGGCATCTGTTTATGTATGCTATTCTGCTCTTTACAATAAATAATTAAATTTTAAAAGACTTAATTCCTCACTTTTAAGACTTTATTAGTTTACAAATTACATATCGACCTATGCTAAATTTTATACCGACCCATGCTAATGAATTCAGTACAGAAAACAAAAAACACTGCACTCAAGCAAACGACACACACACACACACAGACACACACACACACACAGCAGCAGACCATTCCTGGTATGGGACCCTCAATCCTGCTTCAGGAGGGAGGAAAAGAAACCATACTCTCGGATTATTATGTGTATCTGTTCTAACCTGTCTGGGAGCTACCTGAAGGACTGACACAAGATGCTTATCTCTGTCTTAGCTAACCTGGAACACAATCTGGAAAAGCAGTGGTCATTGCTCAAAAAAAGTGCAAGGTGAACTAACAAAGCACAGATGGCTGGGGCAGAAGACTGTGCATTGAAATACAATAGACCACATAAGATGCAGGAGCAAAAGTTGGGGGAGATTCTTTGGGAACTTAGAACATACAAAAAGTACATATGTGTCCAGAGAAATTAAGAAAACCACATGCATACTCAAGATAAGATGCATGTTCTGAAAACACCAGAGGAGTCTCTAAGCTTTTACCATGGGCTGAGCCCTGAACTCAGTGCAGATCAGCTAAATGTTGAAGGAGTGATCCAGCAATCTGCACAATGGGGAGAGGTGTGTGGTTTTGAGTGTGCATGTGGATGTGCTTGTGTATATTTGTTTTTGTTTGTCTTAGGTGCAGGAATTCAAGGACATCTCTGTCAAAACATTAGCTAAACATGAACTAAAGGAACAGAGACTTCAGTGCCTACATACAATAAGGAGTACAGTCATTGCAAAACTAGTTTGGAAAGGTCCCTAAACAAACAGACTACTACAGCCTTCAACAATCAAAAGCCCAGAAAACTCTGGGAAAGTGGGGGAATCTGATTTCCATAGACACCACATTATAATATTTGAAAGCCCAATGTTCAACCAAAAAACTCACAAGGTATACAAACACATGGAAAAGTATGGTCCATTTAAGAAAACAAATTAATTGATGAAACCATCCCTAAGGAAGCCCAGACTTTTCTCCATTGCATATTCTTGCCTCCTTTGTCATAGATTCATTGACCATAAGTGCATGGGTTTCTTTCTGGGCTCTCTATTCTGTTCCAGTGATGGATGTTTTTGTGCCGGTACCATACTGTTTTGATTACTGTAGGTTTGTAGCACAGTCTGAAGCCAGGGAGCATGATTCCTCCAGTTGTGTTCTTCTTTCTCAAGACTGTTTTAGCTATTCAGGATCTTTTGTGTTTCCATACAAACTTTAAATTTGTTCTAGGTCTGTGGAAAATGCCCTTGATATGTTGATACGGACTGCATTGAATCCGTAGATTTCCTTGGGTATGATGGTCATTTTAACAATATTAATTCTTCCAATCTGTGACCATGGTATATCTTTCCAGCTGTTTGTGTCATCTTTCTTTTATGAGTGTCATATAGTTTCCTGGGTACAGGTCTTTTACCTCCTTAGGCAGGTTTATTCTTATGTATTTTATTCTTTTTTATGCGATTGTAAATGGGATTGTTTCCTTAATTTCTCTTTCTGATAGTTCACTGTTAGTGTATAGAAATACAAATTTTATATATAGAAATCTATTGTATCCTTCAAATTTACCAAGTTCATGTTTGAGCTCGAATAGTTTTTTGATGGTGTCTTTCAGATTTTCTATGTATCATGCCATCTGCAAACAGTGACAGTTTTACTTTTTCCTTTCCATTTTGGAGTCCTTTTATTTATTTATTTTTTCTTGTCTGATTGCTGTGGCTAGGAATTCCAAAACTCTGTTCAATAAAAGTGGTGAGAGTGGGCATCCTTGTCTTGTTCCTGATCTTAGGGAAAATGCTTTCAGCTTTTCACCATTGAGTATGTTCGCTATGGGCTTGTCATATATGGCCTTTATTATGTTGAGGTATGTTCCCTCTATGCCCACTTCCTGGAGAGTTTTTACCATGAATGGATATTGAATTTTTTCAAAAGCTTTTTCTGCATCTATTGAGATGATCGTATGGTTTTTAGTCTTCAGTTTGTTACTGTGATGATAAGAGACCTAAGACAGCTACAGAGGCTAAGTGACCTTTCCTTCCCTGAATGGGTAGGTATCCTTGTTCTGCCTTCTAATTGAGTTAGTATCTGAGTAAAGAACTGCCAGGTGTCATTTAGTTCACAATACACTGCTGTGGCAATATAGAAATGAATTTGCCTAAGTCATTTGGCTTTTCTCAATTATAGTAAATGAATATACTGAATGAATACTTCAACTTAAGGAAATGTTCTTAAAAATATATTAATGTAGGCAACTTCAGTGGAGAACTGAAAACAAAACAAAACATTCAGGTAAAGGGTTGAAATAAAAGTACACTCAGTTGTATCCAGTTTCCTCTTGTAAATCTCTCTTTTTAATTTAAGTGGACAGTCACTTGAGAATATCTGACTTGGGGCTAAGGAAATCTAAGCCTTCTTGGCCACACTGTATTCTCTTATGTCATTTAATAAAGACACCAGTTGGGTTGCTGAAAACAGAGTGGGAAAAATCAGTCCCTCACATCCAAAGTGCGGCTCTTGAAAATATGTGGGTTGTTGTAGTTATTTTGCTCTTCTGGCCTCAGAAGTTCTAATCTTAACCTTAGCCCCTCATGGAGAGAGACTTTGTAAACGAATTCCCACATTACTCATTATGTGACTGTTGAAAAAGAGAAACCCAGCTCTTTTCCTGTGCTTTCAACCAGTTGTCTTCTTCAAAAATCTGTTTGGATTGTTATACCGTAATCTTGCCTGGCAAGGGACTTATGGGAAGTTTCTTATTGTTTGAAAGTTTGGTGCCAGTATCTGCAAAGAAAGAAGAAAGATGTGTTTATCAAACATCCCAATAGTGAAGGTGTGTGAAAGCAACTTTTGAAAAAGTTAATCTGTCAGAGTTTAGCCGTATTATTACATTTTATTTTATTCATTGAAAATAAATAATTATCAATGAATCCTTTCTAGACTTTCTAGTTTCCCAAAGTTCCCTGTATTCACATTCTAAGAGGAAAAATGGTATTTTAAGTCACTGCTCTCCACCTTATAGTATTTATAATCACTCCTCGTTACCTCTTCCTTCCACGAAATGTGATCCTGAGAAGTGTCCTTTGTCTGTTTTTGTGGAATAAGTGATGAGGATGCATCCTGGAGACCTGTGAGATGTTTAACTTGTGGCATAATGAAACTAGGATGGAGAGTTCTGGAAAGATCTGGAAAGGTGGCTGGTAGAGTGTGGCCAGATGTGGGAGAAGAGAGACGTACAGAGAGAGGGAGAGGAAATTTTCAGAGGGAGAAAATGAAACAAATAATTAAATAAGTTTTGTTGTGTGGTGTGGGATGCAAGCCTTTCTCTCCCCCTTTCCTTCACAATGTCTTTGTTAAAGACTGTGTTTTTCATTAGTTTTACTAAGATAGGATTTGCCATTTTGTTTGGATACTGAGAATGGACCCATGGAAACAGTTACATTTGGGTTATCTCTGACTATCTTTAAGGAAGAACATAAATATTGGCCACACTATCTATGCACATGCTATCACCATGCCTTTTTTGTTCTCTGTTCATATATCTAAGTCCTCTTCTTTCTTTAAGGTCAATCTCAAATCTCATCTGAAATGTACATTTATTGATAGATTCAACCCATAATGAACTGTCCCTTCTTTGTCCTCCTTAGGCTCTGATTATTTATAAAAACTCATTTTTGAACTTAGAAACTGTCCAATATGATATATTAGTTATTTCACCAGCATATGTTATATCCTCAACACAATTATATGCTTTTGTGGGGCTGGGATCATACATTCTGTAATTTTTCTCAGTACTTACACTTACTTTGATAAAAAGCACATTCATTCATCTAAACATCATTTATTGGGTGTTAATTAAATATCTCAACTCAGTAAATATTGTTTGAATGAATGCATGAATGAATGAGGGAGTATGCAATAGGTAGCCTAATGTACCGCCCAATGTGAGAAAACCAAAAACATAAACAAAAAAGCAAGCCAAAAAGTGGACCAGGACTTTCTGTAAAATATCCTGCTTTTTGTTGGATGATGCCATGAAAATCAAGATGCTCCTGAAAGGTCTTAATAGCTGACCAAGAATAGTAAACAATTGAAATTCTCTCAGGCTTCTTCAACCCTATCACTGGACACATTTATACCTCTCAGGAATGGTATTAAAAGAAGAGATTAATAAAGCTTTTATAGATGAGTTGATAAATCTCTAAAGATTTAAGTCTTCATTGCCTCCTAGGTTTTCTCTATTTTGGGTTTCCAAAAGATTTCAATAAACCACAGGATAATTAAAAATTAGACATTATCTTTCTTACCTTCACGTTTTTTGATGGTAAACACCTTTTTATTGTCTCCATAGTGCTGCCCAGTTTCCACCAGTACAGTACTTAAGAGAATTTTGCTCTGGATGGTGGGATATATAAGATGTAAACGAATTGTTTGTATATGTTTTAGAATTCTTCAAAAGGGCCTGGCCATGGAAATGCATTGAATATTACTTAAATAACTAAAGTACCTTCCTCAGAACTATTATTCTATTCTGGTTAGGATAGTATCTGCTCTGGTTTGTTAAAATTTCCCTTTAGAGTGGTTTTAATTTTGTTTCTGATAGGGTCCTAGGATTTATTGCCAAACCCATCCTGCATCTGTTTTTCTTTGAATTACTCTCCTTGCAGTTTCTGATTCATACAGGGCCTTACAGGTTAGTGACAACCTGGCCATCACAACGCTGGGAAGGACAGGCCTACTTTTCAGAGGTGCTGATGTTTTCTGTACCTGAAGGTTTTCAAGAGATATCAATCTTCCTCACCACCGCCCTTGGCCCTCTTAATGGACTAAGCAGTTCCTCATGAAATTTCTGTAGGATATCTGTACCAACTTCTCAATATTGTTCCATCCTGAGTCTAAATTCCTGGCCTCAAGGTAATGTTAGATTTCTAGCTCCAGCTCCTATTTACATAAGGCCTATACTAAGGAACGGAACCCACAGACATCAGTGCACTCTTCTTTCTCTGGATTTAATTTCTCTGTTACTTTCTGAAACATGCAGGCGTTCCTTTCTTTCTTTTAATCTCAGCTATGTGCTTTTAACTTTTTCAAAATTGACCCAGAATTTACATGTGTCTCCAGTAAGAGTACATTAAATTGAGCTTAGTCTGCTATTCTACTGGCATATTTGAGATCCAGATAATTTGCTACTTAACTGGATTCAATGACCTGTATATTTCAGGCATCTAAAACTTACCATGTTCCAAATTTACCTCCTTATAGTTAGTAATTTTCTTGGGAATCTGGATGACATTAAATGGAATAAAGTTAGTGAGTGGCCCAGGAATGCCTGAAAGTTCGTTTGTCAGAGTGGCCAGGGAAAGTTAATCAAGGAAGAAAAGCAAATGAAAAACAGAATCACATTATTATGGCTGAGTTTACTCCCAGGATTCCATGCAGAGCTCTCTGTAGAGTTGGGCTGGGTTATAACTTATGCCAGAGCTCTATGTGGGGCTGACACCATCTCATGCCAAGCTCTCAGTTCTGGGCTAATGTCATCTCTGGTCCACTCTGTGGAGTGGAAACTTTGGAGGAATGGCCAATGTGTTCTGCGGGGTAGGAAGAGGGAAATTGTGAATGTGACTTTCTAAATTGTGGAGGAACTAACCACTGTAAATGTGCCTTGAACTATGTTGTTTAATTTGACCAGTCAGATCAATGACTTTCCCCTTGAATGAAATGCTGCTACGTATATGAGCAGAAAAACAAAACTGGTATAAGGAATAGATAGCTAGTGGGAAGCAGCTGCATAGCACAGGGAGATGTGCTTGGTGCTTTGTGACCACCTAGAGGGGTGGGATAGGGAGGGTGGGAGGGAGGGAGATGCAAGAGGGAAGAGATATGGGGACATATGTATAACTGATTTACTTTGTTATAAAGCAGGAACTAACACACCATTGTAAAGCAATTATACTCCAATAAAGATGTTAAAAAAAAAAACTGGTATAAGGAGATGGAGAGACTGGGAGTCTTATTTTCCCACCAATTAACTTTGCCTCTGACCATGACCTTCCCTTTGAGTCTCCTAGATCTTGGGGATGATCGCAGCCCCTTGGGTTGGGTGACGGCAACCCCATCTTCACTAGAACCTCTATAGTTAACTTTGATTTTTCCCACTCCGTCTATCCATCCCATGTATGCAGTCAGACATTTGATCTTGAACTTTTCCTGACAAAATATGCTTGAATATAACCATTTCTTTTCACTCCCACTGCTACTGCTATTGTCACTGCCTTAACTAGGGCTTTATCTTTAAGTTCTTTATATAAATATATAAATATCTATATATAAATATAATACACAAATAAATAAAATATAATATTAATTCTGATGATTTTAAAGTCTTTTCTTGATAAAGACTTTTCCTGATAAAGATACACAATATCTTATATAAATATTTTTGTATTATCTGTTCTTTTCTTAGAATTTTAGTCATATGATTCTATCTCTTGGTTTGTGTAGAACTTTTTGATTGAATGCTGGCTATTTTATTTGGCTTTTTTTGTTTTTCTCAGTGTAAACATTGTTTTGCTTCAAAATATTTTATTCTACCTGGAAGTAGCAAAAATTCAAATTACAATTTTTTAAATGCTTTCAAATATCAATACTATAGGTGTCACAAAATCTAGAAAAATGACATTTAAAAATTAACTACTGCCACATGTGTCTCTATAAAACTTTTCCCCCACTCTTTTAGCTATATATTCTTTAACTGCCTCCTCATACGACAGTTTATGTATTTTCGAAATAAAATTTTAAGAAATAAACTTTGTAGTTTTTAGACATAGATTTCTTGTAACATGGTTGATTAGAATTTGCTTCTAGTTATTAATAGTTTAGAAAAGTTTATTTCAGCTTCACAATTTATTATTGATAATGTCACATTAATTTTCATTGTTAACTTTGAGAAAACCTCTATGGATTACTTCCTCATAAATATTTACTATTATAAATGCATTACTGATTTCAGTACTGCTATAGGTTTGTGCATTACAGGAATTCTGATAAAATACTCATTCACACCATTCCATTACACACATTGTTGATGGAGTATATTCTTTTATTTATTTATTTATTTTTGGCTGTGTTGGGTCTTCGTTGCTGTGCGCAGGCTCTCTCTACTTGCAGGGAGTGGGGGCTACTCTTCGTTGCGGTGCACAGGCTTCTCATTGCGGTGGCTTCTCTTGTTGCAGAGCACGGGCACTAGGCACGCAGGCTTCAGTAGTTGTGGCTCGCAGGCTCAGTAGTCGTGGCTCACGGGCTCTAGAGCGCAGGTTCCGTAGTTGTGGCACACCGGCTTAGTTGCTCCGTGGCATGTGGGATCTTCCTGGACCAGGGCTCGAACCCTTGTCCCCTGCATTGGCAGGTGGCTTCTTAACCACTGCGCCATCAGGGAAGCCCCTGGAGTATATTCTTGACAGAAGAAAATTTCCGTTTTGACTAAGCATTGATGAGAACTGAATCTTTGACTTATCTTTCACATGCCTGATGATTGAAATAATTTTCCACAGAATAGCTTCTGGTTTTGTACTTTTCAGTTCTTTTTATCTTCTTCAAACACACATGCTTTGAGAGCTGTGAAGTGCAAGACATGGCAATATTGTAAGGTGGTTTTTGTCCTTATGCTTCTGTGTCTTGTGCTAGTTAAGTCAGTAGAGTAGTCAGTATGAGTACTGGAAGTTATTCCTGTAATGGGATAGTATATAGTCAATTACATATGGCGGTGTCTGAAAATCACATAATAGCCTCACTTAAAACATCTCCTTAGGGCTTCCCTAGTGACACAGTGCTTGAGAGTCCACCTGCCGACACAGGGGACACAGGTTCATGTCCCGGTCCGGGAAGATCCCACATGCCGCGGAGCGGCTAGCCCCGTGAGCCACGGCCGCTGAGCCTGTGCGTCCAGAGCCTGTGCTCCACAACGGGAGAGGCCACAACAGTGAGAGGCCCGCGTACCACAGAAAAAATAAAACCTCCTTAGCCAGATTTCAAAAAAGCCTGTGGTCATTCCAGTATGATCCAACATAGCGGAATATGATAGAAGGAAAATTGGCAAAGAAAGAGATGCTGGTCTTACCTGATGGAAGTTAAAATATCTCACTTTTGACAATTTTGCAAAAACCTATAATTCCATGGACTAATTTCTAGGGTTCTTCATAGGACCTAAAAAGGAACCCATAGAGTTGTGGAACAACAATAGAAGCTGCTGTGATGAGAAGCCCGGGCACCGCAACAGAGTAGCCCCCGCTCGCCGCAACTAGAGAAAGTCTGCACGCAGCATTGAAGACCCAACGCAGCCAAAATAAAAATAAATAAATAAAGATAAATAAATTTATTTTTAAAAAAGTAATACTCAGGTTTGAGGCATGAGAAATATGATGAGGAGAAATTAGCTAATCCTTTCAGAACTTTTAAAATATCAAACTCAGTCTCTAAGATTTTAGCATTATATACAACATCGGTTACTTATTAGTGGTTTGGGAAGGCCAATTTAAAATTTTCTGATCTTACTGTATTGAAATTCACAGCCCTAATGTTTTCCACATTGACTATATGAATGATGAAGTAAAGTCAATCATGTATTTCCTTTCCAACTGGACAGAAAACAAAATTTTAAAAAGTGTTTGGACTACTGACTTTTGATTTCTTCTAAGGCAAGTATATAGGTAATTTTTATTCCCTGATTAGGAGAAAAATGGTGGAAGAGGGCAGGGTTAAGAATTAAGATTTCAAGAGCATGAGAGGTAGATGGCCAACCAGAGTTCCTAAGTTTCGGTGCCTGTAACTGTTGCCGCTGCTTAAGCCTGCCAAAGCAGTGGTACGTCTGCTGCCCTCATATTTCCTACCTCTAGAAACATTCTTGCCAGTAGTGGCGGCAGGGGGACTCAATTACCCCCTTTTCTCACTCTCTCCAGAAGCTCCAGATGGCGTCTTCTGTGGGCAATGTGGCCGACAGCACAGAACCAACGAAACGTATGCTTTCCTTCCAAGGGTTAGCTGAGTTTGCACATCGAGAATATCAGGCAGGAGATTTTGAGGCAGCTGAGAGACACTGCATGCAGCTGTGGAGATAAGAGCCAGACAATACTGGAGTACTTTTATTACTTTCATCTCTACACTTCCAGTGTCGAAGGCTGGACAGATCTGCCCACTTTAGTACTCTGGCAATTAAACAGAACCCTCTTCTGGCAGAAGCCTATTCGAATTTGGGGAATGTGTACAAGGAAAGAGGGCAGTTGCAGGAAGCAACTGAGCATTACCGGCATGCATTGCATCTCAAACCAGATTTCATCAGTGGTTATATTAACCTGGCAGCTGCTTTGGTAGCAGCAGGCGACATGGAAGGGGCAGTACAAGCTTATGTCTCTGCTATTCAGTGCAATCCTGATTTGTACTGTGTTCGCAGTGACCTGGGGAACCTGCTCAAAGCCCTGGGTCGCTTGGAAGGAGCCAAGGCATGTTATTTGAAAGCAATGGAGATGCAACCGAACTTTGCAGTAGCTTGGAGTAATCTTGGCTGTGTTTTCAATGCACAAGGGGAGATTTGCCTTGCAATTCATCACTTTGAAAAGGCTGTCACCCTTGACCCCAATTTTCTGGATGCTTATATCAACTTAGGAAATGTCTTGAAAGAAGCACGGATTTTTCACAGAGCTGTGGCAGCTTACCTTTGTGCCCTAAGCTTGAGCCCAAATCATGCAGTGGTACATGCCAACCTGGCTTGTGTATACTATGAGCATAGGCCTGATAGATCTGGCAATAGACACCTACAGGCGAGCTATTGAATTGCAACCACATTTCCCTGATGCTTACTGCAACCTAGCCAACGCTCTGGAAGAGAAGGGCAGTGTTCCCGAAGCAGAAGATTGTTATAATACAGCTCTGCGGCTGTGTCCCACCCATGCAGACTCTCTGAATAACCTAGCCAATATCAAAGGAGACCAGGGAAACATTGAAGAGGCAGTTCTCTTGTATTGTAAAGCATTAGAAGTCTTCCCAGAGTTTGCTGTTGCCCATTCAAATTTAGCAAGTGTATTACAGAAGCAGGGAAAACTGCAGGAAGCTCTGATGCATTATAAGGAGGCTGTTCAAATCAGTCCTACCTTTGCTGATGCCTACTGTAACATGGGAAACACTCTAAAGGAGATGCAAGATGTTCAGGGAGCCTTGCAGTGTTATACTCGTGCCATTCAGATTAACCCTGCATTTGCAGATGCCCACAGCAATCTGGCTTCCATTCACAAGTATTCAGGGAATATTCCAGAAGCAATTGCTTCTTATCACACTGCTCTGAAGCTTGAACCTGATTTTCCCGACGCTTATTGTGATTTGGCTCATTGCCTGCAGATTATCTGTGATTGGACAGACTATGATGAGCGAATGAAGAAGTTGGTCAGCATTGTGGCTGACCAGCTGGAGAAGAATAGGTTGCCTTCTGTGCAGCCTCATCATAGTATGCTGTATCCTCTTTCTCATGGCTTCAGGAAGGCTATTGCTGAGAGCCATGGGAACCTCTGCTTGGATGAGATCAATGTCCTTCATAAACCACCGTATGAACATCCAAAAGACTTGAAGCTCAGTGATGGTCGACTGCGTGTAGGATACGTGAGTTCTGACTTTGGGAATCATCCTACTTCTCATCTTATGCAGTCTATTCCAGGCATGCACAATCCTGATAAATTTGAGGTATTCTGTTATGCCCTGAGCCCAGATGATGGCACAAACTTCCGAGCGAAGGTGATGGCAGAAGCCCATCATTTCATTGATCTTTCTCAGATTCCATGCAATGGGAAAGCAGCTGATCGCATCCATCAAGATGGTATACACATCCTTGTAAATATGAATGGTTATACCAGGGGTGCTCGAAATGAACTCTTTGCTCTCAGGCCAGCTCCTATTCAGGCAATGTGGCTGGGCTACCCTGGGACCAGTGGCGTGCTTTTCATGGATTATATCATCACTGATCAGGAAACTTCACCTGCTGAAGTTGCTGAGCAGTATTCTGAGAAACTGGCTTATATGCCCCATACTTTCTTTATTGGTGATCATGCTAATATGTTCCCTCACCTGAAGAAGAAAGCAGTCATCGATTTTAAGTCCAATGGGCACATTTATGACAATCGGATTGTGCTGAATGGCATCGACCTCAAAGCATTTCTTGATAGTCTCCCAGATGTGCAAATTGTCAAGATGAAATGTCCTGATGGAGGAGACAATGCAGACAGCAGTAATACAGCTCTTAATATGCCTGTCATTCCTATGAATACTATTGCAGAGACAGTTATTGAAATGATTAACAGAGGACAAATTCAGATAACAATTAATGGATTCAGTCTTAGCAATGGACTGGCAACTACCCAGATCAACATTAAGGCTGCCACTGGAGAGGAGGTTCCCTGTACCATTATTGTAACCACACGTTCTCAGTACGGGTTACCGGAAGATGCCATTGTGTACTGTAACTTCAATCAGTTATATAAAATTGACCCATCTACTTTGCAGATGTGGGCAAATATTCTGAAGCGTGTTCCCAATAGTGTACTGTGGCTGTTGCGTTTTCCAGCAGTAGGAGAACCTAATATTCAACAGTACGCACAAAATATGGGCCTTCCCCAGAACCGTATCATTTTTTCACCTGTTGCTCCTAAAGGGGAACATGTTCGGAGAGGCCAGCTGGCTGATGTCTGCTTGGACACTCCACTCTGTAATGGACACACCACAGGGATGGATGTCCTTTGGTCAGGGACACCCATGGTGACTATGCCAGGAGAGACTCTTGCTTCCCAAGTTGCAGCTTCCCAGCTCACTTGTTTAGGCTGTCTTGAGCTTATTGCTAAAAATAGACAAGAATATGAAGACATAGCTGTGAAACTGGGAACTGATCTAGAATACCTGAAGAAAATTCGTGGCAAAGTCTGGAAGCAGAGAACATCTAGCCCTCTGTTCAACACCAAACAATACACAATAGACCTAGAGCGGCTCTATCTACAAATGTGGGAGCATTATGCAGCTGGCAACAAACCTGATCACATGATTAAGCCTGTTGAAGTCACTGAGTCGGCCTAAATAATGACTGTGTGCACAGGAGAATTACCCCTGTACCTGAGCCTCAACCTTCTGGGGGAAAGGGAACTACTTTTTCCCTATCTGTACAATACCATGCTGCAGATGGGTGACAGACAATGATAAGAAATAGCACAGCCAGACTTGCTTCCTGCATGATCATGATAGGGAGAGACACAAGAGATGGGAAACTGCTGTTCCACAAGGAGTCTCCATAGAATTTTGCAGCAGCCAGGTGTCTGGAAGGTCTGGAAGGTAAGTCTGGAAGGTCTGATCTCCCTTGGTCTTCCATGGGATGGATGGTTAGTGTGGAAGGGAGATAGAGATTGCCCAGCCGTTCTGTGATGGATTGATTGAGTCTTCTGAATTAATATTTTTCTTTATATTTTGGGTATTGGAGCTTTTTAAAACGTTTGGTTTCAGGTATTTTTATTCATGTGAAGTGTATATGATTCTCTTGAGATAAGGTTTTAAGCTAAAATATTCCCTGTTTTAGTTTCTGAACTCTACAGATAAATGGGGACTTTGCTGGTGTAGTCTTTTTATAGGTTTTATAAACCACTTGAGCCTATATCAGTCATTTTAGTGTCTGACATAATGTTTGGAACTATTATTGCTTTGTTGGTTTATAGATGATGGCTTAAATTCTTTTCCTGGTCCATTTCCTTCTTCCCTTCCCCCCACTTTAAAAATTCTCCTGTAACTTGGCTAACAAAAAACCAAGTCTGATTCAAAACCTCCCAGACTGTTTCTCTTAAACACATCATCTGGTGCCAAATGAAGATTCTTAGGAGTGATTATTAATTACGAAGGGCACAGTTGTGGTACTGTCACTGATGATAATAATAATGGATTTTTGGCCTAGAGTTTTGACCTATTTCACCAGTGTTTTACCGTTGACTGCCCCTCTATGCTGCTTCCAAAAGTGATAGTGTGGGGTAAGATTTTTACTTTCATTTCTAAAGTTTTTTTTTTAAGTGAGTCCTGTTCTTCCTTTTTCTTTCAGCAGAAATGAAATCCCAGGTAAGTATAAGTATTCAAATATTTGATCAGTAAGTCACAGTTATCTCCAGTACATTAAATAAAATTCATCAAAAAACATGCTATAGGTAAAAAGCTCTGAAGGACCAGCTATGTATATGATAATTATGTTTCAGACCTTCTAGGGTGTTATATATAATCACTTGTCTTCTGGACGTGGTCTTGAAGTCTTTATGGATTCAGCCTCAGTAGTAGCGAACTGCACTGCTACTTGGTTTGGAGTACAAATTAGACTTTAGCCCTCCTGGAAGTTGAGTTTCTGGTATTGAAAACCATAGGAATGAAATTATTGTATTTCAACAAAGGATCGAGGGCTTGAGGCTTAAACAAGGCAACATATGTGTGGGAAGCAGTCAGCCTTGAGAGCAGGCTATGGACATGCCAGGCATGCGGCTGCTGCTCGAAGGGACTGTCCCTACTTGTTCCCCTCCTTGTTCCATTCCATGGGAGATAAATCACCAGGGCCCAGAAATCAGAAAGAATGTAAAATGAGACAAGCAAAGCTGTCTCCCCCCTGCACATGCAGGTTATTTTTGATGATTCTGGGCTTATGGGTTTCCTCCCAGGGAAGTTAACCTTGAGCCGAGACAGTCTGTAGATAATGTAAACCACCATCTGGCAACCTTCCTTTTTCTAGTCTATATAATCTGCCACTGTAGCATAATAAAATTTGCCTTGCAACCATCAGTTGTCTTGGTCCTTCTGACCCCATTCATCGGTGCTACTTCAGTTCCTTACCCCTTCCCTTCTGACCCTGGGCGGTGAAATCCTCTTTCTCCGGCTGGTCCGTGGCAAGTGGCACTCGAACAGGAAGCGTGAAGGCAATTAAAAGAAAAAGAAAGTGCAGGTAAGAGAACCCTTATGCAAAATATGTGTGGCCACCAGTAAAAGTGAAACTAATAGAGGCATAAGGCAATAGTCAGAAGTAAAATAAGATGGGGCAAAAGGGCTCAAAGGAGTGTGAATTATTTGCTCAGGTTTTACTTTCCATGCTTAAAGCTCGGGGTAATAAAGTTTCTACCTTCACAGTTGACTGAATTTTTACAGCATATCCATGGTGTATCTCCCTGGTTTCCTGATGGCGGCTCTGTTGACATAGAAATCTGGCAGAAAGTTGGAGAAGATTTAAAAAATTATTATGAGGCTCGAGGGCCTACTCATACTCCTGTTGTTACATATAGTTTGTGGAATCTGATAAAAATATGTTTAGATTCTTCTCATGATAGTGTTGATTTGAATGTAAAGTCAGAAAAACATAAGCCTCTGGCAGAAGGAGAGACTGTAGTATCAGCTACTGTGTCGCCACTTCCTAAATTGAAAGAGCTAATTAATTTAAATGTTTTAGATGAAGAGGAACATTTTGACTTAACAGATGAGGCTTTTAAACATAAAAGAGAGAAATATCCTGAGGATGATTTTCTAATGGCTATGATAGGTAAATCAGTGAAAAAGCTGCAGGTTAATAAGGACTGTCTTCCTCAAAAATCTACATCTGTAAAAATGCTCAGTCCCTTGCAGCGCGCTGTACAAGGAGCCATAAAACGAGGAGAAGATCCTATTTTCTGTTGTCCCGTCATAGAAAGACCTGGTCCTAATAATCCTCAACAAGCTACTAGGGAGCATCAGGCTCTCCCTTTGAAAGTTTTGAAAGATTGAAAATCTGCCTGTGCTCAATATGGGCCCACTGCTCCTTTTACTGCTGCTATGGTTGACAGGAGAAGCTCTTCCCCCCGCTGATTGGAAGTCTATTGCACGAGCTTGTTTAAATGGTGGAGATTATTTAATATGGAAGTTTGATTTTTATGAACGGGCTGCTGAACAAGCAGAAAAGAATGCTGCCCATAATATTGCAGTTGATTATCATATACTGATTGGGGAAGGACAATATATTTCTTTACAAGATCAATTAACTTATCCCTTTGTTGCTTATCCTCAAATAAATCATTTGGCATTACAAGCCTGGAGGAAATGACCTTCTACACACAAAACTGAGGATCTTTCAACAATTAGACAGGGACCTGATGAACCATATGCTGATCTTGTAGATAGGTTGTCACAGGCAGTGGGGAGACTCATTGTGGACGGACTCACTGGTACAATTGTAGTTAAGCAGCTTGCTTTTGAGAATGCTAATAATGCGTCTCAGGCTGCGATTCGACCTTGGAGAAAACAGGGAACATTGGAGGATTATATTCGCCTTTGTGCAGACATTGGGCCTGCTTATATACAGGGTGCTGCTATGGCTGCAGCATTAACTAAAGTGGGGTTTAAAAACAATCAAAAGAAAACAAAGACTTGTTTTAAATGCGGAAAGGCAGGTCATTTTGCTAGAGAATGTAGATCTTTTAATTCTAACCCTAGTCCTTCCTTCCCTACTCAAAAACCTCCAGATGGTCAGAAAATCCCTGGTTTATGCCCTAAATGCAATAGGGGAAAACACTGGGCACAAGATTGTTGCTCAGTGGCCCACAACGATGGGACACCACTGTCAGGAAACTCCTCCCGGGGCCTTCCCCGGCCCCAACAAATAATAAGGGCAGTGTCTGTGTATCCTCCTCAAATTATCAATCAGACATTAACCAAAAACAAAAACATACAATATCCTCGCTCTCCAGAGCAACACCAGGAAGCGCAGGACTGGAGCTCAGTACCTCCGCCCGCTATGTATTAACTCCTGAAATGGGTCCTCAGGCCCTCTCTATGGGCATCTATGGACCTTTACCCAAGGGTTTGATGGGACTATTATTGGGAAGAAGTAGTGTCACCATGAAAGGTTTAACTATTATACCAGGAGTCATAGATTCTGACTATGAAGGAGAAATAAAAGTCATGGCACAAACTATTAAAAACATAATAACTATTTCTTCTGGTGATAAAATTGCACAATTGCTACTTTCGCCCTTTGTACCTCATGGACAAATTTTACAACATCAAAAGAGAGAAACAAAGGCTTTGGATCATCTAATGCTGCCTACTGGATTCAGAAGATAGGGAAAGAACGTCCAGAAATGAAATGAACCATTAATGGAAAGGTTTTTTCAGGTTTGTTAGACACTGGAGCTGATGTCTCTGTTATGACGCAGGTACACTGGCCTAAACATTGGCCCATTAGTCCTACTATTACAGAACTTCAAGGAATAGGACAAAGTTCTTCTCCTATGCAAAGCAGTCAGTTATTATTATGGCAAGATAGTGAGGGCCATTCAGGATACTTCCAGCCTTATGTTTTGCCTGGGCTGCCTTTAAACCTCTGGGGCCGAGATATATTAAAAGAAATGGGAGTATTACTTTATAGTCCAAATTCCCAAGTCTCTAATATGTTGTTGGATCAAGGATTTCTTCCCACAAAAGGGCTGGGAACAAATCAACAAGGAACTGTCTATCCTATTGATGTGAAAATAAAAAATGATAGACAAGGTTTGGGTTTTTCTTAGGGGCCTTGGATTCTCCTCCACTCGCTGCTGATCCAATTACTTGGCTGACTGATGACCCTGTATGGGTGGACCAATGGCCCCTCACAAAGGAGAAATTAGAAGCTGCAGAACAATTAGTACTGGAACAATTAGGGCATTTAGAAATTTCCTGTAGTCCTTGGAATACTCCTATTTTTATTATCAAGAAAAAATCTGGAAAGTATAGGTTATTACAGGATCTAAGAGCTGTTAATAAAACTATGCTAACAATGGGAGCTCTTCAACCAGGCCTACCCTCTCCAACAGCCCTACCACACAATTATCACCTTTTAGTTATAGATTTAAAAGATTGTTTTTTCACTATTCCTTTGTTTCCTGAAGATAGAAAACATTTTGCTTTTAGCTTGCCTTCCTTAAATTTTAAGGAACCCATGAGGAGATTTCAATGGAAAGTATTGCCTCAGGGCATGGCAAATAGTCCTACATTATGCCAAAAATATGTGGCTCAGGCCTTGACTCCTGTGAGAAAAAGGTTTCCATCGTTATATCTCATACATTATATGGATGATATACTTTTAGCCACTGATAATATTTCTTTATTAGAGACTGCTTTTCAATTCTTACAACAGTCCTTACAATCATTTGGCTTGGTCATTGCCTCAAAAAAAATTCAAAGACAATCTCCATTTTTATATTTGGGGAAATATATTGATAACACTACTATTAGGCCTCAAAACCTGCAAATTCGAGTTGATAATTTAAAAACATTAAATGATTTTCAAAAATTACTTGGAGATATTAATTGGCTAAGGCCTTCCTTAAAACTTACTACTGCTCAATTACAGCCTTTGTTTGATATTCTTAAAGGTGACTCAGATCCTTCTTCTTCACGCTCTATGACTCCAGAAGGGTTTCAAGCTTTACAAATAGTCAATAGATCTATCAGTTCTACACAATTAACTAGAATTCATACTCACCTTCCAATTTTCTTAATAATTTGTCCAACTCCTCATGTGCCTACTGCCGTCTTATGGCAAACTGTTGGAATTATTGAATAGATTCATATGAAAACTACACCCTCTAAAGTTATTAACCCTTATTATGAACTTATTAGTAATTTAATAATGCAAGGTAGAACTAGATGCTTACAACCTATAAGTATAGAACCTTCTCAAATTATTATCCCTTATTCAGTTAGTCAACAAAATTGGCTTTTTCAACATAGTAATGAATGGGGTCTTGCTCTTGCAGGATTTTCAGGTACCTTGGAATGCCATTACCCTGCTGATAAATTGATCCAATTCAGCAAACTTAACTCATATCTTTCCTTCTATAATTAGGCAACAGCCTGTTCCTCATGTACCGTTGGTTTTTACAGACGGTTCTTCTTCAAGAGTGGCTACTGTAATCTTTGATGACGGAACAAAACTCATTAAAGAAACTTCCTTGACTTCAGCTTAACGTGTTGAACTGTTTGCTGTCATTATGGCTTTTAAACATTTGCCTTCTATATCTTTTAATTTGTTTTCTGATAGTAAATATCTTATTAGCTTATTATTTCTTTTGGAGACTGCGACCATAGGACATACTAATGACCCTGAATTATCATCCTCTTTTCGTTTGCTTCAACAGCTTATTCGTTCCCACGATGGTTCTGTTGCAGGTCTGTATATCTGTGCTCATTCTAACTTGCCTGGTCCATTGGCTAAACTTAATGCGACTGCAGATGTTTTAACTCGATCTAAATGTGATCTTTATCCTGTACATTTTCCTCCCAAGAATAGAGTTGAAGTTACTCCTCCTTCTCAATCTCTTTTCCCTAAAGCAGGACATGTCCCAATTTACCGTACTCCTCCTTTCCGTTTGTCATGCTGTCAAGAATGGCTAATGTACTGCATTCATTATCTTCATACTGTTGATACTCATGGTCCATGTCCTGGACACCCTCATATTATGGTAAGTTATGATCAAACTGCTTCACAAGCAGCACAGCAATTGCACGCTTTACACCATCAGTCGGCGGCTACATTACACACACAATTTTCCCTTACTCGTGAAGCCGCCTGACAAATTGTTAAGCAATGCCCACAATGCTTACCTCACCTTCCTGTTCCACATTATGTTGTTAATCCTCGTGGATTATTACCTAGACATTTATGGCAAATGGATGTTACTCATATCCCGTCTTTTGGGAAATTACAGTTTGTTCATGTCACTATCGATACTTATTCTGGTTTCCTCTGTGCTACAGCACAGACCGGAGAAGCTACTAAACATGTTATCACTCATTTATTACACTGTTTTGCTTTCATGAACCTTCACAAAATTATTAAAACAGATAATGGGCCCGCTTACTCTAGTGCTGCTTTTGCAACATTTTGTAATTCATTACAAATTACCCATATTACAGGCATTCCATATAACCCTCAAGGACAAGGTATTATAGAACGTGCAAATAGATCTTTAAAGCTAACTATTGAAAAAATAAAAAGGGGGGAATTGTATAGAACAACACCACATAACCTTATAAATCATGTTCTGTTTATTTTAAATTTTCTCACTGTTGACAAATTTGTCTGCTCTGCAGGGGAAAGGTTGGTGGCTGAGCCAAGATTGGCTTCTCAATCTCCGGAGATCCTCTGGAAAGATCCGTTAACCAGCACTTGGTGTGGTCCTGATCCTGTGTTGATTTGGGGACGTGGTCACGTGTGTCTCTTTCCCAGATCAGCGCCTGGACCTCGCTGGCTTCCTGAGCACTTAGTCAAGCAAATAGATGACTCACCACAGCTCACAACTAGTTCAGAAGATGAAGAAGCTCTGCATCTCTCCCGAAAATTTGACAGTGTTGATTCAGAAAGAGAAGAAGAAGAGGAGACCACTTGCCAGGACGACTCAAAGGAGTGATGTTCCAACTTGGGGACAAATTAAACAATTGGTTTCACTAGCTCAAGAGTTAGTGAAACAACAGAATAATCCTGTTACACCTGTAACTTTATTTTTGGCTATGTTGGCAACCATTTCATGTGTTCCCTCTGTTAATGCAGCAACTTACTGGACCTATGTACCTGATCCTCCACCATTACAACCATATCTTGGTCTGAAGCAGAGTTTCCTGTATTTTACAATGATAAGTGTTTATGGGCCTCTTATTGGGAATATAAAACAAATCAATATGTCTGTAAATTATACTAACTGGTTTAGTACCCAACCTGTCTGTCTTAGCCCATTGAATCTGGAAACTGGATGTGTAAAGGCTATTAGTTATGAGCATACAGATGTTTATGAGGGAACGGATCAATCAATTAGTTTGTCAGGCTCTCCAGGCATCCTTCGTTTTACAGGAACCAACATTACTCTTATATGCCCGGCTACCAGCTGACGAGAGGATCTTAAGGATACCGTCATTTGGTATAAAATGGGCAACCTATTAATATTAGAGGTCAAATCTCATACGCCTCACCACTTAGGGATTCCGCTATTACTATAGCCAAGGTTACAGGTGAAGATTCAGGAAATTATTTCTGTATGAAGTGTTTACTTGGAGGACAAGGGATACTTATAGCTGGACATAAGGTTACTATTCTTAACAGAAAATCAAAAAATCAATTTCCTCCTTTTATGATCGTTAACTTTCCTGGATCCACTTTTTTTTTTTTTTTTTTTCCTGGATCCACTTTTGAACGTTGCAATGCATCTTGGAATAATAACCAAATATGGTGTACTATAGATTATACCAAGAGGTCAATTCTTTTTTTTTTTTTAAGAGGTCAATTCTTATCTCTTCTATTCCCATCATAGATAGGTTTATCACATTTCAAAAGAACTGGGATATATGGAAACTAGCTCTAACTTATTCCAATACACCTGTTATAACTTGTGCTGTTTGGTTCTATTAACATTGGTAATTCTTCCAAAGGAGGATATAATATTAGCTGTGTTAATTGTATTTTTAGCAGTTGTATGTTCCCTTCTGCAGGAATGCAATCTGTGCTTATACTAAAGCAACCCATATATGTTATGGTGCCTGTACATCTGAGAGAACCTTGGTATGAAGATACTGGAGTACAGGCATGGGTGGAACTCTCTAAAGCCTTGCAGAGAAGGAGACACTTTCTTGGGTGGCTAATAGTAAGTTTACTTGCCTCGGCTGCTCTGTCTGCTACCGCGGCTACTGCCGGTCTTGCTCTTTCACAGAGTATTAATCATGCTCACTTTGCTAATCAGTTATCTCAAAATACCAGTCTTGCTTTATCTTTACAAAGTCACATAGATTTACAGATTAGTAACAAGTTAGATGAATTTAAAAACGCAATTTTGGGGATTGGAGATCAGATGGCAGCATTAAAATTGAGGATGCATTTAGCTTGTCATGCAACGTATACATGGATTTGTGTTACTCCTTAAAAGTACAATGACTGTATTTGGGAATGGGAAAAAGTAAAAATGCATCTGCTGAGTGTTTGGTCAGATAATAATATTAACCTTGATCTTAAGAAATTAAATGCTGAAATTCAGGATATACAAAATGCACATCTTGATTTTATTTCACCAGAAGATGTAATTCAAACTTTACTGGATCATTTAAAGTGGTTAAACCCTCAGTCTTGGATTACTGGAAGGTTGTCAGGATTTATTACCCTGGCCATAATTTGCCTATTGTTGATAATAATCTTCTCATGTCTGTTTCATATCCTCATGCAACAGTATACTACTCTAGGCACTAAACTACATGGAATTATTTTGCAGCAAAAGTTAAAAAATAAAAAAGGGGGACCTGTGGGAAGCAGTCAGCCTTGAGAGCAGGCTACAGACATGCCAGGCATGCGGCCGCTGCTCGAAGAGACTGTCCCTACTTGTTCCCCTCCTTGTTCCATTCCATGGGAGATAAATCACCAGGGCCCAGAAATCAGAAAGAATGTAAAATGAGACAAGCAAAGCTGTCTCCCCCCTACACATGCAGGTTATTTTTGATGATTCTGGGTTTATGGGTTTCCTCCCAGGGAAGTTAACCTTGAGCCGAGACAGTCTGTAGATAATGTAAACCACCATCTGGCAACCTTCCTTTTTCTAGTCTATATAATCTGCCACTGTAGCATAATAAAATTTGCCTTGCAACCATCAGTTGTCTTGGTCCTTCTGACCCCATTCATCGGTGCTACTTCAGTTCCTTACCCCTTCCCTTCTGACCCTGGGCGGTGAAATCCTGTTTCTCTGGCTGGTCTGCGGCACACATGAATATATGTTTTTGTCTTGCTGTACTGCACATATGCTGTCTAGTAACAGATATATTGTCTGCTAGTAGTGTTCTAGACTATGTCTTTCCAAAGCGCTGAGGCAGTGCACCTATTCTGTAGTTGCAGCTGATGCCTGAATGTATCCTAGCTGACAAATTATTGATTAATAAGAACTTGAATTTCTGAAAGATTTGTACTGTTAACCAAAATCTGAGCAAGGAGTCTCAAATGTAATTCTTAGCCAGAATTACATGTTAATGAACCATTTAACAGTGTAAATCAAGGAACATCAGTGTAAGGATTTCTTTTAATTTATTTTTTACCTGCTTGAAATATCAGTTAAAGTTTGCCAGCTTGGTTGCAGATGAACGGACGTTTGAAGTTCACCAAACTACTTAATGTGGAATAGGATAATAGACTTCCAGCGCCCTCAAGGCTGTGACCTTGCAGCCATTTTACATAGCACATCCTCCTCCTATAGGGATGAACCTTTCCCTGGCCCAAAAAGTAGCAGCTCTGTTGAAGCTTTGCTTATTGTAACAGGCTTTTGTTTCCAGGTTACATGTCTGTGGAAGACTTAATTCTGAATAGAGATATAGATATTACTGGAAACTAATTGTTTTTTCTATTATACTCTGCTTTATCAAAGAAGTAAAACATTTAAATTGTGCTACAGAAATTAAAATGTTGTCTTGCAATCTTTAAACAATAAATGAATGAATTGCTCTTAAAAAAAAAGAATTAAGCAGTTAAGCTGTTGGTCCCACATCAGACAAATTATCCTTATACCTCCTGTCAATATTGTTAAGAGAGACTGTTATTTTATTAATCCTTATGATCCCGTGATTCTTTCTTTCATGTTTCAGGGCACAGCAGGTGAGAGAGTGGATTTGTTAAGCTGGGTGGGTTTATCCTTCTTTTATGCGTTCATTCAATTTTATGTACACTTATTGTACACACAGGGCAATAGAAGCTGCTAAAGCAATCATTGCTATTCTGCAAAACAACAAGGCACAGAAGCAGATGTCTTATTTCTGAGATTTCTCCCCCCAGGATTATTATGATTAAAGATCCTTTCCCCCCACTCCCTGGAGAGGACAAGGGGCTGCTCAGTGGAGGTTTTTTAATGACTTGGGGAAAGGCTCAAATATCCCCCCATTATGGTAATCCACCCCAGGGGCAAACCACACAAGAATATTATGTATTTTATTTTTCTATCCTTGCAAAGGTAATACTCAGCTCATTAGAATATGAAAACTATACTGTCAAATTTCAGAATTACATGGATGAAGAAAATCACCAAAGTGGCATCATATCATGTGTGTTATAGTTATATTTACTATATTGACTATATTAACTATGTTGTGTTAACAATATATTGTATAACTATATATTGAAAAGGCAAAATGCTGTAACTTATTTCAGAGAAAATAATTATGTTGGCAAACCCCAAATTGTACATTGTAGACAGGTCCTAGGAAAAGAAGATTTAATTCATAGTGGACAAGAGGTTAGCTTCTGTTTTCAGCCATGTGCTATTTCAAGAATTAAACGTCATGAATAATACAGGATATAAGAGGAATAGTCTAAAGACGGAAAAGCACATTTTGATTAGGAAAGAGAATTTAAGGCTTAAGTCATTTTTTTTAAGGAAAACTGCCTTATTACTATGAGATAAGAAAATTGTTTCCTTCTTTTCTTCCTTGCTTTCTTCTTCTTTTTTTTAACCTTTTTAATTTTGGATATTTGACCTCTAAGCTGAGATGACTGAAAATGCCTCCTCTGGGCGTCAACCTTTTTGAAAGACTTTTTCCCCCTCCCTAAGGGCTGTTTGTCTCTTGGAGGCATTGTCTACATTACTCACCAAGAGGCAAGCATTGGTCCTTGCGCTAAATGCTGACATCTCCTGATAAGAGGGAAGCTGCAAAGTAGAAGAAGGTCAATATGTTGATATTGGTGTCAAGCACATTGATGTACATTTGTGTATTGGGGAAGGGGAGTGAAGCTTGACAGTGGGCCAGTGGGGAGGGGTAAATATTTTGTGATGCTGTCTACCTATGGGCTTATAAAGTTTACAGCTGCATTAGGAGGACAAGCATTACCATTAGCATGAAAAGTAGGGCAGACCTCAGTTGCAAAAGCTTCTAGCCATACACATAGGGCAATACGTAAATGATACACCTCATTGCATTCACCTATTCACCCTCCCCTGTTCACACTAATTGGAAATTTCAATCCATTTCAGAGAAGTAACACAACTATCAGTCATTTTCCCTGGCACGAATCTTCCAGGAGGAAGAAAATGGAATACACCTAGCAACAGAGCTCACGCACTAGTCCATGTGTCTTAGATTTAATATCTCATCACTAGCTGGATTGAAGCCAAGAGGTGGTTCACAAAGTTGCTACACATTAGAATCACCTGGGGAACTCTGAGACCTCCCTGTGCCCAGGCTCCTCCCTAGACCTACTGAATCAAAATCTCTGGGGCTGGGACCCAGACAACAATGTTTCTCTTAAAAGCTCTTTAGGTAATTCAAACGAGCAGCAAAGCTTGAGAACCAGCCCAATAACGGGAACAAACTTATTTCACACAGATAAAGTGGGGCAATTCATATGTTAAAAGAACATGAATATATATATATGTATATATATATATATATATATACATATATATATATTTCTTTTTTTCTCTATTCTGTTTGTGTTTCAAATAGGCTTTTTGTTTTTCTTCTGCAAAAAGCGTTATTGTTTCCATTTGGTCCAAGGCTTGGGAGAGGGTTCCAGGGCAGTTACAAAGCTGCCTAGTGGCTGCAGAGCGGGGCATCAGGCAGAAGCTCTGACGCCAGAGGGGCTCCTCAGAGGCCGCTGGACTTCAGAGACTCCTGACTCCTGGACTTCGGAGACTCGCCCAGCACAGCCTGCGGACCAGCCAGCCTGCAGAGGTTGGTCAGGTGGTCACCCATCTTCTTGATGAGTTTTACCTGCTCCTCCAGGAAGTGGCTCTCCAGGAAGTCACAGAGGTGGGAGTCTCCGCGGGCGGAACCCAGGGTGCGCAGATCCGATAGTGCCTGGTTCAGGTCTTTCTCCCTAAGAATGGCGGCTTCCACAGCGTCCTGGGTTTTACCCCACTCATCTTGAGAAGGCTTCCGCGCATCCTGGAAGAGGGCGCGGCCACAGCACTGGTTTTGCATTTTCAAGAGACGCTGGGTGCCCTCACACTTCTCCTCAGCCAGTTGGCGAAAAATGTGGCCCACACTGTCCAGAGTTCCATTGTTGCTGTCGAAATAGAAGCTCAGAGAGAGGTAAGTGTCCCCAGATGCATGTTAAACAGGCGGTGGACGGCGGCCTCCACCTCGATGGAATAATTCTGAAGAACCTGGGAACTCGTGGTTGATCAGTGATAAGGAACTAAGCTCAAAAACCGGTGTTGGCCTGTCCTGGAGGCTGAGGATAGCTGAGTGGCTGATTCCAAAGGTTGCGACAGGAAGAAAGGTTGGAGGGTGGTCGGGGGCTGGAGCAAGGAGTGTCCCTGGGTCTGTTCATTCCAAACACTGTTGAAGCAAAAGACAGAACTGCAGGACTGCTGAGCGCACTGCCTCAAATAGGCTTTGATATAAATGAACAAGAAGTCCAAGCAAGGACAAAACTTACCCTTCCCCCCACCAAAATAGCTGACGATACTAGAATCTAGACCTGGGAAGGGATTCTTCCATTACTTTCTTAACATTCCAAGCCACTAGAGCAGTGGTTCTCAAAGTATGGTCACCTTGTAACCAAGCAGAACCCTATGGGGCCTTCCTAGGACAGACCCATCGCCCATATCCTCTGCTGTAGTTCCTCTCTGAAGTACTCAGATAATAGTATCTCAGGCATGTTTCTTGAGTTTTAAGATGCTAAAAACCACCACCCAATGGAAGAAATTAACTCCTTGATGATCGTGAGCACATAGCGCCCAGACCTTCTGGCACCTAAGGATGGATAATGTTTCCTGCCCTGTGGCCTCAACATCAACCAATCAGAGGATTGTGCATGAGCTGATCACATTCCCTGGGACGTCCCGCCCTCACCTGGCCTTTAAAAATGCTTTGCTGAAATCCTTTGGAGATTTCAGGGTGTTTTGGAACATGGGCCACCCCTCTCCTTGCTCGATCCTGCAATAAACCTTTCTCTGCTCCAGACTCCAACCTTTAGGTTTGTTTGGCCTCACTGTGCTTCAGACACACGAACCTGCATTCGGTAACAACCTGACCAGCTTTACCAGCATCCCCTGATAATGTGTCAGATATTCAAGTTTTAGGGCCCTGTCCCAGCCCTATGGAATCAGCAACTCTGGTGGGGCTCAGTGATCTCTGTTATAACAGGCCCTCCAGATGATTTTTATTCACCTTAAAGTTTGAAAATATCTGCATTGTCAGCTGGCCAAAGCATCCACCAGCAGGTGAAGGGGAGTGGCGCCTGGAAAAGATAGGGACCAGCCAAGGCAAGTACAGCAGCATTTGCCGTGGTAGTAATGGAGAATGCCTTTTCTCCACTGGTTGGCACAGACTAGGATCTGGGAGCAGTGGCAGGGTTATTTAGGATGCTTTACATTTCAATGTAGAGTGACCGCTGTCCTGGTTTGCCAGGGACTTCCCCTGTGTGAGCACTTAAAATCTCATCCTGGCAAACCCCTTAGCCCTGGGTTTGAAAAACTTAGGGAATAACATGAAATGTAGGGGAAACATGATCTAGGTTTTGGGCAAGTCACAAGTGCTAATTAAAGCTAAGCAAGTATGGACAACATCTAGCATTCTTTAGCCCTTTGCGGGGAGGTAAATCTGATTGGGTGAAAGGACTTATTGTTAAGAGATCTTTGTAGAAACATCCCCTTCTGCTTAGTCCACTGGTTCTCAGTTCTGGCTAGACATTGGCATCGTCTGAGGAGATTTAAAATGATTTTATTGGTCTAGGATGACCAACCGTCAGTGTGAGGGTTTTTTAAAAGTGCTTCAGATGATTCTAATGCACAACCAAATTTAGGTGCCACTGCTTAAGCTTTTGAACCGCTGCTACATATTTTCACCTCATCTTCCTATGAGAATATCCAACTGTAGTTGAGGTTTGTTTTTTTTTCTTTTTCTTTTTTTAACTGTCTTATTATAAGATTAACTGTCTTAAATAAGGTTGAAGGTACAGAAAATCTTGCTAGTCCATCTGATATAGCTGGATACTTAGAATAATATCGTTAAGATATATACCATTTAAATATTGTGACTGGCCTTTTTTTTTGAAATTAACATATGCATTGAATTAGTATGATCTCTTTTGAGGTCGTCATGTTGGGGAGCTATACCTCTAATCTGCTGCCATTGCTAAATATCTGGACACCTCTTATTAGGAATTGCTTTTAAAAATCTTTAGGGATTAAAACCAAGATTGCTGTATTATTTTTACTGGAACCACAAAAACCTCACAGAGTTCCCCCACTGTACCTTCTACCCCCACTCTAACCCTTGGCAACTTCTAATCTGTTCTCCATCTCCACAGTTTTGTTATTTTAAGAATAATATGTAAACATAATCATGAATTACTTAATCTTCGGAGATTGGCTTTTCAAAATTTTTCCCTCGGCATCATTCCCCTGAAGTTCATTTCAATTTTTGCATATATTAATAATTTGTTCCTTTTTGTTGCTTGGTAGTATTCTATCATAAGATTTTATCACAATTTGTTTCAACATTCATCCACTGAAAGACATTTGGGTAGTTGCCAGTTTTTGGCTATTATAAATAAAACTGCTATGAACATTTATGTGTAAGTTTCTGTGGGAACTTAATTAAGTTTTTGTTTCTTTTGGATAAATGCTCAAGAGTACAATTACTGCATTGTAGGGTGAATCTACTTTTAGGATTAAAAGAGACTGTCAAGCTGTTTCTCAGAGTGGCTAAACCATTTTATTTTCCCACCAGTGATGTGATATAATTTTTCTACGTACTCACCAGCATTTGATGTTGTCACTATACTTTAATTTTAGTTGTTCTCTGACATCTCATTATGGTCTTAATTTGCATTTCCCTAATGGCTAATGATGTTGAGCATCTTTTCATGTGCTTCTTTGCCATGTGTATATTCTCTTCCATGAAATGTCTGTTCCTGTCTTCTGCCTATTTTCTAGTTGGATTTTTTTAAGTTGTTTGGAGAGTTCTTTGTATATTATAGATACAAGTCATTTGTCTCATATGGGATTTTCAAATATGTTTTCTCACTGTGTAATTTGAGTTTTCATCCACTTAAAAGGATCTTCTATGAAGCATTTTTAACTCATTTTGATGAGATCCAATTTATCAGTTTTTGCTTTTATTGATCATACTTTTGGTGTCAAGTCTAAGAATTATTCCCCTAGTTCTAGATGCCAAACATTTTCTCCTATTTGTTTTTCTAAAAATGTCCTGCTTTTATATTTAAGATTATGATCCACTTTGATTTAATTTTTGTGTAAGGTGTGGAGGTTAAGGTTCATTTTTTGTTTGTTTTTGTCGAGGGATGTCCAACTGTTTCAGTACCATTTTTTGAAAAGTCTATTCTTCCTTGATAGCTTTTGCACTGCTGTCAAAAACAAGTTAAATGTATTTATGTCAGTCTATTTCTGGGTTCTCTATTCCATTCCATTGATCTATGTATCTACCCTCCATCATTACTGCAAAATCTTGAAATTGGGTAGATTAATTCCTCCCATTTTAATCTTCCTTTACAAATTGTTTTAGCTATTCTTCAGCCTCTTCTTACCACATAAATCTTAGAATAAGCTTGTCTATATCCACAAAAACCTTGAGGGCATTTTAAGAGTAATTGTGTTAAGCTTCTTGTCTTGGGGAGAATTGACATCTTTATTATGTTGTGTTTTCTAATCCATGAACAAGGTATGTCTCCCTATTTGTTTGGGACTTTTTAATTTTTCTTCATCAGCATTTTGAAATTTTCAGTATAGAGGTCCTATAAATGTCTTATTGGGCTTATATTTAAGTATTTATTTAAGTCAGTTGTAAATGGCATCACATATTTTTATTTAAGCTTCTACACATTTGTTATTAATATATAATTTGATAAAATTGTGGTGATCTTGTACTCTAAATCATTTACAAACTAATATTATTTCTCAAGCTTTTTGTGAATTCCTTGGTATTTTCTCCATTTAGATTATCATCTCATCTTCAGATACAACTTTACTTCTCCTTATGCAATATAATAGGATATATTACTATTCAACATTCAGTAGGATATGTTCCTTCCTATTCAACATAGTAGGAATAGTCCTTTTATCTTTTAAATAAACTTTTTAAAACTTTAACTTTTAAATTTATGTATTTATTTATTTTTGCTTTATTTTCTTACTAGAACCTCCAGTAATATATTTAATAAAAGTGGTGAGAGCAGATATCGGTGCCTTGTTTCTGATCTTACAGAGAAAGCATCCAGTCTTTCACAGTTAAATATAATGTCGGTATAGGTTGTTTGTAGATCATCTTTATGAGTTTCAATATGTTCCTTTTCTATTCCTAGTTTGCTTGAAGTTTTTTTTCTTCTTTTTTTAAAATCATGAATGGGATTGGATTTGGTCAAATGCTTTCTCTGCATTAATGGATAGGATCACATGACTTTTCCCCCTTAATCTATTAGATATGGTGGATTACATTGTTTAATTTTCAAATATTTAACCAACTTTGCATAACTGGAATAAATACCACTTGGTCATGGTATACTATTCTTTTTATGTATTTCTGGATTTAATTTGCTAATATTTGGCTGAGGATTTTTACATCCAATTTCATAAAAAATATTGGTCTGTAGTTTTCTTCTTTCTATACTATCCCTGTCTGGTTTTGGTATCAAGGTAATACTGTCTTCATAAAATTAATTAGGAACTGTTCCCTCTACTTCTGTTTTTTATCAAATCATGTAAAGTTGGTGTTAATTCTTTAAGTCTTGGGTAAAAGTGAAACATCTAAGCCTGAATATTTCTTTTGGGAGTTTTTAAATGAAAAATCCGTGTTTCTAATGGTTACAGGAAAATTGAGATTATCTATTTCATCTTGGCTGAGTTTTGGTAGTTTTGGGTGTAGAAGCATTGGCCCATTTCATCTACATTTTTGAATTTGTAGTGTAGACTTGTTCATAATAACTTGTCCCTCATTAACCTGCAGGATATGTCATGGTATCCCTGGTTGCATTTCTGATATCTGTGATTTGTACCATCTCTCTTTTTATCTTTATCAGTCTTGCTAGATCTTTATTGATTAGATTGTTTATTTCAAAGAACCAGCCTTTTGTTTCATTGATTTCCCCCCCATTTTCCTGTTTTCAGTTTCATGGATTTCTGTTTCATCTTTATTATTTCCTTCTTTCTGCTTGTTTAGTGTTTTTCCCTCTTCCTTTTTTACTATTTTAATATAGAAAATTAGATTATTGCTTTGAATTATTTTCTTTCCCAATTTAGTGCTATAAACTTCCCTTTCAGCATTGCTTTCACTTCATTCCACAAACTTTGATCTGTTATATCTCCATTTTCTTTTATTATATGCATTTAAAAATTTTTCCTTGATGCTGTCTTTTTTACCCATGAGTTATTTGGAATTGTGATGTTTAGTTTTCATGTGATTGAAGATTTTCCTGTTGTCTTTCTCTTATTGATTTCTACTCTGATTCCATTATGGCTAGAGAACATACTCTCTATGATTTTAATTCTTTTAAATCTGCTAATGTTTTTTTATCGCCCAGTATATGGTATATGAGTGAATGTTCCATGGACACTTGAATATGTATTCTGTTCTTATTGAGGGTGTTCTTTAAATGTCAGTTATATCCTGCTGATTGATGCTGTTTTCAGTTCTTCCATATCCTTGCTGATTTTTCTCTCTGGTAGTTCTATAAATTGCTGTGTTGAAGTCTCAAATAATAATTGTGGATTTAAAACTTTCTCCTTTAACCTTTTTCAGTGTTTGCTTCATGTATTTTGAAGTTCTGTTGTTTGGTGCACACACATTTACTATCACTAGGTCATCTAGGTGGATTATTCCTGTTATCTTTATGTAATGACCCTCTTTGCCCCTAATTATTTCCTTTGCTCTGAATTCTACTTTATCTGATGCTAATATAGCCATTCCTGCTTTTTCTGATTAATGTTCACATGATATATCATTTTCATCCTTTTACGTTGAACTACCTATATCATGATGTTTAAAGTAAGCTTCTTATAGACAGTATATAGTTGGACCATGCTTGCGATTTTTTAATCTACTCTTCCAATCTCTGTCTTTGACTTGGTTATTTAGATCATTTACAGTTAATGTAATTATTGCCATGTCAAAGATTTGGTCTACCATGTTATTTTTTGTTTTGTCTTTTACCTTAGTTTCTCAATCCTGTGTTTCTCTTATTTTGCCTTCTTGTGGGTTTTACTTAAACATATTTTAATTTAATTTATTTAGAATCATTTGTGTATACTGTTTGTATAGTTTTCTTAGTGGTTGCTTTTGGCATTACACTATACGTATGTAACTTATCATAGCCTACTGGAATCAGTGTTTTATTACTTCAAGTGAAGTTTCAAAATTTTACTTCCATTTAGGTCTCTTAATATTTCCCAGTTTTAAAGTATGATTTTTTGTAGTATTTCCTTTCTCTACATTGAGAACCACATCAGGTGGTGTCATCTTTTTTGCTTTGACAATCATATAGAATTTAAGAAACTCATGAGGCTAATGATAGTCTCTTATATTTACCCCATTTGTTTTCACCCATCCCATTGTTCCCCTTTTCTTTCTGAAGTTCCCAGTCTTCTGTTATTGTTTATGTTTTCATAACAGTAGGTGATATCTGGGCTTTCCAGTGCCATTGGATATGAGTTTCAGGAAACACTGAGCCTGGCTCACTTAATGCTACTGAGTTGGAGGGTTTGTATATGTTGGGCCTGTTGGCACAGCAGATGCTAGCAGATTAGACTAATGTTGATGGGACTAGTGCCACAGGAGGATGGGTTCCCATTCAGGCTATGCTGCTGCTATAGTAGATCAAGTCCCCCTCTACCCCAAGTGTGGGGCAGTGACCTGCTGCTGTCACTGCTTTGTATTAGGCTGCTTTTGCCTCCGGTGTGTGGTGGGATCCCTTGGAAGCTACTGCTGCTGCTGTCAATCACAAGGTTAAATTCATTTCAGAAATACTTAAGTATAAATATATAGCCTGGCTCTTGTAGGACCTCTGTATTTTTTTTATGGCTTTCATACAAATTACCCCAAATTTAGTGACTCAAAACAATGTAAATTTATTACCTTACAAGTCTGACATTGGTCTCAATTGAGTAAAGTAAAAGTGTTGGCAGGATCGACAGATGAATGGATAAAGATGTGGCACATATATACAAAGGAATATTACTCAGCCATAAAAAGAAATGAAATTGAGTTATTTGTAGTGAGGTGGATTGACCTAGAGACTGTCATACAGAGTGAAGTAAGTCAGAAAAAGAAAAACAAATACCGTATGCTAACATATATATATGGAATCTAAAAAAAAAAGAAAAATTGGTTATGAAGAACCTAGGGGCAGGGCAGGAATAAAGACACAGCCATAGAGAGTGGACTTGAGGACACAGGGAGGGGGAAGGGTAATCTCGGATGAAGTGAGAGAGTGGCATGGACATATATACACTACCAAATGTAAAATAGATAGCTAGTGAGAAGCAGCCACAAAACACAGGGAGATCAGCTCTGTGCTTTGTGTCCACCTAGAGGGGTGGGATAGGGAAGGGAGGGTGGTAGGGAGATGCAAGAGGGAGGAGATATGGGGATATATGTATATGTATAGCTGATTCACTTTGTTATGAAGCAGAAACTAACACACCATTGTAAGGCAATTATACTCCAATAAAGATGGTTAAAAAAGAAAAAAGAAGTGTTGGCAGAGGTACATTCTTTTCTGGAGGCTCTTATGGGTGTTTCTGTTCCCTGGACTTTATCTGCTTCCAGCGGCCACTTGTAGTCCTTGACTCAGAGTCCCCTTTCTCCACCTACAAAACCCAAAATGCTGCATCTCTCTGATTCTGCTTCTATTAGGACATCTCTCTCTTTCTCTTTCTACAGTTGGGAATGGTTTTCTGCTTTTAAGGACTCATGCAATTAGATTTGTTCCATGAGGTAATCCAGGATAATCTTTCTATCTCAAGGTCTATAACTTCAGTCATATCTGCAAAGTCCTCTTTACCATGTAAGGTAAGATATTAATAGGTTCTAGGGATTAGGGTGAAGGCATTTTTAGGAGCCATTATGCTGCCTCCCACACCCTTAACAAGTGACCTTGAGAAAATTACTGAGATTTTTAAAGCTTTACTTTCCTCAAACATAAAATGAAAAGAAAGATAACTAGTTAATACCATGAAAGTGAAATAGTATATATGAAATGAACTAATTCAAAAATAAGATTTCTTCTTTTTCTTTATGATTTACATTATTCTCAGAGTTCAGTTACTTGAAGAGTTACTTTTTTTTAAACAGAACTAAGGACTTTCAGGGTTCAGGTGCTGTAAGATTGTCTGAATTATCTGAGTAGCAATTAGCTAAGCACAGGTGTAAAGCATCTGATTTACTCCCTGGTGTTCTTTATCTTCTCATCCCACTAAATCCATATCCCTTGTCTAGCTCCAGCCAGTAGAGTTGGAGCTTGTTTTACTGTTTAACTAAAGTTCAATTTAAATTCTCTCTACATCTCCAGTTTCTCAGCCCTGGTTACATATTATAATCACCTGGGGAGATTTCAAGCCCTACTGATGCCAAAGTTTTACCCATCATGGATATTTGAGGAGGGACCTGGAATGAAATGCCCTAGCTTATGGTTTTTGGAGCCAAATCATAGTCTACATTGAGCCAAATCATTTGCGAGATCACCTCTAAAAAGGAATTTATCTGTGGTGACTAATGCTCTTCCTTTGTCAGTATGCTTGTCCCTCTTTGGGGGAAAAAAGAAGGGGAAAAAAAACCCAGCAGTTGGGCTCCTTGAATTACAACCTGATGCTGTGGAATTAGTGTTGGCTCAGAGCGCACATCTTCGGATACCCATTCTCTCTCCTGCTTCCTTGCATGAGCTTATATCCTTGGGCAGTTTTTCATCCACCACCCTGTTTTGATTCTAATCTTAGCAAGTAAAGTCTCCCCTTAATGAAACAGCATTTCATGAGACTTACTGGGAGCATAGGTCTGTTCCAGACCTATCCTATGTTAGCTAAAGCAGATATAAGTGATGTATTTTTGGCATTCATCCTTGTGGGTTGGAGAGAAAAGACAGAATTTTATCCTTTAGGTGTCATCTGACTGGGCAAATGGACTCTTTCCCTCTACTGCCTACCGTGTAAAAAACTGAGGGTGTTACCTCTAGAAGGTATCTTCTAGGTATCAAAATAGTTCAGATAAGTCATATTTCTCAGTAAAAGGTGACAAAACTATGGCTTAGGTGGTGAATTTTCCATGTCAATTTGTCTGGGCCACCATGCCCAGTTATTTGGTCAAATATTATTCTGGATATTTCTGTGATGGTGTTTTTGTGTTTTTTTAAATTTTTATGTTTTATTTATATTTTTGGCTGCATTGGGTCTTCGTTGCTGCACGTGGGCTTTCTCTATTTGCAGCAAGCGAGGACTACTCTTTGTTGTGGTGCGCGGGCTTCTCATTGCGGTGGCTTCTCGTTGCAGAGCATGGGCTCTAGGTGCATGGGCTCAGCAGCTGTGGTGCACAGGCTTAGTTGCTCCATGGCGTGTGAGATCTTCCCAGACTAGGGCTCAAACCTGTGTCCCCTGCATTGACAGGCGGATTCTTAACCACTGTGCCACCAGGGTAGTCCCTGTGATGGTGTTTTTGGATGAAATTCATATTTAAATTGGTGGCAGACTTTGAGTAAAGCAGATTATCCTCCATAATATGCATGGGCCTCATCCAATCAGTTGAAGCTCTTAATAAAACAAAGACTGACCTCCCTGTCGCAAAAAGGAATTCTGCCAGAAGACTTACAGAAATTGAACTGCAAGTCTTCCTAGAGTCTCTAGACAGGCTAACCTGCAGATTTTGAATTTACCAAGCCTCTATTATTGTGTGAACCAATTGTTTAAAATCTCTCTCTCTCTTTCTCTATCTTTATATAGATATGGATATAGATCTAGGCATCAATATCGATATCTAGATCTATATCTATCAGTATATATGGGTACATTGTATACACATGCTGTTGGTTCTGTTTTTCTGGAGAACCTTGACTAATACAGTGGCCCATATAAATAAAAGGATGAACCCAAGTTCACCCAGGTAGAAAGTAGTACAATGAGAACTGGAACTTAAGGCCTCATGACTCATTCAGCTGTGAACACTGACCCAGAACTGGAGTCCACACACTCTGGCCCACTGATCAGATCTCGCTTGACTCCTGGTTTTGTACATAACGTTTTGCTTGAACACAGCCGCACTCATTCATTAACGTATTGTGCATGGCTGTTTCTGTGCTACAGCAGCAGATGGGCAGTTGCAACGGAGACGTATGGTACAGAAAATCCAAAATATTTACTATCTGACCCTGTACAGAAAAGATCTGCTGACCCTTGCTCTAGGATGCCATCTGATTTCTGATAGCACCGAGGAGAATAATTCATGCACATTGGGATAGATTGTTAATCTCATGTCCTCCTTAGGTCAAAGATCTCTTAAATGCTCACCCTTGCAATAGCCAGCTTGGGGAGCACTGTCTGAGGATGCAGAAATATTTCTTGCCAGATCTTTCCAATCCACACTGCTCCCTGACTATGGTTCTTAAATCCTAATTTTTAAAAAAATTTTTATTGGAGTATAGTTGATTTACAGTGTTGTGTTAGTTTCAGGTGTACAGCAAAGTGAATCAGTTATACATATACATATATCCACTTTTTTTTTTCATTTTTCGGTACGCGGGCCTCTCACTGTTGTGGCCTCTCCCGTTGTGGAGCACAGGCTCTGGACGCGCAGGCTCAGTGGCCATGGCTCACGGGCCCAGCCGCTCCGCGGCATGTGGGATCTTCCCGGACCGGGGCACAAACCCGTGTCCCCTGCATCGGCAGGCAGACTCTCAACCACTGCACCACCAGGGAAGCCCCAATTTTATTTTTTTTTAGAGTCTTTTCCAAATAGCCCATTACAGAGTATTGAGTGGAGTTCCCTGTGCTAATAAGAAGAGCAGGTTCTTATTAGTTATCTATTTTATGTATAGTAGTGTGTATATTTCAGTCCCAATCTCCCAAGTTAGCCTCCCCGCCACAATCTCCTGGTAACCCTAAATTTGTTTTCTACGTCCGTGCCTCTACTTGTAAAACCTGTCTATTTTAACCAACTACCACTCATTGCTTACTGTCTCTGGCTTCATGTACTTGATAATAAATCTACTTCTTTTTCTATCCTGGATGACATGTTCCAAGGACTGAGATAATATCTTATTCTACATAATTTGTCCTTGATATTGTCTATCTTGGGGTCTTCATCTATGTCCCAAAGAAGACAGTCACTCTGTCTTCTAGTACTACTACTAATACCACATTTTATGGCATGAATTTGACCCAATGCACTGAACTATATCCCTTTAGAAGCTGTATGCAACCTGTCACTGGGTTTTAGCACAGGGGTAGAACTCAGATTAGTGTTCATATTTAAACAAATCTACTTGACCAGAAACTTTTTGTCTCACCATTTATTACACAAGTAACTTCTGTCTTTGCATCTATGATGTAAATATTTTTAATTTCCTAAATTATCTGAAAAATTATTTAGAGGGCTTCCCTGGTGGCGCAGTGGTTGAGAGTCCGCCCGCCGATGCAGGGGACGCGGGTTTGTGCCCCAGTCCAGGAGGATCCCACGTGCCGCGGAGCGGCTGGGCCCGTGAGCCATGGCCGCTCGGCCTGTGAGTCCGGAGCCTGTGCTCCGCAACGGGAGAGGCCACAACAGCGAGAGGCCCGTGTACCGCAAAAAAAAAACTTTAAAAAAAATTATTTAGAGCTTCCGTTTCAGTAGGCATTGGAATTGCTGTGTTATGACTATTTCATTATTTTATTTCCAAGTGTTAAATTAGGCTTCAAGCTTTGGCCAAGAGTAGACAGGAAAGGGTTTCAAAAGAAAAGAATAGTGGGAAAGACTTCTGATGCAAGGGAGACTTAATAAAGATTTGATTTTGAATCAACAATTTATAATAATGGTTTGATTTTGAATCAATAATTTATGTCGGGCTTCCCTGGTGGCGCAGTGGTTGAGAGTCCGCCTGTCGATGCAGGGAACACGGGTTCGTGCCCCAGTCCGGGAAGATCCCACATGCCGCGGAGCAGCTGGGTCCGTGAGCCGTGGCCGCTGAGCCTGCACGTCCGGAGCCTGTGCTCCGCAACGGGAGAGGCCACAACAGCGAGAGGCCCGCATACCGCAAAAACAAAAACAAAAACAAACCAAAAAAATAAAATAGTTTATGTCATTGCAAAATAGCTCCCTGGTGAAATTCCATTCTTTGGTAATCATTAAGTACAGAAATTAACAATCAAAATATGCAGTGATCTTCATTTTCTAAAAACAAACCTATGTCTAGATGAGAGGAGAATTCATCTCATAACTCAGACTCTGGACTTATGACTCCAAGTCCTGTCTTCTTTCAAATATACCTGTTAAGTTTCTGTCTAACTTCTTGAGCATGAGGTAATGGCTTCAGCTTTCATCCTCTTCCTCAGTATATACTTGGTGAGTATGAGTAAGGGATCTAAAACTTGAGAACTTGGGTTCAAATCTTGACTCTAAAATTTACTTGCTGAGTACTCTTGAGCATGTTATCTGTTTTACCTCAGTTTTCTCACCTATAAAATAGAGATAACATTACTTCTCTTAGGGAGTTGCTATGACGGTTAAAAGAGAAAATTCATACAATGCAAGAATTTATCAGTTCTTGGAACACAATAAATACCAAAAAATAATGTTAGCCATTATCAAGGCCCCCTCATTTTATGGATAATATAGATTAGTTTATATAGGTCTAATATTTACATATACATAAACAGTTTGTACCTATGTGTGTGTATACGTTCTTCTTAGAAATTGAGCAGTCAACATTCACATCTAAAAGTATGTGCTCTGTGAAATGTAGATCTGTGTACAGACACAGTGCTATAGTTATCTATTGCTACATAATAAAGAAGTCCAAACTTAGTGGTGAAATAAACAAAAATTTTAATATGTGCCCAGATTCTGTGGGTCAGCAATTCAAACAGTACATTCAAACAGTACACAGAGGAGATGGCTTGTCTCTACTCCATGACTGATGTCTGAAACCTCAGCTCATGAGGATTCAGATGGCTGGGGCTGGAATCATCTAGATAATTTTAATTCACATGTCTGGCCCTTGAAGACTGGGCCCAACAAGGACTGTTGACTGGAGTGCCTATAGATGGCTGCCCATGTGGCTTGGACTTCTCATAACGTGGTAGTTAGGATTCAAGATAGAGTATCCCAAGAGAATGAGTGTCCAGGGTTGAAGCATTCCACGAGAATCATGCAAAAGCTGCATGACCTTTTATGACCTAGTCTTAGATGTTACATAAGATGTACATCACTTTCATTATATACTATTGCAGGCTTTGGAGACCTTTTTCCATAAAGTGTCAGACAGTCAATATTTTAGGCTTTACAAGCCATACAGTCTCTTTTGCAACTACTTAGCTCTGCTTCTGTGATGTGAAAACAGACACAAACAATACATATACTAAGGAACATGGCTGTGTTCCAATAAAGCTTCATTTATAAAAGCTGGTAGAGGCCTAGACTTGGCCCACCAGCCATAATTTACTGACCCCTGCTCTATTGTTTGAAGCCATGGAAAGCCTGCCCAAATTCAAGGGAAAATGCCCACATCTGGATGCGAAGAATGGCAATGAATCTGAGACCCTGTATTAAAACCACTACATATGGGATATTTATAAGAGGATCTGTCTGCATACCTTGTTTCTCCCATGTATGGTGGATATGAGGTATTGGGACATCTTACATCTCTGTAAGCCTGGGTCAGGGTCAAAGTTGGAATCTGAACTCAATGACCTTGATTTCTGGAATAATTGGTAACTCTAATTATGATATGCTTACACTCCTTACCCCAATAAATATACCACAAAAGATAGATTTCAAGTAAACAATTAGTTTATGGCAGATTTTTATTAAGTCTCCATTGACTGAATTATTCCATTTTGGTTGGAAAGCATGAGTTTTGTTTCTTTCCTAAAGAGATCTGCAACTTTTCAGATGTGGCATTTCATTCTACTGAGAGGATGATGTAGGTTTTTATAAACAGAAAAAGCAAGGCAGGCTGAGTTCACTCAGATCATACTAATGCTTACAGGAATAACCGAAACTGGAACACAGGCTTCCAGGTTTTCCTGTCCTGTGCTCCTTCCGGTAGGTGCCATTGTCTGCTGGGTCTGGCAGTAATAATTTCTGACCTTTACCTCTCTACGCTGTTGTGAAGTGGTTTGGGGCTTTGTTAGCTTTCTTATGAGTTTGTACTAAATTGTGTCCATAAAGTAGGCTGAATTCCTCAGGGAAGGATGATAGCTGTTACTGTGTTATTACTGCTAATGTTGTGTTGGTTACCTTTTTTTCTTTTCTTTTGTCCAGTTGTATTCTGAACTTAAAAGTTATATTATCTGAAATGAAAATGTGCATTTGGTGGAAAACACTAATTTAAGGGATGAAAATTCCTGATGATTGCTTCAGTCAACCCTTAATACACACTGAGCTTCATTAGTACATAGACAACTCTCAGACCATTCCCTTGGAAGAGGTCACATAATAAGGCTTTGTGTTGATTTCACATTCTGTTTGGTAGAGACAGAACAAATTAGAATAATTAGCTGGTACAGGAAAGCACAAAGAACTTTCTTCTGTTTTTGTGATGCATCCTGTTATAAGAGTTGAAAATGAGACTGGAGGTAAGAACGTGAAACTCAGAAGAGCAAAGGAGAGAGGATATTGTTTCTTTGAAAATATTCTTTCAGTGTTGGCCCAGAAGAAATATGAAGCTGAGGATATTTTTTTTAAATGATGATTTTTGTGTTGATGATGTGAGTGTGGAATTAGTAAGAATCAGGAAGCAAGTATCCTTTTCCACAAAGGACTTGGGAGCAAATGAAACCGTAAATACTCCCTGCTCTTGGAAACCCTTTTGGAGCTATAATCAGAGAAGGGTAAAGGCAAAGCCTCAGGGCAGAGGTGTTCAGAGCAAAGGGATAGGAGGAAAACAAAAGGAGAGTGGATATGTTTAGAGCTGTCATTTTGAAATTTACCTGTTTCTGATTCAGTGCTGCTTTGCTGCTGTGTTGGTCCAGTGGAAATCCTCAAAGCAGGAGCAGCCGTATTTTAAAATAATAAGGTTAGAGCAAGTGACTTTAATCCAGGACTCTTTAGCTCAAGAGCACAGAGGAGAGTGTGAGGAAAGAGTGAGGCCACAAGGAAATGTTCACTGGGTACATTTTCCCCAAACCTCACTAACTGGGAGAAATTGACCACTGGATTATGTGCTTGAAGGAAAGCAAAAATGTTGAAAGCAAAGAGTGTGGAACTTGTTTAGAAAGCAAGCTGTATCATTTGGTCACACACTGATGATAATAGCATTGGCTGAGACCTGACCATTTACAATGAAGGCACTTCTGTAGGTAATAAGTTCCAGGAGGGCCAGAACTATGTCTCTTTCAGCATTTAGCATGGTTTAGCGTCTGAGAGGCCGGTACATTATTGGCATATAGTAGACTTAAAAATGAATATTTGTGGGTTGTCTGAATGAGTGGATGTGTGTGATTCATATCCTATTTGCAGGTCCTATGCCCTACAGTGGATTTTCAGTGTCAGGTTGTGAAAGTATTTATGACGGGGATTGGCATTGTTCCCTATCTAATGGATAAAGATTACACATGAAAGGACTTTACATTGACATCCCAAAAGCCTCATAGGAATTACTTAACAAAAAAATAAAATTGGATTCTGTATAATTTCTAATTTGTAAGGTGGCCACAAAACTGGTATTTCAGCCAGTCCTCTGGTAGTTCCGATGACGTCCCCATGATCACCCAGGCATAATCAGAATGGCTTTAGGATTTGGGAGCCAAAATGTCCCTCAGTATTTACTGCTTTGCTCATCCATTTAAGAAAATGGACTATTGAAAAAATAGCTGCAGACACAATACGGCATTTTATGATTTAGCATGAAATCTGAGAAATATAGAGGTTATCTGAAGCCTGCAATGGTAAAGTTCCCTCTGCTATTGAAGTTATTGTCTTTAAACAAAGATTCTACATCAGTAATGCTATATATATATATACACATACATATATATATATATATATAAAATGATATTCAGGTTAATTTCCTGTTCTCTCTAAGGAAGTAATTGGTTGGTTGGTATGAGAGATGCTGTGGCTTCCAAGGGTGAAAAGTATTATTTTGTTGTAATTTCCATCTACCTAAGGATGGGAGAGGCCCAGTACACTGCAGTCAGTATATTATGTGGAGCAGGTTATATTGTGGTTTCTTTATGAACTTTTACATGTTTATTTTCTATGCAAGTTTGTGTGCTCCTTTTTGAGTTTTGGTAGATAAGTGTTTTGTAACTTTGGAATACTTGGAGTTTTATATATATATATATAACTTATATATATATATATATATAATATATATATATTTTAACGTAATAGTTAAAGCCGTGGAGAATGTACTAGTCTACCTAGGTTCAAATTCTGGCTTTACCCTATGACTTCCCTGTGGCTTCCTCTGCTCACCTATTAAAAAGGAGGATAATAAGACTGCTGTGGTGAGTTATATACTAAGTGCTATTTAAGCATTTGCTATAATGATTATGTATACTCGAAGGCAAGGAACTTGCCCCTTGATCGTCTCTGTATTCCTAGTGCTTAAGAAGTCCTAGTGCTTTTCTAGTGCATTGTCTTAGGATAGAGATAGCTCAGTATAGTTCTTCTCACTATAAAGTACTGTTACATTGAAAGTCTTTGCTTGTGTACTAATAATCTATGACATATCTGCTGAGGACAAGGAAAGGAATAGTTTTAAAACTGCAATGGATAACAAAAGATTGTATGATGTAATGCCTTTACTAATTAATTATAAAACTAACAAATGATCATGGTAGAAAATTTGAAAAGCTCCTAGACAAAAGAGAGATCAACAAAATTTGGAGTAACTTTCAGAGTGTAGAGTTGTTCATGAATATTAGTGCTTTCATATTTTCCAGGACTTTAAGTAGACTCTGCTTCTTAAGAGTCTATTCATGATATTTTACTTTAATGATGTTTTCATCATGGGGACACACAGACACAGAAATCTGTTTAAAAAAAAGAAAGAAAGAAAGACATGTAAATCACTGATGTTTCAGATAGCCACATGAAATAAAGTGAGAAGGGTCAACAAGCTGAAAGAATGTGGAGTAGCATCTCCTTAATTGCTTACATAACTCTGATAATTACCTCTTTGTGGATAAAGTAATTAATGGAGAATCTAATTCAAGAAAAATGTATGAACTTCAAGCCTTCTCGAGGCCAAGTATTTCTTTCCACAAAAGGTTACTTTCCACGGCCATTCTTCCCTATTATCAGACAGGGAAAGAGTATTGTATGGCAAAGGATCTTTCCGAAGGAGGGTGTTTCCCACACTGATTGTCATAAATGACTTCGGAATTACTGTTGCTGTATTACCAAAATCTTAAACTAGGATATTTTTGACAAATGCGGTCCTTAGTTAATTTTTAGAGCTACAAACTGTCAGATGGCTCTGAAATAACAATTGTCTGGGTATTCTTCAGGGTGATCATAATATGGTAATGACGTTCAAGTATCACTAAAAAGGAGGAAGGTGTGAGTCTTCCTTTGGTTCCAGAGTGAAATGCAAGTTGGAGTTGGAGTTGGAAAAGAGGCCCACAACCAAGTGTTAGAGAAGGAAATGTGAGGTCATTAGTGAAAAACCAGGTTTAAGTTAAGGTGAAGAGGCATGAGGAAATGGTCAACTGTTACAGTATTACAAAGATCATCAAGAAGCATATCCATGAATGTGGTTCGTATTGCAATCTGCTGAAAAAGAGACAAATATCCTGGCCTGGCCTTCATGGAGATTATATTTTATTGATTCTGATAATAGATTATTGTTGAAAAGGGCCTCCTATAAATTATAACCATGCAAAGGCAGCAAGATAATTTTTTTTCTTTATGTATGTGTTTCTCATTCCTACTCACTTCCCTCTTAGGGGAAGAGAAAATCACAAAAAACAAAAATGTCAAGTCTCAGCTATTCATTTTCAAAATAATTTTTTTATAAATTCCAGTGGAGGCAATAGGTTAACTGTTAAGATTTGTAAGTCTCAAAAAGCTAGATTTTTACAAAGTGTAGCCAAATTTTATTCCATAAATAATAGCTTTGGAAAGAATATGCGATGATGCAAAGTTGGAAAAAGCTGGTTTTTCTTCCGTGAATGGCTTCACTGTGTTGGGAGAAGAGGCAGAGAAGAAATCAAAATAATTAAACATGGGGTGAGTTTTCCTGATAGGGGACTCTAGTGCTTTAAAATAGACTAGATAATCCTAGGGATAATCTGAGGGTAGAACAGACCAATGCCTCATTTCCAGTCTGGTACCCTGGAAGAAAACAGTGTATTTCCTTTGAGGTCTTGAGAGCTTTTTCTTCTGCTTTGTTTTGGTTTTGGTTCATTTTGTAATCAACCTTATTAAGGTATCATTTACATACAATAAAATGCAGACATTTTTAGTCAACGGTTCAGTGACTTGTAATTAATGTATACATTTGTATAACTACCACCCCCATAAAGATAGATAACAATTCTCAAACCCTAGAAAGTTTCCTCCTAGGCTTTTGCAAAAGTATCCCCATCTCCCACCCCAAGGCAACCATGGATCTGTTTTTTATCTTTAGAGATGACTTTTGCCCAGTTCAGAATTTCATGTAAGTTGAATAATACAGTAGGTGCCCTCTTGATCTGGCTTCACTTGCTCAGCACATGGTTTTTGAGATTCATTCATGTTGGGATGTTTTAAACCAGAACTTTAGCCTGGGTGGCTGATGTTGTCTGAAGGCACCTATAGGTACATCTGAGTCTCTGGCATTGTCACTGTCTGTTCTTGGCTCAGTATTTTCAACTTTACTAAGAAGCACAAGGTTGAAGTAACGAAGATCATTGTCAGTATAATGGAGATGAAGTGGGTTCTGTTATATAATATTCTCAGCATAAATTGACCTGCTTGGAATCATTGTGTTGATAATCGACAAGGATACTCTTCCTCCAAAAACCTTGATACTGTAAAACTTCTAAAGGACGCTGTCCTAGGACTCTTTTAATTTTCATGTTTTGGGAAACATTTCTGGAAAATTCAAATGCTCACAACCTGAGAGAAGCAATTATTCATCTGAAGGCTAACTCTGCTAAAGTTGAGTTGTCCGACCTTTACATGCTGATAGAACCCAAATAGCCTTGTGAAACAATGCTCTCTTATTGGATATAAGCATATAGATTGTTTAAGATGGACGTGTATATGCAGTAAAGTGAAAAAACAAAGAATCTTTGAGTTTCCCTTGCTGGGTTTTTTATTTTTTCATTTAAGTTTCTATAGCATACGCTAATAGCTCAGGGTAACCTCAGGTTAGTTTTAGGTCCACTCTTTACATAAATATTGAAGTATTCCATACCCACCTTTTTTCTACCTTCCTTCTTCTCTTCCATCTTTCCTTTCTAAATTCTTATAATCCATTATACTTAATCCTGCATTTGCTGAGGTGGCAATTAGTGTAGGAAAATTGAAAGCACTGTGAAATTTTGCTGTTCAGAATGCATGTTGACCAAATTCTATATTGAGAAAAGGTCTGAATTTACCCAGAGTAACCCTTTCTCAGCGTCTTTGAATAAAGGCCATAGAAACTGGTCTATATATAATATCCTGACAGGTATGTAGAATTCATAGCACTTGCCCTCAAAGAGCTTACCTAGCGTAGATGCATATGAATGCATTTAATAATTGCTTAATTGGCAGCAGTGCCAACATACACAGTCTGTTTGGTTTTATATCATTCTCATTACCTGCTGATTACCACTGTATACATTGCTAATGGTGTGGTTTCTATGGCTTGTGAATTTCACGGCCAAATAATATGTAATTTATTGCACACTTTAGTGTAGAAGATGGAGACTCCATAACTTTTCGTGTGCTCTTTGCCACTTTGGAATGCATTACACTGAGATCAGGCAAAGTAATAAATTTATTTCAAATGTGCGTGATAGCTAAACATCAATTAGGACTGATGGGCAATATTTCTTCTTCCAGTAACATAACAGTTTTTAAAGACTAAGCCATTGAACGTGGAGTTACTGAACATGGGACTCAGTTCACTGGGATCCCTTCTTAGAAAAATAAAGGACAACTTGAATTGGATTTGTGTGGCTTATTCAAGTAGTAACTAATCAACTACATCTTGGTGAACTTAATTTGTCACAATCGTTTGGTATTTTATTAACTCTCTTCCCCTTCTTCCCCCAACTCTCACGAGAATGGATCATGAGTATCTTAAAACATACTAAGTCGTCTTCCATCCCTGTTAATCTAAATACAAAAGCACACTTTCCTTATCCAATGTAACTTACTGTCTTTTAGAGTAGCTGGGGTTTTAATTCTCTACAAAATTAAAACCAGCAAAGAGAAACATTTTCAAGGAGCCATCACATTGTAGAGCTTTAGAAATAAGACTTTAGAATTAAGGGCAACTATATCATTTTGTAGCTAAAGCACCTGAGGCCTAAAGTAGGAAGGTAACCATCGAGGTCAGGGAAAGGTGTGGAAGATCAGGTTTCAAGCTAAGGAAGAGTCTACAGGGACTCAATCTGAGCAGGTCAAAAACTGAAAGGAGACCACGAATGTTCTGGGAAGGCTGGCATTGGGCCTCCAGTGTGGGATTCAGACAGGGAGTGGGCCTGGGGGGAAACTGAGCTTCTGCAGTAGGCAGAGAAGTCCACCTCACCTCCGGAAAGTGCCACTGACATCAGGGAGTTGAGGGGAAAGAGCAATGAGTTCCAGTCCACCTGAGAAAGCAGGCCAGTCTGATTAACTCTGAATTTAGGCTTATTTCAGATACTTCTTGAGAAAGAACTTGGACAAGAGCAAGTCCCACGCAGCCTCTTTTAAATCCATGCCCAGTATTTTCTGGTGGAGCTGCTAAACCCTCAAGTGACTCCAGTATTTTAATTTCACTCTATATTTAATTCCAACAGTTCTATGATTGATTATTTAATGGGCAAATAAGTAGGGTCACAAAAGAGTGTGAATGTATTTTACAGGATGAGGATGGGTGGAGTAGAGCAGTCTGGAATGGGACACCAATAAAAAGGGATCTTGGTAAATAAGAACGTCTATTAGAAATGGAGAGGAATTCGCAAGGAAATTAGTGCCTGACACCACGCCCTTCTCTCTGCATGTTTAGAAGCTAGTCTCTAATTTTATTTTCATAGGAGATGTCCCTGTGATGAATTGTCTTTTACCTCCACACCATTTATCACATGGACATATTGTGAAGTTTGTGTGAGAGAAAGCAAGTATTAGAATTTGTCTTGCAAGGAGCTATAAACACTTCCTGGAACAATCTAGGATAGAAGGAGAAGGAAAAGGAAAGGAAGGTGGAACAAAGGAGAAAGACAGCTAATGATGCTGGAGTCTCTCGCTGGGATTTGTGGTATTTCGTTTTGAAACTAAGTACAGAAAGTCAGAACTTGACTGATTGTTTCTTGATCACAGTTTGTTTTCATTTTTGTTTTTTTTCTTGCTCTCTCATTAGTTACTCCAGCCAGTGCCGTGTCATTTTCAGTTTCAGTAAGCATGCCTGTCTTGTTTCCATTCACATTATTCATGCAAACGTTGATGGAACTGATGACCCCGAGTTATCAAGGAAACATTAGATACACCAGTAGATACATTTCTTAATTTTAGAAAAAAATTACCGAGTGAAGGTTAAAATAACTCCTCTTAAATTTGTCATTTAAAAAAAACTTCTCCTAACATACAATACCTCATTGCCTAATAATGCCAGATAAATGAAGAATTCCTATGTATTCATGAATGCAGGCTAGTCTGTATATTTCTTGGCAGGTATGACCGTTACCAAGGGTAATGGCCTAGTTTGCTGGCCATGTCCTGTCTCCTACAAAGTTGTAGTTTCTGTTGTCTTTCAGTTGGTCCATTGGATATCAGAGGTGAATTTATAAAACTATACTTCCCTTTACACTTACTTTTTTGTTTTGTTTTGTTTTACTTGAAGTCTAGTTGATTGACAATGTTGTGTTTCAGGTGTACAGCCAAGTGATTCAGATATATATATATTTTTCAGATCCTTTTCCATTATAGGTTATTACAAGGTATTGAATATAGTTGCCTGTGCTATACAGTAGGACCTCGTAATTTATCTACTTTATATATAGTATACACTTACTTTGTGTGATCCACGCTGGTCAGACCACATGACTATTTTCACTTCTGATATCTTTTCAGGTCCAACCTCAAATCTTTGATAAGAAGATATTTTAAAATAAGTTTAGCATGTGTGTGCTCTAAATCCAACAGTAGTTATTAGAGATATGGTTTTGCACTAGATATTCTTCGCTTTTCTGTTCTTGGCCAACCAACTGAAAATTAGCTTTTATTTTCTGGTTGGTTTGCTAAATGTTTATGACTACAGTAAAAGTCTTAAATTTTGTCTCATATCTTAAAACACAATCTGAATTAGCAATGGATATTGTGCTTTACATAGGCACTGTGATATAAATATTGTTTCTCACTTCAAAAACATATAAACAAGAAGGGAACACAGACACATATGCAGCAATTATGGCAACTGCATTTGTTTACTAAGTGAAATAGTACTGAGATGGATAAAGTGCTAGCAAGCCTTGAACAGCCAAATCAGCTTCAAAAATAGATGTGCAGTTCTTTAAAAATCTTTTTAACATTTTTCCAGCTACATGTAGAATATAACTTAGCATAAAAACGGTACGGGTTTTATTTTAAGTAATTTAGCATTTTGACATCCTCATAATGAAATTAAACCCAGAAGGAGGTTTCTCTCCATGATCTCTTGAAATGGTCCTTGATCATCCACAATATTTCCCATCATCACAAAGGTGGTACCAAGGGCAGGAAACTCCAACATTATTAAAGTTTCATAAAGCAAAGTCAATTTTAAGAATATAATGTCCCCAAACTGACAAAGGTCTTGAGAGATAATTTCAAGGGAAGCATAAATTATTTCCTGTTTGTCAGAGGGCAAAAATATTTAGGTTGAGTTAATGAATGGTAGAGTTTTTGAGTGGAGAGTGTCCTTAAAATATTATGTAGATCTGTACTGTCAACAGATGCTAGCCACATGGCATTATTTATATTTAAACAAATTTAAAAATAAGATTAAAATATCAGTTCCTCAGTTGCATTTGCCATATTTCAAAGATGTTTATTAGCTCCATGTAGCTACTGAATTCTGCAATGCATGGTACAGATATAGAATATTTTCATTATCACCAAAAATTCTATTGAGCAATACTAAAATTATACCCAGATATTCACAGAGAAGGCAACCAAGTCTCAAGGAAATAATATAACTTCCCCAAGATCACACAGCTATGTGTTTAAAGAAAAACAAAATGACACAAAGGAACTAGTAACAGAGGCATTAAAGAAACCCAGTAAATTTCTGGAGCAGTCAAAGTAAGGTTTGAAAGTGCATACTTAATTGTTAGCCGGGTTGAAGCTCTTGATGGTTGGTAAGATCTACCTGCCTGAATTTGGACATTAGCATTTTATGCAATGAATTAAAAGCAAAAAATCACTTCAGCGAATGGCTGCCAGCTCCATATTTTTAGCCACTGCCGTGCTTCCAGGTTATGTTTATCACTTTCATATACAGGGCACCACTGTGAAATGTGATGGTTTATCTGACCCAGAGAAATCAAGAAATCTTGTGGGGGTTATGGCTATATTTGAAAAGGTTGATTTTTAAATGCATCATGCAGACTGGCCCTGTTTTAAAAGGGATTCCTGCCATCAAATAATCAAAATGTAAACTCCCTTCTCACCTTGCAAAAGTCAAAGATAGTCCCTGCATCTTTATTATTTTGTTGAAATCCAAATATTATTTTTCCATTCTCTAACTTGTTTTCCTCACAGTGTGATCAACTATTGCCAAGGAAGGAAAGGATTTATCAATCAAAGTTTGCTAAAGGCCCCCTAGGTAACTGAACCCTCAGGAGAAACAATCGTCATGTATTCATTTTCTGTTGTTTCAGTATCTTCGTAAAGAATCATTTCAATATGTTTGGTTCTGTAGCAGAGGTTCTGTGAAGTGCTTATCCTCCTCAGAGGTGCAGAAAGCCTGCGAGTCTGTGGGTAAAGATGGGTAAGGAGAGAGAGGGAAGGAGGCTAGAGAGAGGTTCAGTGCTGAGATAAGGACAGTGTTCTAAAGCCTCCTGGGGGTGAGGCTGGGGTGCACAAACACCCACGACTAATCTAGACAGAAACTGAATAATCAACGGGACGACCACTGTGAAGTCATGTGGCCACCTCTCCCTCTAGAAATAAACATTGCCCTCAGTAAGTCTCCTCCCGCCCCAGAAGAGCATTAGGAAGGTCTGGAGAGGGGGATTATTGGCAGAAATGGAAAAAGCAGGTTGAAGGGATTAGCCTGGAGCAGAGAGACCAAGAAACCCAAACCAGTAGATGGAAGGCAGACATTTCATGGAAGTCTCCAAGCCCACGTCAAGTTCTGGGACCACCAAGTACAAGTCAAAGAGTGCTCATTTAACCCCTTTGGGCCCCCACGGGAGTGGAGAAAGACTGGACAGAGAGGGAGAAGGGGCCATTGAAGGTACAGTATTTACTATGGGATTTAACTCCTCAAAAGCCTCCCAGTAGCTTCAGATCTGATCAAGAATCCTTCATGTCCTGCTGGTTTGCAGTGAGTGGCTCACAGCTTTAAGGCCTCTTCTGCCAGATGGAGAACTATTTCAAACATCCTGCCTCTATTTTGTACTGTAGCAATACAGACAGGAAAGCTGACCCCATTTTCAGGTTCTAAAGAGAAATTCTAAGTACCTGAAAGACTGAGGAACACGGTGGCTTTTATTTAAGATATGGAGATAGAGAGCACATACCTGGACTTGGGCCTGCAGCAGCACCAAATTGCACCAAGAGTTCCATTTATTTTCTCTCGCATCTCTGTTTCTCCTTTTCTCTCTACTGGATTAGCCATGGGGACTCCAAGTTCTTCATTGTGTGGTCCTGGTACCAAGATTCTCCTGGGAATTATAAAGCTATTCACCTTCTACATCGAGCACTTCTTATTTTTTCCCCAGCAACATAAGTCATTCTTAAGAGGGGTCAGGGTGCTAGCTCTTAAATATATTTTAGTCATCCCTTTGTACATTAAATTCTCTTTCTTGGAGACTGCTCCTGACATGGTGTTCACCGTGCTCTCAGCTGGCCTCCTGAAGTTCTGCCCTGCCTTCCCCACCAGGTACAGTTCAGGAGTTGCCTACCTCAGGGTGACAGGTTATCTTCTAGTTGCTTTATTCCTTTCTGTTTTACATTTAGAGAGTATAATTGGAATACATAAACTTCTCTGTGACCACAGCTTTATTTGCAACCCACAGGTTTTGTTATGGCATATTTTCATTATCATTGAATTAATAAAATTCTAATTCCCATTGCAGCTTTATCTTTGACCTACATAATGATCAGAAGTATGTTTTTAATATTCAAGTATTTGGTAAAATATTGGTTATATAGTTTTACATTTCTTGCTTATTCGGAGTCTTGTTTTATAACCAGAATATAGTCAATTTTATAAATGTGCCATGTGCACCTAAAAATTTCTGCGTAATATATATATTCCATCATTGTTGGTGCAGTGTTTTATGTAAATTTAGGCCAAAGTTTTTAATGATGGTATTCAGATCTTCTATAAGCTGCTGATTTGTTGTTGTGGTTCTGTGTTACTGATCTAGGTAATTTAGATTTTTCTATTTCTACTTAGATTTTTGGAATTTCCCTTCATATATTGCATTGAAGTTTAGATTTATAATGTATTCCTTGTAAAGTAACAGTGGGTTTTATTATCCTGCCTTATCAACAGTGATACTTTTTGCTTTCAAATCTATGTTAACCTTAAAAAATCTTCTTCCATGTTACTTATTGTTGTTATGACATAATTTTTTAATCCTTTCATTTTCAATCTGACTCTTGTCTCTTGTAGGTGGCATAGAATTAGGTTTTTTGTTTGTTTCAATAATCCTTGTCCTTTAATTTGAGTATTTACAGTTAATGTATTTTCTTATAGACCGGTTACTCCTTGTTTACTATTTGTCCCACCTTGTTATGTTCCTTTTGCTCTTCTTTCTTCCTTTGAGATTTCTTCAAATTCCATTTTCCCTTGTATTAGCTTGTTATTTTTACATAAGTAGCAGTTACACATGTACCATGACTTATTAGGTCTTTTACTGCTTCTCAAGCAATGCTGAGATCTTAAATTTCTTTTACTACTTTTTCCTCTTCCATTTGTTTTAATGCATTCTAATTTTTGATATATTTTATTATTACCCTTCTGTGTTGTTAGATTTTATTTAGGTTTATCCACTTATTTATCCTTTCTGTTATACATAATTCTTTATAAAGTCCTTGTTTTCATCTGTGATAATCTTCCTTCTGCCTGCAGGTCTCCCTTTATAATTTAATTCAGTCAGTTCTGATGAGAAAATATTTTCTAAATTTTGTTTGTCTGCAAATTTCCTTATTTCATCTTTCCTTCCAAACAACATTTTCGCTGCCTCTAGAATTCCCAATGGGCAGTTCTTTTCTTTAGCACTTAAAAATGTTATTCCATTATTTTCTAGTATCCAGTCAGTTTCGCTGAGAAGTAAGCTGTAGTCTTAATCCTATTGTTCCATTGAAAGTAATCTCTCTCTTTTTCGGCTGCTTTTAAGATGTCATGTTTTTCTTTGCTATTCATGAATTGTACTGTGGTGATCTTAGGTGTGGTTTTCTTTGTATTTGTTGCATTTTTTTAGTGCTTATTGAATTTATGGCTCCATATATTCTTTTTAGTTTTAGAGAACTCTCAGCTGTTAATATTTCTGAAATATTGTTTTCATCCCAATCTCTCTCTCCTTTTTTCTTTGGATTCCAGTTTACACATATGATAAAAATGTTTACTGTGGCCCATATGTCTCAAATGCGCTTTTGTGTACTTTTTATTCTTTTTGTTTCCCATGCTTTAGTCTTAATATTGTTACTACTCTATCTTCCAGTTCACTTACCTCTCTTTACCTGTGTCCAATCCACTACCGAGTTTTAAATTTCGTATAATTTTTAATTCTATCAGTTCAACTTCAGTTTATAGTTTCTAGTTGTCAAGTTAATTTCTTCACCTTGTCATCTATTTTCTTGAACTTGATAATATTTACCAAAATATGTATGAACTTTAATGTTTAGGTCATCTATGACTCTGATTCTGTTTTGTTTTTTATTCTAATTCTCCTTTTCTTGGTAATTCTTCAGTGAATACCAGACTTGGGATATGACAAGTTGTAGAGAATCTGAATGACATTACAGTTGCCCTTTGAACAACCTGGGTTTGAACTGCACAGATCCACTTATCCATGGATTTTTTTTTCAATAAGTAATACAGTACTACATGATCTGTTGTTGGTTGAAACCTCAGATTCAGAACCACAGAAAAGAAGGGCCGACCATAAAGTTATATGTAGATTTTTGATTGCACAGGGAGTCAGCATCTCTAACCCCTACATTGTTCCAGGGTCAACTGTATTTTCTTGAGGAGAGAATTTCCTATTCTTAGGTAGGGAGCAGAGGGGAAGATCACCTCAGTCACTGGACCAACTTCATACTCATTTTCCTTCTTTATAAGGTTCAGTGTAGATGTTGCATCAACCTTCCTAACTCACAGACAGACAGACAGACAGACACACACACACACACACACACGTAGAGACTTCCAATGTCCTAATTCATATCATTAGTTTTCCATTGGGCCACAAATCTTTCATAGGTTCTGAACCCCAATTTTGTCTCTTCAGCATTATGAGCCAACTAAGTCTTTGCTTTGACTTCAGTTAGCTTTTGTTTGACTTCTTAGCATCTTGTCTTGTCTACCTATTATACATGGAAAATACTGCAAGGGAACACTGTTGCTGAATCCAGCTCCGTTCTCTGAATCTTTACTCTCTCTCTGATTTTGGTCCTTAAAATTCTAGCTGCCTTGTTATTTCTCAATTCCAACTCTGGTTTCCTTAGTCCTATGACATTGTCCTAAGATCTACTGGCTTTTCTACCTCTTAGGAGCCACATTTGGTTTCTCAGACTTTTGCTCATCAGTAGTTTCTAAATGACTGGGCTAGAAACGCATGTGCAGAATATTGTTCTCACTTCAGTGAGTCTCTTTCTCTATTTTACTTTTCTAGGTCATGGCTACCTCAGTAGCTTTCTAACGCTCACAGTCAAATGTTGCTTATGATTTATCTGGCCTTTCTAGTATGTTTTCCTAAGGTAAACTGATAGAGTTGGAAATAGAAGTTCGTACCCACCATTTAAAAAATTCTGTTTTGTCTTTCTATGAATTCTCTTTTTGTCCCATCTTCTGTCACTTTTTCCTACCCAAAATTCCCATTCTCACAGATAGATTATTTTAAGATTAAAAATTATTATTAAGCTAATATGTTAATTTTGAAAGGAAGTAATTTTGCCTTGAACAAGAACACAGATTGGTGAATGGAATACGGAAGATTCCTTAAGACCTTTTTCATCTCTAAGAGTAGTATCCAACCATCGGTACCATCATAAGTTTGTCAACTATGGAAGAAAGCAGTCTTTATAAAATCAGCATTGTTCAGTAATCTCAAAAACTGCTTCACTTTCCTGCTCATGCCACCAATTTCCAAATGTTCAGTAGGAGCAGAGAATCATGGGATGGGACATGGAGAAATGGCCTCTCATAGTAACTATAAATATTGGAAGAATGAAATTATAAATAGAGGGTTTTCTATGAATATATTTGAAGTGTTTGTTCCTAAAGAACTTCTAGAAAAAGACTCAAAAGTTTAACATATAAACAAGTATGAAACTTGTTTTGATAAGTATGAAACTCAGTAAAATTTATCTCATAATAGTTTTTTCTTTTGTGTTATGTGATTGTCAGAGTCACATAAAACTATGTTTTTCTGGACTTCACAGATCTTCTTATTTTTACTATGGGATCAGTGACCCTACATTTTTGAAACGTGGCAAAATAGTTGAAATTGGAACATTTCCCCCAAATCCAGGGCATATGACTTACATTTCTGTAGAAGGAAATATTATATTTCTGTCTAGTTCTGGGGTAAACATATTCATACCTTCCAATCCAATTTGACTAATATATTGTTTTTACAGTGCATTAAGTGGAAATTAAATGGTAAATTCAGTCAAACAGTCATTTCATACATCAAAAAGGAAAATCAGTCAACACAACTGTCTGACAGAAATGAATGAAGAAAACAATTCAAGGCAAACAACTGTCCCAGTAGACTTGTATAAATACAGTAGTGGTGTCATGTGCAGAATTAATCTTTCCTCACCTTTAACTGGAGAACATTCTGCCAGCCAATTCAGTCACTCAAATGATACTGAATTATAATATTCCAGTTTTATTTGCTCTCAGTTACTGGTGACTGCCCTTCCTTCTCCTTCATCTGTCCATCAGTGGAGAATGTCAGAGCAGGAGAATAGTAATATTGGCATATTGTAATGTACTGTCTTGAATTCTACAGTTTCAAAATTCTTAGGCTAACTCAATAATCTTAAAGAGCCTGGTGCAGAAAGGATATGTGAATTAAATCGCAGACCACTGGCTGACCCTTCCAGCACTAACATCCCTTATTCCTGGTTCTAATATATCACAGAATACTCAAGAGGAAGGTTTTGAGTGGTCAGCAGAAATATGGCTCCAAAGCAGGCACATGGAAAAGAAATGTTGTCATCTGTGATCCACTTTAAAGTTGACTTTTCTTTTACTCATAAACCAGATTCAGTGTGAATTCTGTTCTGCTAAATGTTAGAAAGTCTGTTGGAGGAGTGTGGGCAATTCTTTTGAATTTTTTACTCTCTAACTTTTTGGCTTTTTTAACATCTTTATTAGAGTATAATTGCTTTACAATGCTGTGTTAGCTTCTGCTTATAACAAAGTGAATCAGCTATACATATACATATATCCCCATATCTCTTCCCTCTTGCGTCTCCCTCCCTCCCACCCACCCTACCCCACCCCTCTAGGTGGTCACAGAGCACGGAGCTGATCACCCTGTGCTATGTGGCTGCTTCCCACTAGTATCTATTTTACACTTGGTAGTGTATATATGTCCAAGCCACTCTGTCACTTCATCCCAGCTTACCCTTCCCCCACCCCGTGTCCTCAAGTCCATTCTCTACGTCTTTATTCCTGTCCTGCCCCTAGGTTCTTCAGAACAAATATTTTTTTTAGATTCCATATATCTGTGTTAGCATACGGTATTTGTTTTTCTCTTTCTGACTTATTTCACTCTGTATGACAGTCTCTAGGTCCATCCACCTCACTGCAAATAACTCAATTTCATTTCTTTTTATGGCTGAGTAATATTCCATTGTATATATGTGCCACATCTTCTTTATCATTAATCTGTCGATGGACACTTAGGTTGCTTCCATGTCCTGGCGATTGTAAATAGTGCTGCAATGAACATGGTGGTACATGTCTCTTTTTGAATTATGGTTTTTTTAGGGTATATGCCCAGTAGTGGGATTGCTGGGTCATACGGTAGTTTTATTTTTAGTTTTTTAGGGAACCTCCATATTGTACTCCATAGTGGCTGTATCAATGTACATTCCCACCAACAGTGCAAGAGGGTTCCCTTTTCTCCACACCCTCTCCAGCATTTATTGTTTGTAGATTTTTTTAATGATGGCCATTCTGACTGGTCACACAAAGAACTTTGGCATGGTGTTCATCATCTAGCTAATCCTAACATGCAGACATTTATGAGAGTAAAGTCAGGTCTTTGCCAGAGTGGGTTGCTTATTTGGGCAACTGGGTTAAATCAAGAAGGGCAAATGTAGGCTGCCAGAGTAAATAAGGAGAGGAAAAACAAAAAGAGCAAGACATATCATTCCATCAGTGATTTTCCCCCCAATATTCTTAGCCTCCACCTATCTCCATCTTACTGGTAACACAGGAACTAGACTGAAGAATCAGGTAAAAGGTCTCTACAGAAACTGAGGTAATATAGAAAATAAAATAATAAAACATAAAATTGTAAATTTTCTTCCTAGGGATAAATGAGATGATACTTCAATAATAACATAAGATCAGGTGAAGTCTAAAGAAATTTTAGAAAACCCGGATAAAGTAAGAAAACATCTCTTCGCCAGCATCCGAATGTTAGAGAGACACCGAGACATGTGGGCCAAGTTCTGGAGAGAAGGGAAACACAGACGCAAGCTTGACATTTGGTGCAGCTTTTCTCCTTGGGGCATTTGCTGATTCAACTCATACAGCCTAGGAGCTGAAAAGCCAAGGAGTTCAGAAGACTCTAACCACAGAAGCCAAACGGCAAGAGCTCAAGCTAAAGGCAACAACTAATGGAATGACAAGCTACACGTATCCTTAGTCTCACAGGGCTGGGGGAACCATTACATTTAAAGCCTAACAAATACAAGGGTAGTTGGGAATAGGGAGAATCTAAACGTTCACATGGTAATCCCAAAGGGCAACACCCGTAGAGGAAGGTCAAGACAGAAAGAGAGCAACCTTCACACAGAGTGAAAAACGGCTTTGAATGAGCTCAAACTGAGAATGGACTAAGGTTTCCAGTCCCTATAGTAACTGTCTGCCATGGGCAAAAGGAAATCTTTTCAAGGGAACGATAACAACATCCTGAATGTGGATATCTTTATAGTTTCCTAAAATAAGTTAAGCCCAATTTTAAAATAAAAATAATTGGACATACCAGGAAAAAGACTAAATGATCAAAAGCTCAAAAAAAAAAAAAAAGAAGGAAAAAGGACAATATAAATAGACACAGGAGGACAAGAGTTAGTAGGCTTTGGTTAAAAAACAACTATGATTAAACAAAGAAAATAGACACACGGCAAATAAGCATATGAAAAGATGCTACACACTCCATGTCATCAGGGAATTTTAAATTAGAACAATGAGATACCACTACACACCTATTCAAATGTCTAAAATCCAAATACTGAAATACCAAAGTTGTTGATGATGCAGAACAACTGGGATTCTCATTTGTTACTAGGAGGATACTTGGCAGTTTCTTACAAAACTAAACATACTTTTACCATACAGTGATCTAGTAATCATGCTATTTGGTATTTACCCATTGGAACTGAAAAGTTACATCCACATAAAAACCTGCACATGGATGTTTATAACATTTTCTTTCATAATTGCCAAAACTTGAAATCAACCAAGATGTTTTTCAATAGGTGAATGGATAAACAAACTATGGTATATCGGTACAAAGGAATAGCATTCAGCAATAAAGAGAAAAGGCTATGTAGCCATGAAAAGACATGGAAGAAGCTTAAATGCATATTGCTAAGTGAAAAAAAGCCAATCTGCAAAGGCTACATGCATATTATATGATTGCAGCTATATGAAATTTAGGAAAAGGCAAAAGTGTGGAGACAGTCAAAAGATCAGTGGTTGCCAGAGGTTGTGGGGAGGGAGAAAAGGATGGGTGAAGCCCGGAATTTTAAAGGCAGAGAAACTCCCGTGTATGGTTCTGTAATGGTCGATACAGGTTATTGCACATTTGTCAAAAATCATATAATGTACAAAACAAAGAGTGAAGTCTAAAGTAAACCATGGACATTAGTTAGTAATAATGTATCAATATTGGTTCATTAACTATAACAAATGTATTACGTTAATGTAAGATGTTAATAATAGGGGAAACTGGGTAGAGAGGTAAGGAGGTATGAGAATTCTGTCCTTTCTACTTAATTTTTCTGTAAACCACAAACTGCTCTGAAATAGTCTGTCAATTTAAAAAACAAATCTAGACCTGCATACAAAACTTGCACGTAAATCCAACCACAGCAGCATTATTCATAAGAGCCCCAAAGTGGAAATACCCCAAATGGCTATTTACTGTGAATGGATAAATGAAACCTAGTAATATCTATACCATGGAATATTATTCAGCCATAAAAAGAAATCAAGTACTGATGCATGCTACAACATGGATGAACCTTGAAAACATGCTAAGTAATTGTATGATTCCATTTGTATGCAATGTCCAGTCTAGACAAATCTGTAGAGACAAAGTATAATAGTGGCTGCCTAGGGTTTGGAGAAATGGGGGAGTGAGTGACCTATAATAGATTCTTTTTCTTTTGGGGGGTGGATGAAAGTTCTAAAATTGATTGTGGTGGTAGATGCATAACACATTAAATTGTACACGTTAAATAATATGGAAAGTAAATTATATCTCAATGAAACTATTATTTAAAATTATGATTAATGTATTAAAAAAAGGACAACATGTACAATTTAAGCAAAAATTATCTGTGAAATGCAACCAAAAGAAACTTCTAGAATTAAAAATGCTTAAATTAAGCACTCAGAAGATCAGTTGAACAGTACCTTAGTCAAACAAAAAAAAGGATTACAAATGTCAATTAAAAAATAACTACACTAAAATTTGGAGGGAAAATGATGGAAAACAGAGAAATAAGTACTTAAGACATATAGAGTATATATAAAACAATGTGTCTAGCCAGCCCCAAGTCACACAGCCTAGGGAGGAGACACACAGCCTACCTGAATCACAAGGACTTCTCCAAAGGAAAAATGAGGTTCTGATGCCAGAAGTGGATGGAATGAATTGCAAAGAAAAAGAACAATGGTAAACTATAATCTAGATATACATTGGTAAATACATAGGTTCCCTGGGGTTGTGATCTGGTACAAACAATAAAAAAAAAAAAAGATAAGACTCATAGTAGAGGCTGCTAGATTCTGCTGAGGAAAATGTACAGGGAGGGAAGAGTTGATTTATTTCATTATTTTTTTAGAGTCCACATTATAAGTGACATCATGCACTATTTGTCTTTGTCTTATTTCACTTAGCATAGTGTCCTCCAGTTTTATCCATGTTGACTTAAATGATAGGATTTTCTTCTTTTTTAAGGTTGAATAATATTCCATTGTATATATATACCATATTTCCTTTATCCATTAATCTACTATGGACACTTAGGTTGTTTCCATACTCTGGCTCTTGTGAATAATGCTACAATGAACATGGGAGTACAGATATCTTCAAATAATGATAAGTTTCCTTTGGATATATACTCAGAAGTGGGCGTGAGGAAGAACTTATGACACAAATTGACCATGTGTAAAGATGTTGTAGGAATGAAAAAGTCTGAACACCTAGGAAGAGTGTGGAGTATTTGGAAAGGTCATTGTTCAAGGTCATACACAGTTTGAAATTATGACATTTCAATGAGCCTGTGTGCATGGAGGCTTGCTTATATTTTGGGATTTGAATATAGTGCAAAGAAGTGTTGCTAAATTTTCGATCAACATCAAAAACAGTGTGGAAATTTTTCTTTTATTATGAAACTGCAGGAAAGGCAAGACTAGAATTCTAGGCCCACTAGAATTTTCCATGATGATAGTGCTAATTTAGGAGAAGAAGAAGAATCCAAGGCCATAGAACAATTGTGAAAGCAAAATAAGATTGCTGAGTCTTCACCCAGTGTATGAGATTAAGTTTTAATGGCATATGATGAAGTGGCCATGACACAGCCGGCAGAGCTCGTTGAGTTGTTGAAAATGGCTCTTGAAGCTACAGGAAATGGACAGTAGACATAGAAAAAGAACAAGGTAAATCCCAAAGAGTGGAAGGACAAAATTAATCAAGAGAAAAGTCAAAAATCGAGAAGAAAAGCAGTAAACTTGACAAATAAAACCAAAAGCTTTTTCTTTAGAAAGACCAATAAAATAAGCAATACTTGGCAAATATGATAGTGATGGGACTAGCTATAAAACAGAGAGAATTTTTTTTTAATTACAAAATAATACTGTGGTAGCTTTATACCAACACATTTGAAAATATGGACAAAATGGCTGATTATTGATTAGTTATGTGCAGCCATTATTTACTTCACAGATGGTGGTACAATTTACTGAACAAAGGAATACTGACAAAGGACCACATTTGAAAAAGAAGGTCGAGAATTGAGACTCAAAACTTGGCAAATTTAAGGTACCTTTGAACTATATACTCATCTCCTGGGAAGGGACCAAAAGGTGCCCCAACTCTCTTCCTTCAAAGATTCATTACTGTGTGTATTCCAACCTCTTATGCTGTTCCATCAGTCAGAAGTCCTGATAGTATGTCCCAGCAAGGCCACTTCTAAATTTTTACCAAGAGGAAATGAAAGTATATCATCCACACAAAGACTTGTAGACAAATATTCCTAACAGATTTAGTTATAAAAGACAAGACGGGAAACAACCCAAATGCCCATCAGGAAGTGCAAAGTTAAATTGTGGTATATTCTTGTAGTGGAATACTATTCATCCATAAATAAGTAAATGAATAAATGGAGTAAGCTATTGATATGTTCAATGACATGAATGAATCTCAAAATTATTATGCTGAGTAAAATAACCCAGACCAAGAAAAAAAAAGCATAATGCCATTTTTATAAAATTCTAGAAAATGTAAACTAATATATAGTGAGTAAAGCATAGAGAGAAGAAAGCATTGCAAAGCTGCACAAGAAAACACTGGGAATTATAACATATTTGGTACTTTGATTGGGATGCTGGGTTTGTGGGTCTATGCATATATTAAAACTCACAGTATTTAGTATACTTTAAATATGAACAATGTATTGTGTGTAAATTGTACCTCAATAAAGTTATTAAAAAGTCAAACCCCTGATCACCTTCTTCCAACCAGGTGAGCTCTCATTCCCTGTTCTGTGTCCCATCATAACAACCTATTTTATAATTAGCAGCATACCTGTTTGCTCCTTCTCTCCCTATGGATTTCCAGCTGGGCGCCAAAAGAGATTAAGTGTCTCTTACAAACCTAACACAGTGAATGAAAGGATGAAGCATTGGTAGTCTCACTCATGCTGGTAAATATCTGAGAATGAACATCTTTTCCTATCAAATCAGGTCCTATGAGGACAGGGCAATAGGGGATGGATCAATGGTGGATACTAGGAAAGGTGTCTGCTTACTGTGCTCTGGTATGCAAGTGAGGGACAGGAGGGTAAACAGGAGAGGGAGTGAGATAGTTAGGAAACAGTGCTTTAACTTGAGACACATGTAGAAACCAGTAAAGAAAAATCTACATGGAGGTGGAACACAATATAAAAACTATCCCATTTAATTTATGCTACCTATGAGACACCAAAGAACAATGCTTACATTTTAGGAATGGTGTTGGAAGTGCAAATCGAGAGGGAGATTTTGTGCATATGTTAGATGCAGCCGTTCTGGAATACACCCATTCTGGAATGAAGCGATGTCACATCACTTTGGGGTTTCACTGTCATTCAGCTTCACTCTGAGCTCATTGCCCTCAGGAAGCTAGCAGGTTAGATGCTTTAATTGAGACGGGAAAGCTTTGAGTCCTGGGAGATATTCCTGTAGCTGAGAGTTTAATTTTAACTAAATGGAAACGGCTTATGAAATAAAAGCAAGATTGAGCCTTTATGGAACATTTTAGGATTGTACATGGCGGCAGTCCCAAGATGAAAAACCAGGGTCCAAAGGTAATCTTAAAAAGATGCCTGTAGGGTCACTTAAAGCATCTGAAATGACCTACCATGGAAAATAAAATCCTAATGGGCAAATCCTTGTGCTTTATCTATACATACAATTGGAAAGTTAAATAGTTATCTAGCTGTTTTTAGATATTCAGTTTTATGCAAACGATGTTATTCTTAACGGCATTTTTGTATGGCCCTCATTGCATACCATTTTAATTAAACTTTTATTTATTTAGCCACTGTGTTCACTGCCACGGAGCTGTAAATTATAATTTAAGATATAATTATTTCCTGATTTCAAGGATTAGCCTCTCCCTGTGCTACTTAAATAATACTTAAATAATATGATAGAAATTCTGTGATTCAACACTCAACTGAAAGATAAGAACAGTGTTTCAAGGGGGTTGGAAGAGAGAGATCTATGTAAGCAATATGGAACAAGTAACTTTGCAAAGAAGAGATGGGCTTTGAGGCTACTCTTGAAGGATTCTTGAACTGGGGAAGTGATATAAGATAGAGAAGGGCATCCACATAGGAGAACAGGAGGAGTACAAGAGAGATACCACAGAAAGCTCTCAGGTTTCCCTCCTTGTTAAAAAAAAACAATCTTATGGTGTCTGAGTTTGTTCAAAGTCTAAGAAAAATATTAGCATAGCAGGGCTTCTCTATAATGCTGTAATGATGGAACCTGAATTAGAAACCACCTCAGGACAGAGGGAGGGTAAAAAGGCGTCAATTTCTCATTGTTTCCCATCAACACCCACTGTAGACATAGTTCATAGATTAAAATCTTTTTTGACTGTGGACCTCAGATTGGACTGCCTGGGAATATGGTGTTCCGCAGCACAGGCTAGTTTTATCTGTTTCTGGATTTATTTTTATGCTTATTTTAAACTTCTGTAGTGAGAGATACTCTAGCAGGGTACTAAATATCAAAATGGAATTCGTCTTTACTAATGGCTTTAAAGTTAATCTGGGTTAGGGATTATAAAATTATAGATATTAGTATTTCCCTACTGTGTGATGAAAGCAACCATGCTATACCATGCATTTAAGAAATTGTCACCACACAAATCCCAAGATGGTCTTCCTCCACAATTCCAATGGCCAAATCCTTCAGGAACAGAATGCCATCCTCTTCTTAAATAATAATGTTAGATATAGTACTATTTTTAGAGTTGCTTGAGGGTTTGTTTTCTTGGTTTTTTTTTTTTTTTTTTTTTTTGCGGTACGCGGGCCTCTCACTGTCGTGGCCTCTCCCGTTGTGGAGCACAGGCTCCGGATGCACAGGCTCAGCGGCCATGGCTCACGGGCCCAGCCGCTCCACGGCATGTGGGATCTTCCCGGACCGGGGCACGAACCCGTGTCCCCTGCATCGGCAGGCAGACTCTCAACCACTGCGCCACCAGGGAAACCCTGGTTTTTTTTTTTTTTGATGTTAACTATAACAGGCCAAGTAGGAGGCATAACCAATATGAGAGGCAGATCAACTTGCCTAGGGCCACAGATACCGCAAATAAAAGAAAATAATTTTAACACGTATTTAATATTTTACAGGTTCTAGGCAAGATTCTATGAACTTTCACATACGTTAAAATCACCATAACAACCGTGTGAAGAGAATATTATTAGCCCCATTTTATGGATGAGGAGACCGAGGCTCAGTAAGATTAAAAGCAACAGAACACAGGTACAAACTCAGGTCATCTGACCCCAATCCCAATATGCTGTGTAATCATGATTAAAGTAACATGTATTAGGTACTTGCTCTATGCCATCTTCTCTGCTAAGTGTTTTATATAAATCATCTCATTCCCAGCATAATGTCCCTAGAAAGGAATATCACTGGCTAACATTCACAGATTCAGAAACAGGTTGATCAAGGTCACACAGCTGATAAGTAACCCAGCTAGAACTTGAAATCTGAGTTTAGAACTAACACTCTTTATTAATATATTTTGCTGCCTCTTAAAGGATAGTGCAATCCTAAAAGTGAATTCAGTTACAGGTATTAGGACCTTATTCAGGCAATATCTATGTGATAAGGTGAGGGAGAAAATCCATTCTCTTGGGGAATCAGACAGCAAGCACACATTGAAATCTCATTAGAAATTAGTTACAGGAAATAATACGTTTAAATGTTTCAGTATATCATCCTCCTCCACAAAAAGGACATTTCCATTTTCGCTTAATATCCTATCCTTAATTAGCAATGACAAGAGCCTCAATTATGGATTGCTTTCTATATGTGCCTAAAGCCATGCTTAGCAATTTATATAAAATATCTCATTTAATCCTCACAACCAGACTATTAAGTCTATGATTTCTTTCTGTGAATCAAGGGAACAGTATACAAAGCTCAAAGAACTCGAACAGGTACTAACCTACCTAGTTAAGGGAAGCAGAGCAATTCTGGCCCACAAACACCTTGGAAGCTAATCATCTCTGCCTTTCACATGGAAGCCACAGTTGTGAGATTATTCAGCAGTCACCTGGTGAGATGTAATGCATTTTATCTGATACGACTGTGGGAAATGTGCTATAAAAATAAACCCAGCGTGCCTTGCTTGTTGTGCCGAAGCAACCTCCCTGGACAGTGTGAGTGGATAAAATATTGAAGAAATATTGCTGCCCATGATTAGAGTTAGAGAGATGGAAAAAAATGAAGCATATATTTGAGAAGGGGATAAACAGCCACAGACTTCCTTACTTTTGTCCAGAGAATGTGAGCAATTCAGCAAAGAGCTCCTAGCCTTCCTCTGTGTAAAACTTTTGCTAGATGTTAACTTACCAGGGCTGCAGGACCCAGCACCTCCTGCATGTATACCCTGTCAATGGAATGTGAGCAAAGGTAATGAATGTCACTTCTGGGATGGAGTGATTAAGAGCAGAGCCTCTACACCCTTTTCTCCTCTGTCTTCCAATTACATTCCAAAGGCTTTGAGGCCCTAGGAAATAGAGTCAGGACATAGAAGAAGCCTGGGCTCCTAATTCACTTCATGGAGAAAAGGTCTCAGCAAATAAAAAATATCATGTTGGATTATGTCCTTAAAAGCACAAACTCTATTAGATAGATTTCTGTCTTGGGCAGGTGAATACTCAAATACATAATAAGACTAAATAAAATATTTTTCTCCTGATATTCTGTTCATAAGACTATAATGATACTTGTCCAACTGTACAATAATTATGTGTTAACCTCTATGACTCCCCTCAAGACTGGGAGACCCTCCAAGGTAATGATAATGACTTTTTCACCTTTCCAGCTCGGCACCTAGATCAATACCAGGTATAGTATCCACAGTAACAAATATTTTGTGAATATATGAATGATGTTTAACTAGATGAATACAAGTATGAATAAATGAGTGGAGAGACTGGAGTATACAGAGAATAAAACAATTATTTTCATAACAAGACCACACAAATTACTTTCCATTTGATTTTAGAGTGCATTTTTGAACTTATATTTGAATGTGGGTGTGTCCAAATCAATTCAAAATCATTCAAATAATAGAATTAAGTCAAACCGTCAGAGGTTAAAAAAAAGAAAAGAAAAAAGCTTGTCTCTTTTGTTCTTCATCCTCAATTTCGCTCCCTAAACCTTTCTGGCTTAGGCAAAGCACCAACCTAACTTGAATTGTCCTTTTTCATTCAAAGTGTGTTACCTTCCTGCTGAGTGTCTCAAGTAAAAGATAAAGAATAAATATGTTCTCAGCTCCTGTGAGGCTGCACGTTTAGTCTAGGTAAAGAAAGGGTAAAATAGAGAATTTTGCCATTTTTTATATTACTTTCAAAGTTCTTCAAGGCTGTTTTAAGTCACATACCTGAATCAGAGGGTACCAAGCAGTCTGCTTAGGTATACAGTTCTGAATCTAATGTTTGTAAGTGGGACATGAGATAATGATCCCCTCAACCCTTGGGGCTGCCTGGTACAGCCTGGGTTACCCAGAACCCTGGAACTATTCACATTCAGCCACAAATAGCCTCTCTAGGGTCTCCCAGGAAGGTTACCCGAGAGAGTGAGTCAGACAAAAGGTCAAAAGTGGTCTCGGATGGCAGACACAGTGAGAAATGCCACACCCATGGGTCCATCAAAGTTCTCTCGCCGTTCAACCAGCGGGCATCAACTTGTGCAACAGCCAGCGGCAAGTATGCCAATGCTCATGGTGAACAAGAGATTGCTAGGATTGCTACAAGAACTAATGATCCAGAACAAAGATACAGCAGGTCAGGGGCGGGAGTCCCAGGAGACCTTGTCAGTGTGTGTTTAGGTGGTTACCCGCCCATCTCTGTCTTCATGTAAAGATGATATGACCGCCTAGTGGATGTGAAGGCTCTACCACAGTCTGTGCCTTCTACCATCATTATTGGGACATACCTTATAAAAGCAACCACCAACTTGGAACGAAATCAGTCTCATACACATCATCAGATGATACTGCAATGAGTTTTTGTGTGCCAAAGAAAGAAGAAACTAGATTCTTTTAAAAACACTGGCTTGGGCTTCCCTGGTGGCGCAGTGGTTGAGAGTCTGCCTGCCGATGCAGGGGACACGGGTTCCTGCCCCGGTCTGGGAGGATCCCACATGCCGCGGAGCAAATGGGCCCGTGAGCCATGGCCTCTGAGCCTGCGTGTCTGGAGCCTGTGATCCACAACGGAAGATGCCACAACAGTGAGAGGCCCATGTACCGCAAAAAATAATAATAATAATAATAATTAAAAAAAAAAAACAAAACACTGGCTTGAAAAATTTTGAATGATCGTAAAAATGATTAAAATTTTCTTGTCTAATGTGATGATCAAAAATAGATGTTATTAAAACATTGATTAGAATTACAGTCACAACTTCAAGAGTAAGATCTGGTAAATGAAACAAAACAAACAAACAAAAAAACCAAAGAACACTTATGTTTGTGGAAGCAACTACAAGTTTCTCATTAAAAATCCTGAAAAGCATTACTTGAAAATTATGTAAATTAAGTATTTGATATCTTCCCCAATACTTTATACTTTATTATGGCTTATTATTTTAAATTTTTATTTATATTAGTTGTTTTACTTTATCATTGTTTAATATAAAGGCTATACAATTTTTACCAAGCTCCATTTAGATCCCTTCTAGTTTATTCTAGTATAGCATACAAGTATCATTTAATAAGTGTGCCATGAAGTGAAAACAGTAAGCAGTAGTACCCAACTATATAAGCAGCATATTAATATTCACAACTAGACAATGTGTTCTAGAGTTGAAGGGGGCAGAACCCAGAAGATACCCTTAGCCTATTGATTAGGTAAATATTCAATTTAAGATTATATATTCCCTAGACCACACAAAAAATAGATACCAGTGTAATAATAAGATTTGAGGTCTGTAATTTTATCTAGCAATGTAGCCCTTAAGGCAGCAATCACTGGTGTTTCATGAATTAATTGCCTACCGTGGAGCTTTTCAACATAGAATACAAATTAATCCCACACACCTTACTATTATAAAATTTACTTACATTTTTCATGACACATGCAGAATCTAAAGATTTATAAATATGGAGTAGATAATGCTTTCCATTTAAATTTGGCATCAAGCTATCGCTCTGAGCCCAAAATAACAATGCAGACAATGCTGGTTTAAAAAAAAAATCCCAGATTTACTTAATTTTGGCTGTTTGTTCCTTTGCCTAAGTGTTTGGTTTTTTCTTTTTTTTTAATCTTACTCGATAAAGCCAAGCCAAAGTTCTTTATTCGAAGAATCAGATTTTTTGACTGATGGTGAAGCAGATGGATCACAAAATTAGGAGGTAGGACAACTGGATATTTCTGATTACAACTCTTTTACAGATTTGTTTGCTTGAATATGGTTTTTTGCTTCTTATTTGAGCTAGAGTTTCCTCATCACTAGAATGAAGGTTTTCATTAAATATTTCTGAGTGTTCTTTTGAGCATCATGTGAATTTGTGATCCTGTCTAACTTGTTGCAGAAAAAATTTAAATGTATATAATCTTAGAAGTATTTATACTAGTTATAAATTCAAACAAAGGGATTTTAAACGCTGAATTATCCTGATTTTATGCCATGCTGCCACTAATAAACAAACAGCAAGTTCCCTGATAGTGATTCTCTATTATGGGATATTGACATATTTTGGGATTTGGAGGTTGGATTGACCTCCCCCTGTTTACAAGACACAACTTTCTGATTTGCCACCTGCTATGTCTCCTATTCATCTTTGTGTAAGACTTTTTAAACATTAAGAAAAACCCTCATGGTACAGAATTTCCCACAAGTGGCCCACATTTGAACAGTAGAATTCAACTGAGACTTGAAGATGGGCCACGCGCAGCACACCCTGCTGACATGTTCCTCTACCCACGGCCCTCCTTTTCTCACTGCCTGGTAATTGAAGTGTTTTTTTGTCAGTGGTGTCAAAGCCTGTCTCCTAGGCTGTCTTATTATTTTTAAATCCCCGACAAGTCCACCACAGTGATCCAGCTCCTTGCACTTTATAGGTGCTCAAGATCTATTGGCCAAGCCAACACGTCTCTCTCAGTTTCTCTAGACTTGCAGGTCCTTAACTGCAGACCCTAGGGTGACTGGGAGACACAGCAGCTGGCCTGGAAGAAACTGTGCATAAACCAGATTTTTACTTATGCAGCTTTGTGCATTAATTCTGGATAAGCACATGATAGAATGTCATATGTGTGAATTTTATTTGTCAGGTGTAGTGATGGTGGGAAAGAGGCTGGCAATAGCTATTGTAGACCCCACTGCGTTATAAAAAATCTGATAAATCCAAGCAATTCAGTTCAAAATGGTCAATTAAGGGGAAAAATGCAGTCATTTAACTTGATAATTCTACATGATACATTAAGTCTCTCACAGACTCCACCAAAATGAAAGCGAAAAGAGTTGAACGAAGGTAGAGGAAGATTTTCTTTAAGGTCCACTACTTGATTTCTTTTAGCTCCTAAATATTTGGGAAGCAGTAAAGCATGGTGCTCAGGCCATTGTACTCACCTGATCTTGGAGTTGGGCAGTGTAATTTGTGCACTGGCTGAACAGATGGATAACTGATCATAGGCAAATTCTTAACTTTTCTCTTCCTCAGTGTCTTCATCTGTAAAATGGGGATATTATTGGTACTTACTTCTTAAGAGCTTTGTGAGGATTAACTACACTAATCCATGGACAAGAGACATGTTGTCTGCATAACAGGTGCCCAATAAGTTACAGTGATTGTGTTGTGTTGTTTATAATGCCCATGACAATAATGATGGCATGTGTCTATTTTTATCATTATAGTGAGATTACACGTCATATATGTTGTATCTCCTTGTTCTGAGATTAACATAGCCTCTTTTAGAAACCACCAAAAGGCTCAACAGTGTTGGTGAGAAACATCTGTGAGCAACAAACATTCAGAAACAGACATTCAATTAAGACGACCGCTTCCAGAAGCAGTCTCTGAAGCATGTCTGATCTAGAAGGGATGCCCCCATGCACTTCCTGCTGGGAGAGAATCTTCTATTGTTGCCAGTCAGGATCATTCCCTGTTGGTTTAAATTAACCTGAAAGATCCTCAGCAGTTTAGGTATGTTTAGCTCAACATCGCAGATTGTTTATACCTGTGATGCAGGCACGTCAAAAAAACAACCACTGAGCCACTGGCTTAGGGTTTCCAGCTGAAGCTACAGCGGTTCTTTTCTGTAAGCACAGGAAATCAGCCAAGCTCAGTTTGCTTAAGACATTCAGGTAAACCGTTTGCTTTGTCAGAGCGCTCTCCCAGGAACGACCAAGATATTCCGAATCATTTACTTCTTTCCCATTTGCCATTCTTTTCATGAGGTGGATTCCCCAATCGTAAACACAAAGAAAGTGTTTAATCAGAAGCAGCCAGAAGTGATTGGTGATAACTGGGATTTAATGGCTCAATCTCAAATCTAGTTTCAGTTGTGTTTCACCAGAGATTTTTCAGATTCTTGCTATGAGAGTTTGGCAGAAGACAATAAAAATCATGATTTCCTCACTTTTTTCTGATGTTTTGCTATGGCACTAAATAATATGTTCAGTATTCCCCTGGAAATATATAAAGCACTTTACGTGGTGTGTTCATCATTTGCCTCTGACTAAAATGTCCAAATGACTGAGAATTAATGAAAATCATTATGGATAGGAGCAAAGGATGTGTACCAAGATGTTCACTAAAGCATTGTCTACAATTGTGAAAATGAAAACATATATTATAAACTATATAACAATAGGCATGAAGTATTTACTACTACATGGACTACTATGAAACCATTAAAATAATGATGTAGAAACAAAAAAATGTGAAAAACGGGTTTTAAAATAAAACAATAACACACTAATATTAGATTATTTAGTTATTATTCTGGGTCCAACCAGAAGAAAAACAAACAGTAATTTGAGCATGGAAAGTGTAATGAAAAAACTATTAATTATGAAAGAGGATTAGAGTAAGGAAGGAATGGCCAGCGACAAGTAAAGAGAACGCCAAAACACACAGCAGAAATAAGGAGAGCCGCTAACCGTCCAGTTGAAAAGAAGACTTCCTCCTCCCTGCCCACAGGACTGAGGTCCAGACCCGGTTGAAAAGGGCATGACTGTGGCTCACTGGATGGTAAAGAAGCTGCTGTGGTGTCTCACGGTGGAACTTTCTGGAAATATGCCGTCTGTAAGTTGCTGGAAATCCACATTCTAGGGTTCCAGTAAAGCTATGCATGGGGAGATTTCTCACCTGAGGCGCTACTCCGAAACTGCTTGATAGAAGATGCTGACGGAAGCTGTCGTCCACTGCTCTCTCTGCGCACTGCTGAAGCCGACTACTGGAGAAGTTGTGAGCCCCGGGAGCAGGGCTGAGGACGCCCTCGGTGCTGCAGGAGTGAGTGGGTGCTGAAGATGCCATCAAGAGCCTTCCCAGCAAGCACCGGGGCATCACGAAGCAACACCTTCCTCAGGTGCCATCAATTAGGAAAGCCTAACATCACACGAGCTGGCCAAGGAAAGACTATTTAAAGGACCCTAGCACTTTTCACAGAGCAAGTAACAAAAGAGTGAATTTCGAGCTGAGAGGCGGTAACCAATGTTACCTCAAGAAAAATTAAATTAAAACGGAGGTTTGTTTGTTTTTTTTTTTTTTTGCGGTACGCGGGCCTCTCACTGTTGTGGACTCTCCCGTTGCGGAGCACAGGCTCCGGACGCGCAGGCTCAGCGGCCATGGCTCACGGGCCCAGCTGCTCCGCGGCATGTGGCATGTGGGATCTTCCCGGACCGGGGCACGAACCCGCGTCCCCTGCATCGGCAAGCAGACTCTCAACCACTGCGCCACTAGGGAAGCCCTAAAAAGGAGTTTTTATCACATAATCAGTGAAATGCAAATTCAAGCAATAAGATGCCATTTTTGACTAAAAAACAAACTGACACACAGAGTATATAATATTAAAACGTTAACAATGGCTCTCTTTGGGTGGGAAATTACCAGTGAATTTCTCATTTTTCTTGGAGCATTGCCATATTCCTACAATATAAATGTACATAGATTTCCAATGCACAAAAATAAAATACAATTATCAACTCAGCTACCCAATAAACTTAATATTCACTCAATAACTTTTACTCTATTTAATTACAGCATAAAATGTAAGAACAAATGCAATATGGATGCTGCATATTAAAGGGGCTCGATCAGTCTTACTCATTTTGTGGAATCAAGGAAAGGACCATTCAAGCATTTCCATGAGTTTCTCTTCCATTCTACCTAAAACTCCCTCTTGCTGGAGGAATTCTGTCGATCAAATTCTAGTTATCCAAATCAAAACATTTAATATATCTTACAGGGGTATTAGTGCTTTGTGTGTGGGGGGGGGAGGGGTGGTGGGTACAGGTGAAATAAGTTTAGGAAATGATCAATGTACCAAAGGGGAACAGGTTTACATATTATTGTTTCCATCTGTACATAGCACACAGGTTTGTACAGAACTGCAATAGTGTTTGGATCCAGCTAGAGCCTGGATATGATTCTGCTTTACCAACCCAACAAGGAACTTCTTCTGTGCATCTGATTGAATCAAGGTGAATTAACATGTTTGGGGGAAGTTTTAAAGGCCTACACAAAGCACTAAAGCTCTGTCAAGTGATGTAATATAATTATAAAAGCTCTTTAAAAAAAATTTACTGTTGCCTTCCAGTCTACCTTCCTGTATTTTACTACACTCTACCTTATTTTAAATGTTTTGCTCCATACTTCCTTAGTCTATCCCTCTCTTTCTTCCTCTCTGCCTTATAAAAGAATAAATATATAATCGAGCCAAAAAAAAAAAACCCCAGCTTATTTGTAAAAGAAGCTTCAACTAGCAACCTAAGTGTCCATCGATGGATGAATGGATAAAGATGTGGCACATATATGCAATGGACTATTACTCAGCCATAAAAAGAAATGAAATTGCGTTACTTGTAGTGAGGTGGATGGACCTAGAGTCTGTCATACAGAGTGAAGTAAGTCAGAGAGAGAAAAACAAATACTGTATGCTAACACATATATATGGAATCTAAAAAAAAAAGAAAAAAGGCTCTGAAGAACCTAGGGGCAGGACAGGAATAAAGATCCAGGTGTAGAGAATGGACTTGAGGACATGGGAAGGGGGAAGGGTAAGCTGGGACATAGTGAGAGAGTGGCATGGACATATATACACTACCAAATGTAAAATAGATAGCTAGTGGGAAGCAGCTGCATAGCACAAGGAGATCAGCTCGGTGCTTTGTGACCACCTAGAGGGGTGGGATAGGGAGTGTAGGAGGGAGGGAGACACAAGAGGGAAGAGATATGGGGATATATGTATGTGTATAGCTGATTCACTTTGTTATAAAGCAGAAACTAACACACCATTGTAAAGCAATTATACTCCAATAAAGATGTTAAAAAATAAAAATAAAAATAAGCTTTAAAAAAAGCTTCAACTACAAAGGGACATGTTACCGCCTGCTACCATCAATATAATACCTAACAATTTATCATTGACGCTGTAAGAAAGTTAGTGGTGTACCTAAAACCATCTTTTATTTTAAATATCCCTTGTTGTGCTAGTAATGATTTTCCTTTATTATCCCCAAGTCATATATTTAAACCTAAAGAGACAAACCCAATTTCACTTCTCTAAATTATTCTACTGTAACCACATGTACCCTAACTGTAGGAGATGCGTGAGCCATTTTCTACTTAAAATTCTGAAAGACTCGTGCTCACATAATCCCCACTGACACTTTTGCAAATGATGAAAAATTTCATCAAGGCCACTGGATCAGAACAATTAGTGGGTACATCAAGTAAAAAGCAATATAAAGGGTTAACACTAAGAATACCTTGAGGGAAAAGCCTAATTGTGTGCCTCTGTAGGTAAGACATCCATATTTCTTTTAAAATGCTTTTAGGGCAATACTACAGTTGCATGTTAATATACCCTGCTTGATTTAAAAAAAAACTTTAATGGTGGAACATATCAAATTCAAATCGCACAAGTTGCAGCGCTTGATTTTTCTTAAAAGGTCCATTTTTACTCCTTACTCTTCAATCTTGACATCACTTTTAGAATGCGTCCCCAACACCTGTCCCCTGATCCAGGCAGGCAGTGATATTTCCTTACATCTATGTTTCTTTTATCACATTGCATCATAATCATTTACTTAATCAACTTTCTGCTTCACTACAATGAGTTCTGTGAAGCCAGGATCCATGTTTTATTAAGTTTGAATCTCCAAAGTTTAGTGGATTTGCTGTTTCAACAAATATTTATTAAATGTCTACTCTTTCCCAGATGTGTGTGCTGGGTATAAATAAGGTGGCTTGTCAAAAAGAGAGATGCGGTTCTTGGGCTCATGGAATTTAGAGTTCAGTGAGGGAAACAGTAAATTAACAAGAAAACATTCTAACAAATAATTACAAATTCATACAAGTTCTATAGAATAAAAGAGAAAGACGTTGCGACACATATTAACCTGGGGGAGTTTCTCGGGATAAACAGGACAAGGCCACCCTTGGAGGCCACTTGGAAGCCACCTGTAAGTATGTGAGGCTCAACATAAGGGAATAGAGTGTGTGAAGTTTCTGAGTCCAGGAGAACTCAGCAGGAATAAATGGAGGAGTGAAGAAATAAATGATTTGGAAATGAACACTGTGGCAACATGATGGAAAGTTGAAACATTACCTGTGTCTCTAAGAAGCTTATAAACAGAAAGGAAATTGAGCCCAAGAATCCCCATCCTTTCCGTCCCGCAAGTCACTCAACCTATTTCTATTCTTTTTTCTTTTAACCAAGGCAGACACTGCTAATCAATCACGGCATTCTTCCCCCCTAAGGCTGGACAGAGCTTAAATTTTTTTCTTAATTCAGTACTTCTGCCAACCATTACCACTCATTCAAAATGGGCACTCAAGATGATACCCTTTTGCCCTTCCTGATGTAAGTGGTTAATACCATTTTTACCTAATTAATAAACATTTGATATTGGCTTGAGGGGGACAAGAGGTAGCAAACTGAGCTAATATATATAAAGCAGTGAAGGTTGTAAATGGATAAGCAGCCTGGCTCATTACCGGTGTTGAATTGATAGGAGTGATTATAATGATGCTGGGAAAATATGGGGCATCCAGTAATTGATGGGAGCTAGCATTTGAGCCTACTCCTGAGGGTGAGAGAAATTACCAAGTGGGAAGCACTGAGTCACTGAAGTCACTCTTTCATAACGTCATAGTTTTTAGCTAACATAACGTCATATGTTATCTTGGGACAGCCAAGCTAATATTTTCTCAAAAATACAGAGAAAAGAATATCTTTACACTCAAGCAAGAAAAAACAAAAAAAAAAAGATCATCATCAGAAAGGATATATGCAGTTGGAAACTAGCATCTTGACCTAGTCCTAGTACATTTAGGAATGAAACCTCATCAGCTTTACTGACTTCACCACTTAGTCCGTGTACCAGAACTTCAGCAGCCCAGAGTTAGCCAGTCTAAAACATTCAGTTTTCCCCCACCTGCACTGAGTGAACCATGCATCTTAGGTATAAAATGATAGCATTTATAATTTAGTAAGAGCTAAACCCAGAAATACTCTAACGTATTATTAAGGTTGAACATTTCTTAGAAACCAAAGAAATACAAAGGTTTAGTTCTTATGATGACATTAATTGGAAATACGTTGCATCTACTACATGTTGAGAATCTCCTTGGATATGAATTGATGCACTGAGACCTAGCCATAGGATATAGCTACCCAATCCACTGCCTACTTGTAAGTTCTTCTGAATAAGATTTTATTATATATTGTTTCACTTTAGAACTGCCTACGTTGGGCAGAGTAGTTTTCCTGAGTTATAGTAATAGTTACCACTTTGAGTGTCTGTTTTATGTCAGTGCCGTGCTAGGCCTTTTATATATATTATTTATAATGCATACAATAACCCAGTAAAGACTGACATGATTTCTACCTCACAGACAAGGCAACTGCAGTTCAGAGAATTTAAGGAACTTGTTCAATTTACGTAACTAAATCAATGATAGGGATGGGATTTGGATGCAGTTCTGTCTCACTCCAGAGCTCATGTCATTTTCATTACCCTTTGTTGCACTTTGTTTGCACGTTACCCATTCCACAGCCACACACAGATTAGGGAAAATTAGAGGACCACCCCAGACACCACATTTGTAAGGGCCTGCCTTTAGGAAGGGGGAAAGCGGGCTAGCTTGTGGGGGAGAGAGTTGTTCCCATCTGATGCTAGGGCTTGTATAGCCTCCATCAGCCCCGGAATCTCTCTGACAGCACCTGAGCAATGTATGTGATCAGCACTTTCCACCTTCCTTATGGTTACATATGCTGATTAATTTTTCCTGGTGTAGATGCTCATTTTAACAAGTCACTTGTAAACAGGGCCAGGTGTAGGGCCCATTTCCTGCTCCACCCACCTTATTGAAGCCAAATACTCCATCTATATCCTTCCCGAGTTGTATCTCACAGTTATAGACAGTAGGCACTGCGAGTCTTAAGCATGAATAGATTGACATAAAAGCATTCTCTCTTCACTAAAAGGAGAAAAAAAAAGTACACTTACTGGGTGATAATATGGCAGGAAGCCTGCTATATATCTTTATAAACAGGGTACCGAGGTATAATTATTCCACTTTAGCTCACAGATGCTTTCACTCGTTTCCTGATTTTCGTTTTGTTTTGTGCGGCTCATGACAGACCAATCCATTTTTGCAGAGATCAGGCCCTGCAGCTCAGGGCCGACTCTCATAGATACTCTGAATCAAGTACAGATATGAGCAGCTGGGAAGATGAGGGAGGCGGTCAGGGAGGCAGGGAGACCTGAACAGATGAGTAACGGGGACCAGGAAGGAGGACAGAGGCTCCATACATGATTAAACATGAATATGGGCCCTCTTGCCAACCAGATGCATCATCTTTATGCAACTGGAATGACCCCTCTTCCCACACCTCCCTAGGCTACACAGAATGCTTTGACTGATTTTTAATGACAGCTCAGCATGTGCTATAACAGCAGTAGCACACCGAGTAGAACAGGTTGACAGCGTGGCAGATAACGCCATCCCTTTCCAATGTTTGTAGGCTTTCTGAGCAGACCGTGGGCATCCTGTGCACCTCACTCCTTTTCTAGCAGAGGCCAAGCGATGCAGACATTAACTATGCACCTAAATGAGACTCCTAATGAGACAGAGCAGGACCCTATGATCCTTTCCCCTAACCATGTCCTCTGCCTGCTTTTTGTCTGTGGAAAAACTTTAGCCAAAAATTAAGTTTAACCAGAGAAGTGAGAAAATGCAGAAGCAAAAAATAAAAGCAGTCAAACAGGACAAAACAATAATAATTTATCAGTAAGCAAAGTTAAGGACCTTTAGTTCCTCCTCAGTGGCTATAGATAATATTCTGAGCCATATCCTGTGAGCTGTGTGAAACCCCACTAGGTGAAGAAGTTAAGTACCTGATGACCAGACTGTAGGCATGACATAAGCTGCCACAATTCACAATTCTGAGAACTGGCCTCAAAGAAATGAGAACCAACCGACCCTGGAACTGAAGACTAACTGTACTTAAAACAATCAAGATGACACTGGTCAGACCACCGATGACCAATTTCAAGATGACGGTCAGAGCTGACTGTGCTGTTTCTGCGTGTAGCCCCCCTCCCTCCGCCTATAAAAGCTCTTGCCCCCGATTGGGTGGGTGCGGGGAGCTGGCCTTCCGACAGGCGTCCTCCCTCCCACACCCCCTGGTCGCTGGCACCCAAAACAAAGTAAACTTTCCTTTCCACCAACCTTGCCTCTTTACTTGCTTTTGAGCGGCGAGCAGCTAGACCCCACCTCCGGTTACACTAACAGGAACGGCAAAGAGAAAAAATCCTTTAAAAACATGATGTAGAGAACAAATGTATGGACACCAAGGGGGGAAAGTGGCGAGGGGAGGGTGGTGGTGGGATGAATTGGGAGATTGGGATTGACGTATATACACTACTATGTATAAAATGGATAACTAATGAGAACCTGCTGTATAAAATAATAAATTAAATAAAATTTAAAAATTAAAAAAAAACCATAAGTGGCATTTTATGCACCAGTTCAAATAAGGGGGAACCTAATCATTGTGAATGATAAACAAGTTTGTGAAAAACCCACTGCTTATTAGAACAGCACGCTCCATGTAAAATGAAATTTTCTAATGGTAAATATAGCAGAAGGCTACAATTAAAACCTTTCAAAGATTGCAATCCATAGAAAAGCCATTTAGTGATAAATTGGAGAGCAAGAGGAGACTATCACCTGTTTAAGCTTCCACTGATTCTATCAAGTTGTTTGCCTGGCAGTATCTAGGCTATGATGGAAAAGCTGAGAAAAACTCATTTTTCCCCTATCTAAATATTATTAATTGCAAGCATTCATTTTGAAAGATTTGTGGCTCTTTGGGAGAAAAGGATCTGCTTGACAACTACTAATTATACTTAATAATAAATAATATTTATCATTTACATAATTATTTTCATATTTAAATCCTTTCACAGATTTTGTTTCCTCATATGGAATATCAGTGCAACTTGACTGCATATAATGTTATGATATTTCTGTGAAACCAGCCCCAAGTAGTAAGCTTTCATAAGAAAATTGGGGCCTTAATCTTATCTATATTTACAAGTGTTAACAAATCATTAGAATTTCCTTTTTCAGCACCTGAGGAGGCGGGCAGTCTTGAACAACTATCTGAGGAGCACTGAACTGACTTTTTGGCAAAACACCCAGTTAACGCCAAAACTGTGCAAAAATATTTAGAAGAGGCAGAGACATGACGCAACAAGGTCAATGAGAGACGTATTAAATTAAAAGAAATGCCTATCTCTCTCTCTCTATCTGCCTACCTATCTATCAACAGGGTGAAAATAAAAGAGCAAAACAAATGAAATCAATATACTTAATAGAGTTGTGAATGTAAAGGTCTGAATATAGTTTTAAAAAATTGTCTGTACGAGTTGGATATTTGACCTAGTGAGTACATGTGTAGAGATTTATTCTAAGGATTTCACAGAAATCTAGGTACCATGGCATTAATTGGAATACTATTTGTAAAAAAGAAAAACTTGGAAATAATTTGTTTCCAACAATAGGGCATTGTTTAAATAAGTGATATCATATGTTGAAATATTAAATAATTTTTAAATTTTCTAAATGAGGAATATTAGATCATGTGGGAAATTGTCATAACATTAGGTGAAAAGGTACTAGAAATGAAAATTATATAAACAGTATATCTTAGCCTTATTAAATAATGTATGTATAAAATATATGTAAATATATGTTTATATAAATATATATGCATATATTAGTGGGAAAATGCAAAAATGGAAAAGATAATATTTATCTCAAAGTTCTGCAAGTGTATTTATATTTTTCCTTTACATTTTTCTGTATTTTATAATTTTTCTACCCTAAAATATTAATTTAATTACTATATATTTTTGAACAACTCTATTTTTTAAAATTGTTTTTACATATAGAGTGGTCACGTGTTTGCTTAACAGAGTGCAGGTGAAAAATAAAGGCTGTTTTTGTGGTTCTCATGATGTTTAAAAGACTAAAACAAGTTCTGAGACCTTGAAGTCTACTTTGGCCACACAATTCCACATCTAGTCTGGGAGCTCATCATAAGACTATCAAGCAACTGGGTGAAAAAGATATTTGCTGCAACACTATTTATAATAGGAGAAACATGGAACCAACATTAAGGTCTACCGAAAGGGGGTTTATGAAATGAATGGTGGTACAGCCACTGCCTAGAGCTACAGCTATTAAAATGATCATGTTCCGGGAACACAAATTCACCCAGGAGGGGCTGTTCTTGAAGGCTGTTTGCATCAAACAGGAAACGCTGATGATGAAGCTCTCGTTGGAGAACACCTCCCAGGGCATCAGATGTACCTGAGCTTCAACTTCCCCTACACCCAGGTAAGGCTGCACACCAAGTATCACCAGACTGTCCACTTTTCAGGAGAAGCTGCAACATGCCTAGGCTTTTCAGATGTTGTGCAGGCCCAGGGGTGGGACGGGGGGGTGGGAAATAAAATGTCTACGGGCTGAATTTAACTAGTCAGCCAAGAGTTTGCAAACTTTGATGCAGAATTAAATTTATAACTATGTAATAATGTCCAATGCTTACATTAAATTTTAAAACGGGTTTAAAACATTATGTTTTTATTTAGGTTAAACTACGTGTATATGTTAGTATGTTTGTGTGATGTTCACACAAACGAACATACACACAATATAGTGAGAGAAAAAGCAGAGATGAATGGATCTGAAAGTACTTTTCTTTGGGTAATGGGTTATTTTGAATGACTTCAGGGCTTTTTTTCCATACTACTCTATATCTATATTCTATTATATAAAATATTGTATATTTATACTATTCTGTATTTTTATTTTTGAAACAAACACATGCAGATTTTATGATATAAGAATTAGACAATTATACTTAGTAGAAATATAGATTTCCTTTTTTGCATATGTTGTCTCATTCTGTCTCAAAAGGACAATGTCAGAAGCACTAGATCCAGTTCTGAGCATTGCCTTTTTGGGAGTATTTTAGAAAACAAAAGCAAGTACAAACATCAATAAACAAGATGGGAAAGGGCCTAGACATACTTTCACAGGATTTTTAGGAAAAAAACATTAGATGTTTTCCTGAAGAAAAGTAGACTTCAGTTGTGTGATAATGGACTACAAAGATGTGAAGTGCAAACATGGGTATTCGAAACTCAAATATATTTCTCTGTAGTTCCATCGGGTCAAGCTAAGACCAATGGGTGACATGCTTCAGGAAGGCAACTATAAGGAAGTACTTTGTAGAAATTATAGCTGTTCGTATGCTGGATGACTTAACTCACCAAGTAGAGCATTCAAGATACGAGGAGTGCTCAAACAGAGGCCAGATTACCAGTACTTTTATAGCATGAATTCTTACATTGGATGAGGTGATAAAACAGATGATGTAAACTTCTAAAATCGAGATCATATTTCCCTTTGAGTCCTAACACTATGATAATATAATCTCAGTTATGGTATAAAGCAGGTAACTGATTTGAGAAGGATACTGAGTTTGAGGACATATTGACTGATTCATTCCACAAATACTTTACTAAGGGACTAGGCTAAGGGCCTGGGATCCCATGAAAGAAAATGCCAGCAGAAGTGGATCTCTTTAATGAAACAAAGTATGTGGAAGACAAATCATTAAATGCTTACTTACAGTAAAGCATGCAATGTATCCTGAAATAGGATATATAAATGACTATATGTCCAGGGCTTGCCCCAAGAGCAAGTCTTCTCTAAGTGGATTATTTTCTTTTCTCTTTCTTTACCTTGTCTTCCTCACTTACACCTCTACTCTCTGCTTCAGTGAAAGATATTTCTCCTTTCCACTTCTAGCTGAAAAAAAACCAAGTCTCAGGTGTCAATTTACTATGTAACTGTGGGTCCCTCTCTGTATTACAAAACAAGACTCAGGGGCCAGTGAGTCCTGATATCATGACCTCCGGAAGGGTCACAAGGGATCTCTGAAAATTTCAATAGTTTTAGAGTCTTTTCTACATCTTTTCCAATGATTCAGGTATGGAGGTTTCTATATCTTGGGCCTAGAATTCCTTCTGAGTGGCGAGTCGATGTAGTTTTAGTGCTTATATCCTATAAGTTATTTTAATTAGTGTCTTATACCCTCCCAAAGTGTTTATATATATATGACTGGCCACTGTTTAAAATGAAAAAAATAATTTACATTGCTACTTATCCTCATTGAGTTGCCCATTTAAGAAGCAGAACTACACTGTCAGACCATCCACTTTGGTAATACCTTAGCCATAGTATTTTAACATATATAGTAGTTCTCAATATTTACAGTGTATTGGAAGCACCATATTAGTCAGGGTACTCCAGAGAAACAGAACCAATAGGAGATATATAATAAATATAATGTAATATATGTAATTGCTTTAACATATGTAATTGATATTAAACATATTAAATATATTGTATATTAAATATAAGCTGGAAACTAGGAAATCCAGGGGTGTAGTTTTCAGAACTGACGTAAGCCACAGTCAGAGGGCAGGGGATCAGATCAAACACTCAGGCAGAGAGAGCAAATTCTCCTTTCCTCTGACTTTTTATTCTTTTGGGGCCCTCAAGAGATTGGATGAGGCCCACCTACACTGGAGAGGAAAATCTGCTTTACTCCATCTACCAATTCAAATGCTAATCTCATCTGGGAACACTCTCACAGACCCACCCAGAAATAATGTTTAGCAAAATATCTGTGTATCTCAGGATATAGTTGAGTTGACAGTTAAAATTAACCATTACATTCTGCATACCTTAAAATATACCAATGCCTCAGTCCAACCCCCAGAAATTTATATTTAATTGGTATAAATTACAGGCTGGGCTTTAAGATTATCAAAAGCTTCCCAGGAGATTTTAATGAATCACCAAAAGTTAAGAACCATTAACATCATAGAACATTTCTTTCCTGATGAGAAATCAAAATGCTTCTCACTTTTAGTGTTGATGCCCTGGGAGAGATATTATCTACCTCTGTAAGATGGCTTCAGAGTATCACACTGTACCCCATGTAGTCAGTATTTTCAAACAGGCCACTGCAAACATGTGCCTCCAAGTCTGGTAAAAGTCAATCCAAATATTTTTCCCCAGTATGGTAGTAGATGGGTAGAATTTCTTTTATGATCACCACGTTGTATGGTAGGCATAATTATTCCCATGTAGAGGGTGAACTGAGATTCAGAGAAAAATAGGGGTGCATATTGCCAAAAAGCTAGCAAATGTAAAAAATTAGGAAAAGGTCAAGTTTTCTGATCCGATTTAAATAAGTAGTAGGTATCATTATTTTATTTATTCCACAGATACTACTGTCAGGGGTGAGTAGAAAAAAAGCAAATGAATAAAAATGTAGTCAGCCTATGAGCGGGAAGATTAGCTAGCATCCTTCACACAAAAGACCTGATGTGTATTCGGCCACTAGAGAGGTTTAGTCAGCTGTATGTACAGTCCCATAAATGGAAAGAAGCATCATGACAAAAGGAAATTCTATGAATCCAGGAAAAAACACATCAAATTAAATAAATAATTCACAGGCAGAGCAAAGATTACAGAGTTGGCTCTGATAACAAAGTATCTAAAATAAGTGGTGATGTGTTTCTCCAACCACACAGGCTGTCAGTCCAGGTGCAAAGGAAAATAAATAAAACTATTATAGATCTAGTAAAAGTTAAACAGACAATAAAAACCAACAATGGAGATGAATTTTAAGTTGGTGATTCTTTGAACAATCCTTAAAAGATTTCATTTGCTCTGTTAACGCAATGTCAAGTCCATTTTAGAAATAAAAGAACATTTTTCTGCTTGCTAGAGTTTTAGACATAAATCGTCAAACTGTATTAAATCAAGATGCTTCTAGAATCATAGAGCTAAAGATCATCAAGGATTATTAAATAACTATAGTCACTCCCTCCTTTTACAGGTGAGAAAACCAAGGTGGTAAATGACTGTGTGATGGGCTTAAAGTCCACATGATTCCCATCAGTGGCCAAAACAAGATTAGAATGCAGGTCTCCCATTTCCTCTTCACTTAATTATTCATCATTCTTTAGTCATTTTGAGCACAACTAGTGCACTGCTGTTTGAAACCTGACCTTTCCAATGGCAGTCAAAAAGCAATAGTGCTTCCATTGTCTTTGACCAGAATATTAAATAACTGGCAATCATGTTCTGAGCTTCTTTCCAGATGAATTATATGTTAAGCTCTATTTCAATATTGATTTGTAATATACTTTAAAGCATGTTGATCTTCCTCTGGTCTCTTCTTACAGTTCTGAGCTACATGAATGCTAGAGTTCCTAAAATTTGTGATTTTCTGAATGGCCATCTCTACTATGTCCACCAACCCAACAACAGTCACTGCTTGTTGCTAGACAGAAAAAAGAAGTTAATAAATTTACAAGTGAAATCCTGTGTTCATTTTTTTTAATGAAAAACAGAAACATATTTGATTTAGAATCTAAACCCTAGAAGCATACATAGGGCTTAAAGAAATGTGTGGTTCTTCTATGGAATATTGGAGAATTCTTGTTTAATCAATGGAAGCACATCGTTAGTTTACTCAGGTCCCTAAAAAGGTGGAGGACCTCACTTAAAAGAAACAAGTGACTATCTTAGTTAATGTAAATAGAAATGCATTTCCAGCTTATTTATGGTTGTTCATTTCTATACCATACAGTGGTCTGTTTCTCAGGACATCAGTATAAAAGGCAAATTGATAGGTGAGAAGGATAAGTGGTATAATAAAAAAGTTAAAAGCATGGGCTACATGACATGGACAAGTTACTCAGCCTTTCTAATCTTCCATATGCACATCTATAAAACAGGGAATAAAACATATTACAAAGAGATATGCTTCTCCTCCCACCATGCTTTGGCCTTCACATGTTTGGGAGGCATAGGAGATCCAGTGCCTTTCCCCTCCATCCTATTCTTGGAAGAGGAATTGTTAATGTTATTGGTCAGTAACCAGAACACCTATGGAGCAATGGGTAGAATTATTACATTTGAAAGTGACAAACATGTCACAAGGTTCTGTCCCAGTAGCTCAGCTTATGATTCACAGAATAAGGCATGTTAGCTTAAGCTTGTCCCATGACCTAGTCATCTGTGATTTGGGGGCAAGAGAGAGAGAGAAGGAAAGCCTCAATTAGAATTCCAAAATGAAGTAACAGCGGCTAGCTCACTAGTAATAAATAATACTTTGGTATTTTCTGATTATTGTTTCTTGTGTATGGATCCCTTGGCAGGAAACTTAACCACCCACTTCAGAGGTCTGTTATGAAGTCTGATATGGTATAAAAAGTGCACAGTGCAGTGCCTCATATGCAGTAAGCTGTCAAAGAATATTATCTAGATGACCTTGGATTTGCACTTAAATGTTTGTTATTAAATCAGTTTGCATGGGACTAGTATCCAGAGCCTCAGGATAAAGTAGGTTCATGTGAGTTAATAAATGAAAAGCTCTCTGAAATTCTAGATGGCAGATCATGCTAACTCAGGTAAGTGGAAGCTGGTGGCTGGGCGTTCCCTCAGGACATGTGTTTTGATGGAATGAGGACTCAGGGTGTAGAAACCAGCTTGGCAGTGGATGGTAAACCATTGCCCAGCACATGCTGCCTCCTGTTAAGCAGAAGGCTCTCAAGCAAATTGCTTTCTGAGTCGTTAGCTGTCAGCAACCCTCATCTCTCCTCCTGCAGCTGTTCTTTCTGATTTTGCCTGCAAACTTTTCATATTGGGCAGGCTCCCAAGCCAAACAAGTTGCCCCTCTGCAGGCTTTGTTCCTGGGGGCAAGAAGTGAACCTCACAGATAAGTCAAAGTAAGGATGCACCATGGACTAATACACACTGAAGGAACAGACTCCTTTAAGCTAAGGTGAATGCCTTTGAAAGTAATTTTCATGCGGCTTCCTATGAGAATGTCAGCCAGGCTCCAGAAGTTATATGCTGCAATTTTAAAATTATCTGCCTCTGTAGACTTCTAAAGCTTCTATCAGCTAAGAAGTATCTTTTTTTAAAAAAAATATTTTTATACAATTTTAAAGACTACTTTCCATTTATTACAAAATATTGGCTATATTCCCCCTGTTGTATAATACATCCTGGAGCCTACTTTACACCCAATAGTTTGTACTTCCCACTCCCCAATTCCAACTCTTAAATTGCCTATCCCCCTCCCCCACTGGCAATTACTAGTTTGTTCTCTACATCTGTGAGTCTGCTTCTTTTATGTTATATTCACTAGTTTATTTCTTAGATTCCACATATAAGCGATATCATACAGTATTTATCTTTCTCTGTCTGGCTTGTTTCTCTTAGAATAATGCCCTCCAAGTCCATCCATGTTGCTGCAAATGGCAAAATTAATTTCATTCTTTTTTATGGCTGAGTAGTATTTATATATATATGTATGTAAATATATATATATAAATTTAAATTATATATATATATATATATATATATATAATCTTCTTTATCCATTGATCTGTTGATGGACACTCAGGTTGTTTCCACGTCTTGGCAATCGTAAATAACGCCGCTATGATGCTACGAACATTGGGGTGCATGTATCTTTTTGAATTATAGTTTTGTCTGGATATATGCCCAGGAGTGGGATTACTGGATCATATGGTAATTCTATTTTTAGCTTTTGAGGGACCTCCGTACTGTTTTCCACAGTGGCTGTACCAATTTATTGCATTCCCACAAGAGGAATATGTGGGAAATCTCTGTACCTTGTGCTCAATTTTACTGTGAACCTAAAACTTAGTTAATTAATTAATTCCCAGCAGCATCAGCAAATAAGACCATGCATTTTTTAAAAAATCTTTTTTTAAGGCATAGTAAATATTTGCTGAATAAAATGAGAAACTCTATCTCGATTGGGTGGATTAAATCAGCAGAAACTAAGCTTCACCTGTGATTTTAGCAGCTGAACTGGTTGAGAAATTCAAAGCAGAACAGGCACAAGTCCTCTCTGAACAACGTAAGGTACAAGAAAAGGAAGGATGGATGTTGTAGGCAAATCATAACACTCTATCATGGCTAAATATAATATCAGGAATTAAATAACTTGAAATCATATAAAAATTTCCTTTATTCGTATGCCCCCTCCCACATAAAGTGGAAGGTGAGCACAAATGTAAATCAAGCAGGCAGAGGCTCCCACTATCTTATATATGAAATCAAAATTTTAAAGTGTTTTCTTCAGAATCCCTTTTGCCTGGGTGCAGAAGAAAAAGTAGCTGGTCCAAACGTAAAATGAAAAATAGTAAAAGAAAGTTTTTCTACACTTTTGAATTTAAAATCTGAAATACATTTCTTTAACACTCTTCTTATTTATACCCATGTACCTTAAAAACCAAAATTAAAATTAAATTGTATTAGAGCAGAGGAGCAAAAATTTCCAGCCAATCCAAAGGTTAAGTGGTGCCTGATACACTGTTTGAATAAAGTTACGAATCCATATCCAGACTCAGCTAGAAAATTAAAGCGTGCTGTGATCACTCGGTACGAAGAGGGGTCATGGCAATTGATTTTATTTATACACACTTTCATACATAATAATTTATCAAATTTGTCCTATGCCACTTTCCATGCTTATTTAATCCTCATTTAATCTCTACCAAATGAATACTGTGAAACATGTTTAATCATTATTCCCATTTCCAAGATGTGGAAACTGAGGCAGGAAGTATGGTACATCAAAATTCAGAAATTTTGTCACTCCAAATATCTCCAGGTCTAGCTCTTTAACCTGTATAATAGTCTTTTTCTCTTTTCCTTGCCGTGTGAACCTTTCATCTTCTCCCACTGTCAAATTCAAGTTTTAACTCTAACCTCTCTTGACCTCCGCTATCCACTGAAGGATGCCTTCTGGCTTCCTAGAAAAGCTTCATCATTCTTAGCAGAGTACTTGAGATCTAGCAGGTGCTTTGTTAAGTGAATGAGTTAATAAACATATGAGAGAGCATTCAAATTAAAATTGCCATTTAAGGGATGGAGAAACAGGCTCTGAAAGAGCCTTCCTTCATGTAAGGGGTCAAGCTGGAATTCAGATTCTGAAGCCCAAGTGATCATCCTCAGAATAATCTAAGTTATCTTCACTGGGATAGAATATGCTCAGTCTATATCCCTCACTAGACTCTAAGGAACAAGAAGGCAGTATTAGGTACCTAATGCACTTCACTTTGGGTAAATTTTTCATTTATGCAAAAATACTTGTGTAAAGATAGACTAAAGCCTTAAGCTTTCCCTGCTGGATTCCCTGCTCAACTGTGAGTACTCCTGTGATGAAAACTCGCCTAACACACTGAATGACCTTGACCAAGCAGCTTTCCTTTACAGCCTCCATTTTCTTTTCTGTAAAATACTGTTGACAGGACATGTTCCACCTGCCTCGTAGAAATGCGTTTATAAAGCACTTTGGAAAGCATGAAGCTTTCTTCAAAAGCAAGCAAGTATTTTAAATGTCATTATTATAGGACTCCTTAAAAGGAGCCTTTTTATGGTGGAAAGAAACCTTAGCTTATCAATGGTGCAACTCAACCACAGAAAATTTAAGGCAGAACATGCATGACACAATAATAATTCCAAATAAATCCTTCTAATAGTTAAGTAAAGAGAAGTCAAAATTCTTCTCTGGACTATTTTGATTGAATACAAAGGGCATCGCTTTAGAAGTTATGGAAGTTCAGATACAGAGCCTCAAACTCTAGATTGCAATGCGACATTTGTTTCTGAACTTCTGCTGCCAGTCTTGCTAACAGTTCACTTGCAATGTAATATATTACTGCATTTCATTTCTAGGCAAGAACATTATTTACTCACAGGAGAAATACTTTCCTGAGGAAAGACTGTCTTTGGAAACTTTCAAGGACATTTGAGAAATGCTTCAGCCCAAGCCACAAAATTATGAGCATGCTTTTGTGCCTCTCTGTTCCCAGGGCACCATTTTAAAAAATCTTTCATTTAAGTTTATTGCAAGCATCCATCTTCCCTTTCCAGAAAAAATAGCAATTAACACAACTTCATTGATTTCCAGTTTTCCTAGGTGTCGTTTCATAATGCATATATTGTAAGCAGTTCACATCATCATTTTTATCGCTTTCAACATTTTCCGTGTTGTCTCCCTACCTGAATTGTGACTTTTTGTATGGAAAGTTTTATTTATCACTTGCATCTTACTTTGAATAAATCTGAAATCAACATTCAGTATTATTTAATTATTTTTATTTTCTTCAGTATGTTTCTAACTTAGCAAACTATGGGTAAAAATGCCATGTAACAACAATATGTAATATTTACATAGAGCCCATGTAGTGAACATAGTCCTAAACTCTTACCAAATCCTCACCAGACCCTATAAAGTAGGTACTATTAACCTTGTCATTTGATAGATGAGAAAACTGACGCATAAACTGGTTAAGTAACCTGAGGTCAGATAGCTAGTGATTACTTTCCCCATCACCGCCATTGTTTAGTTAATGCGTCCTTCCCATCTCAGTTCAAATGGCACTGACACAAAAAAGCCTTTCTTTGACCTCCTGAAAATACTGGGTCTCATTGCTTTTACAGCATCATATGTTTATTATTCATTTCACATATTTGTGTGATTATCTAATTATATTTGAACGTATTTTTCCTAAGGGTAACTCTAGTCCAGCTGTGCTTTCCAAATTATGAAATCCGGGACTACATGGGCTATGTCTGGTTTGCTTATTACTGTAGTTTCAGTATTTGGTGCATGGTAAGTATTCAGGAAATGTGCTGGATGGATGAATACAGGACTTTGTAAGAACAAATAAATAAATGACTGGATCAATAAATTTGGTTGATCATAACATAAACAACAGTGCCATGTTAAAATTTTTCTCTGGGTCTATACACAAACTCTTCTCAGACAGGGTTCCTGTTTGCTGTCTACACTGCCAGTTGGAAGAGAAAAAAGCCAATCAAGGTCTGACTGTCATTATGTGTACAGGCTGAAGCTGACGCATTAGGTTGGGAGACAGGGTGATTTAGGAATAATTTTACTTCTGGCTGAACTATATATAGAACCAAGTCTTACGTAATAAAAAAAAAATCTACTTTTAATATGTTTGTGTGAAGAATGAAATAGGAGCATCAAGCCCATTAATTGTGATATTTAATTATATTGTCCCATTTCCATGAATTTGGATGCCTTTAGGTCAAGCTAACCCAAGAATTTACACCACCATGATAAATAGTGAAATGTCAATGGATACACAGAAAGAAAATTTCCCAACTTTAGCAGAGAACACATTAGCATGAACTTGTAAATTTAACATTCAAGTTCATTGGCGCGCAGAGAACCAAGTGACTTTTGTTAAAGTAGGAAACTTAATGACTATGTGAAGAGATGAACATTGAGAAAGTGCTCCCTATTTTAAAACCAGGACATTAGAAATATTTTAATGAATTTATTTTTTACATATCTGCCATCTAGGTGACAGTAAAACTCAATATTTATACATCAGATTTTTAAAAACACTGTGCATATATACTGTATACTACTACAGAATGTAAGTTGCCCCAAAATCTCCAAGATACAATATGGGATCAAACAAACAAACAGAATGACAAGAAAAACCAACTGTAATATTTTGACACCTCTTAATTATTAAATAATTATGTTTAGTGAAATAAAAGTTTAAAAATTGTGGTCTGAAGAGTATTTAAAATATGAATGAACCTTCAAGATGGCAGAGGAGTAAGACGTGGAGATCACCTTCCTCCCCACAAATACATCAGAAATACATCTACAAGCGGAACAACTACAGAACACCTACTGAACGCTGGCAGAAGACCTCAGACTTCCCAAAAGGCAAGAAACTCCCCACGTACTTGGGTAGGGCAAAAGAAAAAAGAAAAAACAGAGACAAAAGAATACGGATGGGACCTGCACCTCTGGGAGGGAGCTGTGAAGGAGGAAAAGTTTCCACACACTATGAAGCCCCTTCACTGGTAGAGACAGGGAGCAGTGGGGGAGGGGGGGAGCTTTGGAGACACGGAGGAGAGCACAGCAACAGGGGTGTGAAGGGCAAAGCAGAGAGCATCCCGCACAGATCGGTGCCGAGCAGCACTCACCAGCCTCAGAGGCTTCTCTGCTCACCTGCCAGGGCAGGTGGGGGCTGGGAGCTGAGGCTCGGGCTTCAGAGGTGAGATCCCAGGGAGAGGACTGGGGTTGGCTGTGTGAACACAGCCTGAAGGGGGCTAGTGTGCCACAGCTAGCTGGGAGGGAGTCCAGGAAAATGTCTGGATCTGCCTAAGAGGTAAGACACCACTGTTTCGGGGTGCGCAAGGAGCGGGGATTAATAAAGCACTGCCGAAACGAGTTCCAGAGACGGGCGCGAGCCGCGGCTATCAGCGCGGACCCCAGAGACAGGCATAAGATGCTAAGGCTGCTGCTGCAGCCACCAAGAATCCTGTGTGAAAGCACAAGCCACTGTCCACACTTCCCCTCCCGGGAGGCTTTGCAGCCCACCATTGCCAGGGTCCCGAATTCCAGGGACAACTTCCGCGGGAGAACGCACGGCGCGCCTCAGGCTGGTGCAACATCACGTTCGCCTCTGCTGCGGCAGGCTCGCCCCGCAATCCGTACCCCACCTTCCCCCCGGCCTGAGTGAGCCAGAACCCCCGAAGCAGCTACTCCTTTAACCCTGTACTGCCTGGGTGAAGAAAAGATGCCCTCAGGTGACCTACACGCAGAGGTGGGGCCAAATCCAAAGCTGAGCCCCAGGAGCTGTGCGAACAAAGAAGAAAAAGGGAAATCTATCCCAGCAGTGGAATACCTGAATAGACAATGAATCATCCCAAAATTGAGGCGGTGGACTTTCTGTGATTTTGTCTGTATAGCTTTGCTTATACCATTTGTCCTATGGTTCTGTCTGTACGTCTTTTGTTTTTTTGCTTTTTAGTATAGTTTATAGTGCTTGTTATCATTGATGGATTTCTTTTTTGGTTTGGTTGCTCTATTCTTTCTTTCTTTCTTTTTTGAAATTACTTTTTAATTTTTAATAAAATTTTTATAATTTTTAATAAAATTTTTAATATTTTAATAACTTTATTTTATTTATTTTTTACTTTCTTTCTTTCTTTTTTTCTCCCTTTTGTTCTGAGCCGTGTGGCTGACAGGGTCTTGGTGCTCTGAAGGGTGTCAGGCCTGTGCCTCTGAGGCAGGAGAGCCAAGTTCAGGACATCGGTCCACGAGAGACCCCCCCCCCCGGCACCACCTAATATCAAAAGGCGAAAGCTCTCCCAGAGATCTCCATCTAAACGCTAACACCCAGCTCCACTCAACGACCAGCAAGCTACAGTGCTGGAAACCCTATGCCAAACAACTAGCAAGAGAGGAACATAAACCCACCCATTAGCACACAGCCTTCCTAAAATCATAATAAGGTCACAGACACCCCAAAACACACCACAGGATGCAGTCTTGCCCACCTGAAAGACAAGATGCAGCTTCATCCACCAGAACACAGGCACCACTCCCATCCACCAGGAAGCCTACACAACCCACTGAACCTACCTTAGCCATGGGGGGCAGACACCAAAAACAGCAGGAACTACGAACCTGCAGCCTGCAAAAAGGAGACCCCAAACACAGTAAGTTAAGCAAAATGAGAATACAGAGAAATACACAGCAGATGAAGGAACAAGGAAAAAACCCACCAGACCAAACAAATGAGGAGGAAATAGGCAGTCCACCTGAAAAAGAACTCAGAGTAATCATAGTAAAGATGAGCCAAAAGCTTGGAAATAGAATGGAGAAAATACAATAAACGTTTAACAAGGACCTAGAAGAACTAAAGAGCAAACAAACAATGATGAAGAACACAATAAATGAAATTAAAAATTCTCTGTAAGGAATCAATAGCAGAATAACTGAGGCAGAAGAACAGAAAAGTGACCTGAAAGATAAAATAGTAGAAATAACTACTGCAGAGCAGAATAAAGAAAAAAGAATAAAAAGAATTGAGGACAGTCTCAGAGACCTCTGGGACAACATTAAACACACCAACATTCGAATTATAGGGGTCGCAGAAGACGAAGAGAAAAAGAAAGGGACTGAGAAAATATTTGAGGAGAATACAGTTGAAAACTTCCCTTATATGGGAAAGGAAATAGGCAATCAAGTCCAGGAAGCGCAGACAGTGCCATACAGGAAATATCCAAGGAGAAACATGCCAAGCCACATATTAATCAAACTATCAAAAATTAAATACAAAGAAAAAATATTAAAAGCAGCAACGGAAAACAACAAATAACATACAAGGGAATCCCCATAAGGTTAACAACTGACCTTTCAGCAGAAACTCTGCAAACCAGAAGGGAGTGGCAAGACATATTTAAAATGATGAAAGGGAAAAACCTACAACCAAGATAATTCTACCCAGCAAGGATCTCATTCAGATTCGACGGAGTAATTAAAACCTTTACAGACATGCCAAACTTACGAGAATTCAGCACCACAAAAACAGCTTTACTACAAATGCTAAAGGAAATTCTCTAGATAGGAAACACAAGAGAAGGAAAAAACCTCCAATAACAAACCCAAAAGAATTAAGAAAATGGGAATAGGAACATACATATCAATAACTACCTTAAATGTAAATGAATTAAATACTCCAACCAAAGGACATAGACTGGCTGAATGGATACAAAAACAAGACCCCTATATATGCTGTCTACAAAGGAACCACTTCAGACACATACTAGGGACACATACAGACTGAAAGTGAGGGGATGGAAAAAGATATTCCATGCAAATGGATATCAAAAGAAAGCTGGAACAGCAATTCTCATATCAGACAAAATAGACTTTAAAATAAAGACTATTACAAGAGACAAAGAAGGACACTACATAATGATCAAGGGATCGATCCAAGAAGAGATATAACAATTGTAAATATGTATGTACCTAAAATAGGAGCACCTCAATACATAAGGCAAATGCTAACAGCCATAGAAGGGGAAATCAACAGTAACACAATCATAGGAGGGGACTTTAACACCCCACTTTCACCAAAGGACAGATCATCCAGAATGAAAATAAATAAGGAAACACAAGCTTTAAATGACACATTAAACAAGATGGACTTAATTCATATTTATAGAACATTCCACCCATAAAGAATAGAATACACTTTCTTCTCAAGTGCTCATGGAACATTCTCCAGGACAGGTCATATATTGACCTGTCACAAGTCAAGCCTTGGGAAATGTAAGAAAATTAAAATCGCATCAAGTATCTATTCTGACCATAATGCTACAAGACTAGATATCAATTACAGGAAAAAAAACTGTAAAAAATACAAAAACATGGAGGCTAAACAATATGTTACTAGATAACCAAGAGATCACTGAAGGAATCAAAGAGGAAATCAAAAAATACCTAGAAACAAATGACAATGAAAACACGATGACGCAAAACCTACGGGATGCTGCAAAAGCAGTTGTAAGAGGGAAGTTTATAGCAATACAAGCCTACCTCAAGAAGGAAGAAACAACTCAAATAAACAATCTAACCTTACACGTGAAGCGAATAGGGAAAGAAGAACCAAAAAAACCCCAAAGTTAGCAGAAGGAAAGAAATCATAAAAATCAGATCAGAAATAAATGAAAAACAAATGAAGGAAACGAGAGCAAAAATCAATAAAACTAAAAGCTGGTTCTTTGAGAAGATAAACAAAATTGATAAACCATTAGCCAGACTCATCAACAAAAAAAGGAAGAAGACTCAAATCAATACAATTAGGAATGAAAAAGGAGAAGTAACAACAGACACTGCAGAAATACAATGGATCATGAGAGATCACTACAAGCAACTCTATGCCAATAAAATGGACAACCTGGAAGAAACACACAAATTCTTATAAATGCACAACCTTCTGAGACTGAACCAGGAAGAAATATAAAATATAAAGGCACCAATCAGAAGCACTGAAACAGAGACCGTGATTAAAAATCTTCCAACAAACAAAAGCCCAGGACCAGATGGTTTCACAGGCGAGTTCTATCAAACATTTAGAGAAGAGATAACACCTATCCTGCTCAAACTCTTCCAAAATATAGCAGAGGGAGAAACATTCCCAAACATTCTACGAGGCCACCATCACCCTGATACCAAAACCAGACAAAGATGTCACAAAGAAAGAAAACTACAGGCCAATATCACTGATGAACATAGATGAGAAAATCCTCAACAAAATAATAGCAAACAGAATCCAACAGCACATTAAAAGGATCATACACCATAATCAAGTGGGGTTTATCCCAGGAATGAAAGCATTCTTCAATATATGCAAATCAATCAATGTGATAAACCATATTAACAAATAGAAGGACAAAAACCATATGATCATCTCAATAGATGCAGGAAAAGCTTTCCACAAAACTCAACACCCATTTACGATAAAAACCCTCCAGAAAGTAGGCTTAGAGGGAACTTGCCTCAACATAGTAAAGGCCATATATGACAAACCCACAGCCAACACCGTTTTCAATGGTGAAAAACTGAAACCATTTCCTCTAAGATGAGGAACAAGACAAGGTTGTTCACTCTCACCAATATTATTCAACATAGTTTTGGAAATTCTAACCACAGAAATCAGAGAAGAAAAAGAAATAAAAGGAATCCGAATTGGAAAAGAAGAAGTAAAGCTGTCACTATTTGCAGATGACATGATACTATACATAGAGAATCCTAAAGATGCTACCAGAACACTACTAGAGCTAATCAATGAATTTGGTTATATAGCAGGACACAAAATAAATGAACAGAAATCTCTTGCATTCCTATACACTAATAATGAAAAATCTGAAACACAAATTAAGGAAACACTCCCATTTACCACTGCAACAAAAAGAACAAAATACCTAGGAAAAAATCTACCTAAGGAGACAAAAGACCTTTATGCAGAAAACTGTAAGACACTGATGAAAGAAATTAAACATGAGACAAACAGATGGAGAGATATACCATGTTCTTGGATTGGAAGAATCAACATTGTGAAAATGACACTACTACCCACAGCAATCTACAGACTCAATGCAATACCTATCCAACTACCAACGGCATTTTTCACAGAATTAGAACAAAAAATTTCACAATTTGTATGGAAACACATAAGACCCTGAATAGCCAAAGCAATCTTGAGAAAGAAAAACAGAGCTAGAGGAATTACGCTCCCAGGCCTCAGACTATATTACAAAGGTACAGTAACCAAGACAGTATGGTACTGGCACAAAAACAGAAATATACATCAATGGAACAGGATAGAAAGCCCAGAGAGAAACCCACGCACATATGGTCACCTTATTTTTCATAAAGGAGGCAAGAATATACAATGGAGAAAAGACAGCCTCTTCAATAATGGTGCTGGGAAAACTAGACAGCTACATTTAAAAGAATGAAATTAGAATACTCCCTAACACCATACACAAAAATAAACTCAAAATCGATTAAAGACCTAAATGTAAGACCAGATGCTATAAAACTCTTAGAGGAAAACATAGGCAGAATACTCTATGACATACATCACAGCAATATCCTTTTTGACCCACCTCCTAGAGAAATGGAAATAAAAACAAAAATAAACAAATGGGACTTAATGAAACTTAACAGCTTTTGCACAGCAAAGGAAACCATAAACAAGATGAAAAGACAATCCTGAGAATGGGGGAAAATATTTGCAAATGAAGAAACTGACAAAGGATTAATCTCAAAATATACAAGCAGCTCATGCAGCTCAATATCAAAAAAACAAACAAGCCAATCCCAAAATGGGCAGAAGCCCTAAATAGACATTTCTCCAAAGAAAATATACAGATTGACCACAAACCCATGAAAGAATGCTCAACATCACTAATCATTAGAGAAATGTAAATCAAAAGTGCAATGAGGTATCACCTCACACGGGTCAGAATGGGTCCATCATCAAAAAAATCTACAAACAATAAATGCTGGAGAGGGTGTGGAGAAAAGGGAACACTCTTGTACTGTTGGTGGGAATGTAAATTGATACAGTCACTATGGAGAACAGTATGTAGGGTCCTTAAAAAACTAAAAATAGAACTACCATACGACCCAGCAATCCCACTACTGGGCATATACCCTGAGAAAATCACCATTCAAAAAGAGACATGTACCACAATGTTCTTTGAAGCTCTGTTTACAATAGCCAGGACATGGAAGCATCCTAAGTGTCCAGCGACAGATGAATGGGTAATGAAGATGTGACACATATACACAATGGAATATTACTCAGCTGTAAAGAGAAACGAAATTGAGTTATTCATAGTGAGGTGGATGGACCTAGAGTCTGTCATACAAAGTGAAGTAAGTCAGAAAGAGAAAAACAAATCCCATATGCTAACACATATATATGGAATCTAAAAAAAAAAAAAAGAAAGAAAAAATGGTTCTGAAGAACCTAGGGGCAGGACAGGAATAAATACGCAGACATAGAGAATGGACTTGAGGACACGCGGAGGGGGAAGGGTAAGCTGAGACAAAGAGAGAGTGGCATGGACATATATACACTACCAAATGTAAAATACACAGCTAGTGGGAAGTAGCCACATAGCACAGGGAGATCAGCTCAGTGCTTTGTGACCACCTAGAGGGGTGGGATAGGGAGGGTGGGAGGGAGATGCAAGAGAGAGGAGATATAGGGATATATGTATATGTATAGCTGATTCACTTTGTTATAAAGCAGAAACTAACACACCATTGTAAAGCAATTATACTCCAATAAAGATATTTAAAAATAATAAAAAATAAATAAATAAAATGTGAATGACTGTTTTACACGTGATTCATCACAAAATCATAAAAGTGCAATTCTCCATTTTATATGTTTAAGAATATATTCATGATGCTGACTAAGGTCCTCATATGACCGTGGCTTTGGTCTTGAAACACGTAGAAATTTTTTCTTGAATTTCTATCAAACACAACTACCCAGCTGCCATTAACAAGTGATGTGCAAAGTCAGACAGGGTCAACGCTTGTAGGATTAGGGAAAATTTTCTCCATTTTGTGAAGTGTCGAAGTCATTTATTGAACACCCACTAAATGTAAAACAGGGCAGGATATTAAAATACTGGAAAAATGGACAACATATACTTTAAGTCTTCAAAGAGGTGATACTGACATTAAAACATGTGAAAATAACCAACAAAATGAAGAGTGCTATACTATCATTTTAGATAACAAATATGTGAGTTAAAATACATTTCTATGTGATCAAATATAAGCTGTTATTATTAAGGATTGACAACTATATTTGTATTGAGGAGAACTGTATTGAAGCAGCCTATGAACTTATTAATGGTTTATTGATTGATTGACTTATAGATCTTGGAAAGCAAAAATTTTCTTAAGGTCAAGTTGTAAAGGTAGGAAAGTAAAGACCATGTAGGATTTAGGATTGTGAAGAATTTGAAAGACTTCCTAGGCAGATGAAATAGGGATATATTGGAATATAAGGAAAAGAACTTGTACTCCAGATAAGTGAATGCAGTTGGGTGAATGGATATTTGCTGTATGAAAGAAGTGGGGAGAACTACTGGAAGTGGATTTTGGTGGATTAGAGTATGAGTATCTTGAATGCCAAGCTAGGGGATTGAGATTCCATCTGGCAGGCTGTTTTTGAAGGATGGCATGCCCAGGAAGCCAGGGCTGAGTAGTTCATTGCTAGTCATGGTCAGGGACTCAATCATTCAGCCTGGTTGTCTAATTTTTCTACTGCAGGAAATTCATCTGAAGAAAGGTTGGGTGGAAGACTGTGACGGGCTGAAGACCACTTATCCTTACCCTTACTACTAAAATCACTAAAATGCTAAACCTTTAATGGAACAGCCTTCTGGCTTGACTAGGAACACTACTTCACAAAGAAAGGATGAAACCAAAAGGTTTATCAAACTCAGACCTAGAAGTGGGGAGAATGGTGCGAAGGCTGCAAATAGTCAATACTTTATTACTGAATGGAGAATTAAGGACTCTAGAACTAACCTTTGGAGAAAAGTAAGAGCAGAAAAGATAAGATTTGGAACACTCATTATTATTCCTGTTTTCATATAACAGGGTTTCTTGTCATCCAACTATTCGTTATCTACATCCTAATTTTAAGGTGTCTATAGATTCCAGCCCGTCTAAGTCAGCAAACTGCTCATCCTGTTTCAGAAAATTACTCACTGATGGATTCATAACATAAACATAATACCGTATAATAGAAATAAAATCAACTTTAAAGTGAAATTCTGAATTTTAAAGATATAATATCATGAAGCCATTGTAAATAATACCAGAGATCTGCTGGGTTAAACATACAAAGCCACTGATAAATGAGGATGTGTAGTTAACAATGTAAAAAAGAGATACAATAGAAGTAAAAGAAAAAACAGTTGAGTATCAAATAATTAAGAGAAGGCCTTGGAAAACTGTTGAATTTTTACCAGAATTAGCCTGTTTGAGCTGCTAACATTGCACATGCAGTGAAGGACAGTTTACTGTCCCATAAACCAGTTTTGCTGAAATAATCACTCGAAACAGAATGTAATTCTTTTTTTTAATTGTAGCACTTGTGCTTAATTAAAATTTAACCTAAATTTTACTGGCTATAAGAGAAAATATACTGGATTCGTTTATATAATAACATATTTTGACATAAATTTCAAATGAAAATTATTTTCAAACGTATTTTCAATTACTCTTCAGTCACTATTTACAGATGATTTTAAGTATATGGATTTTTTTTTTTCATGTACAAATCATCCTTGAAAAATAAGGATTCTTTTACTTGAGTAGGACGTATCTTAATCCAGAGATCAGATCTAGGTCCAATAAACAAAATTTTAAAACTTAAAATTTTCTAATAGTAAAAGGCACTTAAAAAGTTAAAACCTCCTAACAGACCAGCATTCTGACTATAGAATCAGCCGATTTATGGGTAGTGAGCATTTTGTTATCAAAATACTCATCCACAGCTGAGTGAGCCTATAGCATGGATACATGGTAGATTTCTGTACCAGAAATTGGATGAGCTTCCAAATGCTAAGATTTCAAGGGCTTAACTGAGACCAGAACAGCATTTTCCAAAGTTGCTAGAAACAGAGAGTCCTTTAAAATGTTCCACTGACAAAGGGTTGTAGAGCCAAATAAAGTTGAAAAACACTTCAGACCAAACTCTACTTAACAGTGAAATTCACAGAGCACATTATAGCTCATTCCACATCTCAAAAGTCCTGCAGTCACGAAACATGTTTAAATTTACTGAACCCAGGATTTCTCAAGTTTATTTTACTACAAAATCCTTTTTCTTACTTTTTTTTTCTTTTTTGTTGACTTCACATTCACTAATGTCCCATGGGAGCATAGGTGATATTCAAAATATTTAACAAACTTCAAGTGAAGGCACTAAACAATCAGAAGGCTGTCTGACTAATTAGACTGACCCTAAAACTAGTGTTCTTTGGATCCCTATTTAGAGGAAAAATCTGGTTTAAAACTGAGATCTTAATTGATAATCTAATGCCATCAATCTGCAAAGTTGCCTTAATTAGTAGGGTTTTTTTTTCTTTTTTTCTGGTTACAGTTGCTGGACTTAAAATGTAGCTGATATAATGTAAATCATTTCAAAAAGGTCAAATGTATGATGTCACATGTTCTCTAGCATCAAATCCATTTCACTAAGTCTAAAATAATCTCTTTCAAGAGACGCAATATTTTTTTAACCCTGGAAGGTTCGGTTCTAACCTTAAAATAACTTAAAGACACTTTTCAAAACTAAACTAAAAATTTAAATAATAAGTAGAAAAAGGCAAGAGCTAAAGTAAGAGACATTTTCACTGGCCATTAAAAAAATTCTCTTCTTAAATCTGATTTTTAAAAATTAATAGAAAAGACTGGCAATTAACTTATTTTCCCTGGTGACTACTGCCTGTTTGGGGTGATACAAACATTCACCTAGATAACTGTGATTTAGGAGTAATAAGAATTATATTTTTGGTCTCTGTCCCAGTTTCTGCCACAGAGTTTCTAAAACCCTTGGGATTTCCTAAGTGATGAGATGATAATGGTGTCTTTTGTTATGTTAACAAGGTGATCTTTGGAAAGCACCTAAGGATGGGAGCAGGCAGCATGTGGAGCCAACCTTGTGATTAGAGGTTGGAATTTTCAGTCCCACCCCCTTGCCCTCAGGGCAGGGAAGAGCCACTCAAGATTGAGCTCAATCGCCCATGGCCAATGAGTTATTCAGTTACACCTGTGTACTGAAGCCTCCATAAACCCCCAAGGACAGGGTTCAGGGAGCCTCCCAGTTGGTGAGCACATGGAGATTTGGGGAGAGTGGGCTCCATGCTTTCTCCCCATACCTCGTCCTATACATGTTCTCTATCTGGCTGTTGCTTTTATCATTTTATAATACACCGGTTAATCTAGTTAATAGAATATTTGTGTGAGTTCTATGAGTCACTTGAGCAAATTAATTAAAGCTAAGAAGGGGGTCGTTGGAGCCTCTGATCTGTGGTACAAGGGTCAGAAGCACAGGTGACAACATATACTTGGTGACTGGCACCTGAAGTGTGTGTGTGCATTCCTGCTGGACTGAGCCCTCAACATGTGAGATCTGATGCTATCTACAGGTAGATAGTGCCAGAATTGAGTTGAATTATAGGACATCCAGCCGTTTGAGCACTGCTACGCTCTCTCATTGGAAATGGGGTGCTCAGGACCACTTAATGCTTTCCAGGCTCTGGCTTCTGTGAATTCATGACAACAGTAACCTCTGAAACATACACATGTACCTTTGCCACAAAACACTTCTGATAGACACATAAGAAATTAATAAAAGTTGCTAAAAAGGGGGGTAAGGGACCTAACGTTGTTTGGATGAGGGGGAAAAATATTCCAGAAGGAATTACGACTACTATTTATCTTTTGATAGTATGTGATTTTTAAATATGTGATCTCATTAGATTTTCCAAATACAAATAAACAAGATAATTATCATTTTTTAAAAAAAAGGCTGAAGAAAATGTAGTTTTATATACTTCAGAAAAAAGAAAATTGAGGGAGGATTTGATTATAGTGTTCAGTAGGCCAAGAAATGTGAATAAATAAAGAATTACTATAAAGGGGCCAGAAAAATGATTTAGGAGACAAGACTTTAGGAGACACTTTCTGATAAGCAGAGCAGTAACTCTTCCCATTTCCTTTGTTTTTGGCCACGAATGGTTAAAGGCTCCTGTGAGAGGGCTACAAGGGGACTAGGGTCCACATCAAGTGCATAGCTTAGATCCTGACACCAACTACTGGAAATTATCCAGGGCCCAGGAAAGAAGTACTGGTAAGCTGCAGTTGCCAGCACGGTGCTTGGTAGATGTAAATATTTGTGGGTCTGCTAAATTAATGGTAAGACTATAATTCATAATATCTTGCACACTAACTAGATTGGTAAGTTTTCAGTGGATGACTTTATTACCATTCCGAACTCAGTTAGATGGAACAGTACTCCTCAATGATTGAGAAATCAATCTTCCTCAATCTTCATGTGTCACCATCTGCAAACATTGCTCTCTCTCACAGATTACCTGCCTTCAGCTATGGATGAGACAGTGAGATGCATTTCATTCTCCTCTTCCTGGACACACAGAACAATGACCTTTTCTAACATCCCTTGGAGGATTTCAACATATGAATTTTGGGGGAGGCAAATGTTAAATCTATAGCAGAGGTACTTTCCCCATAGGATGGGGAAGAGGGAAAGTATGTAAGCACCTGTCATAGGGCCTGGTGTGGAGCAGGTGCCCCATACAGATGTTATTACAAAATATTGAGTATAGTTCCCTGTGCCATAGAGGAGATCCTTCTATCTATTCTATGCCTTCTTTGAATGACCGTAGCACTTGTTGTCTGTATCATTTTTATGTCTGTTGTTGCTTTGTGACTGAAAATGAAAAATTTCTATTTGTCCATTTCCTGGCCCTTACATAAAAATGTGTTCATTTATCTATTTCATATTTATTGACTACATCTTAGACACCGTGTTAACTGCTGGTTCTAGATGTTAGTAAAATATAGACCTTCCTGCTCAAAGGGTCACAGTATTTGTGGGAAAACAAAAAAATGAACAACCTATGTCTCTAAGAGCTTTGTACTTCCCAAAGAGAACACACCTCGTAGGTACAATAAATCCATGTATCGTACGTAAATGTATAAATAGTTAATAGGATTATACACCTGAGATAACTGCTTTTCGATTCTGAGGAAATGATGATTATATTTCACCAGGAGCTCAATATCACTCTGAGAATGAGGGCTTAACCCCCGACTTGACTCACTGCATCGCTTTCCTATATAAAAATACACAAGTCTGTCCATACGCTCTAGAAAAAGGCTTACCTGGCATGAATTTCAGATAGCAAGAAGAAAACTTCAAGAGGTTCAGAGAAGCATCCAGAAGCTCAGATGACTCTCTGGCACTAATACAACTTGCTTGACAGGAAAATAGAGCTGTAAATCTCACAAAATCAGATGATCTTTTAAGCATTTCAAAACCTCCTGCTATTAATTGGAAATCCTAGAAGAATAGCTTCTTTTCAAATGTACTGATAATATGCTTTACAGCTTAATATTCAGAAGCCTATGTTTTGGCTAAGTGAGCTTCAGGAAGGAAGGAAATTTGTGGTTTACCTCCACTTACTTTGGAACCGCTGGTTCCAAACATCTACTTCTATGCACAGTCATCTTATCATCTGTAAAATGCAGGCAACTCTAAGACAACAGAGCTACAGAGATGTTGCACAGCTTCATGTGTCATTGTCTTCATTTGTTTCAGAAAACCAATAACATCTAAGCTACTACTGAAAGAGTGCTATATTATTTGGGGTCATCTAGTGCAGCTCTGTCAAAGTAAAGAAAAGGGACCTAGAATGACTATAATTTTCCCAAGAGGACACAATTATTTTATGGTAAATCTGGGACAAGAACCCTGATCTCTTTGATCCCATTCCACTGTTCTTTCATCGGGTTCTGAACAACCCAGAGAAATAAAGAGAAATAAAACTCCTGTGTGCTGTGTCACTGGTACAGGACATGGCAAGATTGGAATTGGAGCACTACATATTAAGAGGTATCTGAGAAATTCTTCAAACTAATTGAGATATATACCAGGTACATAGAAAACAGTATGTTTTATGAAGATGATTCTGTGCAATGAACAGAACTGGTAACACACACTGCAAGGTGAATTCTCATTTTCTGGCACCTTGAAAACTCCACCTCAACATACACGTTAAAATAAACATTTGAACTGGGTCATATTTAATTCTGCATGCTCTTGTAAGTCAGCAAAATATTCCATATATCATTTAAGTTGTCACTCACTTTTTAACTTGACTTTCAATTTCTAAAAGTCTTTCCAAACATAAAACAGAGGTGGGAAAATGGTACATGGGAAGCTGCAGAGATGAAATAAGCTTATTTCATTAGGCATAAAGATGAATATCCAAACAACTTCTTCATGGCTGAAAGTGTCCAAATCTACTGTCTTCATTTTGTAGTCAAGGCTTCCAGAAAAATATGCTAATGGATTCCTTATTACCCAAATGCCCCATATCAGTTTCAGTAGGTATCATTATATATTATGGAAATTTTTCTCAGTGACAGTGAAAGACATCCTGACTGAACATCCCCCTGCCCATGACACAGAGATGATGGTCTCAAGCTATCTTGAAGGCATTGGAGCCCACACTATCCGTTACTAATATTAATGGAGGATAAAACTTCATATTCTGTTTGCTCTATATTTGTTCAATCACTTCTTCCCTTCATTAAACTGGGTCGCCCATAATTGAGTCTGTAGTGTGTCTATCATTAGAAACTGAACAAAGTTTTATTGGTTTTATTAATGTCATACGTTTCTAGGGAGGGTCTATTCAATAACTAAGTCTAGTTTCACAGTTACAAATAAATTATGATGTAACTTTGAATAAATTAAGCTCATCATAAAGGAAGGATACTGAGAGTTGCTACTACCCCTTCCTTGAGGGGCTCTCGTAAAGCACTAAGTAAAGTAACAGAGGTGTATACGTATGCATATATTTTCAATGATATTTGTACAGACTTAAAAAGAACTCTATGGAATGCATTATAAAAACCTTAATGCTGTGTGTCCCTAGTTCCCAGCTCTCTCATTAAAACTACTTAAATGAACACAATCTTATCTGTTAGGATAGCTATCAGAGTACTCCAAATACTACTTCTTGCAGTACCCTGTCCCGACCATTTGCCATCCTCTTCCCATTAGTCCTCAAGTCAGAAGCCCCAAAGATCTGTTCATTAATTTATGAACACATTTCTTCATCCAGCCAAGAAAATTGATTGATCCCTTACCAAATTTCAGGCACCATTCTTCAGTATGATTTATAGGCATGTTCAGGAAACACAGCAGTGATTAACACAGATGAATATAGTCTCTCTTGAGCTGAGGGGGGAGACAAAAGTAAATAAGCAAATATAAAATCATAAGTATAGGGCTTCCCTGGTGGCGCAGTGGTTGAAAGTCCCCCTGCCAATGCAGGGGACACCGGTTCGTGTCCCAGTCCGGGAAGATGCCACATGCCGCGGAGCGGCTGGGCCTGTGAGCCATGGCCGGCCGCTGAGCCTGCGCGTCCGGAGCCTGTGCTTCGCGTCGGGAGAGGCCACAACAGTGAGAGGCCCGCATATCGCCAAAAAAAAAAAAAGCTATGAAAACAAAACCTATGGATGGAGACCTACATGAAAGATGGAAGAGTATAATAATGGCCAGAGTACATTATTGTGGCAGAAGCAGCAGCCCTTAAGGAGGACAACTTTACAAATTACAAATTGCATTTAAATAGACAGGGAATTGAAAGTGGAGACATTATTTTCTGCAGAAGATGATGGACAGGGGAGAACAAAGAAAATAAAACTGAGGTTGTTAACAAAATACAATGCTAAGCATATAAGTTAGGACTGAGTCCTTAACTTTCATTTTTATTAATGACAGGGTGAGTATAGATTACTGACTACACAGAACCAAGGCTGGGAACACATTTTATATTTATGATCTTTGTGCCTAAAACTAGATTCTCCTGCAATTTAATATGACACTAGGACAATGACTGGCCAAGTTTTAGATTAATCACTCTTACACAAAGATTTTTCATTCATATAATCTCAAACAAATACTGCGTCACCAATTAAGTTCCAGATCCTATGCACTCTGGCTGAAGATATAAATATCTTGCAAGCCCAGCGTCACTTTCCTCTTTCTCTGGTAACAAATCACACTTTCTATTATGACAATGGCCCCAGTTATCGGCCCAGGAATAAACACTTGACTCAGGAAGAGCCAATTAAAGCCCTCCTTTAGAGTTGATCAAGAGCTTTAAGGTTAGAGTATTTCAATCTTATGAAATTTTTGTAAAACAAAATTATTTCAAAATCTACTAATTATTCTTTAAGTTCTAGAAACTGCATTCTGTGACTAAGAGGACAATTTATTTGCCATCGTTTCTGCCCACTTTATGTTTCTGTTATTGTGAGATAAAGGCAGTGGGGAATGGCAAACCAATTCTGATTCATTCAACACATGAGTGCTTCTTAGGTACAAAACACCATTCTGAACATTGTCCGAGGTAAAAAGATAAATAATACCTAGCCCCTTATAATACCTAGCCCCTTACCCTCAAGGATCTTCCAGCTTAGCAAGGGAAATAAAACATGCACACAGATGACTGCAACAAAAAGAAGATAATGATTGCTGCCAGATGTTTGGGGAGAATGAGTAGAGCAAAGAGAGAACACAGAATAAGGCAACATTCAACAGTCAGCCAAGAACTATTTGTTGAGCAATTGCAAGCTGTGACCTGGAAATGGAAGAGAACATAGATCTTCACATGGGCAGGTGAAAAATCAAGTGTTATTACTTGTAACACAGCTCTTCAAATATATTTTTTGGCACCAAGTGCCTACTAAATAGCCTTAAATTAAAAACTAAATAAGGATACAGTCTCTATCAAATATAGCCTGAGGTACTGATGCCTAAATACTAGGATCACAGTATTTGTGTTCCCAAGGATGCCTTTCTATTGCTTTGCTTCTTTCCCCCTTTCCAAATTAGCTAATGCTGCCTTAACAGGATATCTATTTCACTTGTTCCAGCCTTTTTGATCCAATGTATTGAATAGCAGAATAGGTGAGTTACAAGAGGATATTTTGACTTCAAACAACAGAAATAAAATACTATATAATTGAAAAAAAAGAGGCAATCTTTCAGGCACATGTGGATCCAGGAGTTCACATGTTTTAACCAGGTCCCTTTCTCTCTTCCCCACCCCTTCTCTCTGCCTTTTCTCCTCTCTGGTATCTCTCATTAAGGGATTCAAATATTTCCCTGTTTATGTGGGAGTTTCTGGCACAGCTGCGGGCTTATATGCTCGCAGCTCCAGGGCTGGCTGGAAGGGGCGGGCGCATCACAGCATAAGGTTGCACAAGGTGTGCACTTATATAGCAGGGCATCACATCTATGAGTGACGGATGATCACATTGTATACGGGGGTAGCTTCGCATAGTTTTTACATCACTTTTCTTGAACATGGCAGTAAAATGGTATGTTTTTACAAAATCAAATAGTGTAACATTGTCCAAAAGATATACATAAAGCATTTAGAGGAAGGAGGCTCCTTTTTCTTTTAACTCCGGCACGGATTGTCTATTGGACAGTGGTAACCCTATGTCATCACCCTCGTTACTCCAGCAGAAGTCCAGGGATTAGCCCGGCATAACTCTTGTTAGCCTCTATTCCCTTCCTTGAACACTGTAGCCAGAAGGTTTTTTTCCTCCTCAAACCTTAAGTATTGAAACCTGGAGGAGGGGCATGTCTGAAAAGAAAATGATGGACTGGACTCTCCCTAGAAGGAAGATAAATGGGTGGTCAACAAGAAAAAAAATAAAATCCTCTGTACCAGGAAATGTTTGAAGTGTTGTTTGGGTATCAAAAAACGGGTGCCCTACACATAAAGCGACAAAGGATATTGGTCTAAAAAGAACACCATGGCCAAAGGTGCATGGCCTATTTCAACAGAGGATTTGAAAGTTAAAAGTTAACCTGTAAAACATTCAATTCAATGTCATCATTTTACAGATGGGCAAAGTAAAACTCAGGCACAGGAACAGAAGTGCCAAGGTCATACAGGTGGTTGGTGGAAGAGACAACCAACTTCCCAACTTCTGACTTTTTAGGGGTGTGTGTGTGTGTGTGTTGTTTTGTTTATGTGCAAGGACATTTTTCTTTAGTACACTAACATTACAACAGAAAGTATAGTCTTGTTTTGGTTTTCTCTGCGCCCTCAATTCTGTATAAGACAGTTTTGCTGCACTCCAACAGAAAGGCTCAGCAAGAGTAGAGACCACCATAAGCAGTACACGTGGGCAACAAGGGCAGATACATTGCCCTTCCTTGTGTAGGAACTAGGGCCACTTGTTGCTTTAATGGGCCAAGTTTGGGCTGGACCTGCAGGAGGGGACACCTTTGAAAAACAGCTTCCTAACTGCACTACAACCTGCTCTGGCATCCTGATTCCACTCTCCAAACCCCCCAAATCTTCAGCCAGAAAAAACCAAAAAAGAATGGATCACTGGATCACTGGATCGATGGGGAGATTTCTGTCTGCTCCTCCTACTGTCACCTCTTTCTTGCTATTTCCTGCCCGAGGAAACCTGACATCAGCCCAAAAGCATCTCTGGAAATGGGTAGGAGGGAGCCTTACACGTGTCAGCGCCAGAGAAGAAAGTGCGCTCTGCAGAGTTCTCAGTTGTTTCATCTCTTGCGATGAAAGGAAGAAAAGGAGCGAATCCGCCACAGATTTACTGGAGACCAGGGTTACTTCATCCGGCTCCGGCCACAGTAACCCCTGAAGACCAAAGATGCATTTCCATTCCCAGCATTTCTTGTTGGCGTCTTTCCCTACAGGCTAGCCCAGTGCCTGGCCCCGGAGAAGTCTCTGCGTAAAGGTTCTTTAGGTCATAAATCAGGCCCCTGTGTGTATGTGTGTTTTTCTTAGGAAAAACTGGCACAGACGAATTAGCAGTAGAGACTGGGGTCTCCCTACTACCCTTCATGCTTGGCGGCATCACCTTCGACTACCTCGCATTCTCCCGGTGCTGACAGCCCCGGCTCCGGACCTCAGGGTTGCAAGCAGTCAGCCCCAGCTAGAACCGCCCTGTCCGGGGCTGATGCCACCCTGTGCCTAGAATGTGCGTGTGGGTGCAGGCGGGCGAGCGAGCGGCTTCTACAGTGAGACCGAAGCAGGAGCTCAGCCTTCGCCTGCGACCTGCAATCCCCAGATTCCCTGGGGACCTCGAAACTCCCAATCGGAGGTACTCCCCCCCCACAGCCGCCCACCCATTCCCTCCCCCCTTACCTCAGCACGCAGCCCCTCCCTGCGTGATGATGCAAAACCGTGGGGAGGGTGGGCGCTGGGAAGGGTGGGGAGAGCCTGAGAGCGAGCGAGGGTGGGAGGGAGTGGGCGGAGGAGGAGAGGGAGCCGAACGCGCGTTTAAAGCGATAGCCATCCTCGCTCTCTCCCTAGTGCTGGGCTGTTGGAGAGCTCGAGCTGCAAGCCACCGAGCGCGAGCTCGAGCGCGGCGCGCTGGCCGGGGAACCCAAGAGCGCACTGCGCCCCAAGCTGGCAGGCGCCGCGGGACCCCCCCACCCTCGCCGGCTGCCCTTCCCCGGGCGCCCCTACCCTCCTCGCCCGCAGGAGACCCTGGGCTTTCCCGGAGGAGCTCACCCCAAGGGGCCAGGACTCCGGCGAGCCCGCCACCGTCCCCTCGAGTGCCGCCGCCACCACCGCAGCCGCGGGAGCAGCATGGTCCAGCTGGGGAAGCTGCTCCGCGCCCTGACTTTGATGAAGTTTCCCTGCTGCGTGCTGGAGGTGCTCCTGTGCGTGCTGGCGGCGGCGGCGCGCGGCCAGGAGATGTACGCCCCGCACTCCATTCGGATCGAGGGGGACGTCACCCTCGGGGGGCTGTTCCCGGTGCACGCGAAGGGTCCCAGCGGAGTGCCCTGCGGCGACATCAAGAGGGAGAACGGGATCCACAGGCTGGAAGCGATGCTCTACGCCCTGAACCAGATCAACAGCGATCCCAACCCGCTGCCCAACGTGACGCTGGGAGCGCGGATCCTGGACACTTGTTCCAGGGACACTTATGCGCTCGAACAGTCGCTCACTTTCGTCCAGGCGCTCATCCAGAAGGACACCTCCGAAGTGCGCTGCGCCAACGGCGAGCCTCCGGTTTTCGTCAAGCCCGAGAAAGTAGTTGGAGTGATTGGGGCTTCGGGGAGTTCGGTCTCCATCATGGTAGCCAACATCCTGAGGCTTTTCCAGGTAGGGGGGCGCTCCCTCCGGGGCAGAGCGCGCCGTAGCTCCCCGCGCTCTTTATCCTGAAGGCTGGCTTGGACTCCAGGGGTGCGGGGTCTGGTTGGCCTTCGCTCATTTCCACCCTGGAGATCCTGCCGAATCCCTCCCACCTCACCCGAGGAGGTACTTTCCCTGCTTGATTCATTTCCCTTCCATCTCTCCCCTGTCCGCGCTCCACTCTATCCGGCTTGACATTCTGGATTTATGGCCCCATTGACAAGAAACAGTCTCCGAAAAACAAGGCGATGATTTAAATGGGTTTGCATTCGAGTGAAATATGGTTCCAAAACAGGCTTGTAAAAGTGCCGGGCTCCTGTGAGAGCCACTTAGGCGCAAGGAATATGGAAGATGAGAAGACGCCTAGAAACTAGGCATTTCTCAACTCCCCAGCTTCCCTGCCCCAAGCCGCCCGACAAGCTGCAGCTCCCTTGGAAAATTTCGAGAAGAGCTTAGGGAGGCAGTTCTTAAACCGAAGGCTAGGTCTTCACCTACATTTGGACGTGAATTGCCCATTTCGCTCGGGTTGGATTTCCCGACCTGTAACCTGTCTCTGCGAGTGCATGGGGCGGAAGGCGTGGGGACTGTCCTCAAGCGGGGAGAAGCCACCGGCAGACGTGCCCCCAGGTGATTTGCTCTGGGCAGTTGTTTGCACCGTCTAAACTGCCTTTGCGATCCGGCCACTGGCAGGAGCCGGGCGATCAGCTTTCTACTCCTGCCAGCTCAGAGCCCGGAGGTGAGCTCATGCTAACTGCGAAACACAGTCGCTTTTTCTGCACCCACCCTGTGCCCATCCTTTCCCACGACCTCCCTAACGCAGCCCCCAACCCCAGTCCTGGGTTTTGAGGACGATTCTCAGAGCCAGACAAGAAGGCGCCTGGAGGGAGGCAGTAGGGTGCGCTGAGCAAGGCCGGGCGGTCCTCTAGCTCCGGGTGCAGGCGGGCAACGGCGGAAGATGCGAGGACGGCGGATCGGGCCCGCTGAGCGGTGGGCGGTGCTGCAGTGCTCTCTCACAGCCTGCTCTCGCAGCCTCGGCGCCACGGCTCCCGTGCCGCCCTGGGTATAGATGGATGGCTTCTGGATGAAGAAATTGAGTTTCAGGGTCTGCGTGACTATGGGTTCTCTTGTTTCTCTGTCTTTCTTCCTGTGTGTCTCTCTCCTTGTGTCTTTCTCCCTGCTTTTTTTTTTTTTTTGTCTCTCTGTTTTTATGTTCTCCCTTTCAATTTATGCTTCTCTTTTCCTTCTCTACCCCTATCTCCAAGTTTTTTGTTCATCTCTGTCTTGAAGTGATCCTTTCCTAATGCACAGCTCTCTCCCTGCCTGGTAGGACCCAAGCTCAGTTAGTCCCTTCTCCAGATGTTCTGGCTGACCCTTATGCTCCCCGTAGCTAAAAAGTCGGCTCCCTCTCAAGTGCCTTTCCTGAAGCATGTTGGGTTTTCGGAGGGGACTCCTTGTGAGATTCAAGCTGTCACTACATCAGCACCCAGGGCTATGAAGTTTGTGTTTGTGCCAGAAGGAGGGGTGCCTGTCTAAAGCTGCAGCCTGGTATGGCCCCTCTGAGCCTCTGAGCATCCCTAGCACCTGTTGAATATGCCACCTCTAGATGTTTGCAAGGCCAAAAGTGCTTCTGGGCAGCCTTCACTTTGAGGTAATGCTTTCAGGAAGAGCCTGGGTTGTTGTAAGCAAAACCCAGAAGCACTTCCTTTACCTCTGAGCTTAAACTAGAGAACCTGAGGAGGCAGCGCTGCAGGGAGGATGAGATCAGAGGTCACCTGAGAACCACAGGGGCAACTCACAGTATTTTTACTGGACCTCTGGGGGTTGAAGGCACATTTGCTGTTTGACATTTTTAAAATTATTTTGGTGCCTTCACTTGGAGCTTGGGAGCTTGCAGATGGGCCTGCCTGTCGAAAAAAGAGTGAAATCTTAAAGTCAAGAGAGAGCTTGCAGACTAGGCTGAAGGATTGTGTTTGCTGAAAAAGATTCCAGGGGGAGATGATTCCTTCTCTGGTGTGTGGATCTGAGGCACTTGCAAGAAAAGAGAACGCTTGCCTTATGCTTAGTTCCCCCGTTCCCTGGGCTGGGAAGGAAAGGAACTGAATGCCAGCATTAGCAGTGTGCGTTGGGACCAAAACCATTCAGAGAAAACACTGTCATTTTCCTCTAATTTGCAAATTGCCGCTATTAATGTTGGATTGAACAGCTGAGGGAAAAGTGTCCCCAGTTTTCACCTGCATTTATTGAGAAGAGGCTGGTAGTAGGAGGGATGCACCAACTTGTAGCTTGTGCTGCAAGCTGGATATAAGCTTGGTGTGAGCATCCTGGTTAACCACTGCCCATGTTCAAATATACAGAGATAGATTCCCACAATCTCTTCCAGTAGCCTTATTTTTGCGTGTGATCTTAGAAGCTCCTGGCATGTAAGTCCAGTCCCCAGTTTCCCAGCCTCTGTAAACCTGCAAAATGAATAGAGAGAATAGTGGAACACAGACCCATTGTTCAAAGACACAGTCACTTTAGGGAAAGAGGAAAAGAACGGGTAGGTGAATCTTCTCTGGGATTGCAGGGTTCAGCTCAATGAAGACTGTCCTGTATAAAAGAAACTCCTCTAAATGGTTGAATTCTTAGCTCTCCAGAGATTTGAGTTTTCTTTTCCCCAGTCCCTGTGGGTTGCTGTGGGGAATGTGCCAAACCTATCATTTGAGATAAAAATTTATGGTGAGGTAAGCTTCTAGGCTGGGGGAAGGAAGACTTAGTGACTGAAATGAGGGATGCTAAGCACTGGGGGGCAGGAAGGAACAAGGAGCTAGTAATGGATGTAACAAATGCTGCAGCTGCCGGCAAAGCCTGGATTGAAGTTCCTTCCTAAAAATGAGGACCCGGGCAAGAATGACCACTCAGATGTAAACAGTGTCTCTGACGGGGAATTCTCATCTGCCTGCCGGTGGGCCAGAGCTGAGCAAGTCCTTTCTCTCCTCTGTATGCACGCTGAATTGGTTAGTAAGTGACATGTCAGAGGACAGGAATCCTATTCAGTGGATCTTTCAAATCCAGGAGTTTGAGGCTAATGAAATTAGTGTGTGGCCAGGGCTCTGCCAACTAGAAGTAAGTCACTGCAGCCACCCTGCAATGCATTTTCAGCCTGAAGGGAGCATCAGGGAGGAATTTTGGGAGATTTGTTTCTGAGCCTGTACAAAATAATACTCTCCTAATGCTAAGAAAGATTAAATGTAAATTAATATTGACTACGAGTAACATATTTAAAAAATAATCGCCGAGTGGGGGATGGCTTAAAGTGGAGAGATTATATAATATGGTGTCCAAAGAATAAATCTCCTCTGACCACTGTTTCATCGGCTATAAGTAAGATCTATTACAATGGAAAGTAATGGGAACGTTTTTATTCAAGGCTTCTCTGCTATTGACTTGAGAGCAAACACTCTGAGAGTATAAATTACTCTTGCTATGTACTGACTCTGAATGAACAATATTTCATGTGTAGTGACATGGTCTAAGCTATAGACTTGGAATTGAATGGCATCTGTTTCAATTGTTTTGTTCTCTCAAGAGCAACTAGATAGAAAAAAGTGGTCAATTTGACCCTTGTGGGAGCGTGTTGCAAATCTAAACCTGTGTCCCTCATACCATAAATGAAATACATCTGTAAATTTGTAAGTGTTTTCCTTCTGTTCATTGATGCTTGAGTATAATCTCAAACTTTGGGAGCAACATTTTATACCTAAGTACTTGGTTTTCTTCCTTTCTTCTTTCTCTTTCTCCTCTCTCTCTCTCTCTCTCTCTCTCTCTCTCTCTCTCTGTTTCTATCTCTCGCTCTCTCTCTCTTTCTCCATCTTATGTAATTGGATAGAACTGGGCACCTAGGATGATGTGGTGTTACTATAGTGGGATTTTTTTTTAAAAAAAAAAACAACTCTAACTTACCCTTTTAAAAATTTCATAAATACAGGTGTCAGTGCCATTTGGAATAGTCTCTATAACAATTTCTGTCTCCACATTTACTGTGTTTCAGCAAATTTACCTAACAGATGGTGAGTGGGCAATTTTTAAAGGGGCATTTTTTAAAAGAGCGGAGAGGGAAGGAATAGAGACAGGCACATACTATATTTGAAGTTTCCTCCACGTGTATTTTACGTATGTATACCCATACAATTAAGAAGTCTTTGGATGTTTTATCTTCAAGAATAATTCAGATAATGGATTACTTGAATATCATAAACATTTAGGGTTTAACAGATTTGTTACATATAGACGTTGTATCATGGATTTAAAAGACCATAGCCAGCGGGCAGCGGCGGGCGGAGCGACCGAGGGGCGGCGCGGGCTGGGCGGCTGGTGCGGGGGTCCGTGCTTCTTCGCGGTGGAGGGCTGGGGTTCGCCGGAGACGCCGGGTTGCTCCGCGTTGCCAAGTTACCGAGCGCGTGCCCCGCGCCCGCTCTTCCGCCCGGGCCGCCCTCGGCGCCGCCTGAGCCGCGGTGCGGGCTGCGCGGGGCGCCGGTTCCGCGGAAGCCTGGGTCGGGCGCTGCGTGCGGGACTCTCGTCGCTTGTGGACGGGGCGCGAGCGCGCGAGGGACGTAGGGCGCCGACCTGGGCCTACCCGGCGCTCCGGCTCCTCTCAGGGCGCCCGCTCAGGGGCCTCCGGCGCGAGGCCCCCTTTGTGGTCAAGATGGCGGCGCCCCGGCGGGCCGCGCCGAGGTGAGCTGGAGCCGGGGCCGGAGAGGGGCGAGTCTGCCACGCCCAGGACTTGGACCCCGGGCTGGTCTCCCGTTTCCCGGGGAGCGGCGGGTGAGTGGGCGCGGCCGCGCGTAGGTCCCTCTCGTGGGGTGGTCAGCTCTCCGTGCGTCCGCAGACTTCTGTCGTCTGATAGTCAGATCTGGGGTGGCCCAGGTTGGAGGCGAGGGTGCTTGACTGGGGAAACCTGAGGGGTTTAAGGACTCTATTGGGATCGTTTCAGACCCCAGCAAGAAGCTGAGCAAGTTTTCTCCTCTCTTCCCGGCTAAGTTTTCTCCCTTCTCTGAAGGCGCCAGCTTTTCTGAATCACTTTGTTACCCGGGGGGATACAGTTGGTGGTTCTGACCGTGGAACGTAGGACCCGGCGCGGGGAAGCCTGAGCTCGTTCTAGTTACTTTGTTTGCAAAGCACTTGCCTTGTCTTTGGAATCTTTGTGTATGTAACCGACGTTGGGAAGAGCCAGCGTTTTCTCCTCCAAAACACTGCGAGGGGTAACTTTATATGTAAGAAACAAGTGGGCGTTCACATCCATCTCTTTTCCAACCACTGAGTTTTGGTTGTGTTTCCTTTCTTTAAGTTTGTCTCGTTCTGAAGTGATAACAAAAACAAAACAAAACAAAAAAAAGACTATAGCCAATTACACAAAGTATACTCTAGTCTCAGTCCTGCCATTAGTTAGCTTAAGTCATTTAATTTTTCTAGGCCTCATTTTTCTCATGTGTTGTTTTTTCTTTGAAAAAGTATAGTTTCTAGAAGTCTCTAATCTCTGTGTCATAGTTCAGCTTGGAGAAAACCTGTTCTTATCCAAACTCCATGACATTGTATTTCCAGCTCCAACTTTGGACTTTGAGTGAGTTGGGGGCAACTTTTTAAGGATATTTTCACACAGCTTTTTTAGTTAATATCAGTCTAGCTGACTTGTCATACTCAGACTTTCTCCCATATTCTTTTACCAGTGTGTTCCTTAGTCATATATATAAAGACTGTTGTGAGAAAAATGACCTCCTGGGTCAGCTTACTGCATGGTCATCGACACAGGGCAGGGAGTAAGATTCTGTGGATTTTACAGAAGCAGATACAGGTTTCATTATCCATGTCCTCTCCCCTTTCATCTTACAAAAACAGCAGGCTTTTCTTGGAGAACTGCCAGATAATGCCATCCTGCCTCCTCACGGGCCCGGGGATGAGTCGCCCAGGGACTGAACTCCAGTAAAGCAGGTGATTGGCTCATGGGTAGGCATCTGACCTCGGCTAAGGCTATCAGACTCCTCCCCAGGACTTTTGTCTCAGAGAAAAATGGAAGAATTGTCTTTTCTCTCTGGAATTTCTAAGCTGGGGAGATATGACTCTGGGACTCCCAGTGACCATCCAGCACAAGAAGAGACTTTCTGTAAAATAAAGTCTTGCAGAGGTAAGCAGGGCTGAGCGATGGAGAGAGAGCTGGAACCCTGCTGATACTCTGGAACTTCCAGATCCAACTGTATCTGAATATGGCTGCATCCCTGAATTTCTAGTACTTGTTTGTTGAGGTTGTTGTTGTTTGGTTTTTGTTTTTAAATTTCCTTTGACTATTTTGAATTTGTTTTCAGTAATGTGCATTTGAAAGCATCATAGCTGAAAGAGCTAATTTCCTACATTAATGTCAGGTTTGCTGACTGGCATTCCTTAAGTGAAAAGTAATATCCTCTATTTTCTTTAAATAAAATCCTTCTAGCTCAGGTTTGAGATATTCAAAACTCTGCCTCCTACCCGCCTCTTTCCAACATTTACTGTATCACCTTGAAGCATTTGTGACCGCATCTTTCCCATCTAGACGCAGTTGAGAGAGAGAGCAAATACTTCTGATATAAACTGCAACCTATACGCCTCCTACCTGGAAGCTTTAGAACATACTTGATTCTTGTCATTAAAGCAAATCTTTTGTTGTTGTCTCCAGGGCACAGAAGCATTTTCATGGCATAATGGAGTACAAAGTACATTAAGCCTAACTCTACTTCTCACCCTCTTTTACTTTAAATAGGCAGAAAAGAACAATCTCAAACACATTTTCCCAACAAATAAAATACATATACGATTATGTTTAGAAGACATTTATGCAACATATAGTTAGACTAATTAATTAATGGACCTCTCGCCAATTGGCACAGTAAATATATATGTTCAATGTGCTTAATTAAAAAGAAGACAACATATTTTTACAGGTTAATTATCTGAGAAGAGTATTGTGCCAGCACACTTGATACTACAGTATTTCATGTTTGACAGGTAATCTTCTTTCAATTATATTTACTGCTAAATGTTTCTTGGATCAAGCTATTAAATTATAAGGTCAAAAGTAAAATGATATGAAATTACAATGATAAAGGGACACATATCCCACTTTATGAGAATAGAAGTTCTAATTCCTTTTCAATACTACTAGTAGTGACCACAGTACTAATTTGAGCCCTTACTATGAGCCACTGTGCCCATATACATTTAGTTCTTACAGTAGTTCTGCAAAGGGCATATAATAATCCACACTGTAAAGCTGAAGAAAGTGATTCTCATAGCTGAAAGTCACATAGCTGGTGAGTGGCAAAGTCTAGATTCAAACTTAGAGTCGTCTGACAATGCCCAGGTTGTTGACCACTATGTACACTGCTCAATTGTTGCACCAGTAAAGAAGTGCTTGAAATAATTATAGATTTGCCTACCCTGAAACTGCAGTGATTTAAAGACATCAAAGTTGCCAGTTGCTTAACCACATCTACTTACTGTAAGAAATTACATTTTATTTCATTTCTAAAACAAGATTAATTCTGCAGGCCCATAGAAACTTGAGCACACAAATCCTACCTGCAAATGAAAGATGCTTGTTTTCCATTATTCAACAGATGGCCCTGTACAGAGGCAATAAATATATAGTAGAATTTTCATTCAAATAAATGAGAAGAGAGGTTTCTTCTTGTCCTGATTCAGTGCCCATCATTATGGATTATGATGGCTCTTCCCAAACTTTACTTCATTCACTCCACTCTTTCTACAAAACTCCAGTAATGGAATCCATCATTCAGATATATGTGCAAAGCGAAAGGACTGTATTAATACAGTTGCTGAAAGTCACGTTGATAGAGCACAGGAAATACATCCTAATAAATGCAGCATTAATGTGTGTGGGCCTTGGAGTGAGGGGTAGAAGAATTTTCAGTTTAATGGAATATTTTGCCTCTTGCTATGAAAGTGTGGCTTAATAGTCTTGTAATTGGTCATTTACAGAATCCTCCATCTCTGGGTTTCATGCTTTCTTTACTCTGCAGCTATTGATTCCTTCTCTTGTTCTGGATGGAGGATAGCAACGAAGCCACTTCAAAGGGCTCAGCCTGCCTTTTTGTGTTATTGTTTAGATGAAGATATTTCCATTTATTAAAGCACACTATTTAAACATTTTTATCATGTTTCAAACTTGACTGTGTTCTGAAGGTATGAGCACAGGCAGACATAATGGGGGATGTTTTCCAGGAGAGAACATACCCTTATCAAAGGAATTATCAGAATTTTCATGTATGGATTGAGAATCAAATTCTGGAGTTAGACCTGAATTTAAATTCATACTCACAACTTATTACCAGTCTCATCTTGATCAAATGGTTACCACACTTCTCATCAATTTCCTTATCTTTGAAAGCGGAATAAGAGAAGTATGCCTGGTGGAGTTACACATAAAGCTCATCTGATAGAATATTCATAAGGATTTTGCACAAACTATACATGGAAATATTTTAGCACCGAGTTTAGCATGCGATTCGTCTTCAATACATTTAAGAGCTATTATTTTATTATTATTGTGCTATCATTAAATATCACTATTACCTAAATGTCATTATTGCTAAAATTGCTGTAAAACTACCGCAATAACCCATGATGAATTCCCCTCTTCTGTTTCCTTTGTTTAAATGGAGAATATATATATAAATCTAGACAGAGAACACTTTAGTGATCCTATTCAGTGGAGTGAGAATTTCCATGGCACTGATTAAAACAAATCCTGAATTGCATGGACTTAAGATAGCAGAGAAGGGCTTCCCTAGTGGCGCAGTGGTTGAGAGTCCACCTGCCGATGCAGGGGACATGGGTTCGTGACCCAGTCCGGGAAGATCCCATATGCCGCGGAGCGGCTGGGCCTGTGAGCCATGGCTGCTGAGTCTGCGCGTCCGGAGCCTGTGCTCCGCAACGGGAGAGGCCGCAGCAGTGAGAGACCCGCGTACCGCAAAGAAAAAAAAAAAAAAGATAGCAGAGCGGCTAAGAGATTTGAAGTTAGACATCCCCAAGTGTGAATTCTACTGTGACCCTCTTCTAGCACTAGAACCTTGAGGAAGTTGCTTAAACTTTCTGAGCTTTACTACTACTTTCCTCATCTGTATCTTTTTCAGGACTGTTTATCAAGCATCTTCCTGTTCTCTATGCTTGGACGTATCAATGAATAAATTAGACAAGAGCCTTTGCCTGCGTGCTCCTTCTTGCATGCTTTCTCCCTCCTTACACTCTCGTGTGGAAACGGATGTTATAAATAAATTCTATGCTTTGTCACAGGTTGATGGGCGCTACGGGATAAGGAAAAGGATGTGAAGCTCACTGAAGAGGCTTGGGTTGGGAGTGCTGGAGGAGTGTACAGGTAGGTTCTGATTTTAAATAGGGTAGTCAGGGTGGATTTTATAAGTTGACATTTGAGCAAAGACTTGAAGTGAGGGAGTTGTCAGAATGTATGATGGGGAGACCACTCCCTGGGAGCAAGAATAACCAGTCCCAAAACTCTAAGGCAGAAATATGCCGGGCAGCTTGGAGGAATATCAAGGAGGCCACCCTGGCTGACTTAGCCAGTGGGGAGGAAGAGACAGCAGGAGGGCTGGAGGTCGGATATGTGATGGGATGGATTGGGTAAGTCCTGGGAGGCCATCACATGCATTGTGTCTTTTACTCTAAATGTAGGCAGCCAGGGGCAGGATTTTAGCCAAGGTGTGGCATGAACTGTCTCTTGTTTGAAAAGCGTAACTCTATCTGTGGCCTTGAGGATGTGGGGAGAGAGTGGAGTCAGGGAGAATCTCGGGAGGTGGCTACAGGATCCTCGAGGTCTATGTTCGTGGCCTGCACCAGGCTGCTAGCGGCTGGTAATTCTCAGAAGTGGCACATTGGGAAGGTTGTGACAGCATTTCGTGGTAGATTGAAAGCAAGAATGGAAAGGAAGAGGGGGTCAAGGGTGAATTCGAGATTTAGGGCCTGGGGAACTGGAAAGGTGTGGTTACTGTCACCTAAGATGGAAAAAGTTTGGGGTAGAGCATGTTTGGGGGATTAAAGACCAGTTTTGGAGGTATAAGATTTGAGATGTTTTCGTGACGTCCAAGTAGAGATGCTGAGTACACAGTTGGATACACAAGTCTGCAGTTCTGAAGAAAGGTCTAAACTAGAGATACACTTTAATACAATGGAGATATTAAGAATAATTACATGGAAGCGCTGTTTTAAAGATAAAATGAAGTAATGCAGTTAGCACTCTGTCTTCTCAAAACATTTAATAACTGTTAGCTAAAATAATTACCTGAAATGAAAAAATACCTATAGTTTGTTTTGTTGTTTGCAGTAAAAGTGAATAAAATGTCACAATTATTTTAATAGTATTTGTGACACAGTAGTTTTAGTTAAGACACCATGACTACAAACATTTACAATAAACATTTCAGTCTCCTACTTTTCACTCTGATAGGGTACTTGGAACCATATTTTGTAAGGTTTAAGTTAGTTGTCATAGGGTACCTCTTTAATTAGAAGTAATTCTGAACTGTCTAGTTCCATGCAGTTTTATATACATATATGTATAATTATTATTTTGTGATTTATCAAACTCAGTTGAAAATTTGCATCACAGATATACATTAGAATTTAAGCGTTTACCCAGGTATTCAAGGAAAAAAATGTACTTGTCTTGTAATTTCCATAGGGGTACTTACTTGCACATCTTCCCTTCACTTTGCAATTGAAAACATGGCAGGGGAAATATTATCTTACTGGTCTTTGAGTTCCCCTTAGCTATCTGCAAGTCCTTAAACAGCCTTTGTGGCTTAACCAAAATTCTCTTCCATCTTCATTCCGCTAACAGATATTGGTCTAAGCATGTACTTATACTAAAAAATGCATGACCACGTTGTCTCTACACATCTGTAATTTTATGTTAACACTATCATTATGTAAGCTATACTTTAATTGTAATAGATTTTATGTCAACACACATCCATTTCTAGTGTTCATCTGGTGTTCAGGGGGAGAGCAGCATGTCGTAAATTTTATCAAAATATAACATCTGAAGAATAGAACAGAGGGTAATTGTGTAATTCTGTATTCACTCTAATTAAGTTCAGTGGAGTTGGCATAATAGAATTAAGATGAAAAAAAAAAAAGACTTTGAGGTACCTTGGCTCCCTCTCCTAACACACCCTTTTCGTATCCGAGAGCAGAGACTCAGCACCTTTCTGTACAGAAATGGAGACAGGAAGAGGCCAGAGGATGAATGACAGGCACGAATGAGGTGGAACTTTGAAGAGCAACATGGAAATGAAATACTTCTTTTGTATTTGGTAGGTGGGGAAAATGTACCAGCGTGTATGCCTACTGGGACCATGTTTTCCAGAACAGTTAAGCCCGGTGTCAACTATGCTGTCCCACCTTCCTCGTAAGTAGGAACATACTGTTACTTGAATCTTTGCTTCCTGTTTCTTGATACCTGGTTGAGAAGATTATCTCAGGAACTGCATCTTGTTAGCAAATACACTGTTTTGAAATGATTGACACTCACTGAAGAGTGGCAACTCCAAGCTTGCTCTCTCTTGATCTTGGACTATTTAAGTCTGGAGTGCAGGAGTGGGTTATGGGGAAAGACCATTGGAATTCTTATGTCTTCAGCATAATGGTTATAGCATAATGGTTAGGAGTGTAGGTGCTGGTTCAAATCTCTGCTTTCCACTTGCTAACCATATGAGCTTGGGCAATTTACCTGATTACCTGAACCTCAATACTCCTGCCTATAAAATGATGTTAATAATATTTCATCCCCATAGACTTGTTTTCAATGTTAAAATGAAGTCACTTACACCAAGCACTTAATACAATGCCTAGAGCATAGTAAAGTCTATTATTATTACTATTACTACTACTACTACTATTATTATTATTACTATCACGATGCCAGGTGCTGTTTTTCCTATGCCTTATTCCATTATCTTCTGCCCTGTCCCCCCATTTCTGTCTTGTTTCTGTACAAGGGTAGGTTTGTCACAGAGCATTTTTTTTCCCTAGTGTCTGACTCTTAGTCATCAAGGTGACTGGTCCACGACCCGGCATTCATTGCTACTCGTTGAAGCAACCCATTTTGAGAAGGGGAGTTGGATATTGATGCCAAGTTGGGTCAAGGAGAGAGAATTTTCTCTCTTCTGCACTCAGCTAAGTGAAATATTCAGGCCTCAGAAGGAGAATCAGGCAAAGGGCAACATGCTTAATTTCATACCTTAGTGATTAAGAACAAGTCAGACAGGCTGGATTTGAACTCATTTCCGTCATGTACTGACAACGGGATCTTAGGTGCTTTTGTAACCCGTCCTGTTACATACAGGAATTCCATAATTCCTGTTATGGAATGGGGCTTGGTGATAGAAGCCTGGTTTGTCCTCCACTGATAAAACTAAGACATACTCATATGAGTTTATAGGCATCTTGAAGCCGTGGGATAGTAACACACATGAATCTTACCATTTTTGCCTGGGATTAATGATATAAAGGCTTTGGATTTGGGTATGGAAAATGGGTACAATTATGGGTGTGTTGGTTCTACATATATATGGACATCACGTGTCATCAGCCTGCAGCTACCTGCCATTCCTCACTACTCCTTCTTTTCACAAACCAAACAAGTACCTTCTTATCTCTCCTGTGGATAAGCTCTTGACAGTGGCACTAGGGCCTCCCTCAATAAGTACATCATTGGCTAAACCAGTGGTTTCTCAGATATGCTCATTGAACAACCCTTAAGGTGGATTGACATTCCACTGCCTAGAATAGAATATGGTGTTCTTTAGGAATCGGGGGGAAAAAATAGGCCACCAGATGTACTTTCTTTAATTTAAATTGTATATCTATCTATCTATCTATCTATATATATATGAACAATTGTTATATATGTGTATGTATACTTGTTCATATATATGAATGATTTAAAATTGAAGAGATATATATATATATATATACACACACATATATATATATGTATATTTAAATTTTGGCTTCTGTTAGCAAGTAGTAAATTAAATTATTAGCAGATCCATACTGCAGGGAAATAACCAATCAGATTTCGTTCAGTTGCTCGCTTTTTTGTAGATTTATGGTTGTGATTTTATATCTGCAGGTATGTTTGCTGAAGAAAATATTTCTACCACTTTACACAAAATTAAATTCATTTAATACCAATGTGGCATGTCTCAAATGTCTTAATACAGTTTTAATCTTTAATCGCATCAGAAGTATGAAATTAGAAACATACCCCAAAATCATTTGAAGATATAATTACTTTCATTTCCCTTATACTTTTGAGACTTTTGAAAAATAAGTATTTAGTTGTACTTATCTGTTTCTGTCTCTCTAAGGATAGCACACACTGAAACACAATTCTTTTTAAAAGTCAATATTAAAAATATATTGTCCAAGATGATCAAAACTAAGGAAGTGGCAAAGAAATTCAAAAATTTAAACTTTCAAAGGGTGCTTTTTTTGTGAATGTGTAGTACTTGTTCTTCTGAAGGAATTAATCTTTTTAAAAATTTAATTAACTTATTTTTTATTGAAGTATACTTGGTTTACAGCGTTGTGTTAATTACTGCTGTACAGCAAAGTGACTCTGTTATACATATGTATATACATTCTTTTTCATATTCTTTTCCATTATGGTTTATCACAGGATATTGAATATAGTTCCCTGTGCTATATAGTAGGACCTTGTTGTTTAGCCAATCTATATATACCAGTTTGCATCTGCTAATCCCAAACTCCCAGTTCATCCCTCTCCCACCTGCTTCCCCCTTGGCAGCCACCAGTCTATTCTCTATGTCTCTGATTCTGTTTCATAGATAGGTTCATTTGTGTCATATTTTAGATTCCACATATAAGTGGTATTTGGTATCATGGTATTTGGTATCATGGTATTTGTCTTTCTCTTTCTGACTTACTTTGCTTAGTATGATAATCTCTAGCTGCATCCATGTTGCTGCTGCAAATGGCATTATTTCATTCTTTTTTTTATGGCTGAGTAGTATTTCATTGTATATACATACCACATCGTCTTTATCCATTCATCTGTTGATGGACATTTAGGTTGTTTCCATGTCTTCGCTATTGTGAATATTGCTGCTGTGAAGATCAGGGTGAATGTGTCTTTTTGAATTATAGTTTGGTCTGGATATACGCCCAGGAGTGGGATTGCTGGATCATATGGTAGGTCTATTTTTAGTTTTCTGAGGAACCTCCATACTGTTTTCCACAGTGGCTGCACCAACTTACATTCCCACCAACAGTGTTGTAGGAGGGTTCCCTTTTCTCCACACCCTTTCCAGCATATGTTATTTGTAGACTTTTTAATGATGGCCATTCTGACTGGTGTGAGGTGGTACCTCATGGTAGTTTTGATTTGCATTTCTTTAATAATTGGCAGTGTTGAGCATCTTTTCATGTGCCTATTGGCCATCTGTATTTCTTCTTTGGAGAAATGTCTCTTTAAGTCTTCTGCCTATTTTTTTGATTGGGTTGTTTGCTTTTATTGTCATCAAGTTGTATGAGCTGTTTGTATATTTTGGAAATTAAGCCCTTGCTGGTCGCATCATTTGCAAATATTTTCTCCCATTCTGTAGGTTGTCTTTTCATTTTGTTTATGGTTTCCTTTGCTGTGCAAAAGCTTGTAAGTTTGATTCGGTCCCCTTTGTTAATTTTCATTTTTATTTCTATTGTCTTGGGAGACTGACCTAAGAAAACATTGGTATGATTTATGTCAGAGAATATTTTGCCTGTGTTCTCTTCTAGAAGTTTTATGGTGTCATGTCTTATGTTTAAGTCTTTAAGACATTTTGAGTTTATTTTCGTGTATGGTGAAAGGATGTGTTCTAACTTCACTGGTTTATATAAGGCTGTCCAACTTTACCAACACCACTTGCGGAAGAGACTGTCTCTTTCCTATTATATATTCTTGCCTCCTTTGTCAAAGATTAATTGTCAAAGATTAACTGAGGTGTGTGGGTTTATTTCTGGGCTCTGTATTCTGTTCCATTGATCCATATGTCTGTTTTTGTGCCAATACCACGCTGTTTTGATTACTGTGACTTTGGAGTACTATCTGAGTCTGGGGTGGCTATGCCTCCAACGTTGTTCTTTTTCTTCAGGATTGCTTTGGCAATTGTGGGTCTTTTATGGTTCTGTATGAATTTTAGGATTATTTGTTCTAATTGCGTGAAAAATGTCATGGGTAATTTGATAGGGATCACATTAAATCTGTAGATTGCTTTGGGTAGTATGAGCATTTTAACAATACTAATTCCTCCAACCCAAGAACATGAGATGTCTTTCCATTTCTTTGAATCATCTTCACTTTCCTTTATTAATGTCTTACAGTTCTCAGTGTATAAGTCTTTTGCCTTCTTGGTGAGGTTTATTCCTAAGTATTTTATTTTGAGGGTTGTGATTTTAAAAGGCATTGTTTTTTTACATTCCCTTTCCGATATTTCATTGTTGGTATAAAGAAATGCAACCAATTTCTGTATGTTAATCTTGTATTCTGCTACCTTGCTGAATTCGTTTATCAGTTGTAGTAGTTTTCATGTAGAGTCCTTAGGGTTTTCTATATATAGTATCATATCATCTGCATCTAATGACAATTTTACCACTTCCTGAAGGAATTAATCTTGAAGTTCTACTAGGACTTTTGGGATACCTGTTTTAATGAGCCACTACTTCCTGCCTGAGATTGCACTATGCACCAGAGATTCTAGAATTAGCATAATAAAACTAATAATGCAAACAACAGCAACAAATCTTCACAAACCTTCCTTGCAAGGAAGTAAAGTCCACTGGAAAAACAGACAAGTGAAACACACATTCAAAATGGCAGTGATTCTCAAACATTTATGTGCTGAAAAATCATGACAAGCATTATAACCAGTAACCAGTAACCAATTACTAGAGCCCTTCTCCAGCTGGTCAGGTGTAAGGTCCTGTAACTCTATTTTTGGTGAATGCCTCCAGGAGAGTCTGAGACAGATGTTCTCAGTTGTCGTCAACCTTTAGTGTGCATCAGATTTGCCTGAGAATATTGTTAAAACACAGATTGCTGGGCTCCAGTGCCAGAGTTCTAACCAGTTCCCAGGTGTGGCTGATATTGCTGGCCCAGGGACCACATTTTGAGAACCACCTTTCAAAACTCTGCAGTATGCGGTTGTGTGTGTTGTGAATGAGAAGGGCCCAGAGAACCAAAGGAGGGCAAAGGGACTCTGCCCTAAATTAATCAAAGGTAACAATAGCAGCTAGAATTGATTGACCCAAGAAAAAATTATAAGAACTTTACCTGCATTTGCTCATTTAAATCCTTTCAGTAAGGTACATAGGTGCTACTTAGTGTTCCTCTTTTACAGGGGTGTCCAGAGAAGGTAACTACTTTGCCCACGTCCTAAACTGGTAAGTAACAGATTAAGAATTCAAGTCTAGGAAGTCTGATTCCAGAGCCCACACCTCTACCCTTTCTGCATGTAGAGAGGAGTAAAGGGTTGTCAGTGAAGCCTTCCTGGGGCCCCTGGCCTCTGAGTGTAGATAGAAGGATGAGTGGACATAAAGATCATTATTTGTGTGTGGTGGGGGTAGGGGAGGAAGTATCAGGGCTTCCAGAAGAGCCCGCCCTCCCATACATCTGCTATAAGCAAGTCTGATGATCAGGAGTCCGGAACATGAGTATGACTATGGGATACTGAGAAGGGTTCTAGAACCCTGAGGTTAGAGTTCTGGATCAGTTAGTAGGTAACAGAAAGTGAATGAGTGATTTACCTTACTTTCCACGGGTAGCAGGAAGTTTGGAGATAGTCCCTCTAGCGTTAGTCCAGCTGCTGAAGGGCATCACCAGGGGACTGGGTTGCTTCGCTCTTCCAGCTTCCACATCTCTAGCATGTCCACATAGCTTCAAAGTGACCCCAGAATCTCCAATAGTGTTCCAACAATTTGGGCAGGAAGAAAGAAGAGGAAAAAAAAAAGAAATTAAGTAAGAAAAAAAAGGCAGTGTCTAACTCAGAGAGCAAATTTTTTACCACAGATGGTCAGCAGACTTGCACTTAGATCTCATCAGCTTGGATTTTAAACTGGCCACCTTAGCCTTAAGTTTAATGGGGTCTCCTAAACCAGGGCTCTGATAGTAAGGAATAAGGAGAGAGTGGTACTGATTAGCAGTGCCTGCTGTCCCAAACAAATATTATCCCCAAACTATTTTTTTTATCCTATATTTTACTTTAAAGAATGGAGGGGAAACATTATGTATCTGTAAATAGCCTTTTAGAAAGGGTACAATTATATAGTTATACAACCCCCTAGAGGGCTCCTTTCTTCTAAAATCTCTTTAAAAACTGTTCAAGGTTAAGGACATTTTTATCTTAATTTAGTAACTTGCAGTCGATTATCTTGGAATGACATCCTCTCTCTGCAGATGTTCTGTCAGGCTTTAGAAAATTCTAGAAGTTGACAGAGAAGTGTTATGGTACATGTATTTGCAATATGCACGTCTTTGAAATGAAATCCATTTAGGGACCAAAAGGCATTTCATGTCTTTGCTATACATTTTCACATATTTGCCTTTCCAGAATTCCTTTGAGCAAATCTGTTAGATGTAACCCATCCGTTTCTCCCATCTGAATTCTTTATTACTAAACATTCTTCAGTAAGCTCTCACTCCCCTCTGTCAAAGGCGTTTCTCTGGGTCCTCACCCTTCTCATCTCATATGTGAATGCGTATCTTAAACTGAAGCAACAGTCTGCTATGACTTCTCCATAACTTGAAGAACCCGTCTTTGTGGGAAAAAAAGTAGACTTACTAACTTAAAAGGTAAAATGCGCGCAATGTTTCTGAGAATTAAAAACTAAGATAAAAACATAAGCAATGGAAAAAACTTACAGTGGATCCTTTTCAAAGACTAGTTTACAGAGAAGGCAACTGAGGTTTAAAGAAAAAATGCGTTAGTTAAACACTAAATAATAAACCTTAAACCTCAGTGGAGCAACACATGGACAGTTCATTTCTCACTCACTCAGGAGTGTAGTATGGACTTTGGTGGTCTGAGGGTCAGTTTTCTGCTCAGTTATTCAGGGACCCACCACCTTCATCAAGTGGCTCTACGTTTGTCCTAAAAAGGAAAGGAGAGAGGAAGCTGCAAGCTACAATTATCAACTCGTTATCCTTCAGACATAAACTCTTCAGGTCACCTCTGGTCACATTCTTTGGGATAGAACCATACCCAGATGCAAGTGGAAATGGAGAATGTTGTTCCTATCTTGGTCCTAGTGATGCCTCTACAGGCTGGAGGAGCTAATTAAAGTGTAGTCAACAGCTCGTTGTTTCTGCCACAATGAGTGATTAGCCTAAGACTGTGGATTAATTATGTGTGTGTGTCACATATACATATAATACACACAAACATATATATGTGTGTCTATATATACATTTTTTAGCGTGAGTTGACACATGGGGCTTCTGCCGTATCAAAAGAGTACAAACTGCCTCTTGTTGCTTTTTCTTAATTGAAGTTGACTACTACTATCTATTTCCCTTCATTTTGCTACCTCCCCCCCGCCTTTCAGTATTATATGAAAATTCTGAAAGAAATAATTTCAAAGTTTCCAGTGCTTTTAAAGGTAATAGAATACTCAGACCTTAACAATTTTCCTGTGTGAAACTTTTGCCAGACTAAAATAGTTAACTTATGAAAAGTAAATTTAGATTGATACAAAAGAGAAAATAAGCTGATTTTTTTGTTTTTTTTGTTTTTTATAGAAATACCCTGAGCCAAGGTGGAAAATAAATGGAAAACTGGAGGAATTTAGATCCTTTTGTTGTAAATTTAAATATTTTTAATTGTAAAAATAATACAGGTTCATTGCAGAAACTCCAAAATTGAAAGGATTTAAAGAAAAAAGGAAAAATAACTCAAAATCCCATTTCTGATAAGTCATCTCTGTAACATTTTTGAGGGTGTCTTTTGAAACTTTTTTGTGATGAGGTGCATATAAATACAATGCAAGTATAAAATACCTTTAATTATTATATCAAACTACAAAACAGTTCTATAACATTTTTATTTAGTAATATAAGTATGATTACTCATCACCTAATAAAAATCTGCAGCATCATTTTTAATGGTTGAACAGCATTCTATTATTTATTTAACCAGTCCCTACTGTTCAACATTTAGATTATTCCTGTTTTGCTTTGCTAAACAATGAGACAAGCATCCTTGTTCATATGTCTTTGAGCATTTGTTTATTTCCTTAGAATGGACTTCTAGAACTTGAATGGCTGGTTGTCAGTTCTGGTACACACTGACATATTGTCTTCCAGAAAGGTTACCGTGCTTTTTATTTCTACCAAGAATTTAACATCCAGTGTGGTTTCTTACACACACTCATCAGTACCAACATTATCAATATCAATACCAGTATTACTAAGTTTTTTAGAACTTTGTCATTCTAGTCAGTAAAATATGACACCTGAATTATTTTATTTGTATTTCTTTGATTAATAATAGCAAGGTTGAACATATTTTCATATCTTTATTGGCTGTTAATACTTTTTAGTTTGTGACTTTATGACATCCATTTTTCATCGATGTATAACAACCTTTTATATCTCAATGTGTTTATTTTGTTTGTTGTCAATGCAATTTTTTTCTCTTCATTTATTAATTTTTATTTTGTGTGTGTTGAACTTCTTTAATACTGTCAAGTCTATTCAAAAACCCTTTAATGAACACAACAAATGTGGAAAATCAGTCATTCTCCTGCATTTTGTAATCAATTTATTTCCTTTTGGGCAGTATGGAAATGTAAGTTCTTATTTCATCTTATGGTTGGAAAGAATGTATTCCCTCGGAAAGGGATCATAGTCTCCATGATGCAGTAATGGGAGATTTTATAGGGTAGGCAGGGTCTACAGAAGAAAAAACCCTAAATCACACTCCATTGGTGGTTGCCTTATTTATTAAAATGGCATTTGAGGTTGTGTGACTGCCATCAGGTAAGCAAAATTAATTTTTAGCATGAAATACTCCTATCAGCAAGAACAGCCTAGGATAGGCTAGCAGTAAGAAGTGAGGGGTTATGGGATTGGGGCATAGCCTCTGTTTCCTCCAATGCAGCTGGAAATTTAAACTCTGGGGCTCCTGCTTGATCCAGTCAGCCCAGCTAGTATGTGTTGCCAGGTAGGGTGAATAGACTCAGAAGTACAAGAGCTCATCCTTGGTCCCCTCTGGAAATGAGCAGAGAATACTGTGTCAAGCAGAGGTGATCAGTCCATGGTCTGGAGACTTGGATCTCCTCACATAGTCCTTAAAGTCAGGGTGAGACAAAATGCCAATACAAATTATATTGATGACAGTATCAATGAGGTGACATTGAGTCCTTTGACCCAACGTGTGTCTGCAGTGTGCCATCCATTAGTAAATGGGCAAAGCCATTTGACAGATCTATCTGATACAGTGAATGAATCTGACACTCACATTTTGAAAAACTGAAACTGTATCCATTTGTCAAGAACAGTGGCTACTTGTTCTGCTTTATTCCCCCTGGTAGAACTAGGTAACATTGCAGGCAGTAAGACGTTCCGGCATTTCACCCTGGAGTAGCCCCAAAACTGAAGAAGCTGTCTTATCAGTAGTTAGCTCCTTGTCACCAAGAATATTAAAGTAGATTTGTATGATTAGCAAATTAAAGAGACTGTAGTGCCTACCACTACTGTATTCACTAAGGCACCCAAGTTATTCTGAAGAAATCCTAATAATACATTAGGACCGTTTTGAATATTTTTATTTGATTAGCTGTACTCTTCTAGGTATAACATCCATCACCATTTTGACCACTGAAACTTGGCCTTCTTTTCTTACAGCCTAGCCCTGTGGTCTTGGGCTAATCAGTAACCTGCTTAGATACAATTTTCTTCTCTATGAAATAGAAACAATATTATATGCTTTGAAGGACTGCAGGAAGATGAGCTGTAATGTTTATCAAGTGCCTAGTAAGTAGCCTGGCCCATAATAAATACTTGGCTAATTGTAGATGTTAGTTTCATTTTTAGTTTTATTTCCAAACATTGCTCTTTACTTTTGGAACTCTAAAATTTGTTTTGAGAGTGGAGGACTTGTTTGGATTCCTCCAACACTCTCTGTATATTCTGTACTTCTATCCCTACATCATTTATATTAATGGAATAAATGATCTTTGGTCTGGTGATTCCAAGGTGACGAGGAGCTAAGTGGAGGTTCAGTATACACCTGGAAGTATGGATTTTCATGCCCAGTGCAAATGTGGGAAGGGCATTATTCCCACATTATAAAGGGGGTAAAGACCTCCAACTTGAGGAGACTCTGGGTTGAGAGATTTACAGGTACTGTGTTTATCCTACAGGGTACCACAGGGGCTTTTATGTTCTGTAGCAAGAATTTGCACCTTATACCCTTGTAGTTAGAAGTAAAGCATACCACATAACTAATATCTAGTAAGCATTAGAGTTAGAATAAATACCATTTATTTAACGTTTCCTTTGTGTTAAGCATTTTACAGTTACAACATATGGATGGATACTATATTGTAATGGTTAAGAGTGTAGTTTTTTGAGCTGGATAATCCTGGATTGGAGTCTCATCTTTATTACCTCTTTTTTTTTCTGTTTTATTGAGGTATAATTGACAAAATTGTAAGATAGTCAAAGTATATATCATGATGATTTGACATACATATGCGTTGTAAAAGGATCCTTCCCATCACGTTAATTAATACATCTAACAGCTCATGACACCTTTTTCCTTTTTTTCTTTTTGTGGTGAGAACACTTAAGTTCTATTCTCTCAGAAAATGTTTGTTATACAATAGAGTATTATTGACTGTAGTAACTATGTTATACAGTAGATCCTCAGACCTTATTCATCCTGCAGCTGAAAGTTTGTACCCTTTTACCAGTCTTCCCCTCTTTTCCCCACCCACACCCCAGCCCCTGGCAACCAGTTTTCTACTCTGTTTCTATGAGTGTGGCTTTTTTTCTTTTTAGATTCCATATATAAATGATATCATTCGTATTTATCCTGTCTGGCTTATTTCATCAGCATAATGCACTCCTGTTTCATCTATATTGTCACAAATGAAAGGATCTCCTTCATTTTTTAAGGCTGAATAATATTCTATTACCTCTTAAATGAGTGACTTTTGGTACATTGTTTACACTTTCTAAGCCTCAGGGTTTCTTTTCTTCTGTAAAAAAATATATATATATATATATGTATATACTAACAGGTTATTTTCTGATATGTGGAATGTTTGTTGAATCAACAGATAATTAGTTGAGATCATAAATGTGACACTTAGCACTGTATTAACATTTATTAATACTCTCCCTGTTAATTTCTACAATAAATTGTATAATAAGTAACAATAATAATAGTACTACTAGTAGTTTTAGAAAATGCATAGGATGTGCCCGGCATCATATACTGTACTACCCTCCTTCATGTGTACCACAAGTTACATGTGGATATCATCTTCCACGTTGTTTCCTTTAAAGAAAATTGAAGCTCAGCAAGATTGAGTAGCTTGCTCCAGATGTGAACTCAGGTCTGAATCACTCCATATATAGGTTCTTAATGACTCCATGTCTTTAATTCCACATCTGCATTTGTTTGTTGTTGTTGTTTTTAACTTTCCAAGCATCTGATCTGAAATTCCTTTCTCTTTGGGGAATTTTCCACTTTGTGGGTCTTGGTGAGAAACAGAGCCTTCCTCTCATTATACAAGCTGAACATGTCAGATACACTGTTTACTCACATGCTCAGTCTCCCTTACAGATGGAAAACAGTCGGGCGACCTTGGGTTGGCCAACTGCACCCCTCTCTTGGATTTTGAATGACAAATAAATGATGTAAAGAAGCAAGGCCAGCAGTGCTGGGTCAACCTTCTGTTTCCTGTTCCTGCTTGGTAGCAAGGCCAGCTAGGACTTATAACATCACTTTGGCCTGATCCTATATTTGCAATAGCATAGCCTTGGCTTTCGGTTGTTTAGTCTGCTTCTAGTTACTGAGACCTAACCATAAACTTCCAAAAGTTTCCTTTTCTGCTCAAATTAGCCGTATCTGGTTCCTGATGATTACAAATAAGACCTTTCCTGATATACAATGGTGACCTACTTATCCAGGCAGATGTAACATCGTCCTGGCAGGGACAGAGGGCAGGCAAGTTCCTTGAACAGCTGAACAAGAAGAAAAAGACCTAAGAAGGAAGAATTGAAGCCAGTTCTGCTTGTGTTATAATTCTACCCGCAGCTGCCTCTGTTTCACAGACCACATGCTAAGGACCGTGTCCCTTCCCCTGTAACAGACGAGCAAAGTAGACCCAGGCCTTCCAACCCAGAGACCAGCTGAGCTGTACCGTGGACAATCTATGATGTGAAAGACTTCACTCAATGTCTTTGTCACTTGACACATTGTTCCTCTCTTTGGGAAGTAGCTTCTTTGTGTGACAAGAATATGCTAAACCAACACTTAAGTGGACAGAGGTGAAAGATGCCAAAATTAGCTACAGAAAAAAAGGCCTAAAGACTTGTATTTTCTGTTATTTGAAGGCGTTAAGACCCCACATAGAATATGAGTCCTTTAAAGGAAAGTTGTGAATGGCCCAGGGAATGTTGAATTTCCATGTGGCAATATGTTCTTGATCGGTCATGATGATGATGATGGTAGCATCAGTAGCATTTATCAGTGTTTCCTGGGTGAGAGGCACTTTATCCTAATGACCTTTTATCCCCATGACGACCCTGTGAAGTAGGAAATACTGTTTCAGCATCTTCAGGGTTTTTCTTTTCTTTTCTTTTTTTTATCAGGAATTTACCCTAGATCACAGTTGGGTGGTAGGATGACCAGAACTGGACACTAGCCTTTCCTGAATTCCCAGAGTGTGATCTCAGCAGTTGTATTGCCTGATGCAGAGCCATGTAAATGTTGCCAAAGCAATGAAACGTGTACCTATTTCTAACAGATTCTAACTCAGAAGCTCTGGGGTTAAGTGCAGAGCAGTTGAGTGTGATTGTCTTTACAGACAGTAGATAACTTAAGAGAAGTTGTCTAAAAGTATATTTGCATATTGCACTACACTGTCATATCTGTGGTTGGTTAGCTATTGAGTAACTAACACAAATCCCAATCCCATCTCTAATCTCATTCATCTCTTGTATGATATTTGACCTAATTGAGGCAGTTTTTTTTGGTTCTTTCCCACAAACACGCATCGAACATCCAAAACATGCTTACCATTTGTGAGCATATTCTCTTAGTTATTTAGGAGTTGAGTAAGAGTGAGAGAGAAGGGCTTCCCTGGTGGCGCAGTGGTTGAGTGTTCTGCCTGCTGATGCAGGGGGCGCGGGTTCATGCCCCGGTCCGGGAAGATCCCACATGCCGCGGAGCGGCTGGGCCCGTGAGCCATGGCCGCTGAGCTTGCGCGTCCGGAGCCTGTGCTCCGCAACGGGAGAGTCCACAACAGTGAGAGGCCCGCGTACCGCAAAAAAAAAAAAAAAAAAAAGAGAGAGAAAAAGACACATAAATATGAAATACGGTCATCATTTTTTTAATATCCTTTATGTTGTTAATCCCTCTTAGCAATTACTGCCATTCACTCATTTGTATTATTTGGGGTATAGCAGTTTATTCACACAGCATTTTTACATATGGCTTATCATTTGTATTCTATTTTAATAACACTAATAATTATAGACTATTGACAGACTCATCAGACCCTACATATTCATTTCAAAATCATGAAAATAAGGTGGAAAATGAGGTGTAAAGTGGAAAATCTATGTGTATGTTTTCATTGGTGGAATGAGGAGCTACCTGAATATCACTCCTTTAGCTTTTCCTTCAAATGGTGCACTTTTTCCTGCATGCATAGGAGTCACTTCCATTAGGTAAACAGTAGTCTTGAGGGCAAACCTCAGAAGTGAAACAGGAGAACTTTTCAGTTACGGTAAAATCAAACATATTTTTCTTCAGTAGTGAAAAAAAAAATTCGTCATGAGAAGTTCAACCACCGTGAGTTCCACTTTCCACTTATAGATGCAACTTCTCCCAGAATTCTGAGAAATGTCGGTAGTAGAGAGGGGTGTTGCATACACCTGTTTCATTTCCCTCTGACTTTTCCTTCTCCTTTCTCTATTGACATTAAAATCTATAGTGAAAGCACATAGTAAGCAGTCTAGGACAATTGATATGACATTTGATCTAAATCTCCAAAGTCTATTTTAGATGGGGATGCTGTGAGAGTCACAGGAGGGGAAAAAATCTAGAATTATTCTTATGTGATCAAATGTACTAAAATAACAAAAGCAAATCTTATTTCTAGCTAATAAAATAGCATTCCTTATATGATGTCATATTATGGCAGAAAAGAAATATATGCGTCTATTTTCTTCTATATTAAAACTGCTAAGGAGTGGGGACCGATGAACTAAATCAGTTGTTTTGGGTTCAAGTTGTAGTTTTTAGTAGCCATCCTTCTTAGCAAGTTTTCAGAAGCAAATGTAGTTCGTTTACTATCACCACTAAATGTGCAATTGTGTAGATTTGTGGAAAAAAGTATTATCAAATATATATACTTTAAAATGACTTGTGTAAATTTATCTATTCATATTATTATTCTCCCCAAGTAAATCAAAATCTACTATATACTGTGTTTTTCTTCTATAGCTTAAAAGGGGAATGTATGTTGAAACTTATTCAAATATTTATTAGGTGTCTACTAAGTGCCAGGCACTCTACTAGGCAGTAGAGATGTTGTATTAGAGGTGGAAAATGTCCTTGACCTCCAGAACTGATACTCTTGTAAGAGAAATACTGGGTCAAACTAAGTCAACAGTTTCTTTGCTACAGAGCTTTTTACGAGTCTTGTGAATTATGAGTCTCTGATAAGGAGATGTAGTGGACAACAGATCCCAAATTTATTTGAAATCTTTTCCTTCATGGACTGTCTCATAGGATTTATGATCCACTGAACACACCTTGAGAGACACTAGTATTCTGCAGTGGTTAGTTAATTGTTTTCTATTAAACAACTATATACTGAATCCATGATATTATTATCTGGATTTTTTGGAGGATACAATGATGTACATGGCCACTGTGATGATAAGGGGGTCCAGTTTAGTTAAGAAGAGAAACCACAGGAGTTATAACTTAATGTAACAAAGAAACACACACACATATACATATATTTATATGTAAATTACTATTTATATAGTATACAATGTCTTCTGAAGAAGATAGAGTTGTTTGTAACTTGGGATCTCGCAGGAGGTTTCACAGAGAAGGTAGACCCTGAGCTGGGCAGAATTTCAGTAAGTTAATTTGGTTCTGACCGTACGATAAAATCAGGTATTTGCACTGGTCAATCTGACCTTGATGGAACAGCATTCCATTTGCAGGGAACAGTGTGATCAAACATGCAGTGGTGGAGATGGCCAGATTGTAATATTCCAGTACCTGGAAATTGTTGGAACATCTGCTTTCTCCACGGTCTAGAAAAGTGAATCTCAAGTGAAATGCACGTATAATGGAGGCCAGTGCTCTTTGCTTTGTACACTGCTTTGATTCTACAACATGCAACAATGTAGTGATCTGTTTCAGATTGTCATTATTCGAGAGGGTTCTTAGTAACAGGAGTGGAAAAGGAAGACCTCCCTTCCTGTGTTTCTGCCCTATGCTCTTAAGCCAGAAAAGGTACCAACACCACTGACCTGACCTTGTCTCAGGTATCTATCAGGATCTACTAGAATCATTCTAGTAAAAGGTAACTAGACGTCCAAAGGACTTAAAAGATACACTATAACCTTTGTATACTTTATATACCTGGTGAAACAAAAATGTCACCTGAGTGGTCCCCTTCCCGAGAAACACCAGTATGTTTTTCCAGTGCATGGCAGAACTTTGCAGGTAAAACTGGGATAAAGGTGAAGAACAGTCTTAAAATTCTAGTCCTTGAACAGCACCTAACACACAACAGGTTTTCAATAATCTTAGCAACAGTATTCACAAATAATGACCATCAGCGTAACTGCTCTTTTGTGCCAAAATACATTACCATATTACTTTTTTTCCTTCAGCTTTACAACTTGGGTTCTATTATTGTTTCTATTTTACAGATTAGGAAAGTGAGGCTCAGAGATGCTAAGTCACTTGGGCAAGGTCACAGAGCTTGTAGGAGATAAACCTGCACCCTTACTGTTGGATCCTACAAACCAGACCATAATTTAAGTCCTTCAAAATATACCTCAGAACATTTGAGTAAATTAATGAATAAATCCTCCTAGTCAGACTGACCAGATCATTATATTAGGTTCAGCTATAAGTGGAGGAAAGTCATAATCATAGGTGGACAGTTAATACAGTAATTTACTTGCTTTGAATTTTCTAAATGATGTTTAGCTGGTAGTTTCATGATGATAACCATCGAATAAAAACAGGCATATTTTGGTGTTTGGAATAAGATCTCATATTGAGTAAAATACATATTGATTCCTAGACCTATATGATGTGAGTAACAGATGACATTGAGATGTCATCTCGAAGTACTCCTGTGTAGTTCATCATGTCAACCCAGCTAATAATTTTAGAATGTTCAGAGTGAATAATATATGCAGCCATAAAGCATATTTCTAATCAATGCAAATAATATTTTTCCTATGCTAAACCCAGAGTTAAGTTATAACACGCATCATAAGATTAATGGGCCATTTTTTCTTCATCACTTTGCTAAATTACTTAGTCTGGAAACCATTCAGAAGGTTGCGAATTGGAGCTGAGCAGTAGTAGTGAGACTGTGCCTCTGATGATGAAACTATTTCCACCCCGACCCCTACTGCTCCCTTCTTGGGAAAGAAGGCAACATTTCTCCTAGAAAAAGTCACAGGTTTATAAGCTGGCTTGTATAATACGTTTGGAGGAATAGTGTGTCTTTTAAGCAGAGCCTATCTCGGCATATAAAATAATTTTTACCTGCCATTTAATGAAATTAACACTCACTTTGAGGCTAGGTCTTTTGCCATTTGACTCCTGGATCACGTCTATGTATATATTTTTTTCTTGAGACGAAGTGTGAACCCAATATAGTATCCATCATTCGGTGTATCTAGCTGATGTACATCATCTGAAGCACAAGCTCCCTGAGGCCAGGCACTTTATCTGCTCTATCAGTGTAGCCCTGATGCCTAGTGTCTAGCTTTTGGAGATTCTTAATAAACATTTGTACTGAATAAGGTATGTATATGGTGAGCAAAAGTTGGCTTCCCATTTTACAGTCAAGAGTATCCCACTCATGTTCTGTGAACACTGGATAGCAGAATCTTACTATGTTATTTTTCTGTTCCCTTTGCAAGTTTCCTGAAAGGGCATTCCTGTCCTTAGAATGTCCATCTCCTCCTATCTTCCTGGAGAATAACTCTTCTTTCTTAAATACTTAGCCCCATTATTGACTCTTTAAGATTGAATGTATTACCTCCTTACAAACAGGAAAATGCAGTGCTTTTTTTTTTTTTTTCCGACAATTTATCACCAGAAAATTATTCTAACACCTGAAATTCTGGACCTAAAATGCCTGGACTAGTGGTTCTCAAAGTCTGGTACCCAGATCAGCACATCAGCTGCACGTAGGAATTTTTAGAAGTGAAAGTCTTGGGCCCTGCTCCAGACCTACAGACTCGGACACTCTGGGGGTGGGGCCCACTACCTGTTTCAGCAAGCTGTCTTGGTGATGCTGATGCATACTCAAGTTTGAGACCCACTGCTTAGACCTAGAACTTAAGGTTTAGGCTTTGGACAGATCTGAGTCCTAAACACTACTGAGACACTGGAGTGACCATGAGCAAGTTACTTCTGGGAACCTCTTAGCATCTGTGTGCCTTGCTTAGCTAATAGTGATTTTAATTAATTAGAATAATGCACACGGTGTACTCAAGAGAGTAACCAAAGCATACTTTATGTTCCATAAATTCTAGCTGTTTACCATTATCATCAATCAGAGCTTACTGCCACATCCTGAAGACATTCTTCTAATAAGTGTAATAATGTGGTTTGTAAAATTAACAGCTTAGAAGAGCATATTACGAAGTTCATCAGACAGGGTCTCAGCAGGAAATCAGGGGTACATCAATAAGGATAAGTTGAGCCCAAGGTAGAGAATCAAGAGATAGTGTAGTGCCCTGGGTTCAGTAAAAGTGTGGCTATTTTATAGGAGATGAAAGAGAAAGGAAGCCTTGCTGGAGAGAGAGTCCTCCCCAAAGATGCTGTGATGCCCCACAGAGAAGCACTATACATTAGTTGGGGGATGCAGCCAACTCCCAGCAATTTGGCAAGAATTAATACCCTAACTTTACTCCCCTCCTTCATTCCCTACAATCTTCTATTGGTACTCTTCATTGGTGAGCCAAACAGAAGCCAGAGCAAGGACACTTACTAAGATAGGCCATGCAAGCCATCCATATAGAGTTGGGTGGAGAAAGGATGTGGAAGGGCAAATAGGACATATTTCCCGCAGGTGGTGAGCGAGCTGTAAAATCACTCACCCTTCTAACATCATTGCCATTGCAGGAGCATGGAGGAGCAAGTGGTTAGTTCTGACTTGGCAGATCCAGGAGACTGCAGGACAGAACTGGTATATGAGTTGGGCTTTAAAGGTAGATTTGAATTTTAATGGAGAGTATGGAGTAAGAAATGGTGAAGAACCAAGGGAAAGGGAGATTCATTGCAAATGGAGAAAAGAAAAGTGGCATAAAGACAAGAAAAGTCAAGACTTATGGAAGAGATAGCAAATACTCTGCGTGTGACTGGAGCAGAGAATGGGTAGACGAAGGCTGGAAGTTAAGATGAAGTCATCCTTGAATAACATTAAAGTTTCCTCCTTTAACCTCAATTTCCACCTTCTACTCCCTTCATTAACATTGGAAAATTAAAAGTGAATTTGACTGGGCTGGTGACAATGGCAGTATGAAGCAAAGAGAGGAGAATAAGAGTAAAAAATTTAGTAGTACCTTGGTGAAGCTGGGTAAATGATGGGTGATGGTGTCACGTCAAAGCATGGGCAAGTGATTGTGACAAATATAGGCTTATTTCTTGACTATATGAATTCACTTAAGGTACTTAAGCCCTCTAGGCTGCAGTCTCCCAACCTGTAAAATGGGGATAAAACCTCGCTTCCTCCAGGGTTTCTGTGAGGATCTAATGAGAAATGGAAGTAAGAGTTGAGTCCAGTAATCAGTTTTTAATACATATAAACTAATGTGAGGATAAGGGTAAGAATACTTGCTATCATTTATTGAATACTTATTATGTGTCCAATATTGTGCTAGTCTATTTACATATCTTTTCTCACTTAGCTTTCTTTTCTCTTATCTGCCTTTCTATAGGCAAGAGATAACTGATGGTTCAGTTATGAGGAAACCCAGTTGTGAGGAAAATGTCAGAGGGAAAATGTACCAGAAAGTTAATTCCTAATGGATCTGTCAGCCTTAAACAGAGCATATCTGTGCTAAAATGTGTAAAATATCTGTGCTAAAACTACTCAATTGGACAAGTTTTGATAAAGTATTAACTTAATGAATAGGCATAAACAGCTTGGAGCTTTTTGGAGGGTATGTGGTAATATTAGTATTGGTGTGATGACTTTTGAAAGTTCTATGGCGTATAGAAGTCAAAAAGAAGACCTGGAAAGGGGGAAAACGCTCTCTGAAAGTTATTGGGGAAGTCTGACTAGTAAGACTCCAAAAGGGAGAATCAGTAAGAGGCCAGGTTATTCATAGGCCTTCTAAGAATGTGTCCACGAGAAATATTTACAATGATTGGATGCCGGAATAAAGGAGAACACTGGCTCCATAAATGGTAACTTATTTTACACAAACAGGCTAATGATAAAAATAATGAAAATCTGATGGATTTTTGAGAGTTTCATTGACCAAACTGAGCCAGAAGTGCATAACAGCTAGATGCTCATAGTTTTAATCAGTTCCCTTTGGAGTCAAGCAAAGATAGCACCTGAAATGGTAAGGGACGTTTATGCAAGGTCACAAAGATTTTTGGTGGTGCATTTGGGATATAAACCCATTTCCATAAGAATTCTTTCAGAAGTCAAATGTTTGCTTGTCAAAAATAGCATGAACTTACTTCCAGGAAAAGTTCTTAAGAAAAAATAATTTGAGTAATGAAGAACACTGATGTAACAGTTAATTTAAGAACCCAGAAATAGAGGTAAAGAGTAAAGCAATTATGGGTTAAGAGTCTGCATAAATTCCCCTGGAAGGGGGATATGGTCAGAGATGGCAATTTGAAAACAGTGAGTCACCAAAAGTAAAAGTTTAAATTACAGGCTGTTTTGGGGGTCTTCAAGAGAGATTTTATAGATTGAACAACAACAGCAGCAAGGATAAGGTATAACGCTGTCATGTAGACTGCAGCCTGAAAAGAAAGCATTGCAGAAAAGCCACATCATCCTGAATTTATATTTCCGTGCATTTGAACAGATTGGAGAGCAGTAAAGTTGCTTTAAGAGCGAGTGATTTAAGTCAGCCAGCTTGTGAATAATACGAGATATTTTTGCATTTACATTAACTTATGTCCATAAATAACAAACTTTAACAATGAACAAAATCCATAATCCTGATAATGCTAAGAAAACTGGAAAGATACCTTTACCTTGAAAAGACAGGATAAAGAAGACAGCATAGAAATTTAGGGAGACGGCAGTTTTGGAAAAATTATATTAACATTTATTAGCTGCTACAGCTTTGAAATGTGATGATTTAAAGAAAGAAGTAGACTGTTGATTTCTAAAAGGTAATGTGTTGGCTGAAAGAGAAGAGAATCTTGTTGAGACCTAAAGTGTTCTTTTAAGGATATATTTCAATGTCATTTCAAAAAATAAACACATTTCCCATAACAAAACAGTGAGGTTAATGGAATAATGCAGGTGAAAGCTTTTTGGCCCGAAGGAGTTCCATCCTTTGGAACAAAGTTTTATTGTTGAACACACCATGACCCAGGCCTGTGAGTGCCAGCACAGTGGCTGTTTTTACAAGATCTGGTACAATATATTCACAGTAGTTCTGGCCTTAGCACTAGGCAAGGCTCATTCTTTTTGTATCTTCCTGATTGCTTCCTCTACAGAAATGGGATAATCCCTCCTCTTCTAAACTGGAAAGTAGTTTCTTCCCTCAATAAAACTAGTTTCTTCTCCAGGTTGAGCTTTTCCAACTCTTAGAGGTCTAAAATGAATGATATGAAACATACTATATTTGCATCTATTTTTATTTAAGAGTTATCTAAGGAGATTTATCTAATTAAATAGGAATTTCCTAACAGATGCCAAAATAAACAATCAACAAGTTTTCTTTAAAGATCATATATATTATATAACAAGATCCACCTAAGAGTTAAAATGTAAGTAGGTATACAATTTAACTATTTGAAGATAATTTTTCTTCTTACCACTGAAGCAATAAGCAGGTAGTAGTACAATTTGGGGAAAACAATATTTCTGGCTTTTGTTTGTTTTATTTTAATTTGTGATATTCATGAGATCTTTTGTGAAGCCTTTGGGTATATAGTAAAATTCATGGGTTTTTAACTTTGTATTGACTCGTATTTTTGTAGGTTTTAAATTTTTCTTCTGGCTTTAATTTATTCTATCTCCTTTTACTTTTTCATTTAGAAATAATGTATTTTTCTCAGGATTGCAATCTCAGTGCAGTCCTCTACTTTTCTATTTGTTGGACGTTCTCTTAGACGTCTACATTTTTGTCTAGTTAGTACATTTCTAGTTTTTTATACAATTGATAAGAACTCTTTAATCTTAAGAATTCTTTATATTTTCTCTTTGGAGACAAGATTTATGGGGATTTCCTTGGGCTTAAACTAGAAAGAAAAACGAATTTGCATATGAAATGTTGAAGACTTTGTTACAAAGTGGGTTAACATTATATGTATGTTTGAAATAAACTACTTCAACCAGAGCATCTAGCTGTTAACCTCCAGATTAATATCTATCATAAAATATGTGCATGCTTCCAACACATGGCATTGCCTCCTATTACTGCATGTCCAGGAGAAATTGTTTTGTCTTGTAGCAAAAGGCATTAGCTCTTTGCACATTTTTTTTTTTTTTTAATGACAGCTATCCAAAAATCAAGCTGAACCCTTGTATGTGAGGACAGAAAAGGACAATTTTTAGACGGGTCTAATATCCAGTTGTACCTTTCAGTCACTTAGAGAGAAGGCTTAGACCCCAGAAGCCCAAAGTCACAGGTTTTTTAGGATTATGGTGGTATATACCTCCAGTTTATAGAAAAAAAATGCGTTGTAGAAAATCCAAGTTAAATTAGGACTAAAATCCAAGTTAAATCTAGAACTAAAGTTTTACTGCCTCAAATACTTGTAAACTCTAGGTTACTGCTCTGTTGTCCATTTCATCAGTTGCAGAATATTCAAGTTAGTCTTTCAGTGCTAACAAGAACTTAAAAATGCATTATGTCTAAAAGCAGAACGTGATTGCCAAGCCAGATCTGCGCATTACCTGAGAGTTTGGGGGGCCACCCAAGCGGCATCTACTTGTTTGCTACTGACCTTCAGTTAGACTTGCTCAAGAATTGTTACAATGTAATAACATACACCCTTATGTACTCTTGAGTTTATTGAAAACACACAGCAAATGTGCACACACACACACATACACACCAGCACACCTGCACGCACCTACTCTAGAATTTTAAGAGTCAGAACTTTTTATTTGCTTCTGCATTAAGATGGACCCTGTATTTCCTCAGCATGCTAATTAGAAACTCTATAAACAATTCAAAACCAGCTTCTTAAAATTGTTTTACAAAAATTGATGTTAAATATTGTCCTCAGAGAGTTCTACTCTGACTTTTCAAATTGTTTTTTTCTCCCTTCATGGGATAAACAGTTAGGGTTTCTTTTTGTTTGTTTTTTATCTCTCATTGTAAAAAATTCTATCTTAAAAGCTGATTTATTATTTCTTCCTTAGCATGGATGACATGGGAACAAAGATGATATTTCATCAGTCTTGTTTTTATTTAAGTTGAAAGGTTATATATTTCTACTATCTACTGCAATAATGCTAAATATTTTTATAGTGCTTGTAAATCTTATGACATTTTTTTAGTTTGTATTTAAGGCATTTACTCAAAAGGGACCATATGCCTCAGTTCATGTCACTCTATCATCAGTGTGTATGGTCACTCTATTTTCTAATACTTTGAAGATTGGTTTTGGCCCCGACGTTCCTCTGCCAGATTTATTTCCTTTATTTTCCCCTATATAGCACCATTTGGGCCATTTAATATGTAATTTCCCAACTCACCTTTCATAGTTATTTTAAACATATGTATATATTTGAAATACCGAATTGTTTTGTATTTTCTAATTTTTGCAAAAGTAGTATCGACTAAAAATCATATCCTATTCTTTTATTTTTTCTACACAAAAGTATTGTTTTAAAATGCGTCTGTGTTGCTCCATAGAAATTATTGCTTCTGGCCACTGTCTAATATTCCACCATATGTTAATACCATGTTTTGCTTATCCATTACCCTGGTGATACATACTTAGGCTATTTTCAACACTTTATGTCCACCATAAAGCATTAATACACTCTTTCCACATGTCCCCTTGAGTAACAGTGCAGAGTAACAGTGCAGCCGTGGAATGGCTGAGGTAGAAGTCATATATATGCCTTATTTCACAGATTCCTCCCCAGAATAGCTGTACCATTTTCCCCTCACCAGCAATACTTGGAATTTCTCTCTTGCCATATCCTTTGTCACCACATGCTGTTAATCTGCATTTTTAAAAATTAAGTTATTTATTTTTGGCTGCATTGGGTCTTCGTTGCTACACTCAGGCTCTCTCTAGTTGCAGCGAGCGGGGTCTACTCTTCGTTGCGGTGCGCAGGCTTCTCATTGCAGTGGCTTCTCTTGTTGCGGAGCACAGGCTCTAGGCGCGCGGGCTCAGTAGTTGTGGCTCCCAGGCTCTAGAGCACAGGCTCAGTAGTTGTGGTGTGCAGGCGTAGTTGCTCCACAGCATAATTTGCATTTTAACTTCTGGAAATTTGGCATGTGTGGATTCATATGAAGTAAGGTGTTTTAATTCTGCATTGCTCTGATTCTAGAAAAGTTAGGTCTTCATATACTTTCTTGCTATTCATGTTTTCCATTCTATGAATTGCCTATCATGACCTTCGCTCATTTTTCTATTGAGTATTCTGTGTCTTTAGAGATGTAGAAGTCTTTGTATTCAGATGTTGAGTCCTTTATTGGGTTTTAGATAATGTATATGTCTTCTACCCATCAACTGTTTTTCAGTCTGACTTTGGTATCCTCTATTGTACATAAAATTCTAATTTTTTATTAAAGTATAATTGATTTACAATATTATGTTAATTTCAGGTGTACAACATGGTGAGTCAATATTTTTATGGATTATGCTCCATTGAAAGTTATTATAAAATATTGGCTATATTCCCCATGCCCTACAATATATCCTTGTATCTCATTTATTTTATACATAAGTTGTCTGCACTTCCTAATTCCCAGTCTGTCTCTTGCCCCTCTCGCTTCCCTCTCCCCACTGGTAACCACTAGATTGTTTTCTATATCTGTGAATCTGTTTCTGTTTTGTTGTATCCATTCATTTGTCTTATTTTTTAGATTCTACTTATAAGTGATATCATTACAGTATTTGTCTGACTTATTTCACTAAGCATAATACCCTCCAGGTCCACCTATGTTGTTGCAAATGGCACAATTTAATCATTTTTTATGGCTGAGCAGTGTTCCGTTGTGTATATATGGCACGTATTCTTTATTCATTCATCTGTTGATGGACACTTAGGTTGCTTCCATATCTTGGCTATTGTAAACAATGCTGTTATAAACACCGGATGTGGGTGCATGCATCTTTTCAAATCAGTGTTTCTGTTTTCTTCAGATATATATGCAGGAGTGGAATTACTGGATTATATGGTTGTTCTGTTTTGTTTTTGTTTTTATTAACATCTTTATTGGAGTATAGTTGCTTTACAATGGTGTGTTAGTTTCTGCTTTATAACAAAATGAGTCAGCTATACATATACATATGTCCCCATATCTTCTTCCTCTTGTGTCTCCCTCCCACCCTCCCTATCCCACCCCTCTAGTGGCTACATCAGTTAACATTCCCACCAACAGTGTACCAGGGTTCCCTTTTCTCCACATCCTCGCCAAGGCTTGTTTGTTTTGTTCTTTTTTATGATAGCCATTCTGACATGTGTGAGGTGATCTCTCATTGTGGTTTTGATTTGCATTTCCCTGATGGCTAGTGATGTTGAGCATCTTTTCATGTGCCTGTTGGCCATCTGTATGTTTTCTTTGGAAAAATGTCTATTCAGCTCTTCTGCCCATTTTTTTAAATCAGATTTATTATATTAATAAATTTATAATTTTAATATAGTTAAATTCATCACTTTTGCTTCATACAATGTATGCTTCTTTATTTTTCAAAGGTCTATTTCATCTCTTACCCTGAAATCACAAATATATTACCTTGCAATTTCTTTTATTCTCTCTAGATTTTATTTTTCACATTTAGATATTAAAACTATTGTATTTTAGTTTTGTACATTAGGTGGAATTATATAACATAATGGTTAATATAATGATTTCTGTGGGGTTTAAGTTCCAGCTCCACCATGTACTTCTTAGGCTAGTCATTTTATCTCTCATACCTCAGTTTCTCCACCTGTAAAATGAGAACAATAGTTTATGCCTTGTGGATTTTTTTGTGAAGATTAGGTGAGCTATATAGGACTGGGTACAACATAAGTGATATCACTAGGTTAAGATCCAGTCTCATATCTCTTTTTAAAATGAGACTGTTTCCCCAAAACCTGTAATTCAACTTCCTCCATTGGACTATGATTCCATCTCTTTCATGTGCCAACTTCCTATCTGTATATAGCTCTATTTCTAGGCCACCTGTTTGATTTGTTTTCTTGTTTGCCGTTTCTTCCAAGGGCATCACACAGTTCTTATCTATCATGACTTCCCAATATATCTTAATGTATAGGGCACATTCTCCATTTTGAGCTTATTTTTCAAAACTACCTTAGCTGTATGGAGAACTTTATTCTTCCAGATACATTTATTTTATTTTAATGTTTTTATAGGAGACAGAGCAATCTGCTCTTTTTTTTTCTTTTCGTTTTTTTTTGGCTGCGTTGGGTCTTCATTGCTGCGTGTGAGCTTTGTCTAGTTGCAGCGAGGGGTGGGGCAGGAGGCTACTCTTTGTTGTGGTGCACAGGCTTCTCATTGCAGTGGCTTCCCTTGTTGCGGAGCACAGGCTCCAGGCTCGTGGGCTTCAGTAGTTGTGGCTCGTGGGCTCTAGAGTGCAGGCTCAGCAGTTGTGGTGCACCAGCTTAGTTGCTCCGTGGCATGTGGGATCTTCCTGGACCAGGGATTGAACCCATGTTCCCTCCATTGGCAGGTGGATTTTCAACCACTGCACCACCAGGGAAGTCCCCCAGATACATTTTAGAATCACTTTTTTATGCTGTCCCTCAAAAAAAAAGTGCTTGGCCTTTTATTACAGTTGCATTTAATTTTATAGATTAATATAAGGACATTTATATTATTATAGTAAGTCATCTCATCCATACCTGTGATATATATTTCTTTTACTCATGTGTCCTCTAGTAAAGTTTTCATTATGAAGATTTTCTGCATAATTTATTAGGTGAAACCCCATACTCTCTATAGGTTTTGTTACTATGGTAAATTCATCTTGTATTGTATCTAGATATTGTTGCTATGGAGGAACACAATTGATTTTGGTGTATTAATTTTTTTCCAGCCCCTATGTTGAGCTCTTTTCTTAGATTTAATAGCTTATTGATTTCCCTTTGTTTCCAATGAAATACATAATCAAAACAATCTATAAATATGACATTTTAATCTATATTCTTCTAAACCTTCTCTCTCTTTCTATTTCTCTCAATACACAGCTCCAAAAAGGTTGGTTCCAATAGACCAGTAATGTTAGAAATCTTTATCTCAATTCTCTCCTTAAAGGAAATGCTAATTTTTAAAAAAAATTAGTAGTATAATAATTTTTGTTAGTGTATACATGTGCCATGTATTTTTGGTATATAGCCTTTATCAAGGAAAGATAGTTATTATTTGGATCTAGTTTTATAAAATTTACCCTACCCAATAGATTTTGAACCTCATGGGATGCTTTTTATCTCTTCTATCTAAAAAGAATGATGATATGATTTTCTCCTTTTATGTAACTAATACAGTGAATCACATGATTTGACTGGCTGATACTGAACCAACCTTGCATTCTCAAGGATAAACCCACTTGACCAAATTGTATTATAGTATAGATTAGTTTTTGCTGTATTACAAACCACCTCAAAACTTAGTGGCTTAGGGAGATCAGCTTGGTGCTTTGTGACCACCTAGAGGGGTGGGATAGGGAGGGTGGGAGGGAGGGAGACACAAGAGGGAAGAGATATGGGAACATATGTATATGTATAACTGATTCACTTTGTTATAAAGCAGAAACTAACACACCATTGTAAAGAAATTATACTCCAATAAAGATATAAAAAACAAAACAACAACAACAAAAAACTTAGTGGCTTAAAATAGCAATTACTTGGCCATTTGGGACTGGATTCATCTGGGTAGTGTTTTACTTTTGGTTTTATCTGGGCTCCTTCATGCAGTTTTAGTCAACTGATGGATCAGCTGAGTGAGAGCTGGTCTGAGACAGCCTCACTCACAGGTTTGGTCGTTGGCATGGACAGTGGGAGCACCTGGTCCACTTGTCTTCAGAACCTAGTGGGCTAGTCCTCGGCAACTGAGCCATCAAGCTCTTTTGCTGTTGTCTCATCATGTAGGTTGAGTATGCCAAAGCCCAGTCCTGCTGAAGTGGTGACTCAGGAATGAGGGTGTCAGAAGGGGATTGTACCATAATTTTTGAAACATCCTATCACAATGTTTTTAATATACCTTAAAACTCTGTGGAATAATATTGTATTTAGGTTTTTGACTTATATTTTTAATAAGGAAAATTTGATTGTAATGTTTTTTTATATTGCCCCTGTTTGGTATAATATTCTTCTTGCACCTGTAGCCCCATTATTCTAGCTTGGGGTACTTAAAATGTATTGAAGGGGATAGAAATGAGTATTGCATCTTAAATAAAATAGTCTTGGACAAGTGGTTCCCACTTATCACTGAGGTTGTTCAAAAGGCTGCACTCTCGCAGTGGACTATTGAACCCTTATGCACACCAAGCATTACATCTCACTTATACCTTACTAGCATTCTTGTGCTGGTTCCTTGATTTTAATTTAAAAAGTAATAAGTCCTTGAAAAAATAGAAAGTAAGAAGCAAAAACCCTCCATCACCCTAGTCTCTTTCCCTCACAGGGGAAGCAACTATAAAGTTAAGATGTCAATTAAAAAGTATTTACAAGATGAAAATGATTCTTAAAAGTCCTTGGGGGCATTTAATCATTGAAGGGTATGCTGAAGAAGGTAAGTAACAGTTTGACCTCCAATCCAGAGACTATTGGCAATAAGTGTAAACAGTGCTCTAACAACATGGCCTGATAGAACTATAGAACTAAAGGAAAAGCTAGGATTAGGATTATTGGGCCCAAATTCACATTTTTCATAATGAAGAACCTTAAAATCATGAAATATTGACTGATCTCTAATTCTAAGTCATTCCAGAATGCTATTTTCTATGTCGAGGAGTGGAGTTTGAGAGAGAAATAAGAAGGAATAAAGTCCAATTTGGTTTTAAAGAATCATGGAGAAATGAAGATTATTTCTTTCATAATTTCCCTGTAGATAGAGCTCTTCTATGACTGACTGTTTCACTAAAGCAGGGAAATACAGGGTGTTATCCAGAAAATCATATCAGTTTACTTCAAGTCAGTCCTCTTCTGGGCAAACACATCTTTAACTTCATTTGTATTATATAGTATTTTAAATTATGAATTGTTTTGTCTTCTCAGGTCAGTTTCTTTTAGCCACGTGGGTTTGTTCTCTGTTTATTCCTTCCTCCTTCCCTCTCTTCCTTCTTCTCTCCTGTACTCCCTTTTTTATTAGTGAATTGGAAAGACGATTTCCTTATATATGCTAAACTATGCAATAGCAAAACCCCAAAATATAACTAACGTTTTATGAAGAAGACAATAACGAAAAAAAATTATAGTGGAAAAATCTTAGGAAACTAGAAGGAATTTGGGGGTCTTTCTGTCTCGAAGTAGATTTGGAATGTGAATTTCAGGTTCTCTTTTTTAATGCAGGGTTGCTAGTTGAGCCTTTATTTTGTTTCCAGAAAAACAGTCAGCTTACATATTTTTTTAACAAGGTTTTCTTCACCTTTGGAAATTAGTAATGATTAAAAAGAATATTATACAGTTAAGTGATGTCTAAGTTTTTTCCTCATGAGTTCACCGTACTTCAGGTTATAGCCCTGATCTGTTTAATCCTCCAACAATCCTGAGAGGGAGGAAAGGGGCAGATGTTCTTTCCTCATTTCACAGATGAGAAAACTGAGGTTCAAAGATTCAAAGTGAGGTTAAGTGCTTCTGCCAAGGTCATTCTCTGAGGTGAAGCCGGAGCTGGGAATAGCACCTCATCCTCTTGTCTTCTCTCATGTGATTCTCCATCCGCTGACCCACTCTGACTATAAAAACGCACTGTACCAGGCCTCACACAGTCCCTGAAACGTCCTTTTAGTAGGACACGATGGTAGTGACAAGATTGAACAGATATAAAGAATGCTGTAAAAAAGGACCTGTCTTTTTTGTTGACTCCATCCCATAAAATTCCACAGCCACGCTGCATGAGAAACATGAGACATCCATTAAGATCATGTTCCCATTAGTTCCCAAAATCTAGCTAGAACTAGATTTTGCAGAAATTGAAGACACATCTTGTGGCCTGACTGCTGAAAATGAGTGTCTCAGGAGTCAGAGAGGCATTGCTGCTCAACGAAGTCAAGAATGCCCTTTGCTAATTGTTTGTCCTCCATTTCTGAGGGAATTTAAATTCATGATCGGCACCATATATTATACTTCAATACTATTCACCATCCATCTTGTACGCATTTGCAGGAAAGAATGTTGCCCAAGTCATTATATCCCGCCATGATTCACAATCGTATGACCTTAGGTGGCAGCTCAGCAGGAGCTTACCGGTGCCTTAAATCATCCCTGTTGTGGACATACAAGAGCGTGACCTCTGACTTCCCAAGCTGTCTCTTCATGAAATGAAAATGGAACTGAGAGTTTAGGGGAAAGTTTTGAAAGTGTCTGGCTCTTGTAGTCATCTAATGAGGTCCTCATTTCTAGCTGCTAAGCATGCCCTTTAATTGGTGGTCACTCGAAAATCAATGATAATATAACTGTCCAACTCTTTGGAGCTATTTTTCTCTCTGCTTTCTATCCTGCAAGTACACGATAAAAGACACCACCCATTCAGCCATTATCTTGTGTTACTTACTATTCAGAGATCAGTCTTCCTTTATGTGCTCCTTCAGGAAAGACCTGGGTTGTATTTTTCACTTGTCTTTCAGGCAGAGCGTAGAGTCCTTGGCACAGATTAAGTCCTCAAAAATGTTAGATGGGTGGATGGGTGGGCAGTGGATTGCAGCACATGAGCAACTACAGTAGCATTGTGATTTTTTACTGTACATGACAAGGAAATGACCTCAGTTGGGGAAATAAATGCCTAGCACATATGCCACCACTTTCCCCTTCCATCTTCATTACAGTCCTTACTAATCTATTATGACATTTTTTCCCATTGGGTCTAGACATGACCTCAGGATCCTTGTAGAATATAAACAGTCCTGTGCAATGTAAACCTTGTATAATGTAAACAATGCTTTACTGTTTGATTTGAGTTGGGACACGAGAAGAACCCTATTTTCCGTCCATAACATAGACGTTGGGAATAATAGCTAATGCTCATGTAAACATACAGATTCATAGGATAGAAAAAATAATTTTTAAGAAATGACCTAGTACAGACTCAGGGGGAAAATATATGTTAACTTGATTATAGAAATTTGGTTCAGCCACTCAGCTTCAACCTTCAAAAATCATGTCACTTTTTATTTTAAACCAACATATGAATCCAAGGTATAGCAAAATAAACCATTAACCTTGCAGAACAGGGCCCTTCTAGATACGATCTCGTTAGGACCTGATCCTCCATGGTTGTATCTACACAGAGGGGTAATGCCAGGTCCCCTACTGGGAAGTTGAATTGGAGGAAGAGATAGACATAGAGGTACTATGGATAATTCTAGACTGACATGGTCATCAAGAAGTCCTATGAAAAATAATTTCTGGTGAGTATAGAGTAAATCAGCAATGAGAAATGGAGAGGATTGGAATTAAGTAGACTCATCACTAGTCCATGGTTATTACCAGTGTACCAGTTTAGCAATGAATTACTCAAGGTAATTGATGCTAGGTAGTCTAACAAACACTCCTGAAAGCCAAGTGTCTTAACTTAATAAATGTTTATTTCTCTTGTCAGAGACCAGTGTGAATTAGGTGGTTCATTCTTAGCAGATTGCTTTCAAGTAGTGAATCAGGAACCCATGCCCCCTCCACCTTGAGGTGTTGTCTTAAATGCATGACTACCTAAACTACAGCAGAAGGGAACATGGGCAATCATGCATAATATCTCCTGGCCAGGCCTGAAAGTGGTAGACCCATACCCTTTCAACAAGAATGCAAAAACTTGACCTCTGCCTGGCTCCAAGGGAGGTGAGAAAAGGTCATTGTTCTGTGTGTCCAGGAAGAGGAGAATGAAATGCATCTCACTGTGTCATCCATAGCTGAAGGCAGGTAATCTGTGACAGAGAGCAATGTTTGCAGATGGTGATACATGAAGTTTGAGGAAGATTGATTTCTCAATCATTGAGGAGTACTGTTCCATCTAACTGAGTTCGGAATGGTAATAAAGTCATCCACTGAAAACTTACCAATCTAGTTTGTGTGCAAGATATTATGAATTATAGTCTTACCATTAATTTAGCGGACCCACAAATATTTACATCTACCAAGCACCGTGCTGGCAACTGCAGCTTACCAGTACTTCTTTCCTGGGCCCTGGATAATTTCCAGTAGTTGGTATCAGGATCTAAGCTGTCCACTTGATGTGGACACTAGTCCCCTTGTAGCCCTCTCACAGGAGCCTTTAACCATTCGTGGCCAAAAACAAAGGAAATGGGCAAGAGTTACTGCTCTGCTTATCAGAAAGTGTCTCCTAAAGTCTTGTCTCCTAAATCATTTTTCTGGCCCCTTTATAGTAATTCTTTATTTATTCACATTTCTTGGCCTACTGAACACTATAATCAAATCCTCCCTCAATTTTCTTTTTCCTGAAGTATATAAAACTACATTTTCTTCAGCCTTTTTTTAAAAAAATGATAATTATCTTGTTTATTTGTATTTGGAAAATCTAATGAGATCACATATTTAAAAATCACATACTATCAAAAGATAGATAGTAGTCGTAATTCCTTCTGGAATATTTTTCCCCCTCATCCAACCAATGTTAGGTCCCTTACCCCCTTTCTTAGCAACTTTTATTAATTTCTTATGTGTCTATCAGAAGTTTTTTGTGGCAAAGGTACATGTGTATGTTTCAGAGGTTACTGTTGTCATGAATTCACAGAAGCCAGAGCCTGGAAAGCATTAAGTGGTCCTGAGCACCCCATTTCCAATGAGAGAGCGTAGCAGTGCTCAAACGGCTGGATGTCCTATAATTCAACTCAATTCTGGCACTATCTACCTGTAGATAGCATCAGATCTCACATGTTGAGGGCTCAGTCCAGCAGGAATGCACACACACACTTCAGGTGCCAGTCACCAAGTATATGTTGTCACCTGTGCTTCTGACCCTTGTACCACAGATCAGAGGCTCCAACGACCCCCTTCTTAGCTTTAATTAATTTGCTCAAGTGACTCATAGAACTCACACAAATATTCTATTAACTAGATTAACCGGTGTATTATAAAGTGATAAAAGCAACAGCCAGATAGAGAACATGTATAGGACGAGGTATGGGGAGAAAGCATGGAGCCCACTCTCCCCAAATCTCCATGTGCTCACCAACTGGGAGGCTCCCTGAACCCTGTCCTTGGGGGTTTATGGAGGCTTCAGTACACAGGTGTGACTGAATAACTCATTGGCCATGGGCGATTGAGCTCAATCTTGAGTGGCTCTTCCCTGCCCTGAGGGCAAGGGGGTGGGACTGAAAATTCCAACCTCTAATCACAAGGTTGGCTCCACATGCTGCCTGCTCCCATCCTTAGGTGCTTTCCAAAGATCACCTTGTTAACATAACAAAAGACACCATTATCATCTCATCACTTAGGAAATCCCAAGGGTTTTAGAAACTCTGTGGCAGAAACTGGGACAGAGACCAAAAATATAATTCTTATTACTCCTAAATCACAGTTATCTAGGTGAATGTTTGTATCACCCCAAACAGGCAGTAGTCACCAGGGAAAATAAGTTAATTGCCAGTCTTTTCTATTAATTTTTAAAAATCAGATTTAAGAAGAGAATTTTTTTAATGGCCAGTGAAAATGTCTCTTACTTTAGCTCTTGCCTTTTTCTACTTATTATTTAAATTTTTAGTTTAGTTTTGAAAAGTGTCTTTAAGTTATTTTAAGGTTAGAACCGAACCTTCCAGGGTTAAAAAAATATTGCGTCTCTTGAAAGAGATTATTTTAGACTTAGTGAAATGGATTTGATGCTAGAGAACATGTGACATCATACATTTGACCTTTTTGAAATGATTTACATTATATCAGCTACATTTTAAGTCCAGCAACTGTAACCAGAAAAAAAGAAAAAAAAAACCCTACTAATTAAGGCAACTTTGCAGATTGATGGCATTAGATTATCAATTAAGATCTCAGTTTTAAACCAGATTTTTCCTCTAAATAGGGATCCAAAGAACACTAGTTTTAGGGTCAGTCTAATTAGTCAGACAGCCTTCTGATTGTTTAGTGCCTTCACTTGAAGTTTGTTAAATATTTTGAATATCACCTATGCTCCCATGGGACATTAGTGAATGTGAAGTCAACAAAAAAGAAAAAAAAAGTAAGAAAAAGGATTTTGTAGTAAAATAAACTTGAGAAATCCTGGGTTCAGTAAATTTAAACATGTTTCGTGACTGCAGGACTTTTGAGATGTGGAATGAGCTATAATGTGCTCTGTGAATTTCACTGTTAAGTAGAGTTTGGTCTGAAGTGTTTTTCAACTTTATTTGGCTCTACAACCCTTTGTCAGTGGAACATTTTAAAGGACTCTCTGTTTCTAGCAACTTTGGAAAATGCTGTTCTGGTCTCAGTTAAGCCCTTGAAATCTTAGCATTTGGAAGGAAATCCACACACAAGCTCATCCAATTTCTGGTACAGAAATCTACCATGTATCCATGCTATAGGCTCACTCAGCTGTGGGTGAGTATTTTGATAACAAAATGCTCACTACCCATAAATCGGCTGATTCTATAGTCGGAATGCTGGTCTGTTAGGAGGTTTTAACCTTTTAAGTGCCTTTTACTATTAGAAAATTTTAAGTTTTAAAATTTTGTTTATTGGACCTAGATCTGATCTCTGGATTAAGATACGTCCTACTCAAGTAAAAGAATCCTTATTTTTCAAGGATGATTTGTACATGAAAAAAAAAATCCATATACTTAAAATCATCTGTAAATAGTGACTGAAGAGTAATTGAAAATACGTTTGAAAATAATTTTCATTTGAAATTTATGTCAAAATATGTTATTATATAAACGAATCCAGTATATTTTCTCTTATAGCCAGTAAAATTTAGGTTAAATTTTAATTTCGCACAAGTGCCACAATTAAAAAAAAAAGAATTACATTCTGTTTTGAGTGATTATTTCAGCAAAACTGGTTTATGGGACAGTAAACTGTCCTTCACTGCATGTTCAATGTTAGCAGCTCAAACAGGCTAATTCTGGTAAAAATTCAACTGTTTTCCAAGGCCTTCTCTTAATTATTTGATACTCAATTGTTTTTTCTTTTACTTCTATTGTACCTCTTTTTTAAATTGTTAACTACACATCCTCATTTATCAATGGCTTTGTATGTTTAACCAAGCAGATCTCTGGCATTATTTACAATGGCTTCATGATATTATATCTTTAAAATTCAGAATTTCACTTTAAAGTTGAATTTTATTTCTATTATACGGTATTATGTTTATGTTATGAATCCATCAGTGAGCAATTTGCTGAAACAGGATGAGCAATTTGCTGACTTAGAAGGGCTAGAATCTATAGACACCTTAGGATGTAGATAACGAATAGTTGGATGACAAGAAACCCTGTTATATGAAAACAGGAATAATGAGTGTTCCAAATCTTATCTTTTCGGTTCTTACTTTTCTCCAAAGGTTAGCTCTAGAGTCCTTAATTCTCCATTCAGTATTAAATTATTGACTATTTTGCCACAACTACTGAGCCTGCGCTCTAGAGCCTGCAAGTCACAACTACTGAAGCCTGTGTGCCACAACTACTGAACTCCATGCACCTAGAGCCTGTGCTCTGCAACGAGAAGCCACCACAATGAGAAGCCTGCACACCGCATAGAAGAGTAGCCCCCGCTCACCGCAACTACAGAAAGCCCGCGTGTAGCAATGAAGACCCAACACAGCCAAAAATAAAATAAATACATTTATTTTTTAAAAAAGTGGATGTATTTAAAAAAACCCAAAAAGGTCCTACTGTATAGCACAGGGAACTATATTCAATATCCTGTGATAAACCATAATGGAAAAGAATATGAAAAAGAATGTATATAAATGTATAACTGAGTCACTTTTCTGTGCAGCAGTAATTAACACAACACTGTAATTCTACTATACGTCAATAAAAAATAAAATTTTAAAAAACTGCCATAAAAATCACCACAGAAGGGGGACTTCCCTAGTGGTCCGGTGGTTAAGACTTTGCCTTCCAATGGAGGGGGTGAGGGTTCGATCCCTGGTTGGGGAGCTAAGATCCCACATGCCTTGTGGCCAAAAAACCAAAACATAAAACAGAAGCAATACTGTAACAAATTCCATAAAGACTTTAAAAATAGTCGACATCAAAAAAAATCTTTAAAAAAATCACATAAATCAGAAACAAATGAAACATAATAAAGTCCATACATAAAAAAAGAGCATGGGTTCTGGTCACATCCCAGCTTCCCACTTACTTACAGCTGTGTAATTCTGGGCAACTCACAAAATGTCTCCTCAGACTCCTCATCTATAAGTGGGGATGGTAATAGTTCCCTACCTCATAGTGTTGCTGTAATCCATAAACACGGTTAAGTGCCTTGGTAAATTGTTTGATGCTCTCTGGTTATTGTGAATTAAAATATGTCAATGGCTTCTGGCCATACGATTTATAATAGTTTGACAGTTAACCAAATGGTAAAACTATTCCATTTATTATTCCCATCTCTTTTTACCCCTTACCCTGTTTTGTTGTTAATGTTTTCTCCCACCACAGAGTGTTAGTTCCAGGAGAGTAAAAGCTTTATTTTGTTCACTGCTGAAAGCAATAGCACCCAGAAAAGGACTGTACATATGAAGCCCTCAGTAAACACTAGCTGAATGAATGGTGCAAACTGTCACAAGGAAAAATACACCAAAACTTCCATTATAATAAAAAAGTATAGACAAATCTTTCTCTAATGGCTTCCAGTCAAGTATTTTAAAACACCATATGCTATAATAAAAACATAAGTAATTTATTAAAATTTGAAGGCAAAAACATAATTTTAAAAGATTTTAAAAGATTTAGACCTATGTTAGGCGTGATGGAATATGGATGCTTTCTGGAAATTCACAATCAGATCCAAGAGTATCACTTTCAGAATGTTCTAGTAGACTGAGTTTACTTTTAGTTGTCTTTGAAGAAACAGTCACTATTGTACTCTCTTTCTTAACAGAAATGTGTTTTTTCGAAGACTCACTTCTAATTGGTTCATTAAGCAAAGAATTATTTTGCCCAATTCCTTTGCTTTTCTGCTTTACAGGTGAGTCAGAGCAAGAATGCAGGTCCTTCCCAGGTTGTTTCTTAGCAGAGTAGTTTTTGGTATATTATGCTCTGGTCATTTTCTCTGAAGAAGACCTGCTATTTCTAAGTAATTCCTCTTCTTTTCTTTGACTTCCAGTTCCAGAAATGACGTCTGCTGAAGGAGAATATGTTCTAGCAATGAAATCTTCAAAAGACTCCTGCCGCTGCTCTGTGACTGCGACCCCCAGGTTGTCTTTGGAAGTTTCTAAGGCCTCCTGAGTAGAGACTGGGACATGGAAGGAGTCGACAGGCAAAGGAATCCCAGCATCACCTGTAATTTTCTGAAACTGGAGGGAAAAACAAAAGACAAGACAAAAATTCGGTGATGAACAAAGCCAACCATTAAAAAGTAGAGTTCAAAACTTCAATGTTACTCTGTGATCTTATTATTAACACAGTCAATTGATTATTCAGAAGATTTCAGAGCCAGTTTTTCTCTAATTATATCCTGCCAAGTGATTCTCAGCTTAACCTAGCTATATCCAAGGCTATGTCCGCTACATTTTCAGACTTTGGTGACTGGGGTAGTTATTACCCATTTCCTTTCCCTCACTAAAAATAAAACCCTACTCTGTAAGGAAATTAATTTCTTTGCTATCCTCCAGGCACATGTAAACAGTATATAATATAGTTTGTGACCAGACTGTCAGTTCCCAAGACCAGTCTGAGATTGGCTGAGCTGGGCGAAGGGGGCTCCAAGTGAGGCTGGAGGAAAAGCTGACAGGTTTCCCCTCCCATTCCCATGACCAGGTGAGTCACTGTAATATCTTACGTATCAGCTATGTCAAGATTACTTACTTTAAAAATTGTATCAGTACGTGTACCTCCATTAGTGTTCCTTCATTGTTAAGCTGACTGCATACAAATAGAAACCTAGATAAAATATGAATAGAACAGACATTTATACAATTTAAAATTTGGGATATTTTCTGTAATGTTTTCTTTCTTCATTAAGGAGAGTTTGCTTTAACTCATACATTTTCTAAAGAACTTCCAGTTTTTTTATGTACAACAATACAGTATCATGAAACGGGCCCACATTTACTAATCTCAGATTTGGAGAGGACTCCAGAGTCTTCTAGCTCCCGAGCATGTGAACTATTAGAGACTGACCATTATTATTTTCTCTCTGACTTGGTCATTTCCTTTTTGCTAATCACTCTTAGAATCCTTAAGTGCTGTCCTCTCCACTTACTTGGAGATTTTGCGTTGGTCCTGGGGCACTCTGCTTTGATTCTGATTTTTCTTCTTCAAGTGCCTTCTTTTCTTCTTTAGGTGGGCTACTAACAGTAGAATTCATCTGGGGACGACCTAGTAAATGAAAATCTGACTGATCTATACCAGCCATTGTGGCCAGCTGCCCAAGCCTGGACCAGAGGAGGAAAGGAGAAAAGACAAAGGTTATTATAATCACAGAAGAGCAGTTTAGATTTCCCCAGACCTACAATCATGAAATACTTCTAAAATCTTAAAAGCCAACATCCTACTCCAGACTACAAGCCTCTCTCTCCCCCAGATTCTCAGCCCTTTCCAGATTCATCCTCTAGGAGACATCCCACTGTCTCACTAGCAGCTTCAACATGTACCATGCACCCCGTCCACTGCCAGTCACACCTCCATTCCCACACTTCTTTACCACCTTTCCTCCAGTTTCCAAGAATGTGTTTGTTCCTTCCTTCCCAACACCAACTCATTCACTGACAAAACACCACTCCATCAACTATCAATCTCCACTCCCCTGTTTCAGCAAAATTGCTCACGGTTGAGAACCACTGACCTATATCTTCCCTGCAGATTAATAATAATTTTTATGTCTAAGACAAAAATAACTTTAATTCAAACTTATCAAACAAGCAAAGTAAATGAAAGATAGGAAAATTCTTATCCATTCCCGAATATTTTCAATGAAAACTGCCTTCAATTTAGTCCGTACAAAAAACTGTACCTACTAATTACTCTGTCTACAGGTTACTCTTTTATAATAGGCTCCCCACTCTACCAAAGCAGGCTCCCCTATTTGCATTTCTTAAAAAATTTAATTCCTCCTTTTAAAACGTCAACTATATTACCTATAATTACACTAAATTTGGCTAAATAAGGCCACGCAAGTGATGAAAATTGCTCCAGTTCCTCAGCAAACTACCATTACAGTTGGAAAGAGAAGAACGCCATGAAGAGAAATGAACTAACCCAGCATATTTAAGGAGATCCAAGAAATTCTTCTGAAAAGAATTCTTCTGAAAAGAATTCTCAATGCTGCCCAAAACACCTTCATCATCCAGGATCATGCTTGTCAATGAGTGGACATGAAGGGCTTCAGACAAAGAGAAATTTATATTTCTTAACTGGGCATTTTCATGTTCCAGCTATAAAAGAAGACGGAAAATGTCTGACATGATTTTTTCTCATTGTCATCAAAAGTAGTCTTGCCTAGTTTCAAGGAACAAAACTAAAACACTCAAAATGTAATTAATCTGTAATTAAGCTAACTCTCCACCAGTAAAGACAGAGACCATATCACATAATAACCAAAACCCCCAGGCACCCAACAAAGTTTCCTATATAACGCTTAGGTGGTATATAAATAAACCAAAGTTATCGTTTTATTAACGATCTTTCACAAAAGATCACATTTCTAACTGGTTCAATTCATAATGGAGCCTCATTCCACATTAGAAAATTACCTGCTTTAAGTTTCCCTTAAATTAGAAAGTAAATTATAGAATCTGAACAAAACATATTACAACTCTGCTGGATGTTAAGAATTAACTTTAGCGAGCAAAATATCTAATGCTTACGTTTAAAAGTCCTAAATCATACCAAACCCAATTTATTAAATGTACGATCACCAATGTTTTCTTTGGCTCCTTCAAAATGTTCACTCCCGTGCACTCTTCCCCTTCCGCTCATCACCTATGCACTTAAAGCCCCCTATAAGCTCAACTCCAGTACTTCTCAGAAAGGCTGTTATGTTCATGATGCCCCTTTTGCCTTATATAAGCAGGTGCTCACCATTTATTGAATGAGTGTCCGCCAATCCAGTGGATGCACTTTGAAAAATTCCTCCCTACGCTCAACCTCTGATAAAGTATATTTAGATAGAACTTTTTAGGTTATGCCCTGCTTTCATGCACATTACCTGATGTAATTCTTATAGTATATAATTTTATCTTTCATTACATTCTTAGAAGTTTTCCAATATCTTAAATTTATTTAAATGATTCACTTTCCTAATTCATTGCCAGGAGAGTCTCATTATGTCTTTTATGCTACTGTATATATAGTATATGCACAAAAAGTGCTTTCTTGAATCAAAGAATCATGAACAGAACATAAGCTAATGTCATAAGAAAGCACGCACACACACACACACACACACACACACACACAAAACGAGATTTTCACATTTTTAAAAACATGTTTTCTGGAATATAGATCATATGATCACTAAATACCAGTAAATGCAAAAGTCCATATGATACAACCAATTTGCAATATATTACAGGTTTAAAGTTTACAAACTATGTGTATATGGATTAAAATCAAATCGAAATAAAACCAAAACAGTCCCAAAAGTATAAGAAATTGTTTACTTCATTGACTCATTTATCAGCCTTAAGTCTTATTAGTCTTTCCTCCTTTAACTGCTTTAGGCACTCCTCCAGTTTTTCCTAAACAAACAGAGTAAATGTTATAACTAATTCGTAGTATAATATCCAAAAGCCTTTCCAGCTATAGGACTCATCAGGATTTAGGGGCAGAGCCAGAAGTGAACTCAGATATCATACCATGCTAGTGAAATGAATTATCAAAATCTATCAAATTAACATAGTAAAGATTTATTTAAATTCCACTTTTTCCAACATAAATTTGTGGCAGCCCATCATAAAAGGCATATATGCGTATAACATAGCAAGTCAGAAATAAATAGTTAAGAACAAGAAAGAAAAGTTCTATTTTTATTTGTGGGTCTCTTTATAGTAGGAAGTCCTATTAATGAACATGCTTAACACACCTGAATTGCATTAACTGCAGATTCAAAAGAATTTTTTTAAAAAGTAATCACTTTTTTTTTTTTATTGCGGTACACGGGCCTCTCACTGTTGTGGCCTCTCCCGTGCTCCGGACGCGCAGGCTCAGCGGCCATGGCTGACGGGCCCAGCCACTCCACGGCAAGTGGGATCTTCCCCAGATCGGGCATGAACCCGTGTCCCCTACATCGGCAGGCAGGCGGACTGTCAACCACTGCACCACCAGGGAAGCTCCAAAAGTAATCACTTTTAAAGCAATTTACAGTCAAGCACTGTTCCTGGAGTTCCCTGGGCATTAAATCTAATTATCAAAACCCTAAGAGGGGGTTTCCCTGATGGAGCAGTGGTTAAGAATCCGCCTGCCAGTGCAGGGGACACGGGTTCGAGCCCTGGTCCGGAGAGATCCCACGTGCCTCGGAGCAACTAAGCCCGTGTGCCACGACTACTGAACCTACGCTCTAGAGCCCCCGAGTCACAACCACTGAGCCCGCGTGCCACAACTACTGAAGCCTGCGCGCCTAGAGCCCGTGCTCCGCAACAAGAGAAACCACCGTGATGAGAAGCCCGCACACCACTACGAAGAGTAGCCCCCACTCGACCCAAGTGGAGAAAGCCCGAGAGCAGTATCAAACACCCAGCGCAGCCAAAAATAGATAAATAAAATTAATTTATTTTAAAAAAAACAAACCGTACGAGGAAAGAACAATCACTAACTCCATGTTATTTTACAGATGAGGGAAACAGAGGCAGAGAAGTAGAGTAAGTAGAGCAGCACAGCCAAGGTCACACCACTAAGTAGCAGAGCCACACTGTGGACTCAGGACGCTGGGTGCCATTCCTGCTCACGGAGGTGGTGGTCTTCCCATTCACCAAGGTCACTGAAATAAAATGAACACTGATAAACTCCCTTAGGAGTTTCAGGAAATAAGACACTTCGGTCTGTGAAGTGGGGACACTGCTTGCAATAGGCAGAATTCTAACAGAGCCCCTAAGACTCCTACTTACTGAAGTACACAAACCTTCCACTTATCCAATCAACCTCTAAATCTAGGTGCTGCAGTGAAGGGATTTTGCAGACGGAATTAAGGTTCAAAATCAGTTGATTTTTTTAAGATAGGGAGATTATTCTAAGTGGATATGGCCTACTCAGGCACCCCATGAAAAGGACCTGAACTCTTCCTGAATTGAAGTACAAAAGGGACAAGAGGGAGACTCTCCATTGCTGGCTCTGAAGAAGTCAAATGCTGCAGCAGGGAAGGCAAGCGAGAGGCCTCTAGGAGCTGAGACTGTCCCCCGACTGACAGCCAGCAAGGAAATGGGGACCTCTGTCCTGCAACTGCAGAATCTGAATTATGCGAACAAGCCGAAGAAGCCTGGAGGCATTCTTTCCCAGAGACTCTGGATGCTAACACAGCCTGACTGACATCTTGATTTCAGCTCTGTGACCCACACAAACTATGGTGAACATCCAACGTTTGGGGCTCAATGTCTTAGACTTAAATTTCACGTGCTTTAACACTCTCAGGAGGGAACCCACATGTTCCCGTGTGTATCTGAGCAGGAAACCCAGTCACGCTGTGCCTGGACTTCTGACCTGCAGAACTGTGAGCTAGTCAAATAGGTATTGTTTTCAGTCAGTAAGAGTGTAGTAAAAGAATCAATATCCTACTCAACCTCCAGGTTCGTGAACAAAATAAATGACTAGTCGTTGTTTTAGGCCACTGTTTCGGGGTGGTTTCTTATGCAGCGATGAACAATCAGAATTCCTATACTTATGAAAACAGTACGGTATATTTATACCTTTTAACTGCTTTGAACAATCACTTAAAGAATGAGGAACTCTATTATATGCCATCATTGGGAGAGGAACTGGTATCACTTTCTGGAGAGTAGCTCTTGGTACCTAACAACAATCCTACATCAGGAGTTTACCCTAAGGAAATCAAAGATGTGGGCAAAGATTTATCTACCAACATGATATCATAAGATTGTTTATAAGCAAACCCTAGAAGAAAGCTAAGAGCCTCCAAATTGGGACTGGCTTAAAGAAAAACAGCTCACCGTCTGAAGGAATGTGCTATGAAGCCACTAAGAAAAGAATGACAAGAGGTCTCAACCAGAGTTAATGAATGGGCTTCAGGAGTTCTACATTCATAATATATCTGTGCGTTTTTCCTGGGAGATGATGCATAAGCTTAATCATATTCTCTGATGTAGAAGAGTATTTAGTGACATGGCAAAATATTTTTGATACTTTTTTAAGACAAAAGAGCAGATTAGGTGTGTGTACATGCAGAGGTGGCTTCTATTTCCTTCAAGAAGCTGTTCATTGTTTACAAACATTTGCTCAATGAACATATATTTTTATATTCAGAACATGTTTAAAAAATTGAGAGTCTAAGAACTTCAAATTCTTTAATGTTTCATTACTAAAGCCAGTCAAGTTTTCAATGGGGAAAAAGGAAAAAAAATTGCAAAATTCCTCTACTTTTAATATGATGGTTTAATCAATCTTCTAAAACTGATTTCAAAGAAATCCTAAACAAATAAGCAAACAAACAAAAAACCCTCACCACAGTCAGAGAAAAGTAGACTAAAATTCCTGACTGGTTCTAAATAGCACATCAAAGTGCAATTACATGCAACAGTTTCTCCCTCTAATGGAAGGAATTAGAACACAGTGTTAAATTTTTGTGAAAAAGTGTACCGTCCTCCTACAAAGTATTCATAATTCATGTCCCTTACATGGAAATATGGAATGAAAAAGTTAGAAAGTAAAATTGCTTGATATTCTATTACTTGAGTAAGACTAATGATAAGGCTTTGGAATAATTTTCCTTCCTGTCATCTGCTCTCCTTCCTCCCTTCTGTACACCGGCTAGGGTGATTTTTCTGGGACAAAGCTCCCATCATATTGGATATCAAATTTTATGTTCAACTTTTCTCCATTTAACATTGAAATCAATCATTTCTCATATAATCAGGAGATTCATAACCTTGATTTTTTTGTGTGTGGGCTACAAAATATTCCACTGAGTGGGTTTACTGGTTAACCATTTTACACATTTAAATTCTTTCCAATTTTTCAATATTATCAGACAATAACCGTTTTTATGCATGAAAGCTTTTTTCCGTATTGAGAATACGTTCTTACAATAAATCCATAAAAATGAGTTTGAGATCAAAGCAAATGAACATTTTTAAGGCTCTGAGGTAGCTATCTCCAAACTTCTTTCCAAAAGATTTGAGATTTTATACTGCCATCAGCGATGTATCACTTGGTATATAACCTCTACTACAACTGTTGGCTTATTTCCTCACGTAGAGTGCAAGTTATTTGAAGATAGGGGGTGTATTTTATTAAGTGTTTATCCCCAGCACCTGTGCCTAGCACAACGTAGATGGTCAATAAATAATTGCTTAATAAGGAAAATCCCTGCCAATACAAGATGTACCTGTGTGAAAGACAGACTGTGTGTTTTTCTCTAACTGGATAGATGAAAACTTGTCATCTTCTTTAATGTGCAATTTTTTTTCTTATAATTAGCAATTAAATTTCTCTTTTAGATTATATTGTAAAAATTCAGATTCTCTGAGGCAAATGGGCCTGGCACTACCCATTAGCTATATAACCTTGGACAAGTTCTATAACTCTAGGTCTCAACTTCCTTATCTATAAAATGGAGATAAGCTCCCATATCACAGAGCTCTTGTGAGGATTACATGAGTTAAAACACATATAAAATTAGAAGAGTGCTTGGTACACAGCATATGTTCAATTAACGCTGAATGAATAACATGTGAACGCAAACAGTAGTGAAGGGCTTAAAATGAAATAGTCTCATCCCACTCCCACATCCAGCACTCAAGAAGCGACCAATTCTTTACTCAGGTTTTTAATTATAAAATAAGATATGCGTACTGAGAAGTGCACAGAACAAAACTGTCAATGTGACAAATAAAAAGAGAATACTTACATAAACACTACTCGAATCTGAAAGTATTGATACTTGTCAGCATCTCAAACCCCCCCCATATCCTTTTCCCATCACAATCTCCTTCTCTCTTCCCAGTTAAACACCATCCTCATTTCTTGACAATCCTTTCCTTTAACCTGCATGCATCCCTAACAAAAGAGTTTAGTTTCGTCAACATCTAACTTTATGTAGATGATCATAGTATATGAAATCTTTTCTATCTTATTTCTTTCACTCAACATTGGTTTAAAAAATTCATCCACATTGCAGCCTGTAGCTCTAGTTCATTCAATTTTATTGCTTGATAGTTTTCCCACTGTACGAATACACATAATTTATTAAATTTTTGACTCTTAATGGACATTTGGTTTGTTTTCAGTTTGTGCTAATGCAAATCATGGACAGGAATCCTGCTGTACCGGTTATTCTGGTGCATTTACACAGGGCGGGGGTGAGGGCTGCTGGCTCACAAGCCAGTTAATGGAGTTAGTTAATGGAGAGTGCTAAATGCTTTCCAAAGTAGTTGTGTTGATTTATACTCCAGTGTAAGCAGGGTAGAGGATTCCCATAGTACTCCAGGTCTACAATACCTGATAGTACCACACTTTATTTATGTATTTGTCAAACTGATTGGCATGTAGTTTCATTGGTTTTGACTCACTTTTCTCTTATTACTTAATGAAGTCGTACACTTTTCTGTGTTTACTGGCTGTTTGGATTTCCTTTTTTATGAGGTTTACGTCAACTATTGTTATTTTATTATTATTTATTTATTTTTGGCTGAGTTGGGTCTTCGTTGCTGCGTGCTGGCTTTCCCTAGTTGCGGTGAGCGGGGGCTACTCTTCATTGCAGTGGCTTCTCTTGTCGTGAAGCACAGGATCTAGGCGGGCAGGCTTCAGTAGTTGTGGCACGTGGGCTCAGTAGTTGTGGCTCACAGGCTCTAGAGCGCAGGCTCCGTAGTTGTGGCACACAGGCTTCGTTGCTCTGCGGCCTGTGGGATCTTCCCGGACCAGGGCTCGAACCCGTGTCCCCTGCCTTGGAAGGCAGATTATTAACGACTGCGACACCAGGGAGGTCCAACTGTTGTTATTTTGAATTCTTCTCCATTTCCAAGTAATACTCTTACATGACCATTTTCTGACTAAATTGGTGGCATTATCTGTTCACTTTCTATTTTACTAAGTAAGGGTTTAGTTCCTCTATACTCTTCTATGTCCACACTGCTCAGTAAAGTTATGTCATCATTAGTTATTCCACTGTTCATGATCTCTTTGACTTGTAGTGATATACTTAAAAACCTACATTGTTGATCAACTATAAACTCTCTCAACGTCACGCTTTGTAAAATGAGGACATTCATACCATCTTCCCTTTTTTCTACCTCCTGTCTACCTTCCAAACCTAGCTTTTACATTGTCAAAGTTGAAATTTATATTCTGTTCTATGTGCAGTTAAGTCTTCTGTTATTTGAGAGTCAGTAGGCAGTAAGGTTTAAGACAACAGGCAGAGAACCTAAACTCAAAGCCTCGATCCAACCCTAATTTAGGTACAACCTGGGCAAGTTCCTACCCTTTCTTAGCTTCCTTTTCACAAAAGTGGGAATGATATTAGCATCAACATCATAAGGCTATACAGCGGATTAAATGAGTTAATATATGCAAAAACACTTAGAGCCTAATATATACTAAGTACATACTAGTACATTTCAGTACATACCAAGTTAATGCAAATACATACTAAGTATAGTTTAGGTTAGTTATTTGTTATTACATGCAAGTTGACAATAAAAGCTGCAAGCCAAGACAGTATTGCCATTATTACAATGAAATTAATATTGCCCACTGCAGATGTACTGTCTCTGTGTATAGACTACACCTCGTTCCATACTGTGTCAGTGTCACTGCCCTTGTGCAGGGTGACCACATACCCCAAGCCGCCTTGGGCTGTTCCAGTTTATACCTGTTGTCCTGATGTTACAATATTAGAGCGCCTCCTTACACTATTGAAGTGTAAGGAGTTTGGACAAGTTCTGGTTTGGACAACAAATTAGATAGGTGGTCATTACCCCTGTGTGTCACTGAAAAGGGGGACATCTATAGTGTCAAGTTTAAGTGGATTCTTCTCTTCCTCACCAATAGTACGTTAAAAATCAACCATAGCTTAGTTTGCTTCATGTTTATGTCAGTATAGCCTTTTGTCCTCTGGAGTTCAAGTTCCTTCTCCTCTTCCTCTCCCTCCTCCCTTCCAACAGTGCCTAATATCTAGTAAGTACAATATGCCTCAAGGTGTTTCTAAGCTCTCAATCACACAATCAATAGAAGCCTATCCAATCTAGACTAGCTACTCTCTGCGCTGAATCGCCTATTACCTTCCTTCTTGGTTTATTGCCTCATTTTGCTGGATTATTTCTATAAATAGCTTAAGATGTAGCACAGGAGGTCAATTTTTCAACTTTCTTTGTGTACAAAATATCTTCTTCAGCCTCCACTTATGACTGATAGTTTGGCTGGATACAAACCCCTAGGGTGAAAATTATGTGTCTGAGAAACTTTGGAGGTATCTTTCTAATGCTTTCCAGGATCCATGGTGCTGAGGACAAGTATGATAAAGTCAGATTTTTACTTTTTTTTTTTTAGGTGACCAGTATTTTTCTCTCTGGAATGGATGTATCCTGTCAGTATTTTATTCTATGTTAATTTATTTTTTCAGTATTTTAAAGTTTCACAATGAAGGGTGCCTAGGTGTGAGTCTATTCGTTTTTTTTTTTTTTTTTTTTTTTTTAAGAGTCTATTCTTGTTCATCTCGCTCAAAACATGAGTAACTATTTTCAATCTGAGGCCTGATGTCTACTTTCAGCTGTGGGGAATTTTGTTGCCCTTTGACAGCTTTCCTCCATTTTTTTTCTGGGTCTGGAGTTTCTAATAGTAACATGTTGCATCTCCCAGATGCAGCCTCTCTAACTTATTGCTATTACATTTTCCATTGTGTCTTTCTTTTTTATATAATGAGAAATTTTTTAGATTCCTACTGAATTTATTTCAGCAACCATATTTTCATTTCCAAGAGACCTCTCTTGCTTTCTGACCATTCTCTTTTTAATTAACACCCTAATCTTATTTTATAGTTGCTAGCTCTTTTTAAACCTCTCTCAGGATACTAATTAGGGTTTTTTCTTAAATTATTTTGTTCCCTAAATTGTCCCTGGTCCTACTAGGATATGTTTTCACTCTTTTTCCCCCTCTCATGTTGGAAGCTTTACTCAACTATCAGGCAAATGACAGTTATTTTCTATTTAAGAATGAGTGCAGAAAGCTCCCTGAAGTCAACGATTGATTGGTTTCTTATGCAGGAAAAAGCGGGGAGTAACTGTAATAGGATCCCCCCCAAACACAATTTTCTAGGGTGTAAAAACTCACACTAGCTGCCCTAGTTCTCGCCAGTTTCACTGTTTTCAAAATGAAAGCATCTCATTTCAGGAGCGTGAGGGCGGGGCTGGGAGTCTGCTCCTCCAAACACAACCCTTCAATGAGCTCCCCTATTTCAGTCACACTTTTAACTAACTCCACCCTCTCTCCTACATGCGCATCTGAGCATGGGGCTACTTCTGCAGGTGGGGTCAGAATCCTCCTCAGTTGCAGGTGGTCCCTGTGCATATTCTAGATGATGCTTTTCCTCTGTTCTACTGCTTCGGTTTCACACTCTTCCACTTGTCTTCTGTCTTTCAAAACTATGTTGAAATCTCTTGATTGTTGTGGGCTTATATAATTAAACACTTTGATACCATCCTTGTAGTGTCTTGTCAAAACGGAGAAGAGCTGAAAGGGTTCTCAGTGCATTCTGAATCTGCTATTCTGTGGTCCCAGTGTGTAAACTTCTTGGTCTTCCCCAGTGTCTATCATTGCTATTAGAAATACAATCTCCTGGTCTACTCGTGAAGGAAATGAATACAACACATCTAAAATGACAAGGAATGCGGGTTAGATGCTCTAGGGTCTTGTCGTACTCTGCCATTTACTAATAAACCACTTACGTGCTACAAATTGTAGGTGCTCATTTATAAAATGAAAGAGGGTAACTCTACATGAACTATAAATTTCTCCTACTCTAACATTTCATAATTTTCTAAGTTTTTTTCTTAAAATTTCTCTATATTATCATTAATTTTAATTAAAAAAATAAAATCTAACTTTCTCTTTTGAAAATCAAAGAGTTAATTCCCATAGTCCTACAATAATGGGATAATTAGTTCTGAAACCGGACAAGTTCCATACGAAAAGAAAATCATATTAAATAATTTTAAAAAATTAAACATGGGACTTTGTAGCACAAAGACAAGGTCCCCCCCCAAATGGTGTTCCTTTATTTACTAGAAATGTTCAGCTCTTCATTAAAGTTGAAATAAAATAAATGTATTATTTTTTAGGTGCAAAAATTTCTTATGAAAATCCATTTTTCTTTTCTGTCCATACAAACAATAGTATGGAATGACATTAGAGGTCAGGTTTGTTTGGTAATGGAATGTAGCTTCTTGATATTTTTTTTAGTTTAGGAAAGGAGAATATCAACATCAAAACTTTTTTCAACTTTACTTTTATTTAAAATGAGGCCATATTTTCCTCTTGTAAAAAGAGAGTTCAACTAGAACTGTCAATTTTCTCATCTGTAAAACAAGAGCACTGAATCAGCTGACTATATTCATTCAGAACTCAATTTCTTTATCGTATGATCACTAAGGTTCTCCCTTAAATCTAATATACTAAGGTTCTAAGGAAAGGAAAATATATTGCTAACGACATGTTTTGATTTTTATTTCTTAGAGTTCAAATGTCCACCATTCACCTTGGTCTAAGCTTAACCATTCAAGGGGATACAATGCAGATGGGAGGAGAAAACAGAACCCTCACACAAGCTGTGCCATGTTGCAATTAGCCTTCCGTTTGAAAAATAATCTTCTCTATAGCTTTAAAGTGATACCTTTGTACCGGCAATGCTTCTTGTTTCAAACAAATTTTCTCTGGCTCTTCCTAAACACTTTCTGAGGAATCATCGACCTCTTCAATTTCTGAGGAGGAAGGACTCTCTACTGTCACAGTCACAGGAAATTCTGATGAACCTGAGTGTCACAAGAAGAAGATAGGAAACCACAGAGTTGTTAAACTACAGTGCAAAGAAAGAAGACAAGATTGTATAAAAGACAACACAAGCCAGATACCAAATATGCAAATATTAGAGGACATTTAACAAAAGTGATCTGAGGTATCATTATTTATAAACGTCTCTCACTGCTCCTTAGTCTAAAACAGGCAATGACTAAGTAAAAGTACAGTAACTTATTTTTGCTATGTTACTGTACAGACCTCTGTTGTACATGGTTAAGATTAGTAATGGGAATTGCCCATATTATTTTATTAAGTTTCTTTCACAGAAGCCAAGGGAAGATCCAAGGTAACCATTTTTTCTCAGATCAAATTTAGACTGCAAATGAAAAATTTATTTTTCACTATCAGACAAAAACAGTCTAGAAGAAAATGTAGTTTTTTGGAGGAAAATACATCAGTAAAGGGACTGATAAACAATCAGAAGAATAATCAGAAAGTCAACATATCTAAGCTGTGTATAATAGATGTTAGAATTTTAAAAAGTAAATCACATACACATACATAACTAAAACCGACCCATCAAAATTTCATCTTCTCATCACCCTTAAGCCAAAACTAGGGTAACAGTAATACAATTCTCCTGTCAAGCTTCACTGCCACTGCAATGTTGTTCAATTGGACATTTCCAAACATTTAAAACCTGACTTGGCCACAACCCCACAAAATTCTACAGATCATAAAGAAGTGTGCTGGGATTATGTAACTATGCAGAAGACAAGTCACTAGGACATCATTTTGACAACAAGCAGCAAACCTGCAGCATAGGAAAACCCTAACAGGAGAACGAGGTGCACACCTCTCTCTCTGGGCATGCAAGGGCAGCACTGACACCCAAGATGCTCTTCTCTCAACCTCAGCAGTGGTGTCTTTCACAGAGCAACTATGCAGTCTCCTAGAACCGCTGGGAAGGAGAATCTGATACTGACAGTATTAGCTTGCCATGAGGCCAGAAGTGAGGGAATGTGTGTGGCCTTGGTGAGAGAGCAGAGGTTTGGGAGATGTTGCTTTATATTGGCTTTTTGATCAGGAATTTGTACATATAGCCCTCAAACAATGTTTCTTGAAAACATATGAACATTCTTGAGTATGACAGCTCCATGTGAGGGGTCAGAAATGGCAGTCAAGTTCATTTCACTGGGTAACAGCTGACGTGCGGACTGGAGAACAGGCTTCCTTGTTTACAGACAACCACAAGGCTGCCAGTTGTGTGCCAAATCCACACAACTACACAGTTGCATTGGGAGAGCGACCAAACATGTTTTACATGGATTTATTTCAGAGAGGGAAATGCTTCTTGTAAGGCTCTGTCAGTTTAAAAAGCAATAAGAATGACCATCCACCTCTCCCAATTCAAGCCCTACATATCATAAATATGATAGCTACACACCAGCAACTGATTACATACATCACGAGCTTTGATGAATGGCAAGCCCCTAAAAAGATATCAACAAAACGAAGTTAGATCTTGATGTAAATACATCACCAGTTAAACCCAGTTAATACAACTATTTAGTATTATGTACAGTAACCACACAGAATTGTGTATAAAAATAAATAAGCTCAAAAGAAGGACCTGGAAGGCTCTGCTACAGAGAAAACTGAGCAGAATTAGGCCGACTGGCTTGGTAATAACTCTCTGAACTGCTGAGAGGCCCCTTCAGTTCCTATGTTCAGGATGCTTGAGATTTCAGTCTCACTTCTGTAAATGGTGATATTAATCGTTCTCTAATTTACCACTCTGTGTGACAAGGATGGACCTGAGATAGTGTCTCAGGAAGAAGATAGAAAACCACAGAGTTGTTAAACTCAAGTGCAAAGACTGGGGATTCAACACTATACTTTATGCAACAGCAATTCACATTACCATTTGGTCAGATTCTTTCAACAAAACAGAAGATGCACTCACATGTATTAAAAGACAAAAATTAACTGCCATCTGTATTAATATGTTAATCTGCTTCAATCACATGTTTTCATGAAAGTTTAAACATAAAATCACCTTTAAGATCTAGGCCATGTGATCTGCTCCCTGCCATGTCAGATTATACCCCGTGAAGTTTACTGTCTTAAGAGTGATAGAGTTCTTTATACCTTGACAAATAACTAAAAGGAAAATAAAAACACACACACACAATAAGATGAAGAGCCTATACATTTGTCAATCTTGATTTGTTTGCTTTTCTTGAGTCAATTGGAAGTTTATAGCCACATTCTTTTTTTTTTTTTTCTTTGGTACACGGGCCTCTCCCGTTGCGGAGCACAGGCTCCGGACGCGCAGGCTCAGCAGCCATGGCTCACGGGCCCAGCTGCTCCGTGGCATGTGGGATCTTCCCAGACCGGGGCACGAACCCACATCCGCTGCATTGGCAGGCGGACTCTCAACCACTGCGCCACAAGGGAAGCCCTATAGCCACATTCTTAAAATCATTAACTGCAATCTTCCCAAACAGGTAATTGATGAACTGATGCATTCTAAAACTTGTCAGTAACAAAGTGTTATTCCAGTTTACAGCAACAGTTTAATTCTATTTAGGTACTAAAACTGAATACACTGGATACTGCAAACTTTCTTCCCAACCACTCACTAAAGTACTACATACTTTTGAGACAAAGGAAAAAAAAGAAAAACCTAAAGAGCATAAGACTCTTCCGATTTTCATTTCCAATGATACATGCCAATCTTGATGATCAATCAGCGATTTAAATGTCAACTATAAACCCAGTATTTTATTAGGTGCTATGCAGTATACTAGAGCAATAGAAGAGGGAGGACCTCAAACCCTCTGTTCCCCCAAATTGAAAGGCAGGCTTCCTGACCCCTCCAGACCACTACTGGACACAGGGAACACACACTAATGTTTCAGGACCCCAACCAACAGTCACCTGCTTTGTGATTACTTCCATAACACACCCTCACCAACACCACTGAGTTTGCTGCTCCTACGGGACGTTACATATATTTCCTATTTGAACACATACCACAGTGCATTATAATTATGATTGCAGATACATATTCTAACAATTTAAAGATCATGATGACTTTTTTGCTCTTTACATCTTGCTATTTCCCTTCCCATAATATTTCTTGAAGAGAAACCATAAAAATATAGACAAACACAAAAAACAGAAAATATACAAAACATGTGGTTTGTGGCTTAACACAAACTTAAGTAAGATTAATTCTGACAGTATCCAGCATGACAAACTTCCATGGTACATGTGATCCAGGCATGAACAACACCAAGAAAAGGCAGACAGGAAGTAACATGGTGTGTAGGAAATCACGAGACCAGTCTGATGGGAAGAGACTTAAACAAGACTGAAACTCACTTTCTAAACCACCATCTCCAATTGGACAATTCGCAAGACACTGGTGCCCCAAAGTGGCCGATTTATTCAATCCCTTTAATGGGGAGGAACAGTTTAAAATTTTACCCCTTTAGTTTGCCCCAAAAGCAACTATCAAATGTTGGCAGGACACAATGAAGGCTTACCACCTTTGTTAACATAGTTACGTCTCTCTCTCTCACAACTAGCCCACTTAGCTCCAGGTTCCTTAGCGCACCTGACGCACTTACACAGCATCTAAGAGCTTTACACAACTGGAAGGTCACATCTTTATTTCTTATTGCAGGAACACAACTTCTGGAAACTTTATTTCTGTCAAAACCTAAAGCAAAATTATTGTAAAATGAGTGATTTAAACCATACATTTTATCACCGCTAAAAAGCAGCTAAAAAGAAAAAACACATCTGCTCTGTGCTAAGGATTAGAAACGACTCCTGCCCTTAAAGCCTCATTAAGGAGGGACATGTATAAACTCAAAATTTCAATCACATGATATAAAGAACCATAACCTTTATGAACAGAGGTTCCTATGGAGGCAAAAAGTTATGTCTAAGCGACGGCTTCATGATAAACCTGAAGTACAATCAAGAAAGATGAGGCTATGCAGAGTTGGAGGAGGAGGTGCATTAACTGCAGAGGGAGCACCTGTGCAAAGACACTCAAGCCTGACTCCTGCTGGTCACTGTAAATACTGCAGGTGGCGATGACTAAAGGCCAGGGGTCCAAGTGTGAGAAGGGACAGAAAATAGAGATGTCGGTCGAATCAAGCCTGGGAGAGAGCATGGCTTGTATCCCACAGGTGATGAGGCCCGGGGCTACCACTGGCTGAGTAAGGGTGCCTCCGCTGATTAGAGAAAGGCACCCCGCTGCTGAAGGACCAATTAGATAAAGGGAGTGATCACAAAAAGCTCCCCTTCCTCAGGGCCAAAGAGCCCCAGGAGGCTCGGTAGAGCACAGTTCAGACTACACGCCTCTGGGAAGAGCACAGACTGGGCGGCTAGTATGCACTAACTCTGTGTGGGCAAGCCATTAGCAGCATTATTTTAGGCGTATCTTTTCATGTTAGAAGATCACTCAACCCCAGTAGGCAGATGAACTTAGAGGAACTGAGTCCAGGGGCCGCGAAACCACCCAGGAGCTTCTGCCATAGTCCGGGCAAAATGCAATGTGGATGAAGAAGCAAATTTAGGAAGAGGCCAAAATCTACAAGCTGGACCCACTGGATGCAAGACATAAAGAAAGTTCAGTGAAGGAACTCTGAAGAGAATGGGCTCTGCAATAAATTTTTCTTACAATCAATGTAAAATATTAGGCAAAATTAAGTACTGTGGTCTTTAAGGTCCCTTCCAGCTCTAATTTCTTTTGATTTCTAACTTATTACTCTGGTTAAGTAAAGTCCCTTCAGAGGTATGGAACAGTTCCTACACCTGAATGGGATGCAAAGAAAAATCTGATTTCTCTTCACTAGGGGATGAGTTGAACTGTCCTTGCAGAAGAGATAACACATGGTGTGAACCCCAGATCCTAGAAAAAGGCCAGGCACACGATAAGTATTCAGCTTTTTGAAAACAAATGAACAATCATTTCCTCTCCTAAATCTTCACACCCTTCCTCTGCTGGCTACTTTCTCTCAGCTTATAAACATCCTCAAATATACTCACTTAAGAGAGGCCCGCGCACTGCGATAAAGAGTGGCCCACACTTGCCACAACTAGAGAAAGCCGTCGCACAGAAATGAAGACCCAACACAGCCATAAATAAATAAATAAAATTTAAAAATGTATATATATATATATATATATATATATATATATATACACTCACTTAAAAAACTCTCAGACCTATGATTCTTTGTATCGTCTTGTGGGTAACCTAAGTATCTCACATGCCTTCAAACACCTGTCCTCCCAAAAAGCCCAGATCTGAACCTTGGGCCTAGACCCATCTACCAGGCCCCTCTAAAGCACTGAAGATGAAGTAAGATCCTCTCGCCACCCCCAATCCCTTCCTACTGTGCTCTGTATCTCACAAAAAGATGCAGCTGTAAACTGTCACCCACGCTTGCTGCCCTCCCTTTTCTAACTGGTCACCAGGCCCCACCCATTCTCTCTCGGATCTCCAAAATGCAGTCCAACCTTTTATAACTTAAGTGGGACCTTTAGATTACAATTCACGCTGCACCCAATCAACTGCCTTCCACATGGAGGTCCGAGTGAGCCTCTAAACCAGAAGTCCATCTTATTGTTTATTAGGGTTTCCCACAGCCTTCAGGATAAACATCCAATCTTCTGACAGGACAAACAAGGCGTCTTTCTGTTGGGCCCCACTAAGTTCTCAGTATCAACTCTCATTTCTTTCCCAAACCCTGAGTTCCAGTCCTGTACATTAGTTTTGCCATATTTTCTTACATTTCTCAAACTTCAACACACTGCTTTCTCCTGCCACCCCAGGAGCTTCTACATATCCTTAGAAAGGATGGCACTTCCTCCAAGAAGCCTACCCTGAACTTTCCCTTCCAAGTTTCTGTGCTCTGCAAAGGGGAAAGATGGCGGGGAGGGATACATTAGGAGTTTGGCATTAACATATACACACGACTATATATAAAATAATCAACAAGGACCTACTGCATAGCACAGGGACCTCTACTCCATATCCTGTAACAAACTGTATGGGAAAAGAATCTGAAAAGGAATGGATATATGTATAACTGAATCACTTTACTGTATACCTGAAACTAACACAATATTGTAAATCAACTATCCTCCAATATAGAATAAAAATTAAATTAAAAAACAAAAAGATTTTGCGCTCTGTAGCACCAGAACTCACTTCTTCCAGAGCACTGACTACTGTGCTTGTGTTTACCTGCTGCCCAGTAGAAGGGGAGATTACCTAGGGCAGAAGCATCGTCTCCAGCAGCCCCCGATTCTGACAACTCATTCAAGTGCCAGGATACTTTACACACATAAGGTGCTTAATTAATTGTAAGAACCCTCAAAAAGAGTGGTTTTTAATGTCATTTTACAAGTGTGGGGATTGCAGTTCAAAAGTAACCTGCGCAGGCCACAGACAGCATAAGCCCTGGAATTCAAACCCTAAGCTGCCTTCACACCGGTGCTCTTTCCACTATATGATACGACTATTGAAAAAAAGACTTTGTTGGGCTTTCCGGATGGTGCAGTGGTTGAGAATCTGCCTGCCAATGCAGGGGACACCGGTTCGAGCCCTGGTCTGGGAAGATCCCACATGCCGCGGAGCAACTGGGCCCATTGAGCCTGCGCATCTGGAGCCTGTGCTCCGCAACAGGAGAGGCCGCGACAGTGAGAGGCCCGCGCACCGCGATGAAGAGTGGCCCCTGCTCGCCGCAACCAGAGAAAGCCCTCGCACAGAAACGAAGACCCAACACAGCCAAATAAATAAATAAATTAATTAAACGAATTTATTTTTTAAAAAAAGATTTTTTTTATCCTGAGCCCTGTTTTAATGGAAAGGAAATGAAGCTGGGATATATCAATTTCCTAATCGCTTTGGTCTGTACCAGGCAAAGTCATTCAATAGACCAGGTTACATCTGTGGAACAATTAACGATGCTCCAAACTGTGCTAAGTGTTCTACATTGCAGAGTCTACAAGCATTAACAGAGTGAGTCCTTGTAACCGCCACAGAGAGTGGGTCCTGTTAAGCCCATGCTACAGATGAGAACACTGAGACCTAGAAGCCTTAAGGCACTCGGCCGGGGTCACCGAGCTGGCAGGAGTCCTAAGCCGCACGCCCTGTCTAGTGCACGCACACCCGGGCACTGGGCACCGATTCTAGTGCCCACCCTCCACCTTGCACCATCTAAAACCCCGCTTCGCAGCGCCCACACGAGAGCCCCTGGAAGCGGGAACTACAAACCTGTCTCGCCCAGCCGTGGCTGGAAGAAGCTCTGGATACAGATCAGGGGCAGAGGGTGCTCAGGAGCGGCGCCCAGTCCACCCTGCGGAGGCGGTCGGCGTTAAGTCCAGCAGGCCCTCCCGCAGGGAAGGGCGCAAGGCGGGCAGAGGCACTGAGTCCTGCAGCGCGCACAGGTCCTCACAGCGCGGGAAGAAGTCGGCCGCGGTGTCGCCGCGCAGCTTCACCGAGTGATCATGGCCCGAGCGCGGCTTAGGGGACGCAAGCTGTGGGCACGATGCCCACACCCGCCTGAGGGTCCTCGGCTCGCCATGAGGTTAGCCTCATGGCTCGCCTCCCGGCCCCTCGGGCGCTCACCGCCCTGCAGCGTGCGCAGGATCCGCGTCGCAGCCAGACGACGTAGGGCCACGGGCCCCAGCTAGGCCAGCACCTCCATGCCGCGCTCCCGCGCCACCTCCCGCGGCGAATCGCCGGCCCTTGGCGCCAGCCCCATCGTCCTCCGCGCGCGGGGATGCGGTTCAAACCAGCAGGCGGCTCCGTGGGGGCGGGGCTCGAGGACGACTGCGCGCTCGCCGTGCGTCCGCACGCAGCGTCGCCTCACATGGGGACGCGGCCTGAGGAGCAGGGGCGGGAGCTTTGAGACTAGGGCCGCGCCAAAGGTAGGAGGTGTGGAGAATTTGGGGTTTACAAAAAGCGTTTGCTGACTCATCCAGTGAGACATGGTTGTATCAATGCATTTTAAAAGTAGTACAACTCCCGATAAGTGTCTGTGCTCGCCCTGCCCAGGAGAGAGCGTGCACTCCCTGAGGGACTCCCTGAAAGGCTGAGTGAACTTCTGCCTGTGGTCCCTTACCTGGTGCACGGGTGTGTGAATTTCTGCGGTGAGCTCTTAATTTCTGTAGTTTCTGCTGACTTGACACGGTGGTTGGCAAATGGTGACGTATTCCATGCATTCACGACATGATCGTGGTTACTAATAATTACTTTGTTCTCTCTGCATGTCTGTGTCCTAATATTTTCTTTTTATAAGAACACCAGTCATATTGGAATAGAGCCCACCCATCTGACCTCATTTTACGTCAATTACCTATTTAAGGGCCTTATCTCTAAATACAGTCATATTACGAGGTATTGGGGGTTAAGACTTCCACGTATTAACTTGAGCAGGACACAATTCAGCTGATAATAGAAGGTAAGAGTAATTTAAGCAAGTAAGTAACTATTTCTTAAAGTGAGTTGCTTAAAGATATGAATTTACTCAAGAAGAACAGGAAGAAATTACATAACACTGTATGTTATACAAAGATATTAAATTAATCATCATAACATCCTGTGAGATGGGCATTAAATTAGACTAAGCAAGATTAAGCAACTTATCCAGAATTGCATAGTCGGTACTTTCCAGAATTTAAACCAGGTTTTTTCCCAGTTACATTCTACATTATATCTTCATTTCATTATTTGAAATGAATTTTGAGTCTTCATTTTGCTTAGTTTCTGAAGTTATATGGGGATAGAATGGAATTGGATATTTTCAGTGACATTCACACATGGGGAAGGAAATTGAGTCCAGAAGCTTCAGCAATGTTTGCATGGAGAACGCTAACAACAGAACCAGAAACACTGTTATCCTTTTGGTTCAGTCATCTTTCGTAACACACTACAAGAATTAATTTTAAGAAGCCCAATGTTTTCCAAACTTTCACCAATGGGTTCTGTGGGGTCCTCTAATAATATCTAAGAGACTTCTTAGTTTCACATTCCAAGCCACTTAAGACCAGGAGTTCTGATTGTTCTTTGTGAGAAAATCAAGTGACAATCATAGCTCGTAATTTAGGATGGTTTCTTCAGGGCCCAGGCAAAACCTAATACACAGTAATAATCATTGTTAATTGCATCTTTGACAATGATTAATCGGGTATCAAAGAGGTGTATAAATTGGGAGAAATTATGATCAAAGAGAAACATAGGCCACAGATGCTCAATTATTTATGAGTTTAACTTTGGTTAAGCTAATTTTCCTTCTTCTAGACAATTTCCAATTCATCTCTGCAAAGAGACCAGAATAACCACCTTCCAATACAAGATTTATTGTGTTCCTTTAATTAAGAGCCTACAGTGACTTCTATATTCACTCCACGAAGTTTTGCTATGAGAGAAAAGGAGCCATTATATTTTGTCTTGAATTAGATATGCCACCATACTTGGCTTACCTCATCTTACTGGAAGCACTTTGAGGGCAGACCCTACAGTCTTGTCTTATTACATCCTCTACAGTAATAAAACCAAGGGAATCACACATAGTTACAGCTGGAAAAACACTTGTTCTGGGTTGATATTTTTAGACTTTACCACCAAGACTTTATCACCAAGACCTATATTTAGAGTCTCTAAAGAGAAGACCTTCTTGCCTTCCGTTTTCATATTGACTAGGAATGTAAAGGGAAGAACTGAGAAGTAGCCATAGTCTGCTAGCAGCCAGCACAGATAAATCATCTGCGGAGGTATTGTTTCTTTCAAAAGATATAAACATAAGAGGAAGTCCTAGAGTTTGTAACAATTGTGCATAATAAAATTCCATGGAAACCTAGAAATCCAGTTGCAGATCAGTAACATATTGGTTAAATAAGCTGTTATGTTCATGCAGTGGACAAGTGTACATACATTAAGAAGAACGAGATACTCTTTTCTATGAGATTCTCTTTTCACTGAACTCATCAGTGCTGCAAAGACAATGTTACATAATTCTTTTTCTTTAACATTATATCAGGCATCTTCATCTTGTCCTGTATTTATTGCCAGTGTTACTAAAGTTTATCATTTACCTCTTTCTCTTTTAGATATATAATTTCGTCTTACTGTAGAAGCATTCATCAATCCCTATTTTACTCTTTCTTTTAAATTAGAAATGAATATTGAATTTTATAAAATATCTTTGGGGGATATTTCAAGTGATTGTATAGTTTTGTTCTCTTTTGACCTTGTTATATGGTAAATTATATTTTGTTATTTTATATTATGCTATTTATTATATATGGTATTATGTTTACTAATTACATTTATTATATTATAATTACATTATAATTAAGGTAGCATTTTGTTTCAGATAGACAAAACAACCAGTGGGATAGGAAACATCTTAAAATTAGATGCAAGAGCATAAGAGATTTGAGATTAAAATAAAATTCACATTTTGGGTCAGTAGCAAAACTTATTCAACAAAAGTGGGAGAATATGGCTATCATTACTAAATTCTAGATACAGCAACTAGTTAAAAGTAAAAAAATAATGAAACTGTAAAAGTATCAGAAACCTGGGAGACTTGAAATAAATTATTCATGAGAAACACCTTTCTAAGATTCAAAGAAAAAAAGGATACATTTAATTATATAAGAATTAAAATTTTCCTCATGGCAGAATGCACTACAAAGGTCAGAAAACAAGCAAAAGAAATTGGGAAATGTATTTAGAAATGGATATGCTTTCTTTACAACTTTTGAGAGAAGCACATGTTTCTTTTTCCTTTAACCTGTTATGTGGGTATTAATCTATAATGTAAGTGCGTGGTTCCCTTCCTTTAACGTGTAATGTGACATTTAATCTATATGGTAAGTGCATGGTTCCTTTCCTTTCATCTGTAATGTGAGTGTCAACATGGGGCACTGTTTCCAAGCACAGACTTTGGATGTTCCTGTACTGGTCCCATCACTGACCATCCACAAAAACGTACAAATGTTGCTTTACTTTCCTGGGGGTTAGAGTCTTAGCTAAGAAATGGAAGCAAAATAGAACTTTCCCCCAGGGATGATAGAAGGTTTAAAGGAGTAAATATGTAAGTGACTTAGCACAGTGCCTAGTACAAGAGAGATCAATATAAGTACTTATCCATTTTTTAAAGAGACAGATGAAAGAAATAAAATGTGGTGACTTCAATCTATTGATATATATTCTTGACATTAAACTACCTTTTCATTCATTGGATGACCTAACTTACTCATGCTTTTTCTTACTCTAGTGAACTTGGGTAGCTAATATTGTAGATCAAAATTTTTGCTTTTATACTTAAAAGTAAATTTGACGTGTAAATTTCTTTTTCCTTACAGTCCTAATGTATTTTCAGTATTAGGATTATATAGACTTCATAAGATGAATAAAGGAGCATTCTTCCTTTGCTACTCTCTAGAAGTTTTTCTTTATTAATACTGATGTTATCTGTTTAATAGAAGTTTGATAGAATTCCCCACCCAAAAGATCTGGGTGGGTCTGGTATTTTCTTGGTGAAAGATTGTAAACTATTGACTTAATTCCTTACTGGTACAAGAACTCCAGCTGCAAATTTCCTCTTGTGTCAGTTTTGGTAAACTCTAGGAGCTAGGAAACTGTCCACTTTACATAAATGTTCAAATTTACTGGCATTTCATATATTCTCTGTTTTTACTCTCTACTATGACATTGTCCTGATTCTTTCTGTGTATTATTTACTTTTGTTTTTGTTTTGCTTAATCAAAGTGTGTTTTTAAAATATTTTCAAAGAATATTTTTTGACTTACTAAATCACCTCAATTTTATACTTTTTTCTGTTTTATTAAGTTCTGCTCATATCTTTATTATCTAATTTTTCTATGTTCTGAGGGTTTATTGTTTTGCTCTTCTGATGTCAATTAAAACACTTGGTTATTAATTTTAAGAAATCTTTTTAGTTATAAATAGTTGAACTTTTTGAAGATTCCAGCTTAGTTGTAAGTATCTAAGGGTCAGCTCCTCCTCATAGTTGCTGGCCTAAGGCTTAGTTCACCCTATAGCAATGTATATATTGACATTTTTTCCCCTCCACTTTCTGTGTTTTGCTACTTCACACTTTTCTTTGGCGAGAAGCCCTCTGAAATATCCTTTAGTTATTTTACAGCCAATAAGTCTTTAAAATATGTGTATTTTTTAAGAGAAATCTACTTATATAATTAGGCAGAAAATCTGATTTGCCATATTTTTAAAAACAGCATAATTTCACTCTTCTCCATGATTAATCTGCTGTTTACACAACCTTTGAGTTTTTAGCTTTATCAATGACATGTACTTTAAAAATGTTTTAAAGATCCTACCCAGTCTTTTAAAACATCCTTGCTCCTTGTTTCAGTTCTAGTTTTATGTATATTTTCTGCCTTGCACCTGATCATTCCAACATTCAATGGATGGCCTTGGGAATCTAATTCTGGTATTGATTGTTTTTGCTGATTCTCTCCCATTGTAGCTGATTTCTTCATTATTGTGTAAATTTAGATCATGAGCTCATGTTTAGCTAAACTTTATCTGTGGGAACGCTGTAGGCCTGGGTTGAAGGTCTACCTCTCCAGAGAGTGTTTAGTTCTGTGTTTGGAATACCACCAATCTGGGAGCATTTTAAGGTAATTTCTTACCTTCTGTTTGCAAGACCACAAATAAATTTGCAACCCAAACACTGTGAACACAGATCTGGGGTTCAGAATTCTCAAGATTTCCTACCTGTTTCCTACCCAGAGCAGAGGCCAAGAGAATTTGGTCTTAGTCTCCCTTTGCCAGCAGATATTTTTTTTTACTGACACACCCTTTCATTAAAGGTGAAGCTAGGGATAGATAGGTTTAGTTCTAACTTCCCATCTAGTAGGGATGGAGTCTTACCTCCTGCCTCCCATGTGGTCATGGCCATTTAAAAACAAGTCTCTATACCAGGTGTGTCATTCAACTACGGCCTGTATTCCAAATCCAGACAGCTGCCTACTTTTTATGGCCTATGAGCTATGAATAATTTTCACATTTTAACTGGTAATATTTTAAATGGTTACCTAAGTACCTAAATAATATCCTCAATTTTGCCTCTTTGGTCCACGAAGCCTAAAATATTTGCTATTTCGCTCCATAAAAACAGGATTGCCAGCTTCTGTTCTAAGCTATCAAGATCTTCAATCCACTCTTAATATAGCTATAACTCTCACACATATACCACCCTTCCTTCATGGGTCCTGGAAATTTCGACTGCACACTTCAAAAATCAGACTTGCACTTAAAAATAAGTTGTTTACATTTAACCTAGCATACCTAACTCTTTTCTTTCAGGAGAGTTTTTCAAGTAATCTTGCCCACCATATTCTTCAGAGCTTCATTAATAATGGCAAAAAATTAAAACAACTTAACATTCAACAAATGGGAATTGTTCATAACAATTACAGAAGCACATACAGTAGAAAACTATAATCTGTTATTGAAACAGTGAGGCATAACTAGTTTTATTTTTCGAGAACTATGTTTATTTAGGTCTCTTTTGTTTAAATAAGTCTATTTGTGTGTGTGTATGTATATAATCATGTATTTATATACACATACATTATTTATATGATATATTTATATAAATATGTGAAATACATATCTATACACATACTTTTTTTTTTTTTTTTTTTGCTGTACACGGGCCTCTCACTGTTGTGGCCTCTCCCGTTGCGGAGCACAGACTCCAGACGCGCAGGCTCAGTGGCCATGTCTCACGGGCCCAGCCGCTCCGTGGCATGTGGGATCTTCTGGACCGGCGCACGATCCTGTGTCCCCTGCATCGGCAGGCGGACTTTCAACCACAGCGCCACCAGGGAAGCCCTTTGATTTATATTTGTATACATACACAGGAATATAATTATATATATCATATATTTATATACATTGAACTGAAAACTGGTAGTATACATATATATTGTGTATAAATGTGTGTATATGTGCATGTGTAGAAAAACAGGTTGAGAGATATGTAAGCATGATTTAGACAGGGTTCAAGATTTTAAAAGTAGTTATGTGTAGGTAGTGAGATTATGGCCCACTTGATTTAAAATATTGCATATTTTTACATCAATTGTTATGAACAGATTCCTACGTAAATAAAATGATAGTTATACATACTTGTATGTGTAATATATAATTTAAAAATATATACTATTTATATTGTATAATATACTTGTCTTATAATAATACATTATGTATTGTGTTATATAGAATACTTTAAATATAATGTATTATATCAGATAATAATAATTATATATTTATATATTATGATGTAATTGTTTTATAATCAATATTAATGATATATCATATTAGTATTGTGAACATATTAAAAATATAAATACATTGCATTAGTCATATATTTTGTGTACAATATATGCTATGCAAAAATACATGTTAATATAAAACATAATTGTTATACATTAATTTAAACAGTAATATATTACATTTATACACCAATATAATATTTAATATTGGATATATGTATATTATATTTAATATATACATAGCTAATGCTCTTTAAAGCCAACTGCTACAAGAAGTAGAATGAGACCAGGAGTATGGCCAAAGCAAATTCTAAAACTATTAGATTATTTATATTCATTTATATGTCATTTTCCTGGAATCTGCATCTGGCTATTAGAGACACACACAGCAAAATCACGATAAAGTGCCCAGGAGGACATGGGATAAAAAGAAGAAGAAAAGGAAAATAAAAGTTTCCAGTTTGACACTCAAGCTGTCTTCTGCATCCATTTCATCCCAAGACCACCAAGCCAATGTGGAGGCTTTTTCCTCCTTCCCTTTTCTTTTCATGAGACTGATCACAACCAGCACTGCAGAGTCCATTAAATTAAGAAATGCTGTTGTATACATGTGTGAATGAGCTGTGAGTAAAGTGCTGAACTAGAGGACACCTAAAGTGAAACGTCCTCATGAATGTCCATGTGGCTGAGCAGGAAGTTAACCTGTCATAGATGTGCTAAATAAGAATAGTTGGGTTTTATTTTATTACTTTTCCCTGGACTGTGTTGAATGACTGTCATCTACAAGTTCAGGCTACTTTTTGCTGAGGATTAATGCACTGGGAGAGCTGAGAGAAAACTGAACAGTAGAGCTGTCTTTTCCTTGACCAGTTCACCTTACTTTCTCAAACTCAAAGTCTTTCCCTATTTCTTTCTCCTTTTTTATTGTAATAAAATGAACATAACATAAAATTCACCATTTTGATCATTTTACAATTCACTGTACCGTTCAGTGGAAATTAGTACTGTCACAGTGCTGTGAAACTGTCACCACTGCCTAGTTGCAAAACATTTTCATAACCCCAAAAGGAAACCTACACCCATTTTAAGCAGTCATTCCCTATTTCCGTCTCATCCAAATCCCTGGCAACCACAAATGTATAATATTTTCCGTGTGTATGGATTTGCCATTGCTGGACATTTCGTATAAATGGAACCATACAATATGTGGCCTTTCGTGTCTGATTTCTTTCACTTAGTTGCATCCATGATGTAGCATGTATCAGTAATCCATTCACTTTTATGGCTGAATTTCCTGATCCTGTTTTCTTCATACTGTTTGAATACAAACTTTAAAGTATGTTGAGGGTGCAGCTCTGTTTTAATGGCACATCTATGAGGCCAATTCATTTAAAGAAGGTGAAAATAGAGATATTGTGAAATGATCATCGTTGAGAAGCCTCAGCTAATTTGATAATGGAAAGTTTGGGAAATGTTGCAAAACATTATTTGCTTTATATTAAAAGCCTTTTAAACAAGGATTCAGGAGATTGTCTTTTTCTTGAGGTAACTTAAATGAGGCAGAAGAAAATAACTGCCCTTTAAAACAGATTTTGAAAGGATTCTATTTATTCTTAATAGACGAATGGGAGTACAGGTAGTTCACATCCAATATGGACTCCCTGTCCAAACACTGTTTATCATTCTAGCCACCACTATCGAATAATATTTCTTGAGAGTAATGCAGCTTAATTCCTGCATATTACTTTTTAAAATTCATCTATCAAGTCCATTAATACAGTATAAACAAGAGAAGTTCATGTTTCAGTGCAGTTCAAATATCACGTATAAAGAACCACCAGTAAGAAAAATAATCCTATATCTCTTGCCAGAATGTGGTCAGCTCTGGGGTGCTTTGCTAGCTGAAAGACACTTTTATTGTTAAGAGAATAGAGGTTGTCTAAGAGGGATGAGAGGCAAAAAATTTTAAGTACTTGTTTGTGTTGAAAACAGTGCTAGGCTATCTCATACTCTATATCAGTCAAGGCTCACCATTTTACATATGTGAGAAACGAAGTTAAAAGTGTTTTAGTAACTTACTAAAAGGCACGCAACCACTAAATTCAAGCAAGACTTCAATCCCAGATGTGTCACACTGAAGTTTGAGCTAATATTGAGATTAATAAAAATAGCACTAAATTAAAAGTTCTGAGGTATATTTTATTTTGTACTCTTTCACTAACCCTCTTTGGAGATAAATCATTTCATTTATATGGGCCTTAGTTTTCACAACTATAATAGTTGGAAGTTTGACTAGGTGACCTCTATGTAGCCTTCCAATTCTAAAATCTTCCATTAATTTGCATTCCTACAATAATTGCCCTTGCAATACATGCATGCTGCCACCAAGTAGCAGTAGAGAGCACTAGTTCCTTTTTTAACCCTAGTGGGGAGTGCATTTTGACATCAGACTTATCTGTGAATAGTACAGCCTGTTAATATAACTATAAAATAACAAAATAATATGGTATTATTCCCTGTAAAGCAGAAGCTTTACATTGTGTCTGTGAATCCTATCAGAATCACCTGTAGATTTTGAAACATAGAGGAAATCCGGAACCCATTGAATGAGGATTTTAAGAGATGGGATTTGGGTATCTGGATTTTTGGGCTCCCATCATTTGTATATTTTATTTTATTTTATTTTATTTTTTGCCTATGTACAACATTTGTCACATCCTCTTGAATCTTTAGCAATTTCTGTTTGTTTTAAAAGTTTCAAGTATTCCATAATCTTCACCCACTTTTCATAAGGTGTTATCTGTTATTTTTATTCACTCTTGTGCTTCTCCTGGTTGAAACTTCTTTTTTTCTTTTATTTTTGGGGGGGCCCTGCCTCATGCCTTGCTGAATCTTAGTTCCCTGACCAGGGATTGAATCCCAGGCCCCCAGCAGTGAAAGCTCCAAGTCCTAACCACTGGGCCACCAGGGAATTCCCAAGACTTCTTTTTTAAATGACTTTTTTTCCCACTCTAATTCATTTCTGGGATCAGTTTCATGTGGGAACATGAAACCAACCTTGCATTATTAGAATAAAGCCACTTTGATTGTGATATATTACTGTTTTACATACCATGGATACAGTTTGTGCTTTTGTTTACAAATTTTGCATACATGTTCAAAAGAGAAACTGGCCTATGATTCTATTCTTGTAATATTCTTTTTAGTTTTGATCTGAAGCTTATGTTGGCCTTATAAAATTTTTGAGCAATATATTATTTTCTGTTTCCTGGAAGGATTTATGTAAGATTACCAATATTTCTTCCCTGAGTATTTGGAAGAATTTACTTGGAAAGCCATTTATCCCTGGAAATCATTTTCTGTAAAGGTACTTCATTATACAAACAACTTTTTAAGTAGATATAGATTTTTTAGATATTTCTTTTCTTGGGTTATTCTTGTTAGGTTGCATGTTTTAAAAATTTGTCATTTTGGATGAATTTTCAAATTTATAAATATAAAATTATAATTTTAACAGCTTTATTAGGATGTAATTTACATACCATAATTTAACCCTTTAATGTATACAATTCAGTGGTTCTTAGTGTAACCACTAAAAGACGTGTGTAACCATCACAACAATCCAACTTTAGATTTCTGTCCCCCCACAAAGAAACCCATTACACATTAACAATGTTTTTTGATTCTCTCAACACTCTCAGCTCTAGGCAACCACTAATCTCCTTTCTGTCTCTACAGATTTGCTATTATGGGCATTTCATATAAATGGGACCATGCAATATGTGATCTTTTGAGAGTGGCTGCTTTTCTTTATATAATGCTTTCATGGTTCATCCATGTTGTAACATGGATCAATAGATCATTCCTTTCTATAGCTGAATGCTATTCTATTGTATGGATATTCCACATTTTGTTTATTCATTTGTCAGATTGACATTTGAATTTTTTCCACCTTTTGTTTTCAGAAATATACTTCTATGAACATTCACGTGCAAGCTTTTGTGCAGACATAAGTTTTTATTTCCCTTAGGTATATATTTAGTAGTGGAACTGCTGGGTCATAGGGTAACTCTATGTTTAACACTTGCAGGAACTGTCAAGCTGTTTTGTAAAATGGCCACACATTTTGTAAAATGGCTCAGACTGTACTTTCTATCCAAAGGTATCCAAAGCCACTTTAGATGCAAAATGTTTAAAGTTGCCCTTTGCTGCTGCCAAAATCGTAGCCACTGTGGGCAGTCTGCAAGATGGCATCTTAGGTTTCTGAGGAAGAAATTAGAATACACAAAGGGGGAAATAAGTGTACAATTACATAATGTAGATTTCATATTTAATTTTATGGGAAAAGCAATAATTAGTTGGCTTTGGTTTTAAATGGAAATAGCCACTCATTGGGAAATAATTAGTCTAATTTCAATTTATTTTACTTTAAATCATTCTGTGATGAAAACAGTTATCAAAAAAGGTCTCCAGAATGGAAGGAGTGCCAAGTCAGAGGTATATAACATGTTTTAATTCTCTCGGAAGAATTTCTCTTTAATGACTTTTCTTTCCTTCTTAAAAGAAAATTATCAAGGTACTTTCTGCCATCTTAAAACTAAGTTTTTAGTCAAATGAAATGGCTTTTCTGTTTTTGAAAATGTTGTGTGATGCTTTAATTTAGTTTCCCAGAAATGCAGATTGAAGACCTTTTATTAACTTAAAATATCTTAATTTCCAATGAAGATCAAACCCTCCTAAATTACCTGTAACTTAAATGGCATATTTATCATTTCTGTCTCAGTACCAGTGGATAACTTCTCCATCGGTGAAGGAACCATACAAAGCTGCTAGACAGAAAAGGAGAACTATAATTTTGGAAAGTGGTTGAAAAGGAAAAGCTACTATTAGAATTGGTAACTCTTTCTTTTTTTTAATGCTACTAGAACTTATACCCCTTATATATCCGGTGTGCTAAAATTAAAACAGCATTAATGGTTATTCCTTAACGGTTAGCTGTCAATATTATTTGTGGTTCTTATGGAACACACCTAGGATGTTCCTAACACATAGTGTTTAATATGTATTAGATATTAATTTTAATATGATAAAGCTCTTGAAGTGACAAAATCCATATCCAGATACAAGGACACCCTTTCATGTGGGGTCCATGCCTTAGGAAAGAGAGGGACGCATGTGATGTGTCTAGTGACAACCCCAAGATAAAATAAAGTAGGCAGAGCCCTTGGCACTTTACAGATATGAATACATTTTATTGTCATCACAATCCTGTGAACAGACAGTGTTTTACAGCAGCGCAGACAGATTAGAGTCAGGTGCAGCGGGGAAGTGGGATCAGGCAGGAGAAGAACATGGGGAGAGTCGGGGGGGTGGTGGGCCGGTTCTGGAGCCTTTACTAAGGAAAGAACAAAAATCACAGATGATAATGACTGCTTTTTCCAAATGCAGGAATCAGTGGAAAAACTAGAAATGATCATGTTCAGAATTGTGATCAGGTATGTCTAAGTATGTAAAAGTCAGTTACTTTCCCATAAGCCAGATATAACACTAAAAAACAAGGAAAGATCCCATTCGCAACAGTCACAAAAATTAGTAAATATCTAGATGTCAGTTCATTGTTCACCTGAAAAAGTTATTGCAAAAGGATAGATGAAACATTTTGAACATATTGTTAACATTAATAAAATGTAATGTTAACATATGATCTATTAACATATAAAGCCACTGACAGAGGGAATGACAGATCGGTGGAAAAGTCCAGAAACTGGTCCCTGTTTACTTGAGAATTGTATTTTAACTTAGACAATTTTAAAGTCTAACTTGACTTTTTGTCTAATTGACTGATTGAAGCATTGATAATTCATTTAAACAGAAATTATATATTTGCATCACAGCATACACAAATTCTAGTCAGTCGAAAAGATGTAAATGCAACTAAATGCAAGAAGCAGATATAAAATACAGGAAAGAATTTCTGTGTAAATGTAGGGAGTACAGAAGCCTTCCTAAGTAAGCCATAAAACTCAGAAGCCATAAAGTAAAAGATATTTAATTACATGAAAATTTAAAACTTTCCTACAGTTCAAGACATAAAGAAAACAAAATGACAGACACAAAAGTTTGGTAGTGTATTAACATATAAAGGTTACTGTTGATATAGAGAATAACCCACAAATAAATGAAAAAGGATAACCAAATTTTAAAAAGGCAGGGGATGGTTTCTACCTGTATGAGCAAACAACTCAGAAGAAACACAGCTGGCTACTAGACAAATGAAGAGGGGCCAACTTCTTTAGGAAATGCAGATGAAAACCATGGGATTTTCTTCCCCTCTGATGGGCAGAAATTCTTAAGACTGATAACATCTGGTGTAGACGAGGGAACAAGCACACTTTGCCTATGTTAAGTATAATAAATGTGTTTAATCATGGAGCGAGGTTTGCAGCGTCCATCAAAGTTCAAAACTCTCTTGCTCTTTGACCAAAGACTTTTACTTCTAGGCACCTGCCCTCTGCCAGTACTCTGCCTTGCACAGAAGTGTGCATAAAGTCAGGCACCTGCAAGTCCAATGAGGGATACTTACGTAATGGGGAAAATCTAGAGACAACCCGGATATCCTTCAGGAGGGGTCTGATGAAGGAAATTAGGATCCATCCGTGGTATGGAGTAACGTGTGTGGAGAACGGGGAAGGTCTGTGAGCAAACTGGGAAGATGACCTGATACGTCATCAGGTCAAAAGGAAAAAGAGCAGGTGTAGAAAAGGACATGTCTATTATTCCACTTAGAAACCCACAGTGTTTGTATTTGTAAATACTATATATGTATATATGTACATATGGAAACACGCATATATACACTTATACACATTTGTGTGTCTGATCCTGAAAATGCACAAAAGACTGTTAATGGCAACCACCTGTATGGAAGGGAATAGATCTTTATATTTTTACTCTAGTTTTCCTAATCATGTGCAAATTTAGAGTTAATTTTTTATTTAAAAGTTAGGCAGTCAGGAGAGGCCTAGTGACTCTTTTGTGGGCTTCTCTCACCTCAGGATGCACTCGTCGCGCCCTTGTTGTTTCTGGTTTGTCTTTTGGAGCAGACACCACTGAAACGAGCGTCTTGTCATCGCTTGCCAACTGCCTGCGGTTTTCTTGCGCCCTCCTAACCCTCACCACCTTTGTGAGATGCTGTTTCGCGCTGAGGTGGTGCCTTTCCCCTCACACACACCCCTCTTATACCTTGGGAAGTCCCGGGGTTTCTCAGTGGGCATTCTAGAATACTCATCCCAGAGATGCAGTGGGTTTTTCAGCCACATGCATTTGGGGAAAACTCTGTTCCTGTATGAATTATCCTCTTGGGAGTTCATGATTCACTGGAGCTCTTGAGACGCTCTAGGAAGTTGAGTCAAGAAACCCTTGTAGCCCTGTTAATTCAGGATTTCCTAAATTTCTATGACTGACTGGCACCACTTTTCCAGTCACAACCATTCTTATCAGCTTCTGTCATAGACTCCCTGGGGAGCGCTGCTCAGACTCTGTCCTGGAAGCTTTGCAGTCCCAGGATTACCCGCTGCTTCCACACCCTCCCGGCCCCCTGCTAGCACTCTGTCAGCCTGGCACCTTCTCCCTGCCCCCCAACTCATTCAGGCCACAGGCCCTGCCCTCGCTGTGGGATTTAGTGATAACGCCTGGGAGCGGTGGCCCAGCACAGCCCACGGCAGTGCTCGGTGTGGCTCACAGGGTTTAAAACACGCAATTTGAGCCCTTACTGGAACATGGGAAGATGATTTAAAGCCAGATGTCTTATTTCATAATCCCCGTGTCTCTGAAAGTGGGAGAAACAGACTGGGAGGGCCATATGTTTCAAGCAAAAGGGAGACTGTTTCTCTGTGGAAGTAAAGAACAGGCCCTCACAGTTAACAGGTAACGTAGGGAGTTTGTGCTGAGTCTGTCATGTTGGGCCTGTTATACTCATTTATATGACTGTTGGGTCCCTATTGGCATTTGCATTTACTGCCCATGCTTGTAACTCCCCAGTGTCCCTGTCTTGGTCACGAGCCCTAATTCTGTTGACCTAGAAAGTTCTTTGTGGGAGCTTTCTAGCAGGGCTCTCCCGCAGTGTCCCCACCCTCCAGCCCCTATGTCCTAGTGCTTCTTTTACAATGCAGAACTCCTTGTTGTGCAGACCTGATTGCTCCTCGTTGCTCCAGGATCCGATCGATCCAGTTCCCAGGAGAGCGTATCTGCAGGGCCCTCTGCGGTCTGCAGTCCTGCCCCCAACCAGGCACCCAGCATCCCAGGTGCTGCCCACAAACACATGGAAGAATTCTCAACATCACTAATCATTAGAGAAATGCAAATCAAAACTACAATGAGGTATCACCTCACACTAGTCAGAATGGCCATCACCAAAAAGTCTACAAACAATAAATGCTGGAGAGGGTGTGGAGAATAGGGAACCCTCTTGTACTGTTGTTGGGAATGTAAATTGATACAACCACTATGGAGAACAGTAAGGAGGTTCCTTAAAAAACCAAAAATAGAACTACCACACGACACAGGTGTTCCACTACTGGGCATATACCCTGAAAAAACCATAATTCAAAAAGAGTCATGTACCACAATGTTCATTGCAGCTCTATTTACAATAGCCAGGACATGGAGGCAACCTAAGTGTCCATCGACAGATGAATGAGTAAAGAAGATGTGGCACATATATACAATCAAATATTACTCAGCCATAAAAAGAAATGAAACTGAGTTATTTGTAGTGAGGTGGATGGACCTAGAGTCTGTCATACAGAGTGAAGTAAGTCAGAAAGAGAAAAACAAATATCGTATGCCAACACATATATATGGAATCTTAAAAAAAAATGGTTATGAAGAACCTAGGGACAGGACAGGAATAATGATGCAGACGTAGAGAATGGACTTGGGGATGGGGGAAGGGGAAGGGGAAGTTGGGACGAAGTGAGAGAGTGGCATGGACATATATACACTACGAAATGTAAAATAGATAGCTAGTGGGAAGCAGCCGCATAGCACAGGGAGATCAGCTCAGGGCTTTCTGACCACCTAGAGGGGTGGGATAGAGCAGGTGGGAGGGAGATGCAAGAGAGAGGAGATATAGGGATATATGTATATGTATAGCTGATTCACTTTGTTATAAAGCAGAAACTAACACACCATTGTAAAGCAATTATACTCCAATAAAGTTGTTAAAAAAAAGTTTCACACAGATAATTTCATATAATCCCATAATAACCCCTTTTCTTCCCCTACCCCTTATATTGACCCTCCCCTTTCCCTCTCCCCACTTGTAACCACTATTTTTTTCTCTGTATCTGTGAGTCTGCTTTATTTTTGTTGTATTCACTAGTTTGTTGGCAACAGGCTGGCTTCGACACTCATGGTTTCAGATCACACACCTCTTTGAACATACAGCCTTCACAGTCAGCCACAAGGAACCACCCCAAGTCAGGTAGTTGACCAGAGCCCAGAGTCAGCCTCTCTCATGAAGAAACACCTTGGCTTGAGATGAGAGAAAATTTTTCCTTCTCCTGATCCCAGGCCTGCCAGTTTCCTGCCTTGACATTTCTTTCCACAGCAAGCAGCCCACCATTAAACAACAAATAACTTGTGAGCAGTGGCAGTGCCAGCTTAATGAGTCTGGGCATCCACCCCCAGCCCCTTTCTGCACATCACCACCTACCCCTCCTTTGTTACACACTTATGAACATGTTCTAAGTTATTTGCTTGGTGTCTTTTTGAATCACGTTGCCCCTAGAAGCCTCACTCTAGCTCATTTAGACTAGGGTTTTCTGACTCAGACAAGGGCTCTATGCCATGGTTAGGGTTCTTAGATGTCATGGGATTCAGAGGAGTTCTTCTAGAAATTATGAGCTGAAAACTGAATAATGTCATAAGTCTTTTAGAATGACTAAAAAATCAGCCTGCAAAGCAATTTAAGGCCCAACCATACTTACTGACTAGGCCTCGTAATTTTTTAATTTAAATCTTCGGGGTTCACTGAGCTTCCTGAGTGCTGGGCTTAGGTCAGAAAAATATCTAGAGTACCGTCCTATTTGGCAACCGTATTGCATGGCAAGAAGCCACCCAAGGCTTCTAAAAGGGTGAAGCGTTGGTGATACTCAAAGGCCAAGCAGTCATGTCATGTTGAAAGTTGCTCTCTGGTCAGAAAACTGGAGATGTGGAGCGAGTAAGGATTTCTTTGCTTGTCTTTTCTCTTCTAACATAGTCTCCAGCTGCAAATTATGACACCCTAAAGGAAAACACATGTGGTGATTATTTCGCTGTATATTTACATCAAAGCATCATGTTGTACAACTAAAACTAATCCAATGTTATACGTCATTCATATCTCACAAAAAATAAAACTGGGGAAAAAAGGTTCAAATCTTAAAAATAATTCACACAAATGTGCTAACTGATTATAAATAAAATTTAAAACTCTGTATTAAGGCAGAGGTTTATTTTTTCTTTTACTTGTCTTCAATTTATGGATAATAATAGTTTATTATTATTTATTTTAACAATATTAATTAACAGTATTATTTATATTTAGTAATAGTATGATATTATTACCCCATAATTACCCCTTAATCTCCTCTGCCTGTTATGTTGTGCTGGGCTATTATAGCCTAGCTGGAAATCCTAGAGATAAATTCTAGACAAAGGATTTATCTCTACTAACTTTTGTTATAAGAATTTGGGCAACTCAGCAAGTCACTGAACCTCTCAATTTCATCTGCCATAAGTATCATATTACTTACTTTTCAAGGTTTCCAGGAAGACGGTGATGTTTGCAGCAGTTTGTATAAGACTTGTCATATGGTATCATGTAAAGTAGTTATTATTTTTATCAATAAACACATACAATCCCATGCACATTTTCCTTTCTCTGTCCCTCTTTTCCTTGTGAAGTGATTGCCTGGACTCATGTCTCTGAGTCCATAGTCACTTAAGTTGTCTGATCATAGACAGGTATAACAAATATCTGAGTAACCTTCATAATTTTCCATTCCTTACCTTTTAACTTTATTGCACTGACTCCATCAGTCTGTAGGCTTACCATATCTGTACAACAGTTCCATCACAATTCACTTGAACAGAGCTGGCTCCTTTAGCTAGCTTAGAAATATCAATTGACCACTAGATGTCAGACTTGCTCAGAAACCACATTTATTTCTTCACAACCGGTTCTTCACAAACGGTTCTTAACAACCGTTTCATGAAGGTCACATTTCCATCAGGAATCAATTTTATTTGAGTTTGCAAGTCTATGTTTCTTGCCAGTATAATTTGTTTTCTTCAAAGATAAAACTTAAGCACAGATTCTGCTATCTTTGCACCCCACGTGATGGAGTGGCTGACACACACTTGTCCATGGACCCAAGTTACACTGAGGAATAAAGACAACTGCAAAGCCCTAAATAAATCAAATGGCAATGAAAGACCAGATTCAGAGAGCGGTCTGATGACAGTGACAGTTAGAAGCTACATCTAAAAGAAAATATCTATTATGATACGAAAGAAAACAGTCATCAAAAAACGTCATCAAAAGACATCAAGCCTTTTGGAATAAAAGGTCTCTTCTTTTTCTTTAATTGCACTGGGATCCTGAACCAGAGCAGTGGGCATGTGAGTTTGCAATCTTGGAGGGGCTGTTTAAAGAACTGGCTCACAGGATAGCCTACATAAGTGCTTAGCGACATTAGTGCTTAGTTCAAAAAGTCATCTAAATGTGGTCTGAACATAACAATAGACATAAGCTATAACAAGACTGATGAGAGAGAAAAAGGAGAGTGAACTATAGAGGAGAGACCTCTGTGGCAAGAATAAATGTACCAAGGCACACAGAACATTATTTTTTATAAATTAAGTTCCTAGGGTCTAAAAGAGTGTATAGCAAGACAAAAAAAATAAATTTGATGTGAAATTTATTCATTTTACTTCATTTTCTTCCCTACATAGGTTTATAATCTGTGAATTAAAAATATAACTTACTTTTATTTTTGGACAGTCATACCCAAATTAATAGTCCAGAGCTAACCATTATGCTATGAACCCTCCATAGTACATTTCAAAGCAGCTATACTGTTGTCTCTTAAAAGGCAATATTATTCTGATGATTCTATCTTCATATTTGACCCTTGTTCTCAAAACTCCAGAAAGTAATCCTAGGAAACACTTTTCTTGTGTTCTGATGAAAGAATCTTAAAAAGTATCTATTTCAATTACCTACATTTTCAGGAGAAGGAAATACATACTTGTAGGTAATTAACTGCGCAAGATCCTATGTCTAGTCAGGGCAAGATAATTTTGGGGGTCCCTTTATGTCTTATGAACAGTTTGATCAGACAAGACAAGCATTCTTCAATGTTTTGCAAAGCAGGCAGGAGAGGGAGACTTTCCTGGTATGATATAGCACAATATATCTTAATCACAATGGCCAAGGGGACATCCTCAGAATTTGAAGACAGTTGGCAGACTCAGTTCCCCAAGACCATGCTCTCACTCAAAGGTTAATACCGTCACTGGTGACAAAGGAGGCTCTTAACTTTATACCTTCTCAAAGTCACTCAAGCAAAACTTTGTAGGTTAGTGGAATAAACACAGGGCTTGGGATAGATGGCTTGGGTTAAAATCCTACCTGACTTGTCAATTAGCCTTGAGCTAATTCTCTGAGTGTCAGGCAAGTCAATTGTTAAGGTCAAAACTGCCCATTTAACCTCCTATTATAATGGTCAGAATTAAAGGTAGTTTCCTGAGAATCTGGAAGGGAAAAATAGACCTGAACACAACTCATGCAATATAAAACGTGGCAGCATAGATAATTTGGGGAATCACGTTCTGTTTTTTCCAGGACAGTCTCACATTTCAGGTAACAAAATGTATTAAATGAGTAACTTTATGTAAAGTATTATTACACCTCTGTAAGATTTCTTTTGTATGTAGATTAATTTTTATTTATACAAACCTCATTTCCTAAGGGATTTGAAATGGCTTATAGGAGCAAGTCAGTCACAAGTAAAATAAAATTAACTGTATTAGTCAGCATGTATTTGCATATAAACACATTTATATGCTGGAAAAATTTCTGGGTTATGTTTTATTTCTAAAAATATACTCATGATATGTCTAAGAGTAGAAGAACAAAAATGTGCTTTAGTGTTCTGAGGAGGAAATGATTATTTCAGTGAAGATAATCAAGAAGGGCTCCATGGAGCCAGCAGAGCTGGGCCTGCACTAAAAGATGTCAATGGGTGAGTCTTCAGGGAGCCTGGAGGCATCCTCATAAACACCTGTGGGCCACTTCCCACCACCATCCGCCCCCGCCATATGGCTCCCTATGGAAAAGGTCTGGGAGCTGCCCTATGTGGATACTATTGTGATTCTTGCTTGTCCTACTTAGATTCTTCCTTAGGGGAGCAGCAATATTAGGATTCCTACATGGCATCTTCATAATGTCAGTGATATAAATGCAGTTATATAAATCCCCCTGCTCTCCTGCCCTTCCCGCCTTTTCCTCCTCTCCCCTTTCCACTTCTCTCTTTCCCTCTCCTCCCCTGCTCTTTCCTTTCATTTTCTTATTTGCTTTTCAGTTTTCAATTTTTTCTTTTCCTTCTTTTACCCCCATACCTACCTCCCCCACACTTTGAGGTTTGATTTGCTAATGACCAACGAAAACAGCAAATACCGGGGAAAGTATAAATGGATCAAAAGTCCTCAAACTAATTATCCATTACTTGAACTAATTACCCTAATGATATATTGAAACATAAAGTGTGTTCAACTCAGCCACTGATAACCTCTTCCCCAAATCTCTGTAAAAGGCTTGTGGAAGATCTGTTTTGCCCATTGGTGGATAAAAATATCATCTCTGATGAGCTTCAAACTGATGCCAAAATGCAAGTTCTCTCCTTGTTTCTTGTTGGAAATGAAGTTACACAGATTTTTACTTTTTTGTGCACTAAGCACTGTTACTGAAAATCCACTAGATTTAGATAATCATATTGGTAGAGTTGAGAGTTTTGTTTATATTTACCTCTTGGCAATCCTACAAACCTCTGCTTCACTATGCACCATTTCCTATGAGACCCTGCAATATTCAGGACAAAGATATGGTTTATCAGTGTCCCAGTCACTTTTGGCTATTTGTTATTCTTTTATTAATTTCATAATTATTAATTTAGTTAATTTCATCATTACTAATTTAGTTTGGAATGTGCTCTTCATTAACCCTATGCATAATAATGCACATTTAGATCTACAAGATTTCTGACCCTAATTGTCTAATAAATAAACTTTAAACTGGTATACATTGCAGCTCAAAGAGACACTAACCATGATATACCCAAATACTAGGTTGTTGATACAGCTAGTATTTTTAATTCCATTCCCCTACCCATTTACTTAAACAATGACATTTCAATGCTTATATGCTGCTTATGAATTTGAGTTATATAAATAAATTTCAATATTCTGTTAAAGTAACTATAGTCAAATCACGGTATGTTTATTTATTGATTTGCCATCTGTGATGGTTAATTTTAGGTGTCAATTTGATTGGACCACGGAGTGCCCAGATATTTGGTCAAACATTATTTGGGGTGTTTCTGAAAGGATGTTTTTGGATGAGATTAACATTTTAATTGGTAGACTAAGTAAATCAGAAGACCACTCCCTAATATGCCCTCAACCAATCTGTTGAAGGCCTGAATAGAACAAAAAGTCTGACCCTTCCCCAAGTAAGAGAATTCTTTCCTGACTGAATACCAGCCACCAGCACACCATATTCCCCCTGTCTTCAAACTTGAACTGAAACATCAACTGAAACATTTGTTATTCTTGAGTCTCGAGCCTGCTGGCCTTCACACTGGAACTAAACCATCACCTCTTCTGGGTCTCCAGCTTGCTGATGTACCCTGTAGGTCTTGGGATTAGCCACTACCCTCCACCAATTCCTTATAATCTCTCTCTCTCTCTCTTCCCATATATATGTGTATATATATATATATATGTACACATAAGATGATAGATAGATAGATAGATGATAGATAGATAGATAGATCTCCTATTGGTTCTATTTCTCTGGAGAACTAATACACCATCCAACATTTAGCTTTCCTTCTTAACAGCATCCCAGTCTCCCTCCTTGGGAATTATTTCCCTCACAATGCATACACATTACATACACAATGTTTCACAGTGGGACTTTAGGTGCCTGCAATTCTATTAACAAGAATAAGCTGGATACCTTATTCACTAGACAATAATAAAGATAAAAATTGACAAGATGATAAAGATAATATTGACAAGATTAATAATCATGCCTACAAAGCCCTTACTCTGTGCCAGATCCTGCTCTGATTGTATTATGTGTATAAACTCTTTTAATCACACAGCAACTCTTATGTCCATTTCACAGACAATGAAAGTGAGGTACAAAAATTGAGATGGAAACTGGTGGAACCTGGATTTGAGCCATAGACATTCTGACTCCAGAGACTATGAAGAGCCAGATAAAAGGTTTGGATTTTTACTCAGGAGGCAACTAAAAGCCAGCAAGAGGTTTTTCTTAGTAAAGTCATATAGTCAGATCAGGTGTTTCAAGTCTCCCATCCACACTTATTCGGCTATGTCAATCAGAGGAGATGACCCAGAAGCAGTATGGGGAGCCCAGCTGGGGAAGAGTTGGGGAAGCCTTGACTGATTGGTACAAGAGCTTCAACTGGGCCACTCACTCCAGGGGATTTATCTCTTTATTTCCAAAAAACACTAATCTGAGCCTATTATACCAAATAAGTACTTCTTCTCAGTAGCCCCCAAATTGTCACCCAGAAATCTTGTGACTTCCACTCAAGCAATTGGAAATTTTCCACCAGGATCATGACTCAGAGAGGCAGAGATTTGGAAAATGCCTAGAGTTCTCTCCTTGTCCTGTGGGCCCAAGCAGCATGGCCAAGGTTCCCACTTCCAGGTATTTCATTTCCAAGCCTGATGCTCCAGCTTCCCACCAGCTTGTGTAAGTCCCAACAGGCCTCCAGAACCTCCTTTTTTAGCTAGTTAACTAAACTGGCTTTCTGTTGTTTGCAAATGAAGAATCTGAACTGATGTTCTAAGTTACTTGAAATTTTAGGACATTGTTTAAATATAACAATGAATGTTAGTTCATATTATTTCATGCACATTACTAAGTGATTCATATATATATATATATATATATATATATATATTGCTGTGTTTTATCTGTTTTAGACAGAAAATTACTCTTATCAACCTCGATTTCAGCTAGCATAATGGGGGAGATGTTCCCTCCCAATACTCCCCAATATTCCAAAATTCCTGTCTACTGAAGTGAACAGATATTAAATTTTATTGTCAAAGTATATTTAAATTGTGTTTCCTCCATCAGTTTAGAAAGTAAAACTCTCAAAAGTCTGGATCATCTAATGAAGAGATATATCATTAACATGGGTAAGTAATGATAATAATATAACTACCCATTCCTTACAGCATTTTAATGTGTCCTGATATTCTAACACTAGTATAGTGTAAAAAGGGACAGAAAGAATTTCCATATTCTAACTTTTCAATATTCCATAATAGGCTGTATTTTAACATTCAAGTGGATGAGATTAAGATGTACTTTTTTTTTTTTTTTTTGCGATACGCGGGCCTCTCACTGCTGTGGCCTCTCCTGTTGCGGAGCACAGGCTCCGACGCACAGGCTCAGCGGCCATGGCTCACGGGCCCAGCCGCTCCGCGGCATGTGGGATCTTCCCGGACCGGGATACGAACCCGTGTCCCTTGCATCGGCAGGCGGACTCTCAACCACTGCACCACCAGGGAAGCCCTAGGATGTACTTTTAAAGATGAAACTGTTCTAGTACAATGTTTTGCTAAGAACACTCAAAATCCTGGGCTCTAAACATTTTTCCTGTTGCCCAAGATGCCACAAATAGCAAGTGACAGATCCAAAGACTCTAAGACATACTTTTTTTTGCACATTTTACTTCTCTGAAACTGGGATATATCTTATAATCAACAGCATCCCGCAGTCACTGTCTCATGTCTTAGCTGTTACTACCTATGTATGCAGCCCTTGGTTGCTATTTCTGGTGCAGGACTGGGCAACTATAGCCTTCAATACTTTCGCCAACAGACCATTTAAGGACCATTTGAGGAAGGAATAATCGATTTGGTTGTTGTCTGAAAAAACTTCTACTGACATCTTCTGGTAAGATCAAGAAAAGGCCAGCATCAAAATGTACGGCAGGTTGCTCCTGATGTAGTCCTCTCCTAAGAAGTCCTACACCACTGTTCTCTTGATGACACAGATGAAAATACTTTGTGGAAGGATGAGGGTATCAATAACTGGGATGCAAAGTCATTCTGAATAACCAGATTCTGAATGAGAAGAAACTTTTGGAATCCTTTAACAATATATTTATCTCATATTTTTTCTCTTTATGGATATACAAGAGTGATATATGACTGAATGTTTGAATAAGTTCTTAAAAAACTCTTTCAATAAGTTTAAAATAAAATTCTTAGTGGTACAAAAGCATTGTGTTGGTTTAATTGACAGTGGTTTGTGGGCTATTTTTTCCCCTTTTATAGTGATACATAATATAATTGTTCATTTTATAATTGGTGAATCTTTAAAGTAATAAAATATAGTAGTGTTCCAACAAGTCAATCTATTCTTCATCATACCAAACTGCTGCACCCTATTTTTATATTTTACATTTTATATGTATGTATTTTTATTTTATATATTTTTTGCCTTAAAAGAAAACTGGGGATCAGAATACAAGACCCAGATTAGCATATTAAACAAATGACTAAAGTATATATTATGAACCCATGAACAATTAATCTTACACATTTAAATGCAGATCAAGGTTACTTGGAGATTTTTTTACTTATTAGCCAGGGCCAGGTTTCAGCAAGCCACTGAGTCTGGCAGACATGAATGAGTATGTAGGATTGCTTTCAATGGATGTAAAGAAGGCTTGTATACTTGGAAGTTACAGTTCGCTTTAGATCCTAAGAAGAAGGGAGCACAGACATACTCTCAACACTTGACTGTTTCATTTTAAAGGCATATAGGACTTCTGCAGCTCATCAGTAGGTTTAAAATACTTCCATCCAACTTTTCTATATTCCAGGTACTCTGCTTATTGTTGGATGGATAAGGGCAGGTTATAAGCACTCCAAATAGAGAGACAGGTACTCAAAATAAATAACACTGATATAATCTGTCTCTGGTGCTAAGATGAAAGAATGCACAGGATTCATGGGGAAGGATCCCCAAGGGCAAAAATATGTGGGAACTTGCTTAGTTTAAAACAAACAAGAAAAACCAGTTTGGGAAGGCTTATATTATTCTCTGCTTCCCCTTAATGGGTCTTACAGATTCTAACAAAAACATTAGAATAATTAATGTTAACTAAGTTGATTAACAGGAAAAAAACTGTGAGGAAAGTCTAGAGATTTTTCCCAACAAGGTAGAAATTTTAAAGGGACTTATCCCAAATGAATAAAGAAATCTTTAGATGGTTATTTAAAATGGGATAAGCAAAACAGACATTTATGAGATTAAAACACAAGGTTTTGATATAACACTACCTAAGGTTAAATGGACCAGAAGGGATCCCCTACTGGTCCCCAACATTAAAGGCCGAACAAATCCACTCTATTTACCCCAGTTTAAAACCTATATATCTATCTATCTATTTATCTATCTATATCAATTGATCAATAGATAGATAGATAGATAGATTTAAAGGGCTGAAAAAATTACACTGAGATACCTGACCAATAATTACTAATTACTAATAAAAAAACAACTAATAAAAAACAACAGGCCAATTAATCAAGATTGACAAAAGGACCTGAGTTCCTTGGCTCAACCCCTCTCTGGGGATCCCAGGGCCTTTTATTTAAAAATAGATAAACTGGACAGGGAATAAAAAGAAAAACTTCTAGGACTCCTCCTGTAAGATCAAAACTTGTTGACTGAGTCCTAATGAAAACTAAAGTCAAAGGTATAAAAGTTGATAGGATCAAGATAAAGTTTACAAAAATTTATTTGTGTGTGTGTGTGTGTGTGTGTGTGTGTGTGTGTGTGTGTGTGTATGTATATGGGCTTTTTATGAGATGGTTACATCTCTTTTGATTATTTATATTGTGAGATAAGCATGTTTCATGGGGAAATGCTTGCCTTACATGGTATTATAAGATAAGGCATATAAATATGTCCCTCAGAAAATATTAATTACCCATACCAAAGAAAACCAATAGGGTTACCTGAACCGTACAATATAAAGTAAAACTGGAAACTAATATTCAGGGGTTAATAACAATAAAATTAGTGATTTTGCTTCAGGTTTAACTTGTGAACTCAGAAAGAGGTTCTTTGTTGAATGCCTTATACAAATTTTGAAGGCATGATAAGTTAAACCCTGAAGTTCTAGAACACTTAAATTTCAGTTTAGTTAGAAATATTCTCACCAATATAGAAAATATAGTTGGGCAAATCAATCTTTTAATATCATTTAGGTGACAGACCAGTTCTTTGGGAGAGCTAAAAACAACTGTTTTTGTCTTGCATATCTCTACAAATCAGAAATACAAACTAGCTACAAGGATCTGAGACTGAGCCTAATTTCTTAATCAGGTAAAACCTGAAACCAAGGGGGGAAAAAGTGGCAGCTTTAAACTCAAACTGTTGGGAAGCCTCCCTCAGCTGAAAATCTAGTGTCCTTAGAATTTTATCAAGGACAAATACAAATCTTAAAAGTCTTTTCCACAAATACTAAAGCCTTAGTCAGCTTTAATTTATCCCAACGGTTATATATAAACTAGTAAGTTTATATTGTAATACCTGATTCATAACTTTTTTTTTAAGAGAGGCCTTGAGATCTCTAGTTTTCTCTGTTTATATGTCTGTGTATACTTTATACATATGAGATGTCTCTATCTCTGGAAAATATTATCAAAATTAAATTTATAAAAGAGCTCTATTTAATTGACTTAACAGTAAGTGCTTACAAACTGAATATTTCTAAATATAAAAAAACCCAACCCAAATGACTTTCAGGTTCACTTGAACTGGGAAATATTCAATATTAAATTGACATCTGGTATTAAGGTTAGTTCAAGTTTGTTGAACTAATTTATACACGTCTTTAGAGTCATCAACATTAAGTATAATACTTTTATTGTACCTCAGTTTAATAGAAGTCAAATAAGATCTTGTTACATCTGTTGCAAATTTGTCACCAAGAAAAATAAATAACTTGGTATGATGAAATTCTTATAAGTAAATGGAATGCAAATGAGATAAGAGCTTTTGGGTGAACTCCTTAAAAACAATTATATTTTTTAAAATGTCTACTTAAAATTACCTCTCCAGTTATGTTAACTGGAAATTCTAGAGTTGTGCTAAATTAAGTTAAATGATGGAAGTTTATTGAATAGCTAGGTCATTTCCAAAGAAAATAAGATGCTAGAACATTAAATTGCTAAACAGGTCTAAATTTACTTACTTATGAGAGGGAAACTAAAGATGTTTCCGTTTATTAGACATGTCTTGTACCACATTGAATCAATTGTTATATGTTTCATGAGGCTATGGGATATTCCAATCAGGAAATTCTGGTATGACAGACAGTTCACAATCACTTACTGATTGTCAGTTTTTGCTAGGGATTAAGTTGTTTTCTTTTTTAATAATTTTATTTATTTTTGGCTGTGTTGGGTCTTCGTTGCTGGGCACAGGCTTTCTCTAGTTGCAGTGAGCAGGGGCTACTCTTCATTGTGGTACATGGGCTTTTCATTGCGGTGGCTTCTCTTGTTGCTGAGCAGGGGCTCTAGGCACACGGGCTTCAGCAGTTGCAGCACACAGGCTCAGTAGTTGTGGTGCATGGGCTTAGTTGCTCCACAGCATGTGGGATCTTCCTAGACCAGGGATCGAACCCATGTCCCCTGCATTGGCAGGCAGATTCTTAACCACTGCGCACCATGGAAGTCCCGGGATTAAGTTTTTTAAAGGTTAAATTTGTAATATGTAATTAAAGCTACTAGGAATAATAAAGGAAATCTATCAGTACGCAAGAAAAGTAGAATGTGTGTTTTCAGCAAAAGAACGTATGAGGAGTAGCAATATATTTTGTTAAGGGGAAAAGATTAATTTTGTCTTAGAGCTGGTTGTTTTTGGATGGAAACATAAGGCACAAACTAATATGGAGACATATTATGAGAGGTTGCAGAAAAGGATGAGATGAGATGAGAGGTTGCAGAAAAGGATCCCCAAGAAAAGAGTTTGATGCATGATCAGGATTAGCTAAATTTAGATTGAATTTAATTAAGTAAATGAATTTTGTTGTTAAAAGTAAGCTAGTACAAGACTGGAGTTTGATTTTCTCTCTGTTAAGAGAACACATTTTCTTGGAGGTCTGCTTTTTTTTTGTTTTGTTTTTGTGGTACGCGGGCCTCTCACTGTTGTGGCCTCTCCCGTTGCAGAGCACAGGCTCTGGACATGCAGGCTCAGCGGCCATGGCTCATGGGCCTAGCCACTCCACAGCATGTAGGATCTTCCCAGACCGGGCCACGAACCCGCGACCCCTGCATCGGCAGGCGGACTCTCAACCACTGCGCCACCAGGGAAGCCCTCAGAGAGTAATATTAAACCAAGTAGGCTTATTTGGTAGGTTAAATTACTAAAGAAACATTATTAAGCGGTTGGACATAAACCTTAGGTCGTATTGTATGAATAAATGTCATGAATATAGATATTCCAAACTTTATATAGAATTCCTGAAAGTCTGATATGTCCTGGTATAATGTTATTGGTTCTAATTCTAGTTATTATCTTAAAGTGTTATATGTCACAGAAAAGTCCAAGTTTCTTGCCAACTGCATTGTAATCAAATCTTTAACCATGCCATTTTAAGTTTTGTCCTTTATAGACAATCATTATTTTGCACTGATGCTTTTATAAAATGGAGATCTTCAACAAAATTCATAAAAGGACTTTTTTGACAGATACAAGTTTCTGATAATTTTTAGATCATATCACTTAAATAGGGAAAGTGATGACTTCATCCAAATCAACAGGAATTAATTAATTATGTGGAATGAGGAACTGATAAATATGATTTATAACTTTATGACTTCTTTTGAAATATACTAGCTTTTAATCTTTGTTTTCCAGAAACCTTTCTTCTTATGCTATGAACTGCAACAAGTTGATAAAGTATACCTTTGTAAACAAAGATGAAACATGCATCTTTTCTCTCTATCTGATCCTTTCAGAATTTGGCTTCTCCAGCTGGCTGTCTGGTGTACTTGATGATTTATTGCAACTAGATTACAACTAGTTATACTAATCATTGTTTTAATTTGTTCTTTATTTCCAAATTACTTATACTTTGTGTCTCCCTGCTACACTGTGACTTTGTCAATGTTATTAGTTGTATTACTTATATCCTGTCTATTTTATAGGATCCTTTTTTTTTTTTTTTTTTTTTTTTTTGCGGTACATGGGCCTCTCATTGTTGTGGCCTCTCCCGTTGTGGAGCACAGGCTCCGGACGCGCAGGCTCAGCAGCCATGGCTCACTGGCCCAGCCGCTCCGTGGCATGTGGGATCTTCCCGGACCGGGGCACAAACCTGTGTCCCCTGCATCAGCAGGCAGACTCTCAACCACTGTGCCACCAGGGAAGCCCTATTTTATAGGATTCTTGTCTCTTACATTACCCAAAGTGTAACCTGGCCTCCAACAAAATTAATGATAGCTAAACATCTTGAGGAAATAGATTAAATTCATAACTACACATAGAATAATTGTAATAGTGTGATAGATATGGGAAGAAGCAACAAGGGAAAACATTTTCTGGATCATAAAAAAGTAGTAAGACAGGGGATTCACAGAATTTTAAATTATCAACAGGACTTATCCAGAAATTAGCACACTGAGTGGCATATCAACAGAATCTTTGCCTGATTTAGGAATGAGCCTTCCTAGCAACATGGTACAAAATTGGTCATGAAATGTCTCCCAAACGTTGGTTGAATTTATGACCAAAGGGAGGGACTATCAATGAAAAAAAATGTTGCCTGCCATATCAGTAAACAAAGGATGTTGCAGCCATCAAGTCATCACATTACAGCTGCCCTGACAATAAGACTTGAGGGAACTCAGGATAGAAACAGGATGCCAGCTATCTAGCAGTCAACCACTGCAGCCACCCCCAACAGTGCACCCTGAGGAGCCTCACCATGAGAAAGCATAGGATACTGGCCCCAGATAGCTGAGGTACATATCAAAGGAATGATTCCAGTGAGCCCAGACTCTTGCATCTTCCCATACACAGAAAGTGCTAAATTCCTTAACTTGAGATATCTGATTTTCTTTAATTAACAGTAATCTTTTAAAGTCCTGACTACCTGGTCTTTGTTGCAAAAACTCCTATGTATCCTGGCTCCTCTACCTCTTCAGAGCCATCTCTCAGAGTTATCTGAGATGCTGTGTCTTGGGCTTAAGTCCTCAGTTTTGTTCACCGAATAAAAACATAGTTCTCAGCTTATAGGTTGTGAATTTTTTTCATTTGACAATACACATACAAGTGAGTTCCCACCTACTTAATTGGTATCATTCATGCAACAATTATCTACTAAGCGTATACCATGGGCCAGATACAGTGTTACTGCTGTAGGAGGAGACCTATCTGATTTGGTGAAGAACATGGGCTTTGCAGTCAGACACTCTTGACTTTGAATTCCAGATTCTACCAACTGCTAGCTGTGAAGATGGATTTACCAAGTAGCTAATAAAACTAACAATATTTTCTCCCAATCTGTGACTTTTCATTCTCTTAACAGTTTCTTCTGAAGAACAAAACTTTAAAATTTTGATGAGATCTAATTTATTAATTAATTTCTCTTTTTATGGATCATGTTTTTAGTGTCATATCTTAGAAATCTTTGACTAACTCAAAGTCACAAAAATTTTCCCATATGTTTAGTTATAGAAGTTTTATTGTGTTAGTTTTATATTTAGGTTTATGACCACTTTGAGTTAATTTTTGTGTATGGAATGAAGTTCAATTTTTTCCCTATGGATATCTAATTGTACCAGCATCATTTGTTGAAAAGATGATCTTTTCTCCACTGAATTATCTTGTTACCTTTGTCAAAAATCACTTGTCAATATAGGTGAGTTGATTTTTTCCAATCCATGGACAGAATGTACTTCACCATTAAATTAGGTCTTCCTTAACTTCCCTCAGTAATGCTTGAAGTTTCAATGTACTGATCTTTCAAACATCTTGTTAAATTTATCCCTAAGTATTTCATGTTTATGATGCCATTGCAAATAGTATTTTTTAAGTTTAATTTCTGATTGTTTGTTGCTACTATATAGAAACACAATTGATTTATTATTACATCTTTATTGAGATATAATTCACACATCATAACATTTATCCTTTTAAATTGTACAAATTAGTGGTTTTTAGAATATTAACAGAGTTGTACACCCATTACTACTATCTAATTTTAAAACATTTCATCACTCAGAAAAGAAACAAATTACTGGTCACTCAATATTCCCCCTTTCCTCTAGCCCATGGCAACCAGTAATCTAATTTCTGTCTCTATGTATTTTTTAACTTTGGATATTTCTTCCTCTATTTGGTGAGATAATATCTCATATTCTCCTCTAATTGTTTAGACCTGATCTCCTTTCATTGTTGGCCATATTTATAATAGCTGATTTAAAATCTTTGTTCAGTAAATTCAACATCTGGGCTTCTGCAGGAACAGTTTTTATTGATTGCTTTTTTCCCCCTGAGTATGGGCCATACTTTCCTGCCTGGGTGCACTTCTTGTAATTTGTTGGTGAAAACTGTACATTTTAGATAATACAATGTGGTAATTCTAGAAATTAGATTGGTGCCACCCTCCCTTCCCCAAATGTTTGTTATTGTTTGTTCTTGTCATTGTTTCTGCTCTTTGTTTCAAGACTTCCCTGGACTAATCCTGTTAAGTCTAATTTTTGTCATGTGCAGTCACTTAATTGTCTGCTCAGGTACCTTAGTGGTCAGCTAAAAATTAGACAGAGATTTCTTTAAATACCTTGAATCAATAAACTTCCAAACATTCACTGAGAGGCTCTGTATGTAAATTGCTCATATTTTCAATACTCCAGCAGGGAGTTTACAATTCTTCCTTAGCCTTCACTTCCTGTTTTCACAGAGGCTTAAGATTAGTCAAAGGTGAAAGAGTAGGGCCTTCTCAGGGTTTTCTTGGTCATATGCCCAGAACTGTACCTGTGTGTGACCTTCTAGATTCCTTGGAATATATCATAGTTTTATCATTCCTCAGTTTTTCCTTTTATGTTTTTAAGTCAGCCTCCTATAATCCCCAACTGGTATCATTGCCTCAGGTAGCTGTGATGTTAAATAATTGCTACTGATTGTTTTTTCAGCCAACACCCTAGTGATAGGGCTCTTCTCACAGTGCAAGTTCTAAGTCAGGTCAAATGAAGAGAAGACCTGAGAATAGAGCTTTTCAGGAAGCTGCCAGACAGATCCAAGAGTGATGAATCTTTTGGGGTGGGGCTGTTGTGGAGATCTAAACACACTTTCTTCTGTCTGCTGGCTGTGAGGTTGATGGCTTTCACTGTAGTTGTGAGGCTTTTGGCTTTCAAAGTGACCATGAAGCTAGGGAAAGGGGGATGGGAAAAAGATGAGTTAAAACACCAAAGACTCACTGTTTTTACCAAAATTCATCTGGCTTTCTTGAATAAATGCTTTTCCAATTATTACAAGCCTTTAGTTAATTTCTAGATTTCTGAAAAAAATTGATTTTGATCACTTTTGCTAGCATTCTCATTGCTTTTATGGAGGATCAGACTTCTGGAAGTCTTTACCATTCTGAAAATGCTTTCAATTCAATTGGTTTTTATGTATAGATCTTTTATCTATAAATTCACTTACCAGTACCAGTCAATTTTTTTGTAGATTCAATTGCTCCAAAAGGACCAATTAATTTCAGCTTCTGACAGATCTTGTTAGCTTCTTCTTGTCCTCTGGGAAGAAAAGTTTCAGGGTAACGAGAGAGACTGGAAGTCTTGGCAGACATTACTTTGGCTCAAAAACAAGGACCAGGGCTCCTCCTCTCCTTTCTATATACCTGTGATAAGCTCATATGGGCATATCCTCTTCTCAGGAAATAAGAGCTCCGTTGTTTCTGTTTTATCTACTGTGGGAAGTAATCTGAGGTCTTAGAGCCTGGCTAGAGAAGAAATCCCAGAGTCTGCTTTGCAGACCCAACTCTCCCTATAGCCATGTGGAGTATGTAAGTCCCATGGTTTGGGTTTGGACTTAGATTGTCTGTACTCTAACTTGGGCCATTTTCTCTACTCTATCATTCTTCTGAAAACTGTGATTCTATGAGAGTTGATAGGAGCTTCTTCTTGTATTAGTCATTAATTCTTAACAGAAAGCTTTCCATTTGCATATATGCAATCTATGTTTTTCAAAGCTCTGGAGGGGAGAATGAGTCTTGTGATGAAACTTCTTTGGGAGCTTAGGAAGCTAAGGTGAAAAAAATCCAGTTATTAATATTTCTCTGAATCAATTGTGTCACATTTAATCTTACAGTGGCCTGAATGATAGAGAGGCATGTAGTCAGGTTTTAAATTTGCGATACCCTCATGTGTGGTCACAGAAGAAAATTTTGGACGTAGGAGTTAAAGGCTGAACTTCCACTTCATCTTTAAATAGTTGAGCCTTTCCACTTGTACTTGCTTCAGGTCAGAACCTCAAAAGAACCTATGTAATGAAAACAGTCAGTGAACTTGAGATGGGAATAAGCCTCTCTGAGACAGACAAGATCAAGTAAGCCACAGATTGGTTAGTATGGATGATGCAGCTTGTCTTTCTCCTTGAGGCATCTTTGATAGTGGAGACTATGGATCAGAGCTTTGAATCTTGAAGTCATCTTAAAGTCAGCAAATTGATAAAGTTCTGTTTATGCTGAGGGCATGCAGCAATTCATGTGCATCAGGCGATTTAATGGTCCTCATTTTCTGACAAGATTAGAAACCTGTTCTTAAATAAATGGTGGGTGTTAATGATAGATACAAGGGGAAAATGAAGTCTTTCTAAATACAGTATAGAAAGAATATGTATTTTTTCTCCCTTGTAGATTTCATATTAGTAAGACCTAAGAAGCCCATAAGATAATTTCCAGCACATATTCTCCCAGCAAGCATCACACCTTCTAGTCTCTGTTCAATTTATTTTGTTGCCTGGATATCATATATTATATACACTTCTGGCCTTTATTTTTCTCAAGTTTTGAAAAAGTACACAAGTTATATATGAACATATGATCATTTCTTTAAAAATTACAATGTTATGTTTAGAAATAAACTTCCATTTTAACCTTGACCTCTATCATGACCCATATTGACTAAATCTCCAAGAAGACAATTATTTTTATCGGAGTTCTCTTACGTACATTTAGACACACGCACACACACAAATATTATTGTTCTGAGCATTTTTTTTGCGGTACGCGGGCCTCTCACCGCCGCAGCCTCTCCCGCTGTGGAGCACAGGCTCCGGATGCGCAGGCTCAGCGGTCATGGCTCATGGGCTCAGCCGCTCCGTGACACGCGGGACCCTCCAGGACCGGGGCACGAACCTGCGTCCCCCGCATCGGCAGGCGGACCCCCAACCACTGCGCCACCAGGGAAGCCCCTGAGTTTTTAAAACATTAAATAGTTGTACATATTATTTAAGAGCTTACTTGTTTATTCAACCATATTTTTGAGAGCTATCTATATTGATAAATACAAATATAATTCATGCTCATAACAACTAAATAATAATCCATGATATTTCATTTCACTTCATTTCATTCCCCTATTGCATCATGTGCATACTTTCTTTTACTTTTCTATAATTAAGCGGGTGCAGTACTTACCTTTGTATCTATCTCCTTGTCCATATATATTTATTTAACCCAGAGACCTGAAAGTAGAATTGTGGAGAAATTGGGTATGTACATTTTCATATTTAATAGATGCATCAAATTCCCTTCCAGAATGGTTGTAATTATTTTTACTCTCATCAGTGATGTGTCTGAGAACTTGTTTTTCATACAGTCATCAATATGCAATACTGTTAGATCCTAAAATTTTGGCCTGATAGATGAAAAATAATGTCATGATTTTAATTTACACTTTCCTAATAATGGGTGATTTTTACCATCTTTTCATATGTTTGTTGTCTATTTGGATTCCACAAATTGTCTATTGATGCATTTTGCACACATTTTCTGTTGTCTTCTTAAATTTTGGAGTTCTCTTGGTTACATAGCTTTAAAAATAATTCTTGGTTTTATGTGTTCTACTTATATGTTGTTTGTCTTATCCTTGTAAATGTTATTTCTCATTAAGAAGAAGTTTAAAATTCTGATTATAGCCACATTTGTTAATGTTTTTCTGTTCTATGTGTGTTATTGAGATAATTTAATTAATATCTTTCTAACCTAAGGTCATAAAGTTAGTCTTCTTTTTGACTCAAATAGTTCAGTTTTAAAAATATTTATGTTTCTGATCCATCTGGACTTTATTTTGTATTTCATGATTTTATTATTTACACAGAGATATGTAATTGTTTCAGCAAGATGTGTTAAATAGTCCAAATTCTCCCCCACTGATTCATGATGCCTCCCCATCATACAATTATTCTGTGTATGCTTCTAAGGGGGCTCTTTTCTATTGCATTTATCTATAGATTTATTCCTGGGCCAATTTCACTATTCTAAAATTACTATAACTTTATAGAATTTCTTGCTAAATTGTAGATTAAGTGGTCTTACCTTGTTCATTTTATTTTTTGCCTCATTTATTCTTGCTCATTTATGCTTCTGTATAAATTTATAATTAATTTGAAAAGTTCCACAAATAGTTCTATTTACATTTGATTGAGACTGCACTGAAATTCTAAATTATTTGAAAAAATCGATATGTGTGTAATATTATTGAAAATTCTCATTCTCCATTTTTTAGATGTTTTATGTTCTTCAACAAAATGTATTATTTTCTTTATGACGTTCATCCACTTTGTTAAAATTATTCTTAACTGCTTTTTATTTAAAAATCATTTTGAATGGAGTATTTCACCTAATTTTTTCTTATTAGTCATTACTCTTATTTAGAATATGTTGTGTTTCACATGTGGATCCTTCCATCAGCAATGTATCTAACATACATATGAGAAACTTGCTGAAATCTATTATGATAGTTTGTTCATCGACATTTTTGAATGTTCTTATGCTTACAATCTTATGCTAACCCTATATTGTATTTCTACTTTCTTTTTTCTCTGAGGATAATCCACCTTCTTGTGAACTTAGTTATGCATTTAAAATAATTTTTTAAAATGTTGTCCAGTATTTTTAGGTGCTCCATTATAGGAGAGTTTGGTATTATATGGCTTACCTGAATGCTCTAAATTATATTCTAGAAATTTATCCACTTCATCCAGGTATTAGAGTAAAGTTACTCAGGCATTTCCCATATTTTTCTAAAAGTGAAATAAAACATTTATCTCTATTTGAAACAATTATCTTTAAACTTTTTCTTTTTCTTTTTGAAGCAAACTTCAAACTGTTGCAAATAAGTACAAAATATTTTCCCCCACAAGAATAATTTGATAGTAAGGTACTGACATAAGGCCCCAACACCGCCAAATCCTTATTTATTTATTTTTTATTGGAGTTAATAATTTCTGCTGTACAACGAAGTGAATCAGTTATATGTATACCTATATCCCCTTCCTCTTGGACCTCCCTTCCATGCCCCGCCCCCATCCCATGCATCTAGGTCATCACAGAGCACCGAGCTGTGCTTCCTGTGCTTTAGAACATGTTCCCTCTAGCTGTTTTATGCGTGGTAGTGTATATATGTCAGTCTTAATCTCCCAATTCGTCCGACCCTCCCCTTCCCCCACTGTGTCCACACGTCCATTGTCTACATCTACGTCTCTATTCCTGCCCTGCAAATAGGTTCATCTGTATCATTTTTCTAGATTCCACATATATACATTAATATATGATATTTGTTTTTCTCTTTCTGGCTTCACTCAGTATGACAGACTCTAGGTCCACCCACATCTCTACCAATGACCCAATTTCATTCTTTTTATGGCTGAGTAATATTCCATTGTATATATATACCACATCTTCTTTATCCATTCATCTGTCAATGGACATTTAGGTTGTTTCCATGTCCTGGCTATTGTAAATAGTGCTGCAATGAACATTGGGGTACATGTGTCCTTTTGAATTATGCTTTTCTCAGGGTATATGCCCAGCAGTGGGATTGTTAGGTCATACGGTAGTTCTAGTTTTAGTTTTTCAAGGAACCTCCATACTATTCTCCACAGTGGCTGTAGCAATTTACATTCCCACCAACAGTGCAAGAGGGTTTCCTTTTCTCCAAACCCTCTCCAGCATTTACTGTTTGTAGATTTTTTGATGATGGCCATTCTAACCAGTGCGAGGTAATAGCTCACTGTAGTTTCGATTTGCATTTCTCTAATAATTAGTGATGTTGAGCATCTTTTCATGTGCCTCTTGACCATCTGTATGTCTTCTTTGGTGAAATGTCTATTTAGGTCTTCTGCCCATTTTTAATTGGGTTGTTTGTTTTTTTGATATTGAGCTCCATGAGCTGTTTGCATATTTTGGAGATTAATACTTTGTTGCTTCATTTGCAAATATTTTCTCCCATTCTGAGGGTTGACTTTTCATATTGTTTATGGTTTCCTTTGCTGTGTAAAAGCTTTTAAGTTTCATTAGGTGCCATTTGTTTATTTTTGTTTTTAATTTTCATTACTCTAGCAGGTGGGTCAAAAAAGGTCTTGCTGTGATTTATGTCGAAAAATGTTCTGCCTATGTTTTTCTCTAAAAGTTTTATAGTGTCTGGCCTTACATTTAGGTCTTTAATCCATTTTGACTGTATTTTTATTTATGGTGTCAGGGAGTGTTCTAATTGCATTCTTTTACATGTAGCTGTCCAGTTTTCCCAGCACCACTTATTGAAGGAAGAGGCTGTCTTTGCTCCACTGTGTGTTCTTGTCTCCTTGTCATAAATTAGGTGACCATATGTGCATGGGTTTATCTCTGGGCTTTCTAACCTCTACCATTTATCTATATTGCTGTTTTTGTGCCAGTACCATACTGTTTTGATTACTGTAGCTTTGTAATATAGTTTGAAGTCAGGGAGCCTGATTCCACCAGCTCTATTTTTCTTTCTCACGATATCTTTAGCTATTCAGGGCCCTTTGTGTTTCCATACAAATTGTAAAATTTTTTGTTCTAATTCTGTGAAGAATGTCACTGGTAATTTGATAGGGATTGCATTGAATCTGTAGATTGCTTTGGGTAGTAGAGTCATTTTCACAATATTGATTCTTCCAGTCCAAGAACATGGGATATCTTTCCATCTGTTTTTGTCACCTTTGATTTCTTTCATCAGTATCTTATAATTTTCTGGGTTCAGGTCTTTTGCCTCCTTGCATAGGTTTATTTCTAGGTATTTTATTCTTTTTGATGGGATGATAAATGGGATTGTTTCCTTAATTTCTGTTTCTGATCTTTTTTTTTAGTGAATAGGAATGCAAGAGATTTCTGTGTGTTAATTTTGTATCTTGCAACTTTACCAAATTAATTGATGAGCTCTAGTAGTTTCTGGTAATATCTTTAGGATTTTCTTTTTATAGTATCATGTAATCTGCAAACAGTGACAGTTTTATATCTTCTTTTCCAATTTGGATTCCATTTATTTCTTTTCTTCACTGATTGCCTTGGCTAGGACTTCCAAATCCATGTTAAATAAAACTGGTGAGAGTGGACCTCCTTGTTTTGTTCCTGATCTTAGAGGAAATGCTTTCAGTTTTTCACCATTGAGAATGATGTTAGCTGTGGGTTTGTCATATATGGCCTTTATTATGTTGAAGTATGTTTCCTCTATGCTCACTTTCTGAAGAGTTTTTATCATAAATTGGTGTTGAATTTTGTCAAAAGCTTTTTCTGCATCTATTGAGATGATCGTATGGTTTTTATTCCTTAATTCTTTTGTTAATATAGTGTATCACATTGATTGATTTGCATATATTGAAGAATCCTGGGACTTCCCTAGTGGTGCAGTTGTTAAGAATCCACCTGCTAATGCACAGGACACAGGTTCAAGCCCTGGTTCAGGAAGATCCCACATGCTGTGAAGCAACTACCCCATGTGCCACAACTACTGAGCCTGTACTCTAGAGCCTGTGAGCCACAACTACTGAGCCTGCGTGCCACAACTACTGAGGCCCATGCACCTAGAGCCCATGCTCCACAACAAGAGAAGCCACTACAGTGAGAAGCCTGCACACTGCAATGAAGAGTAACTTCCTCTTGCCTCAACTAGAGAAAGCCCGTGCACAGCAACAAATGCCCAATGCAGCCATAAATAAATAAATAAACTTAAAAAAAAAAAGAATCCTTGCATAAATCTCACTTCATCATGGTGTATGATCCTTTTAATGTGTTATTGGATTCTGTTTGCTAGTATTTTGTTGAGGTTTTTTGCTTCTATGTTCATCAGTGATATTGGTCTGTAATTTTCTTTTTTGGTGATATATTTGTCTGGTTTTCATATCAGGGTGATGGTGGCCTTGTAGAACGAATTTGGGAGAGTTCCTCCCTCTGCAATTTTTTGGGAAGAGTTTGAGAAGGATAATTATTAGCTCTTTTCTAAATGTTTGATAGAATTCACCTGTGAAGCCATCTGGTCCTGGACTTTTGTTTGTTGGAAGATTTATAATTACAGTTTCAATTTCATTATTTATGATTGGTCTGTTTATATTTTCTAATTCTTCTTGGTTCAGTCTTGGAAAGTTGTAACTTTCCAAGAATTTGTCCCTTTCTTCCAGGTTGTCCATTTTGTTGGCGTATAGTTGCTTGTAGTCATCACTTATGATCCTATGTATTTCTGTGGAGTCAGTTGTAATTTCTCCATTTTCATTCCTAATTTTAGTGATTTGAGTTCTCTGCCTTTTTTTCTTCATGAGTCTTTCTAAAGGTTTATCAGTTTTGTTTATCTTCTCAGAGAACCAGCTTTTAGTTGTATTGATGTTTGCTACTGTTGTTTTCATTTCTATTTCATTTATTTTTGCTCTGATCTTTATGATTTCTTTCCTTCTACTAACTTTGGGTTCTGTTTGTTTTTCTCTCTCTAGTTGCTTTACACGTAAGGTTAGATTGTTTATTTGATATTTTTCTTGTTTCTTGAGGTGAGATTGAATTGCTATAAACTTCCCTCATGAAACTGCTGTTGCTGCATCCCATAGGTTTTGTGTCATTGTGTTTTCATTGTCATTTGTTTCTATGTATTTCTTTTTCCTCTTTGATATCTTCAGTGAGCTCTTGTTTATTTAGTAGCACACTGTTTAGCCTCCATGTATTTGTGTTTTTATAGTTTTTTTCCTGTAATTGATTTCTAATCTCATAACATTGTGGTGAGAAAAGACGCTTGATATGATTTCAATTTTCTTTAATTTTCTGAGGCTTGATTTGCGACCCAAGATGTGATCTGCCCTGGAGAATATTCTGTGTGCACTTGAGAAGAAAGTGTATTCTGCCACTTTCAGGTGGAATGTCCTATAAATATCAATTAAATACATCTGGTTTATTGTGTCATTTAAAGATTGTGTTTATTTATTTTCTGTTTGGATGATCTGTCCATTGGTGTAAGTGTGGTGTTAAATTCCCCCACTATTACTGTGTTACTGTCAATTTCCTCTTTTATGGTTGTTAGCATTTTTCTTATGTATTGAGGTGCTCCTATGTTGGATGCATAAATATTTATAATTGTTATATCTTCTTCTTGGATTGATCCCTTGATCATTATGTAGTGTCCTTCTTTGTCTCTTGTAACAGTCTTTATTTTAAAGCCTCTTTTTTCTGATACAAGTATTGCTACTTCAGCTTTCTTTTGATTTCTGTTCTCATGGAATATCTTTTTCCATCCCTTCACTTTCAGTCTGTATGTATCCCTAGGTCTGAAGTGGGTCTCTTGTAAGTGGGTCTCTTGTAGACAGCACATATATGGGTCTTGTTTTTGTATCCATTCAGCCAGTCTGTGTCATTTGATTGGAACATTTAATCCATTTACATTCAAGGTAATTATCAATATGTATGTTCCTATTACCATTTTCTTAATTGTTTTGGTTTTGTGGGTCTTTTTCTTCTGTTGTGTTTCCTGCCTAGAGAAGTTCCTTTAGCATTTGTTGTAAAGTTGGTTTGGTGGTCCTGAATTCTGTTAGCTTTTGCTTGTCTGTAAAGCTTTTGATTTCTCTGTTAAATATGGATGAGATCCTTGCGGGGTAATCTTGGTTGTAGTTTTTTCCCTTTCATCACTTTAAGTATGTCCTGCAAGAGGAATCAACTTCCCTTGTATGTTATTTTTTGTTTTTCCCTTGCTGCTTTTATTTTTTTTCTCTGAATTTAATTTTTGTTAGTTTGATTAATATGTGTCTTGGTGTGTTTCTCCTAGGGTTTATCCTGTATGGGACTTTCTGTGCTTCCTGGGCTTGGGTGGCTATTTCCTGTCCCATGTTAGGGAAGTTTTTGACTCTAATCTCTTTGAATATTTTCTCATACCCTTTCTTTTTCTCATCTTCTTCTGGGACCCCTATAATTCGAATGTGGGTGCATTTAGTGTTGTCCCAGAGGTCTCTGAAATTGTCTTCAATTCTTTTCATTCTTCTTTCTTTTTTTTTTTTAATCTGGTGTGAATATTTTTATTTATTTATTTATTTTTTTAACATCTTTATTGGAGTATAATTGCTTTACAATGGTATGTTAGTTTCAGCTTCACAACAAAATGAATCAGTTATATATATACATATATTCCCATATCTCTTCCCGCTTGCGTCTCCCTCCCTCCCACCCTCCCTATCCCACCCCTCCAGGTGGTCACAAAGCACCGAGCTGATCTCCTTGTGCTATGCGGCTGCTTCCCACTAGCTATCTACCTTACGTTTCGTAGTGTATATATGTCCATGCCTCTTTATCGCTTTGTCACCGTTTACCCTTCCCCCTCCCCATAGCCTCAAGTCCATTCTCTAGTAAGTCTGTGTCTTTATTCCTGTTTCACCCCTAGGTTTTTCATGACATTTTTTTTTTAATTCCATATATATGTGTTAGCATACGGTATTTGTCTCTCTCTTTCTGACTTACTTCACTCTGTATGACAGACTCTAGGTCTATCCACCTCATTACAAATAGCTCAATTTCGTCTCTTTTTATGGCTGAGTAATATTCCATTGTATATATGTGCCACATCTTCTTTATCCATTCATCCGATGATGGACACTTAGGTTGTTTCCATCTCTGGGCTATTGTAAATAGAGCTGCAATGAACATTTTGGTACATGACTCTTTTTGAATTATGGTTTTCTCAGGGTATATGCCCAGTAGTGGGATTGCTGGGTCATATGGTAGTTCTATTTGTAGCTTTTTAAGGAACCTCCATACTGTTCTCCACAGTGGCTGTATCAATTTACATTCCCACCAACAGTGTAAGAGGGTTCCCTTTTCTCCACACCCTCTCCAGCATTTATTGTTTCTAGATTTTTTGATGATGGCCATTCTGACTGGTGTGAGATGATATCTCATTGTAGTTTTGATTTGCATTTCTCTCATGATTAGTGATGTTGAGCATTCTTTCATGTGTTTGTTGGCACTCTGTATATCTTCTTTGGAGAAATGTCTATTTAGGTCTTCTGCCCATTTTTGGATTGGGTTGTTTGTTTTTTTGTTATTAAGCTGCATGAGCTGCTTATAAATTTTGGAGATCAATCCTTTGTCAGTTGCTTCATTTGCAAATATTTTCTCCCATTCTGAGGGTTGTCTTTTGGTCTTCTTTATGGTTTCCTCTGCTGCGCAAAAGCTTTTAAGTTTCATTAGGTCCCATTTGTTTACTCTTGTTTTTATTTCCATTTCTCTAGGAGGTGGGTCAAAAAGGACCTTGCTGTGATTTATGTCATAGAGTGTTCTGCCTATGTTTTCCTCTAAGAGTTTGATAGTTTCTGGCCTTACATTTAGGTCTTTAATCCATTTTGAGCTTATTTTTGTGTACGGTGTTAGGGAGTGATCTAATTTCATACTTTTACATGTAGCTGTCCAGTTTTCCCAGCACCACTTATTGAATAGGCTGTCCTTTCTCCACTGTACATTTCTGCCTCCTTTGTCAAAGATAAGGTGACCATATGTGCGTGGGTTTATCTCTGGGCTTTCTATCCTGTTCCATTGATCTATCTTTCTGTTTTTGTGCCAGTACCATACCGTCTTGATAACTGTAGCTTTGTAGTATAGTCTGAAGTCTGGGAGCCTGATTCCTCCAGTTCCTTCTTTCGTTCTCAAGATTGCTTTGGCTATTCGGGGTCTTTTGTGTTTCCATACAAATTGCAAAATTTTTTGTTCTAGTTCTGTGAAAAATGCCAGTGGTAGTTTGATAGGGATTGCATTGAATCTATAGATTGCTTTCGGTAGTAGAGTCATTTTCACAATGTTGATTTTTCGGATCCAAGAACATGGTATATCTCTCCATCTATTTGTATCATCTTTAATTTCTTTCATCAGTGTCTTATAATTTTCTGCATACAGATCTTTTGTCTCCTTAGGTAGGTTTATTCCTAGATATTTTATTCTTTTTGTTGCAATGGTAAATGGGAGTGTTTTCTTGATTTCACTTTCAGATTTTTCATCATTAGTATATAGGAATGCCAGAGATTTCTGTGCATTAATTTTGTATCCTGCCACTTTACCAAATTCATTGATTAGCTCTAGTAGTTTTCTGGTAGCATCTTTAGGGTTCTCTATGTATAGGATCATGTCATCTGCAAACAGTGACAGCTTTACTTCTTCTTTTCCGATTTGGATTCCTTTTATTTCCTTTTCTTCTCTGATTGCTGTGGCTAAAACTTCCAAAACTATGTTGAATAAGAGTGGTGAGAGTGGGCAACCTTGTCTTGTTCCTGATCTTAGTGGAAATGCTTTCAGTTTTTCACCATTGAGGATGATGTTTGCTGTGGGCTTGTCATATATGGCCTTTATTATGTTGAGGAAAGTTCCCTCTATGCCTACTTTCTGCAGGGTTTTTATCATAAATGGGTGTTGAATTTTGTCAAAAGCTTTCTCTGCATCTATTGAGATGATCATATGGTTTTTCTCCTTCAGTTTGTTAATATGGTTTATCACATTGATAGATTTGCGTATATTGAAGAATCCTTGCATTCCTGGAATAAACCCCACTTGATCATGGTGTATGATCTTTTTAATGTGCTGTTGGATTCTGTTTGCTAGTATTTTGTTGAGGATTTTTGCATCTATGTTCATCAGTGATATTGGCCTGTAGTTTTCTTTCTTTGTGACATCCTTGTCTGGTTTTGGTATCAAGGTGATGGTGGCCTCGTAGAAGGAGTTTGGGAGTGTTCCTCCCTCTGCTATATTTTGGAAGAGTTTGAGAAGGATAGGTGTTAGCTCTTCTCTAAATGTTTGATAGAATTCGCCTGTGAAGCCATCTGGTCCTGGGCTTTTCTTTGTTGGAAGATTTTTAATCACAGTTTCAATTTCAGTGCTTGTGATTGGTCTGTTCATATTTTCTATTTCTTCCTGATTCAGTCTTGGCAGGTTGTGCCTTTCTAAGAATTTGTCCATTTCTTCCAGATTGTCCATTTTATTGGCATAGAGTTGCTTGTAGTAATCTCTCATGATCTCTTTTATTTCTGCAGTGTCAGTTGTTACCTCTCCTTTTTCATTTCTAATTCTATTGATTTGGGTCTTCTCCCTTTTTTTCTTGATGAGTCTGGCTAGTGGTTTATCTATTTTGTTTATCTTCTCAAAGAACCAGCTTTTAGTTTTATTGATCTTTGCTATTGTTTCCTTCATTTCTTTTTCATTTATTTCTGATCTGATTTTTATGATTTCTTTCCTTCTGCTAGCTTTGGGGTTTTTTTTGTTCTTCTTTCTCTAATTGCTTGAGGTGCAAGGTTAGGTTGTTTATTCGAGATGCTTCCTGCTTCTTAAGGTGGGCTTGTATTGCTATAAACTTCCCCCTTAGAACTGCTTTTGCTGCATCCCACAGGTTTTGGGTCGTTATGTCTCCATTGTCATTTGTTTCTAGGTATTTTTTGATTTCCTCTTTGATTTCTTCAGTGATATCTTCATTATTAAGTAGTGTATTGTTTAGCCTCCATGTGTTTGTATTTTTTACAGATCTTTTCCTGTAATTGATATCTAGTCTCATGGCGTTGTGGTCAGAAAAGATACTTGATACAATTTCAATTTTCTTAAATTTACCAAGGCTTGATTTGTGACCCAAGATATGATCTATCCTGGAGAATGTTCCATGAGCACTTGAGAAAAATGTGTATTCTGTTGTTTTTGGATGGAATGTCCTATAAATATCAATTAACTCCATCTCGTTTAATGTATCATTTAAAGCTTGTGTTTCCTTATTTATTTTCATTTTGGATGATCTGTCCATTGGTGAAAGTGGGGTGTTAAAGTCCCCTACTATGAATGTGTTACTGTCGATTTCCCCTTTTATGGTTGTCAGTATTTGCCTTATGTATTGAGGTGCACCTATGTTGGGTGCATAAATATTTACAATTGTTATATCTTCCTCTTGGATTGATCCCTTGATCATTATGTAGTGTCCTTCTTTGTCTCTTCTAATAGTCTTTGTTTTAAAGTCTATTTTGTCTGATATGAGAATTGCTACTCCAGCTTTCTTTTGGTTTCCACTTGCATGAAATACCTTTTTCCATCCCCTTACTTTCAGTCTGTATGTGTCTCTAGGTCTGAAGTGGGTCTCTTGTAGACAGCAAATATATGGGTCTTGTTTTTGTATCCATTCAGCCAATCTGTGTCTTTTGGTGGGAGCATTTAGTCCATTTACATTTAAGGTAATTATCGATATGTGTGTTCCTATTCCCATTTTCTTCATTGTTTTGGGTTTGTTATTGTAGGTCCTTTCCTTCTTTTGTGTTTCTTGCCTAGAGAAGTTCCTTTAGCAGTTGTTGTAGAGGTGGTTTGGTGGTGCTGAACTCTCTCAGCTTTTGCTTGTCTGTAAAGGTTTTAATTTCTCCATCAAATCTGAATGAGATCCTTGCTGGGTAGAGTAATCTTGGTTGCAGGTTTTTCTCCTTCAACACTTTCAATATGTCCTGCCACTCCCTTCTGGCTTGCAGAGTTTCTGCTGAAAGATCAGCTGTTAACCTTATGGGGATTCCCTTGTGTGTTATTTGTTGTTTTTCCCTTGCTGCTTTTAATATGTTTTCTTTGTATTTAATTTTTGACAGTTTGATTAATATGTGTCTTGGTGTATTTCTCCTTGGATTTATCCTGTATGGGACTCTCTGTGCTTCCTGGACTTGATTAACTATTTCCTTTCCCATATTAGGGAAGTTTTCAACTATAATCTCTTCAAATATTTTCTCAGTCCCTTTCTTTTTCTCTTCTTCTTCTGGAACCCCTATAATTCGAATGTTGGTGCGTTTAATGTTGTCCCAGAGGTCTCTGAGACTGTCCTCAGTTCTTTTCATTCTTTTTTCTTTATTCTGCTCTGCAGTAGTTATTTCCACTATTTTATCTTCCAGGTCACTTATCCGTTCTTCTGCCTCAGTTATTCTGCTATTGATCCCATCTAGAGTACTTTTAATTTCATTTATTGTGTTGTTCATCGTTGCTTGTTTCATCTTTAGTTCTTCTAGGTCCTTGTTAACTGATTCTTGCAATTTGTCCATTCTATTGTCCATTCTATCTCCAAGATTTCGGATCAACCTTACTATCATTATTCTGAATTCTTTTTCAGGTAGACTGCCTATTTCCTCTTCATTTGTTAGGTCTGGTGGGTTTTTATCTTGCTCCTTCATCTGCTGTGTGTTTTTCTGTCTTTTCATTTTGCTTATCTTACTGTGTTTGGGGTCTCCTTTTTTTTTTTTTTTTTGCAGGCTGAAGGTTCGTAGTTCCTGTTGTTTTTTGAGTCTGTCCCCAGTGGCTAAGGTTGGTTCAGTGGGTTGTGTAGGCTTCCTGGTGGAGGGTACTAGTGCCTGTGTTCTGGTGTATGAGGCTGGATCTTGTCTTTCTGGTGGGCAGGTCCACGTCTGGTGGTGTGTTTTGGGGTGTCTGTAGACTTATTATGATTTTGGGCAGCCTCTCTGCTAATGGGTGGGGTTGTGTTCCTGTCTTGCTAGTTGTTTGGCATAGGATGTCCAGCACTGTAGCTTGCTGGTCGTTGAGTGAGGCTGGGTGCTGGCGTTGAGATGGAGATCTCTCGGAGATTTTTGCTGTTTGATATTATGTACAGCTGGGAGGCCTCTTGTGGACCAGTGTCCTGAAGTTGGCTCTCCCACCTCAGAGGCACAGCACTGAGTCCTGGCTGCAGCACCAAGAGCCTTTCATCCACAGGGCTCCTTAATTTGGGATGATTCGTTGTCTATTCAGGTATTCCACAGATGCAGGGTATATCAAGTTGATTGTGGAGCTTTAATCCGCTGCTTCTGAGGCTGCTGGAAGAGATTTCCCTTTCTCTTCTTTGTTCTCACAGCTCCCAGGGGCTCAGCTTTGGATTTGGCCCCGCCTGTGCGTGTAGGTCGCCGGAGGGCATCTGTTCTTTGCTCAGACAGGACGGGGTTAAAGGAGCCGCTGATTCGGAGGCTCTGGCTCACCCAGGCCGGGGGGTAGGGAGGGTCACGGAGTGCAGGGCGGGCCTGCAGCGGCAGAGGCCGGCGTGACGCTGCAGCCTGAGGCGCGCCGTGCGCTCTCCCAGGGGAGCCGTCCCCGGATCCCGGGACCCCGGCAGCGGCGGGCTGCACAGGCTCCCCGGAAGGGCGTGTGGCTAGTGGCCTGCGCTCGCACACAGGCCTCCTGGCGGCGGCAGCAGCGGCCTTAGCGTCCCATGTCCGTCTCTGGGCTCCGCACTCTTAGCCGCGGCTCGCGCCCGTCTCCGGAGCCCTCCCAAGCAGCGTTCCCAATCCCCCCTCCTCGTGCACCAGGAAACAAAGAGGGACGTAAAAGTCTCTTGCCTCTTCGGCAGGTCCAGACCCCTCCCCAGACTCTCTCCTGGCCAGCCGCGGCGCACCAACGCCCTGCAGGCTGTGTTCACGCCGCCAACCTCAGTCCTCTCCCGGCGCTCCGACAAAAGCTGGAGCCTCAGCTCCCAGTCCCGCCCGCCCCGGCGGGCGAGCAGACAAGCCTCTCGGCTGGTGAGTGCCGGTCGGCCCGATCCTCTGCGCTGGAAACTCTCCGCTTTGCCCTCCGCACCCCTGTTGCTGTGCTCTCCTCCGCGGCTCCCAAGCTCCCCCACTCCGCCTCCCGAAGTCTCCACCCGCGAAGGGGCTCCTAGTGTGTGGACACTTTTCCTCCTTCACAGCTCTCTCCCGCTGGTGCAGGACCCGTCCCTATTCTTTTGTCTCTGTTTAGTTTTTTCTTTTGCCCTAACCAGGTACGTGGGGGGTTCCTTGCCTTTTGGGAGGTCTGAGGTCTTCTGCCAGCGTTCAGTAGGTGCTCCGTAGGAGTTGTTCCACGCGTAGATGTATTTCTGGTGTATCTGTGGAGAGGAAGGTGATCTCCGCGTCTTACTCTTCCGCCATCTTCCCGAAACTCCCATTCTTCTTTCTTTATTCTGCTCTTTGACAGTTATTTCCACCATTCTGTCTAGCTCACTTATTCATTCTTCTGCCTCAGTTATTCTGTTATTGATTCCTTCTAGTGTATTATTCATTCCAGTTATTGTGTAGTTCATCTCTGTTTGTTCTTTACTTCTTCGAGATCTTTGTTAAACATTTCTTGTAATTTTGCAATCCATGTCTCCATTCTATTTCCAAGATTTTAGATCAACTTTACTATCATTACTCTTAGTTTCTTTTTAGGTAGATTGCCTATTTCCTCTTCATTTATTTGGTCTTGTAGGTTTTTACCCCATATCCCTTCCCTCTTGCGCCTCCCTTCCACACTCCCTATCATACCCCTTTAGGTGGTCAAAAAGCACCAAACTGATTTCCCTGTGCTATGCAGCTGCTTCCCACTAGCTATCTATTTTACATTTAGTAGTGTATATATGTCAGTGTTATTCTCTCACTTTGTCCCAGCTTACCCTTCCCCCTCCCCGTCTCCTCAAGTCCATTCTCTACATCTGCGTCTTTACTCTTGTCCTGCCCTTACTTCATCAGAACCATATATTTTTAGATTCCATATATATGTGTTAGCATACGGTTGTGTTCCTATCTTCCTGTCTGGCCTGAGGCTTCTAGCACTGGAGTTTGTAGGCTATTAGGTAGAGCCGGTTCTTGGTGCTGAGATGAGCACCTCTGGGAGACCTCACACCGATGAATATTCCCTGGTGTCTGAGGTTCTCTGTTAGTCCAGTGGTTCGGTCTTGGATCTCCCATCAAAGGAACTCAGGCCCGACCTCTGGTTCATGAACCAAAATCCCACAAGCTGCATGGGGCGGCAAAAAAACAAAAAAGAAAGAAAAAGAAAAAAAGGAGCAGGACAATAAGATAGAGTAAAAAGTAAAATAAGATTAGAAAACTAACAGATATATTAGAAAAAATAAAATATATAAGTGAAACTATAACTGTAAGGTATAACAGAACCACAATAGCAAAAAAGAGGAAAAAAAAAAACTGGAAAAGGCCTTGGCTGTAGGAAGTGGGGCTTAGGCAGGGACATGGTTTAGGTGGGGTCCAGGACCTAGGCTTAGGACCCATGCAGCTGGAAAGGGCCCACAGTCGGGGGTGGGCAGCGGGGGGCTTAGGCTCAGTGCAGCTGGTGGGGCCCAGGAGTGCCTGTGGCCTCAGAGGTTGGAGGACCAGGCCCAGGACCCCAGCAGGCTCCCCAGGGCCTGAGTTGTCAGGAGAAATATTAGGGGCATTCCCCCTGAACCCCTGATCCTGGAGGTTCCTTCCCTGTTCACCTCTCCTCTTCTTCCCCCCCACTAGGCCCCTAGGACCCATATGGACAGAGGGGGCCCCAGAAGGCAGGGGACAAGGCCCGGAAGCCCAGCAGGCTTCCTGGGGCTTGAGCAGGTGGGAAACTAGCCATATCTCCCCTGACACGCCGATCCCGGAGTCTCCTCCCGCCATTGTCTGCCTCTCCTCCTCTTCCCCTCTCCTCCCTCCTTCCCATGCCTTTAGTACCCACGTGTCTGGAGGGGGCCTTGGAGGGTGGAGGCCCCAGCCTGGGACTCACCATGCTTCCCAGAGCCTGAGTAGGTGGTGGAAACCCCAGTCGCACCTCCCCTTATCCTCTGGCCTCAGAGGGTCCCCACCTCTGTCTGTCTCTCCTACTCTTCCCCCTCCCCCCAGCCTCCTATGCCCCTATGACCTACGCAGCCAGAGGGGGCCTTGGAGGGCAGAAGACCAGGCCTGGGAGCCCAGCAGGCTCCCTGGGGCCCAGGTGGGCAGGGGAAATGGTAGGCATATTCCCCCGATCCTCCGATCCCAGAGGGCCCCTCCCCATCCACTTCTCCTCTTCTCCCCCTCATCCCTCCCTCCTACGCCCCTAGGACCCACACGACCAGAGGAGGCCTTGGAAGGTGGAGGACCTGGTCTGGAAGTCCAACAGGCTTCCCAGGGCTCAAGTGGGTGGGGGAAATGCCAGCTGCACTTCTCCTGATCTTCTGGTCCTGGAAGGTCACCCTGTCTGCCTCTCCTCCTCTTCCTCTCTCCTTCCTATGCCCCTAGGACCCATGCAGCCGTAGGGGCCCTCAGAGGGCAAAGGACCAGCCCCTGGGAGCCCAGCAGGCTCTCCAGGGCTGAGTGGGCAGGGGAAACACTAGGCACGCTCCCCCCTGATCTTCTGATCCTGGAGGGCCCTTCCTCATCCACCTCTCCTCTTCTTGCCCCCCTTCCCTCCTAAGCCCCTAGGACCAATGTGGTCAAAGCGGGTCTTGGGAGGCCAAGGATCCAGCCTGGGACCCCAGTAGGCTCCTCAGGGCCAAGTGGGGAGGGGAAACACTAGGCGTGTTCCCCCTTGATCCTCTAAGCCCCCGAGGGTCCCTCCAGGTGTGGAAACCCCTCCGCTCTCCCAGCCACCCCTTAGGGGCACTGGTCCTGTCTGGCCTCCACTTCTTTTCCCCGCTCACTCCCCACCATGTCCTACCTGGTTGCTCGGGGGTTCCTCCCGTCTCCTTGGGTGTCGAGGTCTCCCACCAGCATCTGGTAGGTACCCTAGTCATGGGGAGACATGAACTCCGTGTCCTCCCACTCCACCATCTTGACACCCCCCAAATCCTTAGTGTGTATTTCCTACAAACAAGGACATTCTTCTATATATCAACAATCCAACTATCAACATTAGGAAATTATCACTGACTTATTACTGCAGTCTATTCAACAAAGCCAGTTCAAGCTTTGCCAATTGCCCATAAATATGCTTTATAGCAAAAGGATCCAGTCCAGAGCCATGCATTGCATTTAGTTGCTATGTTGCTTTAGTCTTCTTCCATTTGGAATACTTTCTCAGTCCCACCTTGACTTTTTTTTTTTTTGCGGTACGCGGGCCTCATCACTGTTGTAGCCTCTCCCGTTGCGGAGCACAGGCTCCGGACGCGCAGGCTCAGCGGCCATGGCCCACGGGCCCAGCCGCTCCGCGGCATGTGGGATCTTCCCTGACTGGGGCACGAACCCGTGTCCCCTGCATCGGCAGGCGGACTCCCAACCACTGCGCCACCAGGGAAGCCCCCACCTTGACTTATTTTTTGATGCTGACAGTTTCGAACATTGTCAGTAATTTGCAGAGTGTTCCTCAATTTGAGTTTGATGTTTCCACATGGTTAAAGTTGTGCATCTTTGGCAGGAATATCACTGAAATGATGCTTATTCTTCTCATTGCATCCTTGAAAGTGGGTGCTTAATTTGGATTTGTCCCGTTACTGGGACTTGATTAACGTGGTGCCTTCCAGGCTTCTCCCTTGTAAAGTTACTCATTCCTCTTTTGTAATTGATATGATTTATGGGGAGCTACTCTGAAACTATGTAAATACCCCATCCTAATCAAATATTCAGTTCATTCATTCATTCATTTGTATTAATAATTTAGATTCAGTGATTACTATTTTATTCACTAGATTATTATTTAATCATTAGATAATCTGTTAATTTCATTACTTATTTTAATACTCAAACTGGCCAGTGAGAGCTCCTTCAAGTTGACTTCTATGTCCTTAGACATTTCCCCATTAGTCTCTGTGTACTTCCTTAGTTTCGGGTGTTTTATCTAGACATTTTATCCTCATATATTGCCATCCCTGACCCAGTCCTGGAATTTTCTGTTTTCTCCAAGAAGCTATAGTTCCTTTTTCCCAGGAGCATCACTTAGAAGCTGTGATCTGGGAGCTTGGATTGCTTCTAGTCATTGAGATGCAGCTGCTCCTAGGCTCTCTCAGTGGACATAGGGAATTTGTTTGACCTATGTGTATGTAGGTACACATTACATCTATTTATTTGACCTATGTGTATGTATGTATGTACACATTATATCTATATCCATTGCTATATAATGAAAACAAGTTCACAGTGGCATCTCTAATGCTAATCAAACATCTTAGGGTTCTTTCTAGTTGTTTCCCTTTTCATATTTCTAAACCCCTTCTCCAACAGTTAGAAGGCTGGCTGCCATTATTCCTCTCTTGACTGCCATTGCCTTTTTCCTCCTTACCTCCTCTCCCATACTTGGTACTGTGTAAGAATGCCTTCTTTACCTCTTTTGGGCTCCAACATTGCATCTACCTCTCCCTATTCCAATTGAATGCCCTATTCATCCTCCTTGGGCTGAGTCACTCCCCGCATGGTAGCCTTCTTCTATCCTTTTGGGCTCTAACATGCTGTACCAGTCCACTCACCATGTGGACTATAATATGCTTAAGCCTCTGGATCCTGTGCTGAGCCTTCCTTCTAGATAGACACATTCTCAACTTTTTCTGGCTCTGACATCTTGTGCTGGCCTCCTGTGAACATCCTCCTTACCCTGCTCAGGTTCCAATGCCCTGCTCTTAGCTGCTGCTGCCACTGCCCTCTCTATGCAAGGATTCCTTCCTCAGCATATGGCAGATCTAACATCCCATGCTGCTGGGCCAACTACCCTCTACCTCCCCAGGTGGATGCCCTCTGGCCTCCTGTGGGCCCCACTCTGGATGGCCCCTATATAGAGGTCCTCTTCCCTCTTCTCAATCTCCAAAAACCTATACCCTCAGGCCTGGGGATGCCCCCCTCACTTTGCTTGGTTTCTGATACCCTGGTTGTCCCTGGGCTGTTGCTTTGTGTGCTTTCTTATGAACACTCTCTTCACCCTGCCCAGTCTTTCATAGGCCATATTAGGTTGCCTTCCCTGTGAGGACCACCTCATCTCCCTGCTTGGTCTCTGTCTCCTTATGTTGAGCCTCTATGACTCTCCCCAAGCACCCACATTGCATAGCCACTCACCTTGCTAAGCCCCACATAATGATGTGGGCTTTGAATAGTTGGAGAAGGAAAGGAAAAAGAAGAGGGAGAAGAAAAGAATATTGAAGACGTTAATTTGAATATTATTAATTTTGCTACATCTTTTATTTTCATGGTTAATCTGGAGATCTTACCATTTTATTTGTTTTTTTAGAGTGAGTAACAGCTTTAGTTTCTTGATCAGATAGATCTATTTTCCCAGTATTATTTAGATTTCCTTTTTAATTCAAGAATATTGTAGTTTGCTTTTTATATTCTACTTGTATTAAAGAAAGTTTATCATTTTATTGTTGATTTCTATTGTATCTTAGCAAATAATACAAATCATTTATTCAGCCTATTTCAATAATTTATTGAGCCTATTTTGCACATAATATCTGGTCAGTATTTCTAAATGTTTTGAGAGTGTTGGAAAACCAAGTCAGTACCCTCTCTGTTGTGTGTGTTTGTCTGTGTGTGCAAATGCATGTGTGTTAGTTATATTACTCAAATATTCTATATCTTTAATAACTGTTACATTTAGTTTTTGCAAGCAGTATTTTAGTTTCCCACTGTGATTATGTATTTGTCCAATTTGGCAGTTTTGTTTAAAGTTTGAGGCTGTATTATTAGGTGAATGTAGGTTTATGATTGTTTTAAATTCTTTATGGATTATGGATTATTTATCCATATGAATGTGCCTCTTGATTTCAGTTAATGCTTTTCACATTGAATTGTTTTTTTGGATAGATATATATTCTCAAAATTTTTATGTTCCATTTTTTGGGGTAGTATTTTTTTCACTGACACATAATTGACATAATATATTAGTTTCAGATGTACAACATAGTGATTTGATATTTTTATACATTAGTTATCACCACAAAAAGTCTAGTAATCATACAAAGTTATTAAAATATTATTGACTATATTCCCTATGCTACACATTACATCCCCATGACATATATTTTACAACTGGAAGTTTGCAACTCTTAAAGCCCTTCACCTATTTTAACCATCCCTCCTTGAAGGGGACCATACTCCTCCCCTCTGGTAAACACTAGTTTGTTCTCTGTATCTATTGGTCTGTTTCTGTTTTGTTTGTTCATTTGTTTTGTTTTTTAGATTTCACACATATAAGTGAAATCACATGGTATTTGTCTTTCTCTGACTTACTGCACTTAGTATAATATCCTTTAGATCTATCTATGTTGTTACAGATGGCAATATTTAATTCTTTGTATCACTGAGTAATATTCCATTATAAATATATACCACGTCTTCTCTATCCATTCATATATTGATAGACAGGTTGCTTCCATTTCTTGGCTATTTTAAATAATGCTGCAATAAACATTGGGGTGCATATATCTTTTCAAATTAGTGTTTTCATTTTCTTCAGGTAAATACCCAGTGTGGAACTGCTGGATCATATAGTAGTTCTATTATTAATTTTTTGAGGAAACTCCATACTATTTTTCATAGTGGCTGTAACAATTCCCACAGCAGTGCACAGGGGTTCCCTTTTCTCTACATACTTGTCAACACTTGATATTTGTTATCTTTTTGATATAGCCTGACAGATGTGAGGTGATATCTCACTGTGGTTTTAATTTGCATTTCCCTGGTGATTAGAGATGTTGAGTATCTTTTCATGTGCCTGTTGGCCATCTCTATGTCTTCTTTGGAAAAATGTCTATTCAGGTTCTCTATTTTTAAAAGATCAGTTTGTTTTTGTTTTGTTTTTTTGATACAGTTGTGTGAGCTGTTTAAATGTTTTGGATATTAACCCATTATTTGTCGTACCATTTGCAAATAGTTTCTGTATATATCTATTAATTCTATCTGATCTAATATGTTGTTTAAGGCCAATATTTCCTTATTGACTTTCTGTCTGGATGATCTGTCCCTTGATGTAAGTGGGTGTTAGTCCCCTCCTATTTTATATTGCTGTCAATTTCTCCCTTTATGTCTGTTTATATTTGCTTTATATATTTATGTGTTTCTATTGTTGGGTGCTAAATATTTATGAATGTTATGTCCTCTTCTTGCATTATGTAATGGCCAACTTTTTCTTTTGTTAGAGTTTTTATTTTAAAGTCTATTTTGTCTAATATACACATTGCTACCCTTGCTTTCTGTTTCCATTTGCATATAATATCTTTTTTCCATCCCTTTACTTTCAGTCTGTGTGTCTTTAGATATGTCTTTTTATTGGAGCATTTAGTCCATTCACATTTAGAGCAAATATTAATAAGTATGTACTTATTGCCATTTTGTTACTTGTTTTCTGTTTTTTTTTTTTTTTTGGTAGTTCTTTTCTGTTCCTTTCTTCTTTTCTTGAACCCTTCTCTTGTGGTTTGATGATTTTCTTTAGTGCCATGCTTGAGTGCTTTCTCCTTTTTTCCTGTATCTAATGTATGTTTTTGGTTTGTGATTACCATAAGGTTCATATATATTGTCCTATATGTATAGTGGCTTATTTAAAGCTAATAGTTGCTTAGGTTCAAGCACATTTTAAAAGCACTACAGTTTCAATCCCTTACTGTCTACAATTTATGTTTTTGATGTCATATTTTACATTTAAAAATTTTGTGTATCCCTTACCTACTTTTTGTAGCTATAGTTATTTTTGCCTTTTAGCCTTCGTACTAGCCTTTAAAGTGGCTTATCGACTGCCTTTACCAATGAGACTTTTCTCCTATATATTTTTTTATCTCTAGTCATGGCCTTTTCTTTTCTCCTTAGAGAAGACACTTTAACTTTTATTATAAGGCTGGTTTAGTGGTGATGAAGTCCTTTAGCTTTTGCTTGTCTGAGAAACTATCTCTCCTTCAATTCTAAATAACCTTACTGGGTAGAGTATTCTTGGGTGTAAGTTTTTTATTTTTCGTACTTTAAATATATCATGCCACTCTCTTCTGGCCTGCAAAGTTTCTGCTGAAAACTTAGCTGATAGTCTTATGGAGGTTTCCTTGTATGTGACTAATTGTTTTTCTCTTGCTTACTTTAAGATTTTCTTTTTATCTTTCACTTTTTCCATTTTAATTATGATATGTCTTTGTGTGGATCTCTTTGGGTTCATCTTGTGTGGGACTCTTTGTGTTTCCTGGACCTAGATATGTTTCCTTTTCCAGGTTGGGGAATTTTTCAGCTATTATTTCTTCAAATATTTTTTCTGCCTCCTTTTATCTCTCTTCTCCTTCTGGGACTGCTATAATGCAAATGTTAGTATGTTTAATGTTGTCCTAAAGATTCCTTAAACTGTTTTCATTTTTTAAATTTGTTTTTCTTTTTGCTGTTCTGATTTCATGATTTCCACTATTCTGTCCTCCAGATCACTGGTTTTCTGCTGTATCATCTAATCCACTGTTTATTCCCTCTAGTATATTTTTCATCTTAGTTCTTGTGTTCTTCAGCTCTGATTGTTCTTCTCATATTTTCTCTTTGTTGACGTTCTCACTCTCACTGTGATTCTGCATTCTTCTCCTGAGTTCAGTGAGCATCTTCATGACTATTACTTTTCACTCTTTATGTGGTAAATTGCCTATTTTGTTCCATTAGGTTTTTTTTTTCCCCCTGGGGTTTTATCTTGTTCTTTTGTTTGGAACATATTCCTCTGGATCTCCTGTGTAGACTCCATGTACTGAGTGGCTTTGGCAGGCCATCTGCAGCTGAAGTGGGCATGGGCCAGGGGGGTGGAGGCACTGGGGCATGCCATGCAGGAGCTGCCTTGGCAGACAACTGGAGCAGGCATGGGCCAGGGGGGTTTCTGGGGCTGCACCAAGACCACTTTGGTGGGACAGCTGGAGCTGGAGTGCATACAGTCAGGGGAACCTGAGATGCAGTGCACCAGAACTGCCTTGGGGGGATGGCTTGAGATAGTGTGGACTGGGATCTGGGGCACACTGAGCTGGCCTTGGCAGGCTGACTTAGAGCCCTGGATCACGTTCCCACCTGTGATATCAAGGTGAAAAGGGAATATAAAAAATCTTGCTGTCTTGCACCTCTGACCTTGGAGAGAGTTTCAGCAGTGTCCTTCCCGTTTGGCAGAAGTTCTAGGGTTGGTAAGTGAATTTCCCTCACATATAGTCTAGGTGCCCTTTAAACCAGTGTTTCTCCATTGTGCCCCAGGGCAAGCAAGTCTATGCGCCTGCCCTTCAGTGATATGCTTCCCTACTGCATGTCACAGTGTTGGGGGTGGGGTTCCTGTCAATACTGTGTTAGGAGGTTTGAAATGGAAGCAGACTTGTTCAGGCTTCAGAGGCAACATTAGGCCTCTAACTGATTAGTGACCTTGCCTGGACTATGTGCCTGCTTGTGAGATGCCGCCAGCAAGTCCAGAGGCACTTAAGATAAAGAAGGGGGACTTCCCTGGTGGTGCAGTGGTTGGGAATCTGCCTGCCAATGCAGGAGACATGGGTTCAATCCCTTGTTTGGGAATATCCCACATGCCTCAGAGCAACTGAGCCCATGTGCCTCAACTACTGAGCCTGCGTGCCACAACTACTGAAGCCCGCATGCCTAGAGCCCATGCTCTGCAACAAGAGAAGCCACCACAATGAGAAGCACACACTCTGCAATGAAGAGTAGCCCCAACTCTCCACAACTAGAGAAAGCCCGCACAGCAATGAAGACCCAAAGCAGCCAAAAATAAATAAAAATAAATAAAATTAAAAAAAAAAAAAGATGGGAGTGGATCATGGAATTTCTTGAGCCTTGGGGACCTGGCAAGTTCCCGGGGGTCTAGAACTTCTTATAATACACAAAATGAGATAAACAGCATTGCTGAAGAAACTCAGAGCTGCATATTTGCATGCAAACTGATGATATCACTTTGCAGCCTGGTATTATAAGCGGGACTCCTCTAAACTGCAATTTGAAGTCTCACCTGCAGAGTGGACACACTGCCTGGGACTTTTCCCAGCTGGGACTCCAGATTACTGTTTTTGGGACTTCCCAGCTCTGTTGGAGTCTGGGTGTAGGTGTTGGCCCAATTTGGTGGTGTACATGCTTTTACTTTTCTTTCCCTTTTCATTTCTGTTTCTTTATTTTTAATGATTTTTTTTAAAATTAAGTTGAAATTGTCATTTGTGTGACGAGTGGTGTCTTCTTGTAAACGAATCCTTCGAACCTAAAACGAAAGTAAAACTTTTGGCAAAACATACTGTGTCTCCATTTCTCTTACCCATCTCTATGGGTACACCCCTCCTACAAACGTCTCTATCATTTTTGTTGTACAGATGCTGTTCAATTAGCTGTCAGTTCTTCTTCAGGAGGAATTTCTTTACATGCAGATGTTGATATGTTGCATCCATGAGAAAAGGTGAGTTCAGAATCTTCCCACACTGCCACCTTGGATTAGAACTTTGGGTAGTATTGTTTTAGGTGTCTCTTATAAACTATGCCCAGATGCACTTTTAGTCTAATCTGAGAATTTCTAAAAGATGATTTTAAATCATCTCCTGCATTTTAATTACTAAAATATTTGAATTTATTTCTTCCACGTTATTTTGTGTTTGCCATTTAATACGCTCTTACTTCCCTTCCCCTTTTGTATTTCCAACTGTATAGATCTAGTATTCTTTTTTCATCATTTCCCTATCATATATTTTAGAAGTGGTATTTTTCATTTCAATATTCATATTGTATATTTTATAAGTACATAGTTAAAATTTTAAATGTATTTTTTCTAGCTAAATATAAAGCTATTCTGTACTTCAGTTCTCAAAAATAAGACAAAGTTAAAATATTTTGTTTCCTTCTACTCCCTTCTACTTTTCAACTTCCAAGTTTACTTCTTGATAGAGAATGGTCTCTGTCAAGAGAAAAAGAAGAAGTGTGAAGAATATATGCAAAAAAGAAGAATGGTAAGCAAAGAAATTATTAAAAATTAGTTAACTAAATGTGTATTTTCTATAAAATAATGATAACAAAACTGAATATTTTAGTTACTAAATACCCACTTCCCTGTGTTATCCCAGGAGACCTCTGGAAATTTAGAGTGTGAGAGAGGGAGAAGTTTTTATTCTTGTACTTTGGGGCCAAAGATTCCTTTGAATACCCTGAACTGGGAAAGATAGGTAATTTCATCTCTGCTACATTATAATAACCATCAACCACCTCTAGCTCATACTGGCTAGGTTCCCGCAAAAGTTTCTTTTCTATACACAGGTGAGGCTATTGATGCTCTCTGAAAAGTCCCATTTCTATATTGCAGAGCTATAATTTCCAGAATCCACTTGTTCAAGACATAGTTTCCTTGACTTATCAATTTCAGTTTTTGGTCACCCATTTGGTCCTAATTCTTCATTGACTTTATCTGGTTGGTTCTCAACCCACCATCACACCTCACTGTTCTCTATACCTTTCCCTTGGTCTCTGGTATCCTGATTCAGCACTTGGCTTTGGTCTCCTGTCCAGCTAGGAGAGATAGTGACGGGGAACAGTAAAACCATGGAATATTTCAATGTGCTCTTTCAAGTATGTATCTAAGAACACAAAAATCATATGTGAGATGATCAGTGCATGTAGCTGGACTAAATTCATGCTGGTAGCCAAGAGTTGCCTTTCCCCATAGACCAAAATTATTAATAAACCATCGTATATCTACAAAGAGAATTGAGAACTTTACTCCTAAGTCGCAAGATCAACTCACACACTTGCAATAATGAAGAGGGAAGGTTTCTGCCTTCATTTATTTTCCTGGCATCTGACAGGAGATGGCTTAGTTAAGGTTGCTGACTACCTTTCTATTACTCTGATTCAAGCAGAAATTCCTTTGGAGATCCACCAAAAACATTACTGTAACATACACAGCAAAGGAAAGAAGCAGTTGATGCGATTTAGAGGCTATATTACATAGTTTTGCGGTGTAAGTGTAGGAACTCTGGGTCACTGCTTTGGTGAATAACTTTTTAAATTGCTTTAAGGTAGAAAAAGACTTCTTAGAAACCATTTTATTCATTAGAAACTAGAGAGATTTTTATTCTATGCCTTATAGATAAAATTGTCCCAAGGTGGGGTGGGAGACAGTTGCCCCATGCTTATTTGAGTTAGGTGCAAGGAATTCCATAACTTTTCCAAGTGCTTTTCCTGAAATACCACTGTTTTGTAACCTGAGTCTTGTCTAAACCACAGTAAAATGAGTCATTAGGCCACTTAAAACTTTTATGTACTTGAACCTAGAAACTGACTCACAATTTTACTGGGAGCTCCTGACTTAGGGATACTTGCCTGAGGGTTTCACTTCTTTGCCCTCTATTGTCATTCATATGCCTTTCATTTCTGTATAAATCCAATTCTATGATTTGGAATTAGTAAGAATGGTTTTTGAAAAATAGTCTCCAAAATGACCAATCATATTTGTGCAAGGCTTATTGTTTATGCATCATGTTCTTCTAAAAGGGTTACTGTTTTCTTTCAAACAATGTTTCCTTTAGATAGGGTTTCAATTTAGCTTCAGTGCTCAAAGCTGTCCTGACTTAAGTGTTTTTAAGGGAGAACATCTATAAACTTAGGTTTATTTGCATTTTATGTATTGTTCTTAAAAAGCCATATGGGCATATAATTAAATCTTTCTTAAATTATTCACAGTGTTCAGATTATAGCCTATATATAAGTCTCTTCCATCTTGCAGCAGTTTATAAAGTAGCCAACAAGCTCCACTATTGATTTTGCATCAATATTGGTAAATTTTTGGAATTTAAATTTACTCACAGTAATTAATAGCCATTAATAACTCGATCTCTTTTTCTTTTTTAAATAACCAGATTCTGCAATCCTTTGGTGGATGCAAAAGCAAACAGATTAGGCCTGTCTCTTGGCTGGGTGACCTTCTGTGTCACTGATCCAACCCTTAAAGGCAGTCAGGTTTCTTACCTGGGGTCCTTGGATGAATTTCAGAGGGTATTCTATGAATGTCTTAAAATTCAGTGCAAATATTTCCTATGTGAGAGTGTGTATGGATTTTCACTTAACTTTTACCAAAAGAATTTGTGTGGTATAGTGGATCAGCGTAGTACAGTGGGCTCTAGAGTCCTTCATCTGGATTTGTATCCCAACCCACCACTAGGCTGTGTGACTCTGAACAAGTTACTTAACCTTTCTCTGCTTCAATATTCTCAAAATTGCAGAAATAATCTTATAGGCCTGCTGTGTGGATTAAATGTGAGGATTTTATGGGCATGTGAAGCCCATAATACAGTGGTAGGTACTTAGTAAGCACTCACTAAATGTTAGTAATTACCATCATGTTCTCAAAGGAATTTGTAAGCACCAGAGTTAAGAGCCACCAATCTAGGCAGTTTAGAATTATACTTAAAGAAAAGAATCTGTTCCTGAGTTGAAAAGTCACACTAAAACATAATTCTAATAAAATATGCATTTGTAAAACACAGAGATGCATATTCATAATTAGAAAGACCTCATAAATAGCTCTGAAAATGTGGAAGGCCAATTTGTGTTGTTTCCCAGGGGAGCAAAAGCATCTACCTGATCCTGGGTGAGCTCCCAGATGAATCACTTTCAGTCTGCTCCTGGCTGCTGCACCATCCAAGCTTGTCTTGAAACCCTGAAATAAACTTCCAGGGTGAGAGCTTACATTGTGACTACATTTGTTGATGCTTTCTCAGCATTTTCATTTTCAATTAGCACAGAAGTCAAAAGTTACAAAAGCAACGAGATTATGCATCTTTTAATGAAAGATAAAACAACAATATAAACATTCACAAATTTACAGAGAAGGGATCAACTTTAATACATTTCGAGTAAAAGGTGTTTCATTTAAATATGGTATAAAAATAAATGCGAGAAACATTAACCAAGAATATACAGACAACAGACAAAGACATAAGCTTGTTTCTGACTGTGATATATTGGTGAAATGAAACTTTCTGTGCTAATTTATTTAATAAATGTGAAGCTGTATGTATACTTATTGATATATGCTTTTTTTCCTTTTACAATTCTTCCAGTTTGTGACTGAATTTTTAGTGAACTGTGTGTCTAGAAGAAGCTTTAAGATAGAGAGAAAGGGGAGGGGGGAAGATTTACTTCACTTGAATCGTTAAAAAAGGAAAAGACACAGATCCAGCTTAGTACAAGGAGGAAGTTAGCAGACATTTTGAAATGGAGGCATTGAGATGGTAGAGTCCCTTGGAGATGGCAGTGCCTTAATGTACACAAAGAAAGAACAATTCAGGTCCTTTGCTCATGCAACATCTTGGTCTAATGTCCTCTGCTGCAGGTAACAACAAAGAACTACAAAGTATATGCAATGACTCCAGTTCACTTTCATGCTACAAGATGATCCTTTTAATAAGACTGAACGAGGCTTGTTAACCTCTTTGACGTGAGAGATTTCCCCTGAGAAAAAAATATAAACAAGAAAAAAAAACAATATGATCACTGAAAACCTGCTTATGAGTAGCATCTATTTATTGCAGCTGATTTTGTGCAAGGGTCAAAATGGAACCCTTTAGGTGCATCTTAGTTTAAACTTCATGACCAAGTTCCCTCCCTCCCTCCACCAACACATCAAACAAAATGATCCTCCCTTCTTCCATCCTCCCACCCCTCCCACCCACTTCCTCCCCACTGCAAACAGACTGATGGGTTCACAGCACAAATCAGCAAATCATAAAACATGTCCAAAATGTTCCACTGAGGCTTAGCGATGATGCAACACCTAGGTTTGCAACTGGTTATAAACATGTTACAACAAACCTTAGGAAGCTGCTCTGCAATGTGAATGCATTCTTGTTCCACTGCTGAAATTAGTGTTGCATTTATAAATATCTAGGTATGCAGAGGGTATGATTTAATTAAATAAAATGATTTTTGAGGGTGAGATTGCTGGAAACTCAAGATTGAGTCTATCCCCTAACCTATATGGTAATGGAAAAACAAACAACCAGTGCCAATTATACATCTAAAGATAAAAGTCTATTTGTTCTGTACTTCAAACTGTATACACCTTCCTTTTCCACTTGATTTCTTCCAACCCCAATCCCAGAAAAATCCCATATATTCTGATTCTACATTTTATGTTAATACCTACTATACATATTCGTTTTCTGAAAACCTTGATAATCAAAACTGTCCCTGTAAATTACAAATACTCTAGAGAGGTAAGAAATTTTAAATTTCTGATCAGAATAGCAGATCATTAATTGGTTATTTCTGTTTTATCCCTCATTGTATGTTCTAGTATAAAAATAGATGGAATTTGTACTTCTCAGAGGATAAAATAATAATGGAAAAATCAAAAGATTTTTTAAGAAATATAATATTTAGTAATAACTTAGTCATAGCAATAGTCTTGATTTACCACCTAATGTGGCTCAGAGTTTGATAAATGGGTGGTATGGTTTGGGGAGAGGAATCAGCATTCATGACCATATTTTGGGAAAAGAATGATATATTTAAGAAATTGTTAATAATTCCAAAATCAAGCTTTCTTTACATACTGTACAGTAACTGAAAAGGCCTTTTTGTATACTTGAACAGCAGTGATGAAAACGAAGCATCATCTCTTTTAATTGGAGAAAGGGTTCAAAACTTAGTTTTTAGCAACTGATAGTAAAAGAGCCAAAGTTTAGCAAAGATCTTTCCCACTTAGCTATGCTCTAATCACTCTATGGGAAGAAAAATATGAAAGAAAACAAAGATTTTTAATAGGACACCCTACTTTACATTGGCCTTATAAACAAAATATGCTTTGTTTCTTCTTGCCACCACTTCTGTGCCTGTTTCCTCATTCATACAATGGGGATAATAGTAGTACCTATTTTTAAAGCTTGTTGTGAAGAATAATACAAGTAAATTACTTAAAACTGTTCTCAGAACATTCTGTATACTCAGTTTATGTTACCTATTACCTTATTATATTATTACTATTATTATTATTCTTTCTCATTAGGACACTGAGACCCAAAGTCACAATTCTGACTCTGAGAAGAGCAGAAAATTTCTCATGCATTGGAAGCTGAAATTATACTACTTTTAACACTCCAAACCTGAGCAATAGGTTAATCAAATAATGTTGGAATAGAAAAACTACTTTTCTATACTTGGAGACTATATTATTTCATATATTTACTACTGTTTTATGTTATTAACATGTGTGCATATATATTCATTCTGAGGCTAACGTATTTTTAAAAAGTGCTTACTGTTTCTAGTGCCATTTGTGAGATGGCGAGAACCATATACTGGTTGAAGCATAAGAGTGAATTCTTATACAGTTGAGGAGGAGGATAAAGATGTTAATATAAAACTATTTATTTTAAAACTACAGATTAATGTAATTTGGTTCAAACTATTGAGAAGATGAATAGCATAGTTACATTGAAATAGGAAGCCATTTGCAACTCAGAGTCATTTTTCATTTGGATGGGTGGAAACTGTGTCATCTTTGTAAATGTAACAAATAGTAACATTGTTCTCTTTCTACTTTTTCCCCCCAAATATCCTTGAAGCTATTAGTATTTGTCCTGGTATAGGCTTCATTAAAAGGGGGGGAGGTAAAAGTTTAGCTTGATAAGCTGTTGTCCCAGGAGATAATTTAAAAACACTCATTCATGGAATGAGGCCTACAGTAAACCTCGGGTTTGTGATAATAGGAAAACAGATGAACAGAAATGGGAGAACACATGTATACATCTTAACATAGCCACACAATGAAACACTTGTGAGATATGGACTCACCAAATATGTAATAAGGGTATTTGTTCTGTGTATTGAGACAATTAAAAGGTAAATTTGGGTGTAACTAATAGTAAAAAGAACTTAAGTGCCCCACTTAGGGGTCAAAGTAAATAGCATGGACACCCAAGTGAGTCATCTAGATTTGAAGACCTAGATTACTTGGATCTATCTGTAAGCCCTGTGCAAATCTTGCCTTTTTCACATACTGGAAAGAAAAATACCTAGGTGCTCTCTAGTGCACAAAGAAATACCAGTTGCTCACTCTACTGGAAAATCTTAAAAAGAACACTAATCCTTTCTTGAGGGTAGGAAATAATATAATTGCACATCAGATATTTTGTAACAATCCTTTTCAGTGAGGTTCCTTGGAGGCTGTATGAAATCACCTTGAAAGATAATTCTGCTAATTATCTTTTCATAATTTTTCTAAGTTGAAGAATCTGGGAAATTTTCTGGTTTTTTTTTTTTTTTGGAAATTTTCATAGTTAAGTTCTAAAGTCTTAATTCTAGAAACTAAAAGGGCTAAAAATCCCTTACCAACAGCAGCTTTTACCAAATTGCTTACAACTGAATTCCATATGAATAATAATTATTTTTAACCAAATGACTACATTTGTGTTATATGATTTATACCCTTTCTTTTCTAAAGGAAAAGAATTTGAAAAAGAATAGATACATATAATGTATAACTGAATCACTTTGCTGTACACCTGAGACTAACAGAACATTGTTAATCAACTATACTCCAATATAAAATAAAAATTAAAAAAAATAAAGGAAATAGATTATATTGTAAATGGAAATCCATAGAGAAAGACAAAGACAGAAACTCAAAACAAAACAAAATAAAAACTCAAGATCCTATGAGATTTTGTAATATCTAGTTAATGGACAGTATGCTAGCAAAAGAAGCACATGATCAATTTTAGGACAAAATTAACCTGACTTTAACTGGCACTTAAGTGAAGACAGAGCCTCTGGCTACTCTACAATACAGCTACCACATAAACAAAGAAGGTTTTCTAGTGTCTCAATAAAATTTCATCTCCACCAAACCAATTCCTTCCTATCTTAAATGTTGCATAGAGATTTTGTTATAATTAGGAAAATAAAACTCCCCCAAACAAAACTACCTATTGCTGGTTCTTTGCCTTCTCAAGTTAACTATCAAAAGTTATGAATTTCACCTGATTTTTAACATCTTTCTTGGTCTTAAAGTGATAACATAAAGTTGACAAAGAGCTGTGAGCCAGTAGAAATGGACATAAAGGTCAGGCTCTTAGCTCCAGTCTGAGAGCCTTGAGATGGAGGCAAATTTCCACACTCCTTTCCTGCAGACACTAATCCATAAAGGAAGTAGAGAGAAGCTATATTTGCTTGAGTGACCAACTGTTTGTTTTATTACTGTCATAAAGACATACAGCAGTCTTTCTGAGTCTACAGGACACTAAACAAACCAACAATAAATGAAGGGATGGATTTTTAGAAGATAGGCATGAAAGAGCTTAAAGAGAAGAATAGGAAATTATCAGCATCTTTTGGATTAAAAAAGATGTTAACATCTTAACTCTTATAATTTCTACTTGTGTGTTTCTTATCATTGCCTCCTAGTCTTTCCCACATGTTGCTGTAGACTTAGAAGTATATTCTAGAATGCCATGTAGGCTCCAGAGGCCACAGTGAGAGGCTGAGACCAAGAGACGGCAAATCTTGTCATTGACTTTCTACTGGTGTATATGACCCAGTTGTCTAACCTGTGCTCAGCCCCACAGCTGTGTAATAAAAAGAGCTGACTGTTTGGTGGTAATGAGATGCTGTTGGACTAGAGATAGGACACGTATGCTCTTAAAACAGGTTGAACTAACGGATGTTATCTGTTTACTCTTTTACTCTCATACTGAAAATTGCCCTGGTTTCACTTAAAAAATATAAATGTCTTTGCCTGGGTTTCAAAATCCTTCATAACCTGGTTTCCCTGGCCTTTCAAACTACCTACTGTCACTTCACAGAATGGTTCTTTGGCTGGCTTTTGCACTTGTTACTCTCTCAGCTCAGGTTCTACTCAGTCTTCAGTGAAACTTCTTACTCAGGTTTTGGCTGAAGTCTTCTAATTGCCCCTTAAGTTCTTCTGCAGTTTCCCTCTCTGGACTCTTTGCCAGTACTTGTACATTTTTTGTACATGCTATTTTGTACAATTCTCTAAGTTACCTGGCTTGGTGAAGCAACTGATACCTGTTAAACAATATTAATATTATAGAAGTCCCCAAATATGTGCTTGCTTTGCATGAGCTGAGTTCCTTGGCTGGAAATCACATTTTAAGAATAAGCTTCTAGAAACCAGGGCAACGAGATTCAAATGTATTGGGACAAGTAACTTTTATCTTGGGGGAGGAGAGGCAAGGTAGGATGAGAAATGGGAGCACTTGGTCACACCCTATTAAATAATTAAGTGGCGGAATTTGGGTCTTTTCAACTCTTATTTTGCCCTAGTTGTTCATATCAATGAAACTAACTGGGAATGTGTTAAGAAGGAAATGAACTAGGCTAGGGGTTTGGAAAGACCTTCCCTGCTTTAAATGAAACCAAGCCTCCTAGGTTAATTTGCAGGTGAGTTTACTGAATCACCGTGAATAATTTTAGCAAAACTGAAAAGTGTGAGTTTCAATACAATTAAAGAAAGCTCAATTATTGAGATTTAAGAAAGAAAGGAAGGAAAGGAGGAAGAAAGAAAGGAAGGGGATTCTGTAGCTAGTTTGGAGGCTGGTATATTTAATGTTGAACGCTGGAAAAAATTCTGTTATTATGTACTTAAAAGAGATGGTTTATGAATACATTTATATGTAAGCACTTATTACTAGCTCCCTGTGTGGTTTGAGATAGAAAAAGTAAAGCCAAATACTTTCATTTCCTTAGTTAAGAATAGTTTCCTGAAATAAAAAGTGTATATCCATTAGAGAAAATGAGGAAAACATAGAAAAATATAAAGAGAAATAAACTTTACCCAAAATACAGTTATTTACATGCTAATATATCATTTTACTTTTTATACAAAAATGTTATTTTATTTTATTTTTTTAACAAAACTGATATTATATTGTGCATAGTATTATGGCTTATTATGAGTAACATGCTTATTAAAATGATCCTATTTTGATCAATTACCCATGTAACATATATTTCTTCTAAAACAATGTTTTGTTGAAATTCATGACATTAGTGGGAAAGGAAATCAATTTAGAAAGATGCTACCAACATTAAGGAAAAAATTACATATCATAGAATAAATCAAAATATATCAGGGTGCGTTGCACATAATAAGGGAATGTATTGTTTCTGAAATGTTATTTTAGTCCTACACACATATAAATGTACACAAGTACAGTTTGTATAGGGTTTCCCTGGTGGTGCAGTGGTTGAGAGTCCACCTGCCGATGCAGGGGACGCGGGTTCGTGCCCCGGTCGGGGAAGATCCCACATGCTGCGGAGCGGCTGGGCCCGTGAGCCATGGCCGCTGAGCCTGCGCGTCCGGAGCCTGTGCTCCGCAGTGGGAGAGGCCACAACAGTGAGAGGACCGCATACCGAAAAAAGAAAAAAAAACTGTTGAAGACCTTTGCTCATTTTTCTAATGACGTAGTGCTCTTCTGATTATTTTTTTGATAAGAACTCCCCATATAAACTATATTAGATCTTTGTCATGTACACGCTCGTTTACTCATTTTTAAAAAGAGTTTACCAGACTTGAGGAGAGGAAGTTGCTTTAAACAAAGGTTCTTGGACTAAGTAAGGCATTTAGCAGTCTTTCATGGTATCTCTGTGGATGACACAGAAAAAGGTGAGGTTCATAACTAAATAAACAACTACCTTCAAGGTGTGCTAATTTTTGGAGTAGTGGAACTCTGTCTTCCTCTCTGTACTTTATGGCATTTTAATCAATAATTTGCATTATTAAACTGATGGAATTCTGCTAAAATGAATGTATGATGCCAATTTGCTAATCTTAGTTAAAAGACAGGGTAACAAAGAGATACTCCAAAAAATTATGTAAGGCTATAACTTACAAGATAAAACTTAATGGAAAGAAGGATAAAGAACCAAACTTACATGACAACTAATAAACAAACAATAAACCAATCTAGCAGTAAAAGAGAAGATTGGGGAGACGTAATCTGAGCTCACAAGAAAAAAAATTCTAGATTAAAAAAAAATTTTAAGCCCCAAATGACCCTACAATTTGATATGGCTGCTGTGACTGGGAGCTGGGGTGGGGAAGCTGATACAATGCTCGGACTGGATTGTAAAAGTTATATATGTTCTTTCTTTCCTGTTGGGCAGATAATATTTCCAATCTATGCTGGTTCGGTTACTTCTCAAGTATTGTGTTCAGTTATCAGTTTTGGAGGACTACTGATGAACTGGGGTGGATATAGGAGGTGAGCAATTAAGGTGGTGAAAGAACATGAGATTATTGAATGAGAAAACATTAGAAGCCCACTTTCCCAATGCAAGGCTCACTCAGATTTAATTTGATTGCAATTTTAAGGCAAGTTTATTAAGTCTTGTTAAGTGTTCAGCTTAGTTTTCATAGAAATATCTTTTTCTTTTCATACTCAAATTTCAGCAGCTTATATGACATTTACATAAATTATGTAATTACTATAAGTTCAATTATGGTAAACAGCTATGGGAACAAACACAATTGACTCATCCATGTAATTCAAATGCTGCTTGCAAAAATGTGTCAGCATAACTGGAGAGTAGCCTCTCAGATGTGACACTAGGTGTGCCCTTGGCACCTATCAGTGGGGAGAGTGGAGGGAATCTGTTAGGCTAGGGCAGTGGTTTTCAAAGTGTGGTCTCCAAACTGGTAGTATCAGTATCACTTGAGAATTATTAAAAAATTAAAATTCTTGGATCTTACCAGAAAACTACTTAATTAGCCTTTCTGAGAGGTGAGGTCTAGCTATCTGTGTTATGAGAAGTTCTCCAAATGATTCTGCTGCAGCTAAAGTGAAGAAGTGAGAACCACTGATCTTTGGTAAGGAGAAGTCCGGCTGCTACCTAGATCATGGTTCTTAAACTGAATTCTGAAACAGCTTGTCAATAGTGAGAGAGAGAGAGAGATTCTAACACAGTTTATCTGGGATAAGGTCAAGGAATCTGCATTTTCCAAGCCCCTGGTTATTTTGAGATATGGGATATGGATAGTTGAACCATACAGAAAAACGGTGAACTAGATTTTAACTAATGGAAATAAAAACAAAACTTGAGAGGAGATATAATTACACCTTCAAGTAATTCAACAGATGTCTAGATCTACTGGAATGTTTGTATTATTCTGCCTAGCTCCAGGAGACAGAACTAGGATCAACTCCGAAGTTACCAAAAAGTAGATTATTCTAAAAACAAGGAATGAAATTCTAAAAAATGGAATTGACTACCCCTGCGTTCTAAAGGTACCACGTCTCTGGAACCTACAGGCCAGCAAATGCTGGAGGCATACTTGTCATTGAGTCTACAGAGGAGATTCATGCAAAGGCTGGGGATTGGACCTGGGGAAATTGATGCCTCTAAATCCCTTTTCAATTTTGAGACTCCAAAAATTCATCATTTTCAATGTCTCCCAAAAGTCCTTTGAAGACTTTTAGAATTAGAAAAGATAAAGACTTCCCAATAGTCTTTTCTTCCTGGTGTTGGAAGTATGTTCCTCCTAGATATTAATATGTATATTTCAAGTGAACAGTCTTGATAACGGGTGCTTGCTATCCCTGTTTACATCAGCCGTGTCTATCGAGTAATTTTTCTATTGCTGATGAAATAGAAAGAAAAATCTTTAACACCAAAATAAGTAAATAGGAATGAATTGATGAACCAAAAAAATGACGGCTGATCTTTTATTCTCCAGAAATAATACTCAGTGCAATTTAGAAATGGTGTTTTAAACTTCCAGTAATGACCACAAGCTTATTTTAATAATGGTAACTTCTGGACGTTGGAAAACAACAGTGACAAAAACAGCAATCAAAATGTGATGCACAATGCAGAGGATATGGGATTTTGCCCAGTCTGGGCTTGCCTTATGGTACCTGCCAAACACTTAAGAAAACACAGCAGGGTGTTTGTTTATAAACAAAATATATCTAAGTCTATAAACATGTATGCAATTCAGATAAAGATGTCTATTGTCTAGCTATTTTAAATCACTCATTTTAGAGTTATTGCCTCCAAGTACTAGCATAAATTATGGAAAAGTAAAATTCACACCCATGGCTGGTCATAAATATAAAAATGGCTTTCTTTTCTGAAAAGTGTTTCATAAAGGAATGCTAATGAACACATACAATGGGACATGTGGCTTTAGAATGGATAACAGCGAATGAGATGGCTTGATGATGATATGGGGCTGCTTAGTAAGTGATTTCATATCTAGATATAATTAAACATATGAATGTATTTTTAGTGGAAATTAAATTTAGACATAATCCCAATCTTTATCAATTTAAGTTCCATTTATATTTTTCCTAGCTATGTAAAACATATTTATAAAAAGAATATGCAAACGTATTGTCCTCAGGCTATTGATGAAATTCTATTTAACTGTATGTAATACTATTAAATTCTATTTAACTCAGGGAGGTAATTAAGATCAATACTGAGATTGATAGTTGACTGTCTTCAAGTACTTGACAAGTATTGTAACGTACACAAGCATACACAAATATTCCCCATCTTCTTGCTTTACTCAGCAACAATTTTTTGTCATAGTTGAGTAAAACTTCCATTTCATATACTGTCAAATAAAATAGAAGTGATAATGTAAAATAATTTATTAACTATTATATAACTTTCAATTCCTAATTGAGACAGTCTGAAGTTTATTTTTCTACTATCAACTCTTCCAGTAAACTTAGCTCAAAAATACTGTAGCCTATATGTAAATATACTGGTGCTAAAAGTTGTACTCTTCCTCCTTTACTTCCTCTATCTCATTAACCAAATTCTTGGCATTATCATCAAATATGAATTAATATAGTAGCTACTGATCCTATCATGTCCTCTTATCTTTAGGGTCTCTTAACTTGCCTTCCACCTTCATCTTCTGCATATAAAAAATGGCCCATTGTTTGGATCCAGATTATGAGCTATCTTTTTGATTACCTTATTCTGTACTATATTCCTCTAACTGGAAATCTCCATGGCAGTTTTGCCTGGAACACAACTTGTCAAGTCCTTAGACCCTCTTTCTGGTTCTACCTTTGTTCTCTCCCTCCTTTAGGGCTGCTTACCCCAACTATTTAATAAGCAGATCTCTTGCTTAAGCTTAACTCTTCTTCCTGCCTACTCTGTGTTGCTTTAAGGAAAACTTTCATGATGTACGTGAAGTAAGCTAATGGGAAGCTGGTAGGAAACTAGTTCTGTTCGTTGAACAGTTAACTTTCATGAGAAGAATGAACCGACTAAGGTATACATGTTAGTGACTATTATTTCTTCTTATTATTAACTATTATTATTATTTATATTTGTCATTACTACTATTATTAGCTTATTATTATTACCTACTAGCTTCCTATTTTTATTATTTATGTATTCTTAACTAGGAAGAAGGTGCCTGACCCACAATAGGTGCTCAATAAGTATTTTTTTTGTTGTTGGATAAAAGAATCCAATAATCCTTGGACACATGGGTACTACTGGGTTATAAAATTGTTAAATAGAGCGCCCAGGGTGGTCTCCAATTATGCAGGTAGCTGGGGCCTCATGATCACTGGCTTCAACCCAAGTCCTTAGGTATATGAGAGCAGTGCTTTGGGAAATACTATTGAAACTTCTGCCTCTGGCATATATAGCAACGAAGGGGGAAGTTTACCACTGGGGGTTGTCTACTCAGCAGCCTCAAAACATTCCTTAGGAGCCTCCAGAGTTGTACTGGACGCTCTTTGGCCAAAAACCACTATACAATTTATAGTTTATAGAACTTGAGTGGCAACTTAAGAACTAATGATGCCACTAGGGGAAAATAAAGATATATTGGCCAAACTAAACAGCCTACATAGTTTGATACATTTCACACCAATCAATTTACATCATGCTGCAGGGAACCTAAAACTGCTTTCTCAGGCAAGTTATCACCATAAAGCAGTTTCAATAAAAGAAGATGGATAGCCATATATGTCAACTACAAAATGATAAATGAGATGAGTTTCAGGTCCACTAGAGAAGAAAGAGGAGAATGTAGTTCATTCTTGACCAGACTCACTTTATGTGTTTAATATCTATGGTAGGGAAACCCAATGCCAAGTTTATAAATTATATTTACTTAGGGTGCTCTAGGAGTTTTCTAACATAGTTTTCTATATGAATATACCTATAACCTCAAGCAATAACTATAGCACTCAATCAGAAAAGAATATGCACAAAGTTCTCCTTAGGGTAAATTCACAGGTGCACAAATATAAAATCAAACCCTTCCCTCTCACAGTTTCTAAACTGCTTTTATATCATGATGGATGTTTATGTGAAGCAGATGATCTGCTTCATTATGAGGGATGTTTATGTGAATCGAGGATCTCATTAACTCCATGGAGGTCTAACTATAGTGTAACTTCATTAGTATAAATACAATCTAGAGAATGCCCTTTCTGACTTCATTGTGGTAGAAATTGGTATCAAGGGAAGTGAAAGTAAGAACAGGATGTCTTTTTTTGCGGTATGCGGGCCTCTCACTGTTGTGGACTCTCGCGCTGGGGAGCACAGGATCCGGACGCGCAGGCTCAGTGGCCATGGCTCACAGGCCCAGCTGCTCCGCGGCATGTGGGATCTTCCCGGATCGGGGCACAAACCCGCGTCCCCTGCATCGGTAGGCGGACTCTCAACCACTGCGTAGCACATAACCTGTGTATGGAGCACATAACCTGCGTAGCACATAACCTGTGTATGGGAGCAAGATTTGCCACCCCAAAATGTCTCTTTGGCATGTGGATTATTTCAAACTGAAAATAACCAAGGCCCAAAACACTCAGGAAGAAATTTTGACCTTCCCCCTGACTGCCTAAAGAATGTAGATAGAGAACCTGTTCCAGGAAGGGAGTAATCACCATAGATAACTATAATATGAACTAGGCAAGGAGATAGGGAGAAACCTAGGAAAGTCTGTTAAAATTCCTCTTTGTGTCCCATTGTTTCTGCATGTCCTACCAAACATTTGCTTTCCCCTCTCCATGTCAGTTGCCTTCTTCACATTTGAGGTCCCAAACCACTACCCCCAACATCCTCTTTTGTCTTTAGCTGAAGATATTTAAGTTAAAAGTTTCAGACGTTTTGATGAGTTAGTTTTCCTGGGTCTCTCCCATGTATACATATTATTAAACTTTTGATTTTTCTCTTATTAATCTGTCTCATGTCAATTTAATTCTTAGACCAGCCAGAAGAACCTAGAAGGGTAGAAGAAAGTTTCTTCTTCCCTGACACCTGTCATATAGTCAAAACTCAATATATGTTGAATGAATGAATAATCTAGGCACTAGTAACATAATATATGAAAACAATGATAAAAATGTAGCATATGAGTGGAACATAGATCACCAGGTCAATCAATTTTCTATATTGGTATTATTCATGGTGAGCAAACCCAGTGACAAGTTTATAAATTTTATTTTTAGGGGCTCTAGGATCCTTTTCCAACAGCTTATCTACACTAATGTGCCCATACAGCAAAGTCTAGAGCACTCAACCAGGAATGCCATGTTTCAATCTTAAGGAGAACCAATGTCCAGCTCAACTGCACAGTTGAGGGGTCTGCATGAGTCGATTTGACACGGCATTGCACTCTTGCAGTATTGCTCCATAGCTGGTGTGAGGCCGTATTTCCAAAACTTGGAATCTGTATTATTCATAGGGTTATACTGGGTGGAGAGGGCAGTCTCAGTGTACAATCACAGTGATTGTTAGGGTATGCAGAGGAAGTTTCATGCTAGATTTCACATTTAATAAAACCAAGTTAAAAATCATTTGACCAGGGACTAGAAATAATCCATAGTGTTTTTGACAGCGTCTTGAAAAAAAGTGTAAGGCTCCCAGAAAACACTATAATTCTTCAGAGATTGAGGACCAATTGATAAGGAAGCCCGTTATTAATGTGTAACACAAGTGGTTTTGGAAATCAAGAATATGAACTCTGATTTCTGTCTTCTGTGATAAGTTATTTTTCCCTCTAGTGTATCTCTTGCATTAGGGCAAAAGTAAAGATAAGAGAGAAAAAAATAAATAGACATCTCTTCTTTCATAATTTTGCATTCCATTTAACCAAGCAACTCAATTTTTTATGAGTATGAGAAAAAAAATCAATATTTAACTTGAAGAATGTTTACCACACTTTGAGCTGCAATGACAATGAATAAAGAAATAAATAAATAAGTAACAACATAAATGTCCACCAATAGAGGAATGGAAAAATGCATTATAGGTATATCCATTCAGAAGAATTTCATGCAGTCAATAAATATAATCATGTAGAAGAATATGAAATGACCTGGAAGATATTTCTGATGCAATTTAAGTAAATAAAGCATGTTTCAAAAGCATAATTAAAGTATTTCTTAAATTTTATTTATTTATTTATTTATTTATCTATTTATTTATTTTGCACAAGTACTGATTAGAGCTATTTCTGGCTAGAGAAATTGTAGATGAAGAAATTAAGGTTCAGCAGTTAACTGATTTCTAAAAATTCATACAGCAAGAGAAGTGTAAGACTGGGTTTCAAACCTAACATTAACATGTCAGGCTTCCAGGTCTGGGCTTTTTTTTAAACCACATTTTGCTGCTTGTATAAAATCTGCATAAGGTGTATTAACTAGGAACTCCATGATGGGCTTAGAAAAATAGTTTACCTAGATTTAAACAAAAAGAACATTCTAAAAGAACTAAGCATATTGTATCTTTCTCACTTTTAACACTCCAAACAAGTTATAGGATTTATATTTACATTTGTTCTTATCAATACGTATACTAATGATTCATAGAGTTAAATACAGATTTGATTGCAAAAAATCAACTGATTTCAGCGCCAACTCAGTCCTTTTGTTGAAATTCTCTCACACAGTTTCCAAAACTTCTGGTAATTTCAGTCTTGAGAGGGTACCTTACAAGCCCAATGCACTAGCATCAGTACACTGGAGGAGAGGGGGTGGGAGAGCAAAGTGGTCATTATATCTTGTATGTTGATTCTTTTAAGGCTCTGCAGTAAATTGTCTTCATTGAGATAGGGTAAAATTTTTCTCCAAAAGAGGTTAGATTAGGTGAGTTTCTGGAAGTTCAACATTAACATTTTTTAATTCTCATTTCTACTTCTGTAGCCCAAAGGCAAATTAAGGAGAAGAGGTAATAAGTAATACAGTTGGCATTTGGCACTTGATTTATGAATTTTGATTGAAGGTGTAGATGATCAATCCTCCTACTTTGTTTCTCCCCTTATTTCCTATCTGTTCTCCCTTAAGGTTTATATGGCAGACAGATACTTTGATAATTTAATGGTTGGAAAGAAAACAACCATTACATGAACTTTGTCAAAAGAGAATGAAATCAACTTAATAAGAATAACATTTAAAGGCATGAGGACACAGCAACCCTTGAAAGACCTGAAGAAAATTCTCTGATGGCAAGGAAAATAATAAAAAAGTAAATGATAAGAAATGAGATTTCTTGGACAACAAGCCAAGGTGAAGGTATTACACAAATGTGAGTTATTTTTATCCCTCCAGTGTTGGGTATAATGAGAAGAAAAGGAGTAGTCTATAAAGTAATGAATTTAAAGTCAGAAAACATTGCTTCTAGGCCTGGCCCTAACACTCAACAATTGATTAATATTGGTGAAATGACTTCACCCCATTAGTCCTCAGTTTGCTTATCTGTGAAATGATGGTAACACCTACCTGACCACCTCCCACGATAGTTGTGTTTGTAAAGAACAACAACAAAAATACAAACAAAAAGTAATGAGTGTCCTTGGAACACTGTAAAATGCTATGCAGCTGTTAGCTGTTTACTATAATTATTCTCTAAAGTGCCTGCAAGAATTTATTAACCTCAGTAACCAATGGGATTTCCAATGGTATTAGGAAGAGCTGTCAAGCAAAACGTTTTTGACTCTTGTGTGAAACAAAACAGTGATGCCATTTTTATAAGCCAGGTTATAAAAATAACTATGCTGAAATGTAAATAAACTTCTACAAATAAACACTAATGGAAATGGACTCAGATTCCAGAGGAGGTTATCATCAAGTGGAAAGATTTATCTGTCTTCTACCGTTGGAAGAGCAAGGTGATCAGTGTAGAAAGAAAGAATTTGGGAACAAAATAAATTTGGGGTTAGTGCTAGCTCCTTAACTAACTGTATGATTCTGGGAAAATTAAGTAACTCCTCTGACCTTTCAGTGTTCTCACCTGTAAAATGGGTAAATTAATGAGTATTATATTACCTAACTTGTAGGTTCAGATTAAATTAAATTAGATAATATAAAGTGCCTAGTACAGAGCCTGGCACATGGCAGGCACTCAGTGAATGTGAGTTATTATCATTATCTCACTTTTCCTAGTTCCTTTTAAAGTCTACACACTTATTTACCTGTAATTCCCCAAGTCCATTTCTTTCTTGGATACTCTATGTTGTAGCCTCCCCGTATTTACCAGAGCAACCTGCACATAGAACTCTTTTAAAATGTTTATTTAAACTGTGTCTTTCCTCCATTATGTCTATCTGATAATAAAATCACTCATTCTTTATCTTGTGTTAAAATCATTTTATTGATCCTATAAAGGTATTCCATAAAATGTATTATGTTAAGTACTTAGGATGGCTAACACAACTTCTGACCCTAAAAGTAATCATATTATGGAGGAACACTGAACCAAGGGGAAATAAAAAAATAAATGAAAATAGAAAGTTAAAGGGAACTTTAAATAGAAATTAACCATCATAAGACAATGATATACAGTTAATATTTAAAATTTTTGTATATAAATAATTTTCAGGATGGAAATTTATTTCTCATAACTAATTAAATAAATGTTATCATTCATAATCTACTGAGGAAATCAGAGAGTCTTTCTAATTTTCTTACTCCATTTCTTTAGAGTACTACCAAAACAAAATATTCAATAAAAACATTACTTTTTATTTTCCTGGATGGAAAAGGATTAACCCTAAACAATTGTGTCTGAAGGTTATCTGAAATTTATCAGTATGTTGTGTGTATATATGTGTTATGGTATGAATGTTACTCAACTTCTCTTTCTTCAGTAATCCCAGCCTTTTTTCCCCCTTCTTCTTAAAAGGATGGTTGCCTTTCTTGGCCTAATGAAATCCTATTTATCCAGTTAAATGTAACTTCTTCTGGGAATTCTCACATTACCCATGGACCCTCCCTATCCACCCTAATACAAGTTGAAATAGTTTATCTTTCTCCTGCACAACATAACATTTTGTCTATATCATTATGTACCTTAGCAATTGAGGTCTTTTTCCTAAGACATAGCAATGTCTGCAGTATAGTTGGCACTTGGCATATAAATTTTAGTTGAAGGTGTAGATGATTAATTCTCTCTTTCCTTATTTCCTACTGATCCTTTCTTAAAGTTTGCAATGAGTTACAATGTGGTACTACTTTAAGAATTGGGGAAGTTGGTGAGATTTGGGGATGGTGTTGGAGGAAAGACAACCATTTGCTTCCCCTTTCCATATTCCTTAATTTGCATTATATGTTTTTAATTATATTACAGAAATTTCCAATCCAATCTCAAGAACAATATTCTGTCAGCGTTATGTTAGAAAAGAATGAATTTGAAACAATTCTTAAACAATACACAGAACACTGTGCAACATCCTGTGGCGACTTCCTCCAGCAAAATCTTGAGGCATTTCTTTAGCATTGTCTTTATCTTCCCATGGTGACTTATGAGGCATGCTTAAGAAAATTTTATATTAAAGGTCAGAGACTCCAAAAGATCCAGCCAAAATTTTGGGAAGTTTATAGTGTGATTAATTCCTGGAGTCCTTCATTTTCCAGTCCTTTAATTTGTGCAATCACATTGAGTGTTCAAAGTATACACTGCTTTTTAAAATCTTTCAAATACTCTGGGCACAGCCACAACTAGGAATTCATAAAAAGAACTGATTAACATTCCCCACCGAAAGGATCCTTGAAGGAAACTAAAAACAAAAAACATATTTTTGCTGAATCCAATTTGCTTACATTTCAACACACATAACTCCACTTAACTGGCCATCACAGCAAAAGCCACAACACACACCCACAGCAGCAGCAGCATGGAGCTGACCACACAACTCAACAGACAATGCAGACAAACTTGAGTATAAACCAAGATTTTTCTACCTCTTTTCATAACAGGTTAGTGCTGGCCCTCAGTGTTGGTGTACAGTTTTTATGGCATGGGAAAATAGGGATGTTTCTGCCCTATAAAAATAAATGTGTTGAAGGCTTTAGTTTGAGCTTACACAATGTTAGAAAGTTCCAAAGGCACTGGCACAATATCAAAAAAAGAAAAAAAAAAAGAATCCCACAAACAAATATATCACTTATGCACATGGAAAGATGCTAAGAAAACACTGGTAGGGAAACTACTGGTTTCCTGGATGATTTATGCAATAGTTTTCAATACCTTCCTGAAAAATAAAGAATAAGAAAGGCATGCTAGTGGGTCTTTGGTGGGGCATATATTGTTGCCGACCCCCATTCATACTGAGTCTGGCTTTAAACTGTTCAATAAGTCATTTTCTCCCTGCAAAAGTAGAAAGCACAGAACCCTCATTGTTCTTAACCTTTTAAGCCTTAGGAAGAGCTAAGGGAAAGAGTATAGAAATGCATGCACTATCTTTAATGAAGAAAGAGATACATAGAATAAAAATTAAAATATAAAGAACAGTTTCTTCATTTTATGTATCATAATACACATTTCTTTCCAAGCCTTAGTTTGATACATATAGATTTTCACGTGTGATATCTTATCTACTCCAGAAAGTGCTGGGACAGAAAGATAAGTAAGAAGCAGGAAATTCTGAATTTGAATAAAGGCAATAAATACCTTTGCTGTTACATCAAAGGATGCAAGGTGGAAGATGGGGCTTGAAACTGGGAATGTTTCCCAATTGGACTTAATGATTTGTAATTCCTTAAAAATTAAAACTTACCACATTCTGTGCAAAGTTTTCAAAAGATGTTCTGCGATCCATTGAGTATTCCGACTTACATGTGTGGGGTTGGGTGGGGCAAAGGAACAAAGAGAGAGAGAGAAGAAAGAAAGAAAGAAAGAAAGAAAGGAAAGAAAGAAAGAAAGAAAGAAAGAAAGGAAGGAAGGAAGGAAGGAAGGAAGGAAGGAAGGAAGGAAGAAAGAAAGAAAGAAAAGAACAAAAGAAATAATGAGAAGAAGGAAGGAAGGAAGGAAGAAAGAAAGAAATAAAGAAAGAAAAAGAAAGAAAGAAAAACAGCAGAAAAAGACAGGATGATGAAATGATGCAACACCAAATTCATGTTCTAAATCATAGGGATCAGGAAGACAGGAGAGTTGCTGCAGAAGGCCATGTCACAGGACATGGGCTCTGTTTGCATTAGTGCTTTTAATTTTAACACCAAAATTCTTCTTGTGCAAACAAAATAGTGTGATTTCAAGCAAAATCAAATTACACTAAAATGAAGTAGATATGTTAAGGTTTTATGCCAACATTTTCAAAGCCTAAATGTTTGAAAATCTAGTGGCTTAACTTCAGAATTTCCTCATAATTTTCTACTGGTACTAAATTTCTGTTGATAACATCATTAATTCTGTAGAGCATTGCTGTCCAGTAGAACTTTCTGAAAGCATGGAAATTTCATTCTATACTAACTAATATTTCAGAAGTCTTTAGCTGTGGCCATTGAGTATTAGAAATTTGAGTAGAATTTTATGTAACCTTAACTAATTTAAATTTAAACAGCTCCATGTGGCTAGTGGTTGCTGTACTGGACAGTGCAACTACAGAGTATCTATTTCCCATTGCAAAGTCAATGAACTCTGAAAAATACCATTAGCTTAAATGATGATCATGAATTACACAATTATAATTTCATCTCAGAATTTCAAGAAGCTATGGACTATTTTAACATTACAAAATAATGAATGATGTTGATGTTTACATCCAGATTTTCCATTCCCTGTTATACTGGTTATAGAAGGTGTTATTTACAGTGAGACTTTGATTATAAACATTAATTGAACAATGTAGCCTATTGCAGCTCTTCGAAAATGTGCTTGGCTCTCATCTTAGGTATGAAACCTCATCGTAGGGATACTAAGTGACTCAGAATAAATGCCAAATGAAAATATGTGGAAGCAAACATTACTGCATTTTGGCAAGTATCATTGAAAACAATGAGTTATGGAGCATATGGCCCAAAACATACATTCTAGCTTACTGGACAAGGAAAACCCTCTTTAAGTTTTTGATCTGATGACATTGTTCTTTTCCTTTCTTTATTGTAATTTTTTATTTCCTTAAACTGGCATACAGAAGACTAACATGAAACATGAAAACGGTGTCTAAACAACTTTGTAAAGCATGAACATCTGCAGAAACAAACAAACAAAGAAGAAAATAAGCAATCAACAAACAGAAACCCATACAACTTAAATGGCCCTTATAAAATGCAAAGGTTTGGGGGAGGGTCTTGGAGTATATTCACTTACCATTTGTCCAATACTGTGGGCCCAGCAGAGGTAACTACTCCAAATAACTACAACTGAGAACTAGGTCAAAAGAATTCACAAAGAACCAATACCTTTTTCTTTGCCTGTAGAAGCTCTTGATAGGCACTGGATCTTATAAAACGTGGGTATGAATCACTTTTCATCAGTTTGTAAATGTGCTCCTAAAAAGAAATAATGGTTGAGGTGCTTCCTTATTATTTCTCATGAAAAATCAAGTACTGTGATAAGAATACAACATTTGGTTCAAAAACAAATCTGGAAGCAGCTAAAAATAATAATGATAATGCCGATGAGAATACCTTATATGCTTATAGAACATTTAGACTTTCAAATCTATTATTTTATTCAAGGATCAATGTTTAAACTGGTTTGGGAGCTAAACCACAACCAGTCCTTAAAAAAAAATGGAATTTAGTTAGCAGATTGTCATGAAGTAATTTCAAATCAAGTTGTTGATTTACATAGATCATTTAAGAATATAAATAAATCTGCTGTCTCTTAAGATTACTCCAGGCCAAAAGACAATGATGTGAAGTCAAGATTCAATAATCATTCTAGAAGCCTTTGGCATTTATATGTAGTTGAAGGGTGCAGACTTCCCAAATGAATCATTTGTTTGGTGAAAACTGTCATCTACATCCACTTTAGGCCAGAGCACAAGTCCAAAGATAAATTTTGTGATATTTAATTGCTAAACCTCCCAATTTGTGTGCATGTTTTGACTTATTCATAGATAGATTAGGTAAATATTTGATAATCCTAATCAGTCTGCAATATTCTGTTTTGATGATGAATATTGGTAATAAAGAAGAAAAAAATGTATCCATCCAGTTCAGTGTTGGCCCAATCTAGGGAGATTCTGCTTTGGCTTATTGCACTCTAGGGGAGCATAAATGCTCCTTGTTCATTCCAGTCTGTTAGACATGGAGTTTTGAACAACTTGAGAGTATCCGGAATGTCCCAGTCTCTTCTTGTTTGGAGAAAATATATATTTTAAGAAATGACTCAGTTTCCCTGGTCTTAAACACACCAGCGATAATTTGTAGTTACTGTGAATCCACTTAAAGACGTTCTGGATTAAGTCTCAATATCTAGTCTAAGGTTCATCTCCAAAAATATGGTACATTTGGAACTGCATCAGAATTTGTTGTTGGAAAAGTGAGGCAATGTCTTATTTAGAAGTCAATCATTTTGGGATTCAGATGTTATGTTGCTCAAGATCTACCACTTATAAAATGTAAATTTTGACCACTTTATTCATTTCTCTGAGTCTAAATTTTCTAATCTATAAAATAGAGTTATTGTCAGGATTAGAGGAATGACAAATGTTTAGCAAAGTATAAGGGTATGCATAGTAAGTGCTCAAATATGCTTGAGTATATGCCAGGTACACTTCTAAGTGCTTGCCTATATTAGTTAATTATATCCTCACAAAACCTCAACAAGGTTGGTAATCATTTTTATATCTATTTTAAATATGAAGAAACTGAAGCATGAAGAAGTGAAGTACTTGCAATAGGTCACAGAGCAAAGCTCAGACTAATACCCAGGCAATTTGGCTCCAGAATCTGCTTTCTTATTACATTGCATCTCTTCTTAAACAGCAGCAGGAAATTCTATTATTATATTTTTGAATATATGGTTTAAAAGCCTACAAAAAGCTGGAATTAAATATCTGAGGTTGATTGAAAAAAGAAGCCTACGGTCAGGTAGTAGTGTTTTCTATAGAAAATCATGCCTTTTCCTTTTATTGAAGACCCAATAAGCAAGAATATTCTTCAATGACAAAGATAACAAAGAAATGTTCTTTTTAATATTAAGATTTGGGGAAGGTAATTTCAAATATTTTACACGCTGTTGGCTCCAGAAAAATGCTTGAAAGTTTATCTTGAACCGCAAGAAAGAAAAACCAGCAGAGAAATAAGCAACAGAGCCAGAATTTTCATCCTGCTCTCTCTCATGTGTCTCCATAGAATGTAATTATTTCCACATAGAAGACCATAGCAGAGTCAGGGCGAATGAATGGGTTTTTGGTTGGCTGTTTCAACTTGTGTTAGTTTTCTGCACAGTGGCTCATTTCTTTTTAAACCAAAGCAAAGGATAAATATATTTTCTACCGAGAGTAAAAATAAGAAAGGAAATTTGTGTACCTTATTCTTCATCTTCTATATTTTGTTTTAGTAATGTAGTTATTTAAAAAACAAGATACTTTCTAGAGCTAACATTCTTCTCTAAAAGAGGTTTTAAGAAATTATGAAGCATGCATGTTCTGGTTTAAAAGCCAATTTCAACACATCATTAGGAAATAATATCCTCTCATTTCATGTTTATTTTTCCTATTGAGCACAATATTTTTTTAGAAAAAGTAGAAATTCAAATTGCTTCTAAGGAGGCAATTATACCCAGTTTGAGAAAAAAAGAAAAAACACATAAAAATTTGTCTTAGGATGTTAATAGTAATATCAATTTCCTTTTCTCTTCTTTTTGCAGACTAAAAAAGTAACTTGGAAAAATAATAAATGCCTAAATTTACTATTTCATTTTATCATCAGAGACAAAAGTGGTTTGAATTTTACATAACTTCAAGCTAATTTAGTTTAGTTCTGACTATCCATAATAATAAATTATTTAGGAATGTCAGAATCTTAGAATCTCCTCATTGGAAGACAAGTTAAAGAGTTCAAATACCTGTTACTGAAGTGACAAAGTAGAAAATAAAGTAAAAAGTTTTCAAATATTTAAAATATTTCCCTTCAAGAAATTTTCATGTAAAAACATTCAAATTTACAAAAATTCCCAGGCTTTAAAAACTCATTTTAAAGCATCTCTGTTTTCTTTTAGATCAATTAGTTATTTTACATACAGTTACCTAAATTGAAAATATTAGATATAGCCACCAATTATAATGAAAATAAAACAAAAGTATTCCAACTTTCAACTTCTCAGGAGAACATTTGTGACGCAATGTGAGGCCCATCCATGTACCAACCTGAGCATCTTCGAATGTGTATCGCCCGGGCTCCTTCACATTCTGTGTGGTTTTGTCATAGCTCTTAGAATCCAAGTTAATAGCACTGGGGGCTCCTGGAGCCAGAAATTCTTGCCATATTTCCTGAACTCGAGAGGGGACTTCTCTAATAGGCCTTTTCTTCAAGTCCTCCACTGCTAGCCAGAATCTATGCAAAATGTGACACCAAGCATTTACTCCAATGCCTCATAATCCGAAAATTCTTAAATTATTGACCTATCATTCAATTCACAATGAAGCATAATAATGAACTCATTTTCTCTGAAGTCTTCCAGAAACAGGCCTTTACTGATTTTTTTAATTAGTCGTATTCAAAGATATAACATTTGGGGAAAGGAAATCTTGAAAACTATCTCTTTTAGATGTTCTCTGTTAGAAACAGATCTGCCAGGGTCCTGATTCTGTACAACCTTAAATTTTACTGAAACAAAGGAGCACTGCTAAAGAACCATTTATTAGAAAGGAAGAGGAGTTTGAAGGGCATTAAGGGGAGTGACGCGGATCATCTGATTGCGGGGGATAAAGTATGCCACATATTCTATCTTTTGGATCTTTTGTCCATTTGAGCAATGAGGGTTAGTATGGAGAGGATTTTCTGCTCTACCAGGTAAGGGAATTACAGTGAAGCTTTACTGGGATTAAAAGAGGCCTGGACACAGATTAGAAAATGCCCTAGCTGGAGAAATCAGGGCAAGTAACTAATTTTAGGCGATTTAATTCAGGGAGTTATGAAATGACAGAAGCAGCAAGCTTTCACATGTAATTGTTCAAAAGGCTTAAATTTGCAGAGACATTATAACAATTCAGAAGTTCTGGAAAAAATAATACTGACTCACTGCTAAATATAAAAATATATTTGATATGCTTCTGTATAGAATATAGTATATTCTGAAAGGAAAGAACACCAGAACATGTTTTGCTTGATAAAAGCAAATAGCAAAGTCTAATAAGAAGTCACATTCTATTAATGGGTTTCATTTTTTAAAATTTTGCTCTATATTATGTCTTTTTGGTTAGACCTAGAAATGATGACAAAATGAATATGTATATAACACATCATATAGTGTTTTTAAATTAAAAAAAGATACCTGAAAAAGGAAGTACTAGATCTATGTTATCCTCAACAGGGGCCAGATGTGATCATGAAATGGAAAAGATGACAACAGAGGTGAAGGTCACTACAGGCTACAGAGTCTTAAGAAAGGTAGAAGGGGATAAGCAGTACCTTCATAACTATTACGTTTTAACTTGTGGATTAATGAAAGTTCAAAAATAAGTAATAAAGTAGTTGAGCTACAATTAGAATATCAAATATTACTCAACCTAGTAATTTTCCAGTTTCTAGATACCATTTTCCTGTAGATAGATAACAGTAGATAATCCAACATGAAAAATGCTTTAAACATAAAACTACCATGGGTTGCTTTCAGAAGTGAAAGGTCAAGACCATTTCCTTTTAAAATACAGGTTCTGACACTGTGCAATCTAATAGGAAGGCTACGTGCAATCTGAGGGAGCATGAGTGTTATAATTCATGCTCATTCAGGTTCATTTCAGCACTCTTTGAACACACAGATAAAAAGAATGTCTTTGTCCTTGAACTAGCAAAGATACACCATTCAAATGGCCATAATACAAGGAAGCACATGAGAGATTCTCAAGGAATAGCACAAACCAGATAGTCTGGGAATGCAGAGCAGGAAGGAGCCCCTCTGCTGGGGCAAGTACTGGGTTGGAAAAGGGAGTTCTAGGAAGGCTGTACAGATGCAGTGGCATCTTAAATAGACTTGAAATTACGGGTGAAATATCAAAGGGTAGAGGAGGTAATACTAAGAGCATCTACACTGACAAGTAAGTGCAGGCAATATTCTAAGTGATTTAGCTATATTAATTCATGCAATCCCTACAACTTTATAGAGTATGTGTTAATATTTCCCCCACTTTAGAGAAAACTGAAGATATGAAGGATAAGTCACTTATTTAAGTTACCCACTGTGAGTGCCACAGCTATGGTTTGCCCCCAGATCGGCAGCAGATGACATGCTCAAAACCACTCTCTTGAATGCCTCCTTAAAAGTATCACTGCCTTATCCTCAGCATAGTCATTGTAATAATTTAGTAGAATGTAAAGGGCACTGGCTATTTATTATAGCCCCTTATTATATGGTAGCTGGACTATGAGGAATTATCTTAATGTCTTCCAGCCTTGATTTTGTCATCAGTAAAATGGAATGCTAATGCCTATCTCACTGGGTTTCCATTAGATTAAATGAGATAAATTATGTAAAGGGCACTTTTGAAGTGCTTGACATATTTTTAGGCACTCATATAACATTCATATTATTACATTTACTTAGTACTTACTCTGCTTTACCTGAAAAAGGAATGAGCAAAAATACACCAAGCGAGAGCAGAAGTTATATTTGAGGAATAAGTACTTATCAATAAGCAGTTTTTCTTGACTATTGTTTCTGTCTCAATACTAGAAGAAAATGCTCATATGAGTGTCACACTTCCCTAAATAGCAGATGCTAAATAAGATGCATTGAGACTTAGTTAGGTGTAATTAGCCCTGCTGGCTAACTTGACTGTTTTGTCTCCCTCGGTCTGTGACACCAGATACCTAGGCAGAAGCAGGGGGTTCAGGTTGGGGGAGCAGTGGACAGTAGCTTGGTATTGGATTATAGAAAGCCTAGGATGCCAATGATTGTAATCTGATTCTGAAAGATGCTTAACTTCTTCCAGTCATATTTTGCTTGCCTGTAAAATGGGGCAAGAATATTTACATTTCATTTCTGAAGTTATGATTAGATGAATGATAATCAGAAATAATAAATACAAAATACAGCATGGCATACTTATAAAAGTAGTGAATATGAAGCATATTATGGCATATAGAAGGTATTCAAGAATTATATCTATATTTATCAATCCTTAGTATGGAAACATATAACAAGCTTATGGTATATACTCAAGAAATATATATGTGACTATATATGAAATATATAATATTTCATTTTTAATTTTACTTTGTTTTTATTTCAACATAACATGCAGTAAAAAAAATTAACAGGATTTATTAGCATTTACAATGCTTACAAAGAAAAAGGACTCTAAAAGCAATTTAGTTCAGATTTAAGAAATTGCTCTAATTAAACACTTATAATAAATCTATTTCCAAATGATCAGTTTAGCCCAAAATTTAAGATAGCATTTGGTAGACATTTATGTCTGCTGTCTATGTGCAATATTTTTATATAACCTCTGATTCTTGGGATATCCAGCCCCTGTTTTCCTAACACAGCAGGAAAAGACATATACATGTGGCCATTTAAATTAAAGGAAGAAATGGAGTAAGGGAGATCCTAGACTGCAAAAACATATGCAAGCATTTACCTTTTCCAGAACTAAACGCTTCTTCCATAAAAATATTAAATATCTAAGCCCTATAGAACTAGGGCCGGGACTACTTCAAATTAACTATTCTGTATTTTTAAAATTTAGGACAGAAAGCCTTTTGGATGATATTTATACATTTTCACACAATGAAATATGTAATCTTTCTTATATGCAATTACTTATCAGGCAATCTAGTGTGGCATAGAATTACTGAGATAAGAAATAGTTAAGGCACGGATTAAGAAAACAGCAGTGATTCAATTTCATTCATGAAACAGAGTTTGCACACGCTATTCCTTTTGCCCCAAACTTCTTCCCTCTTCCTTTTTTGCCTGGTTATCTCCTTATCATCCAAGCCTAGAAGCTGTTTCTCTCAGGATGCCTTTACTGATCTCTACCTCCGGGTTTGCCATTCCTCTGTATTTCTCTGATCTAATACCCATGATTTTGTGTTGTGATCTGTTTTCTTCTCTGTATTCACCACTAGGCTGTACTTTTATTAAGAGCAGGAAGGATGTTTATTTGATTAGGTGATACTGGTGGGGCACTGCTTATTTATTTCTTCATCATGAAACCCATGATGTCAGCATTTTTTCAAAAACTTAGAGAATTAGAGGAAACTCCACCTCCCCATCCACTAAAAGGCTAAAAATAGACTTTATCTCTGCTTTATTTTTATTCATTCTTGTACTCAATAATTGATAATATGACCTCAGGATAGAAAATATTATTTAGTAGGTCCAATAAAAATCCTTAGCAACTGAAGACCTTGTGAAAGCCCTGTCAAACAAGTGTTCTCATAAACTTGAAAGAGAATAGGAAGCTGCATCCCAACCATCCATGACAGGCATGCACATGTAATTAAATTCCTTCAGACTCTGTCTGTGGTCAACTTGCTTAATCCATGGGACATCTGTCAAAATTTTATGTATTTCTGAATGGTTTGGTATTGGTATCTGTTAAATCTCCTGAAAAGAATGTGACATTTCTGGAGCTGCTTAGTTCCAGTGAAAACAAATGAATGCTGATGCCTTTCTGTAAATGAATTTCCCAGGACTGCACAAGTCATGGGAAAGTAAATTAGGGTGTTAAGTTTCAAAAGAATAATGAATGAAAGAGCTTGTAGAAAAACCATTTTATGTAGTGGAAAGTTATCACTCACTTCAGTGATCTTAGAGCCATTAAAATCTATTCCAACGTCTCACATTTAAAATTTCAATTTCCAGGTGCCTCAAGTCAGAAAAGTTTCAAAAATATGTAAGGATGCTGTTTACAGCAGATGGGAAGGATGCGCACCCCTCCAGCAGGGCTCAGTGAGGTGATGCTCTCAACTGCCCTGAGGTTGTATTTAAGTGTACAAAGTAAATGCACTCCACAGTCTTGTTTCAAGTTTTATAGAAGCATTCAACCTCTTTTTCTAGATCTTACTTGAGATGTCATATACAAAGAAGACCAATATTGATAAATAGGTGATATTTTAATTAAACTGCATAAATATTATCAATGATTCCACACTTTGCCAAATACTAGTCTAAGTGTTACACTTCTTTATGCAGGCCATTTCAAATGCATCAGATTTACATAGGTAAAAGATCAGGAGACAGCGTAAAATAAACCTTTATGAGGAAGTGATAATGTTGGACAAAGTGCTTTGCTTTCATTACCTTTTCTTCTTCCATCAGGAGGCAGAAATTCAATGGGCCCGTATCATCATCATGATGTTGGTGGGATAGTAACTGGTCTATCAAGTGCAAAATAACCAGACTCATCACAGGTAGGTCTCTCTTGCATATAGTATAAGAGTCAAACAACATGGTTTACCTTAAGTTTTCTGAGCTGAATTCTGACTCTAGAAATTTAAGGAACTGTTCTCTCCCAACTGGATCTTTCAATGCTTCATCCATGCCAAAACCCCATCGTTTTACCCTCTGCTGGCTTGGTTCTTTGCTATAGGAGATAAAACAAAGCCAAATATATTCCTTTCATTACAAATTCTATCTTCTGCTATTATATTTCCCCTCAAAATCATATATGATTTTAATTTCCCATCTTTAGCATATTTTTCAGAAAAAAAAATCTGATTGATGGATCTGCATGAAATTATCATGAGATGAAAGTTAGGCATTAATAATAAAGTTTAATGTTTATTAAGCATTAGATATAAAGAGATGGATTTTCTCTTTTAGATTTTTTCAGCAACTTTATGAGACAGATCCTATTATAATTCTTATTTTAGAAATGAAGAAATTGAGGCAGAAAGAGGGTTATAACTTGCCAATGTTGAACAGGTAATATTCCAGACATTCTGACCCCAGAGCTCAATTTCTTAACCACTACACAATGAAGTCTCATGGTGGCAGGTTGTATTGGAGGAAAATACACTGAGACTCAAAAGACTTAAATCCTGGTTTATGACTCTGCTGTTGATTAAATGTGTGACCTAGTCCTGGTTGAGTCACAACATTTTGGGGTTCCAACTTTCACATGTATAAAATCTAGAATTCAACGGATGAAGAGATCTGTACTTGTCAAGCATTTAAGAACCACTGGATGGAAGAGAAGGTCCATAAATGCATTCTAGAGGAGTGCTACAGAATACTAAATCCTCACTCTGTAAAGGGGTATGCAATGATCTTTTTATGACTCCATCAAGATTGATGATATAATTCTTCCCTTATATAGCTGATGAAAGAAACCAGGGAGTCTTAAATTGTGCTTTGGTTTTCTTAAGAAGTCAGTCTCTTGTCAGTTTCTCTTAGAGTGTTTATGGTAAATTCATTTTGTTTTAAAATTGAATTTATAAAGGCATACTTGTATTGGGCTTAAGTAACTATGGATGTAGCATTCATTTTACTTGAATAGATGGGCTTTTGTGGCTATGCAGATTTTCAAGGAAGCTAAAAACAATGAGCTAAATTTTAAGAACTAAGGACCCTAACTCTGACTAGTCTTCCTTGAACCGCTTGCACCTCTAATTTTTTGTGCCATTCTTTCTGGAAATGCAAATCTAATATAAATGCAAATATCTAACGTTCAAAAACCATTACCTTGAACAAGAGCTTTATATCATGGCTAATGTAGGCACAGAGTAAAATTACTTTTACAATTAGTCAGCCATAAGATTCTTCCTATTTCAATCAAACCCTGAAATAAGTGAAATATTTGGAAGGAAGAGAAAATGTCACTTACCTTGCTTCAAGTTCCCAGAAGGTAGTGTCATCAGACAACCATGGGTTAGAAGGGTCAGGTGGCACAAGAAATGGGTCATATTCTACATACTGTTCCGTGTAACTTAGCAGACTCGAGAGAAAGAAACATTTTCATTTTCCTTAGTTTTCTGTCTGAGGTTTTATCTGATCTTTGTAAGGGACACAATACAAAAACATCTGGCCAAGGAATCCTTGCTTGCTTATAGAATGAAATCCAATAGCAGTTTTCATGTTTCAATAACTTTAATGCATCAACTTATTGTGCTTCTTGGAAGACAAATATGGCTAAGGATTCCATCTCTCCCCATGCCTAAGCAATATGAATTAATATCCCTCCATTAAAATGAGGCAAAATGGAAGAGGTCACTGTGTAAAAGGAAGTGCTAAAGGTCAGTTCCAATCCTTGGTCAACTAGCCCACCCACAGCACAACAGAGAAGTTTAGCTCAACTTGGACAAGGGGTTAAATGGAAATTTTTTGTCAAAAGTATTTACAGGAATTAGGTAAAGGGGGAATCACTGACAACAAGTTTTTGGAAAAAAATCTGTATCTAAAAAAACCTAAAGGGAAAAAAGAGAGGAAAAAAGTTGGAGAGGTAAGATCTGGCAATGCCCCAAAGTGAAGAACATGAATGCCTTAAAAACCGACTTAAATGAAAAATAAGAAAATATATAAAATCTGAGTTTCATTCAAATTCTGAAGTCATAAAATAACTGAGTAGTGTGAATGTTAAGATGAATTTACAAAGAGCTTCTAAGTTGCCAAAAGGTAACTTAATAAATTGAAAGTTTCATTTCTCCTAGCAGGAGTGAAAAGATTCAACTCCTTGGAATTATCTTCTGTATTTGATTCTGGTTGCACAAAGACTGGACCTCTAGAGACCTAAGATAATAATGATTATTCTGCCATTCGAAGTACAACAAAAGAGCTCTTTGAAAGTTTTCCATGTTCAAAAAGGAAAAGGAAAATAATATTTCTTACAGGGCTCCAATTATTTATAACTTCTCCTCCCACCAGTTCCCTTACCATATTGAGCACATTTAATTGTCATATGAAAATTTTTTTATTTATATGGGTGTCTTGCAATACTTACCTATCAGCAACTTTTGACATTTTTAACCGATGTCTATCTAACTGTATTTGCCAATACTTTATCTGAAAAAAGAGATAAAGAAGTAGTTACATTCTCACAATTTTCAGCTCTAAATTCTGATAGACTGAGCAATTCTAAACTAGAATATGTTCTCAACCAGTAAAATTTCAAAGTCTGTAGAAAAAATCAGACATGAGGGCTTTAAAAGAGTTAACAAAAAATTAAACTCTGTTTGAATGTAAACATAACCAGTATTGCTTTGGAACAGCAGTGAATTTGAACATTCTGCCTGCTTTAACAAAATGTGACTTTATTTTAAAAGTGTTGTAGAAATTTTAGCATTTATCCAAATCAGAATCATTTCTCCCTCAAACATTAAATTCAGAAAATAAATGTGTTTGTTATTCGTTACTATAATTTCAAAATAAACCCTACTTCCTAATACTAACCCAACAAAAGCATCAGTTATATTTGTTTTAAGAATAATTGTATCAACATTTCAGGACAAATTCTCACATGGACATAATAACATGTGGAAAATTTAAAACTCTCTGAATTACTTTTCCTTCATGGTGACTATAAATATAGTAGAAAAAGTATGTATTACACAACTGATAAACCATGTTACAATAAAATATTAGGGGAAAATAAGCAAAAGGAGAAAGAGTCCCATGACTTAACTAACCAAGATATTTAACTATGATTTGATATGAGACCCTTGGTGTTCGCTTTGAAATATTACTTGGAGCCAACGCTATTGATCAATGTGTGAAACAAGAAACAATACATACTATGACTGTTCATCAGTGCTAATGAGGGAAAACTTCAAGAGGCTTATAGATATCAGTACTGCAGAAACAAGATTAAGCACTCTTTTGTGAAGATCATGCCACATGACTGGAGGTGGAAAACACATGACCTAATGTCACCAACCTCTTGTCTTCTCATTCTTTAAGACAGAGTTCTGGAGTATAAAATAACTCTTAATAATGGAGGCACCGATAAATCAGTGTGTATAATTTTAAAAAATTGGTTAGAGGAAAAAGGATTTGGGGAATTAAAGAGTGAAGAGTTTTGAAAACTATCTCCATATACTGATACATTTTCAAGTGACTACGTATCTTAAAATCACCTTTTCACTACAAATCTATATGAAACAGTCAATCCTAAAAATCAGTTTTAAAAATACCTACTATTAACATCAACATCTGGTCTTCATACCTGCTACTCTGTAACCCATGTACCCTGTAAACCATTATTATAGGTTGACTTACCTGTTGTTGTAACTCATCTTCTGTTGGAGGTTTAGTTTCTGGTGTGGGTGTGTGGGTAGGACTGTGACTTCTAATATCATTTTGAAGACCATAGACAGACTATATTAAAATAAAAACAAAATATGTTAGGACAAAATACCATTTATAGTCACAGACTTTCTAAAAGGTAGTTTCGTGTTATATATCCAGTAAGGTAACTCAAAGCTTTGCTGCATATTGGATTAAGCTTCTTATCAAAATTCAAAAGGCACTGCTATCGTACATGCTATCACAAATATGGATGTAAAATAGAAGCACAGCTTTTTGGAAAAAATACGTGGTTAGATTAACTGACAGAATAATTGATTATATGAAAAAAAACTAGCTTAGTGTGATAAAGTGTGGGGGTGGGCTGAGAGTACTAAGTTGGGGAATGACAACACAACACAACACAACATCTAATACATATTGATTTCAGAATAAAATAGAGGTGGATATAGAATAGAATAAAAATGTAATAAGCCAGCGTAAAAATAATCTGAGTTGTTTTACATAGGAAAGGAATGGAGTACTAAGGAGAGAAACTAAGTTAAGAATTCCATTGCTGATTTGGTCTCTGATGGTATGATAAAGACACTCCAGGGTGCTCCTACTTTCCCATCTCAAAACTGGGTTATTTACCTTACAATACTGGCCTTGTCACTTGGTTCCATTGGATGCCATTTGCAAACATCAGTGACCCCTAAGGTTTTGCACATCTTTGAAATTCTTAATGTCCCAGTGCTTCTTTACTATTTTGTCAAAAGATCAAACCCGCTATTTAGGAATGCTCTATTTTGAGAAAGACCCATAGTATATATAAATAAAGATCCGGGGACTTAAAGGGACAAAAATTCATTCCCAACTGAAGGTGAGACATCTCACATGTCAACTCAAGGAAGAGGCCAAATTAATTTTTGTTTAAATTCAAAGTATTATTACTTTAAAATAAAGAACTTAATGTAGCTACTGAGCACTTTTTCTTTGGACATGAGGATGAAGGATGAGGACATGATAAAGTTTCATGAGCCCCACAGAATTAAAGTTACCAAATAGTGGAAAGAAACTGTTGAAATCAGCAGAGGGTAGATGCTTAACCAAGCCAATTTTCAGGCACATCACCAACCTTACCAGTAACTCTAAATTCAAATGTGTTTTGTTAACTACCTGTTTTCACTTGGACTCCACCTCTTCTTAATGTTAACCTTTTGGCTCTATACCTGGGCCCCTTTTCCTTGTGACTCCCTGTTATTTGGCTCTTAGCCCATCTTTAACATATTTGACTTGGTTTTCAGACTATCTTTGGTAGGTCCTTCAATCTTCCCTCCTTTGCCATAGCCCCAGTCTATTGAAACTCAATTCTTGTTACTGGGCATACATTTCAACCCAAGGAGTAGCACATACGCTGTGAATTAATTATTAACAGGACTGAACTAAATGGATTGGACTGTTTCTTTTTCTTTCCTTTTGGCATTTATTCAACGTTTATTGAACACCTACTATATGCTGGATATAATGCTAAGCATTAGGGATATAGAGATAAACAAAAATAGGTATGCTTCCTCTTTCATTGGAACTCACAACCTAAAGGTTACACAAGAATCACACAAATAAACATGATTAAAACTGTGATAAGTATCATGAAAGAAAAGAATGACAAAAGCATAGTGCCTAGAACAAAAGGAGACTTAATTTCCACTGAAGAAACAGAAAAGCCCTGCATGAACTACTACTACTTGCTTTTGAGGGTGATTAAATACCATAACCCTCTGAACTCTGAAATAACGGCTGACGTGGCTATTTAAAAATTAGGCACGTGGGGCTTCCCTGGTGGCGCAGTGGTTGAGAGTCTGCCTGCCGATGCAGGGGACGCGGGTTTGTGTCCTGGTCCAGGAGGATCCCACGTGCCGCAGAGCGGCTGGGCCCATGAGCCATGGCCACTGAGCCTGTGTGTCCGGAGCCTGTGCTCCGCAACGGGAGAGGCCACAGCAGTGAGAGGCCCGCATACCGCAAACAAACAAACAAACAAAATTAGGCAAGTGAAAGATCACTAATAATGAAACAATCGTACTTTCCAATGTCTGCTATTTTTTCAGTTGTCTCACGCTAATTTTTGATAAAGAAAATAAAAAAGATTCTAAAGTGTGAACTTTCCATTCTTGCTTACATTGGTTTAACTACTTAAAGTTCTTTAATAAGAATCTCTAGTTCATGTAAAAAAATGTTTTTAAGACAAGTTAGCTGACAGTTCTAACAGTAAGTTTTTTGGTTAAGATTTAAAATAATTTAAAAGATTTCTAGGGCTTCCCTGGTGGCGCAGTGGTTGAAAGTCCGCCTGCCAATGCAGGGGACACGGGTTCATGCCCCAGTCCGGGAAGATCCCACATGCTGCGGAGCGGCTAGGCCCGTGAGCCATGGCCGCTGAGCCTGCGCGTCCGGAGCCTGTGCTCCGCAACAGGAGAGGCCAAGATTTATAGAAAAATTCTAGAAAAAAACACAATTTATGGTGTCATAGAAGTAAAATGATCCATAAATTATCTTCTAGCTCTACATTTCTAAGATTATTTCAATATGCATGCATTTCATGTCATCTTCATGAAGTTCTATATAAGACCCAAGCCATTGGGCAGTGTTGTTTCAAGTAGTCTTCCAGCAGCCTGGCCACTGGCTCTGAGGTTACTGGGAAGTTTCCTTTTTAGCCTTATATGTAAGTAAACATCATGAATTCTCCCTTTCATGATTCAGGGACCAGTGATAGCTGGACCCAGATAGCTTCATTTTCTGGGGATCAGTGATAGCTTTTAACTTTGATTCTTGGCTAGAGTGAAAATAGCCACAAATAATGCAATTTTATGTTCAGGGCTTAATTTATGGGTAAAGGAGGTAAGAAAATTGATCCTATTTTGGCTGACAAGTTATGAGGATCATTTACAATGTAAAAGGATTTGCATTTTTTAGAAAAATTACATGTATTAGAAATCTTGGCACAGGGTGGGTAAGGCTAGAGAGAAAGATAAATAATATTTTCTCAGTGTCTTAATATTTGCAGATGCGGGGAAATCAAATTAACTAATTGGGATCCATTTTGAATTTTAATAGCAAAGATAATTACTAAACCAAGATGCTTTGACTTGATTAACACAGCTTTTATTCCCCAGGGTGCCTGGATGAGCACTTTTCATATGTAGTATCATCCAAATGAATACTGAATAGGTTATTCATTAAATGAAACAGATTTGACTTTCTACTTAAATCTGTTCATATGTGATTTCACTTTACATTTCAGAAGAGATCTAAGAAAATTCTCTCCTACTTTTTTTTTTTTGTCAAGGGGAGGGGACTTTAAAATAAGAACTAAAGTGTGCAGGAAGCTTCTATCCCTTTCTATGTGGAGTGGAATTTCTGGGATTTTTCTAACTGGTGATGAGGGAGGGAATACTTCTCTTTCCTTTGGATTCTCAGCTCAACTGGAGAATGATTGTGACCATGTCTGATGCCATGTGGAGGAAGCCAGTGCAGACGGAGGGCAGAGAAAGGAGACTGGAGAAGAATGAGAGAGACAGCTCTGCCTGTCTCTGAGTCCCTGCGTCCAGTAATATCCAGGGCTAACTCTGCCCTGGCCTACTCCCAAGGTTTTAGACTATTCCACTCTTTTATCTATTTTGAGCAGAGTTTCTCTTGCCTGCAAGTTTATTGTACTTCTTACTTAAAACACTTTTGTGCTGCTCTAAGATATGAATAATTTATCCCATTTTATAACACATTAAAATTTAAATTTCCACATTTTGCATATGGAAGTAAAGAAATACCAATATTTTCATGTATAAACAGCTATAAACACTGCAGACTAATGCTTCCCAAATTTTCAAACAGAATGATGCAATGTGACGCACTGGTAAGATATCATCACTGAGTATAGTGCTAAAGGGAGAGTGTAAACAATTACTTTATTAATCTTTAAGTTCTATCTCACCAATCCATATACTTTTTCTTCTGAATCAGAGCATAGCTCACTTGATGTCTGTTGGGGGAAACTTGACACAACGTAATGTATTCTGAACTCTTCAAAATTCATAAAGTGGAGAGAAGTGGCTTAATGTACTTTGGGAGAGCTGATAGATTTTTGAATTTGGTTCCACAAAGCTCGTCCCGGTACACTCAGGCCATGCTGTGAGCAGAGGATGAGAGGAACTGAGTAGGGCTGATCATAAGAGAGAGGGGCCAATAGGCTTGCTTTGGTCTGGCTTTGCCTCTTTTTCTGAGATATGCTAGGGGCAAAAGCTTTTGAGCACCTCATCTGAATGGATTTTATGGCACTTTTCCTGTGGCTTCTTTATCCTAACATCAAGATAAACTGTCTTACAAGAAAGAAAAGGTACTTGGACGGTACTGGGGCCTTTGAACATAATGCTATGTTTATAGGGATGGAAGAAGAAGACATTAAGAAATAAGACTACAAAAAAATGTTTAGTACCTGCTGCTGGGACACATATCCTGGAAAATGCTGCATAAGTAAAAAGCTACAGAAGAGAAGGTCTTGAAGTTTGTGGGATGTTTTGATCTAGTGGCACTGACCTTTGGCTGTGTCCTCAGAGTGATTGCTATAGGCCAGACATTCTTATGTGCATCAAACATTTTTTAATGGAATAAATAAAAATGTCTTCTACATGTATGTGTTACTTTAAAAAAATGTAGATACTTCTGCTATGTGTTTTCAAGCAATTATATTAAATGTCATTGAATTCAGAATAGCACTTTGTTTTTGTTACATACTTCCTCACATAAGAGATCCTGAACCTATAACCACTATTCTATAGTTGTGTCACTATAAATTAAATTCTGATGTTAAAACATGGTCCTCATATGATATCTATAATTAAACATCTTTATGATGATGTCTTTTTTTCTTCATGTTTTTCTCTAACAAGGCCCTCCTCTCATGAGTACCACTTTTTCTCAGATAATCTCTACTTTTCCTCATTTCCTGGGCTCCAAAAGAGATACCTTTTTCTGTTAATGGCTCTTCTCTCAGCATCCTTTTCCTTTCACAGCCACCCCCCAACACACACTTTGGGACCTTGACACACTTGAGAATCAGGACGGGGGCTATTTCCTGGGGACAGAGGAACCGACAGAAGTCCAGGGCTTGAACTTCCAGATTTTCTTCCAGTCAAGCAACAAGGAAGAGCAGGGAAGATACTAGAAGGTACTCATGAAATGGAATAAAAGGGTTTTTTTGTGTGTTTGACATCCTCTAAACAGTCCAACACATTACCAAGATCAGCCCAACAAATGTCAATTTTACCTTTCGTGTTTTGTGTGGATTTCTCATTCTGGATGACTTCTTAATGTCCACTTCAGTGGTATTTACGCATCCAGGCTAGAAATGGAAAACAGAAAGACAAAGGAATCTTTGGGTGTAAAGTTTTTGATCAGTGCACTCACTCTCCAGAACCTGAGCAAATGCTGTGATGACACAAGTCCCTGGCCGCCCTTTTCAAATGGCCACAGCCACTTCTCTCAGCAGTAGCCAGTGATGAAATGCTTTGCACTCTTTTACTCCTCAAGTTTAAAAACCTTCAGATACCATTCTAGAATAACTCCCAGAGAAACAGGAAAAAGAAATACAAGAGATTTGCATGTGAAAGTGGGTGTTAGTATTATTAGTAGCTGCTAACCCAACAGATTTAGAGCAAGGGTGTCCAGAGACTAAATGGGGTGATACCCCCAGCTGATACCTGCATTCAACTTCACTCAGAGTGATGACAAAGACACTGATGGTTGCTTGCTTCTCCTAAGTTAGAAATCCAATGGCATTCAGTTGAACCAGCTCATATCCCAGAGTAATTTTTCTACAATGATTCATGAAATCCAGTGACTTGGAATATTTGTTTTCTATAGACAGAATGTGCAATGGAGTTAATGGTTAAAATGAGGAAGATGAAGAAAGCAACTGGGAATGAATATACCATGCTTCTTCTCAGGAATTCCTGACTTTCTTTTTTGTTTCCCACAGGCAGGTGAACCCCTTTAAAACAGGGTGGATTGGAGGAAAAGGGTGGACAGCCTGCTCCTTGTTTTTTGACAACCACAGAAGTGTCATTTTGCCAGATTTATCATTCTGTTGCAAAGAAACAAAGAGCTGTAAAGCTTCCTTTTTATTTGGAGAAGAAGAGAGGAAGAGGGAGGGAGGAAGAAAAGAGAAAGAGAGAGAAAAAGGAAGAGGGAGGAGGAGAAAGGGAAGAGGAATAGAAAAAGAGAGGAGGTAGGGGAGAGAAAATATGAATCAGGAAACAGAAGAAAGGAGACTTAAAAATACTTGGGATCTTAAATCTAGAAAGGTCCTCAACCATCACTTATCCTTTAGAAGTGATTGGAAGTTATCAGTTACATGGTTGTGTTTCCTTTACTTTCAAGTTTTGATACAAGATGTAGGGATCTCCAGTACTAGTAAAACTTATTACATTGCACATCTCTGCTCAATTTCTCTATTTTTCCCCCACAGATTGAAAGATCATTAGAACATCAGTTATCCTTGAAAGTGACTCCAGAGAAAATATGAACGTGGAAACAATCCTTTTGAGGAGTTGGGATGGAGTGGTGGGAAAGGCAAAAGGCAGCACTGACGTGATTAGGGAAATAAGAAGTTCTCCACAAGCTCTGGTAAGCAATAGGGATTAGCTCTTTGTATAATGAGGACATAGGACATTTTCCTTAAAGAACCCTCCCCTGATAGTACAACTATTGTGACAAAACTCCACCATAATGTTGTAAGTGATAAAGAGTAAATCATTTTTTTCTTTGTAGGTTATATGTGAAATATATATATATATACTGTAATACACTGCCCTATAAACATTAAATAAACTATAAGTTTGGTTTGCATATCTATTTAAGAATAGAAATAGCTGGTTTAGCACCGTGGTCTGCTTGGAAGTATAGGAGGAAGGAAGAGCACCCTCCTGGGTGAGACTTATTACTAACTGACACTGAGCATTCACTTAAACTTTATCAGCATGAGGCTGATCAATATATGATATTCTGATTTAATTTTCTGTGGCTGGTCTAGGCATAAGTATGTTTTAGCCTCCCCACCAACTGCTCCCCACCTGGTGATTTTAATATGCAGCCAGGAGTCATAACCATTGATCTAGAAGTAACAAAGATAATGTTTTAAAACAGGAACAATGTGTGTTCATTTCCTATTCAATTTCCATTTCCTTGCAGCCTTCCACCCCTAAGCTCATTAGGGAAGTGTAGGCAGTGAAATTCTTTAAGTTCTCATCGATATATCAAGAGCCAAGCATGGCAAGATAGATCATAGGAGATTTTCTTCTATACGTTAAGGAGTGGGATAAATGAGGATATGATATACAGGAAAAGGAAGGCATGTCCCTCTTTGACCAGGGGAAAAAGAAAAATAAAGGTAAGAGGCAGCACTCAACAGGTGTCCTCGTTTTCCTCCTCTAGAGAAGAAACCCTAGGGGGAAAGAAAATAGTGATAGAAATGGTCAGACAATTATGAGGGAGCCTGTAATGTGTGGGTGGTATAGCTAGTCCCATTTATATACCTAGAAGAATCACCACATGCCATCACAGCCAACATGAATCCTTACAATTGGAGTTGGCAAGAGAGATGAGCCTGAAATAGTGTTTCCCGAGGCTTGTATACAGCAAGCAAGAGACCCAGAGTTTGTTGCATGCCTCAGTAGTAAAGGAGGTAGAAGTTCTGACAAGATTAACAGATGGATGGGAGCCTAAGGTTGAGACCAAGGCCGAGGTGTGCAGGGGTTTTACACTGGGAGCAAATGTCTGGAACACAAACTCCAGCAGTGAGTGCCCAGATATGAGATGGTACCCCCATGATAGCAGTCCTAGGAATAGACTCCACTGACGTAGCTAAAGCAGAAATCAGAAAGAAGCCAGAAGATCATATAAAAATAAAACATTTGTACCCCAAACTGCTATCAAAAACAACCTTGCATAGCAGCAGGGAGAGGTGGAAAAAAAATTCAAAGTGTGATCACTTATCCAAAAGTTTCCTAGCAGATGATTTAAATGATTGTATCATGCAGAGCACACACGTTGAAAACTATCTTTCAAATGGGTTTCTGAGAAAAATTGGCCAATTATAAAAAATACAGAAAATATATTTTCTTTATGCACATGAGAAGTCTGAACTAATAGAACTTGAAAACTCCTTCTGTTATAAGCTAGAATTCTAAATCAATCATACTTCATACCAAGTCATACCATATGGGTATTGACAAATGGCCCCAGAAATTGTGTCAACCACTGAAGGCATGAAGAGGAAAGATTTTTTTCCCTTGCATAAGAATGTATCTGACTGCAGTCTCAAAAAGAATTAGAATTTTCATTTTCAGAGTTAAAAGAGTATGGCCTTTCAAATTTAGTTAATGAGCCATTAGCAGACATCTAAAATTCTATTTGAACCAATTCTTAACACCATTAATCAGCAAATTAATAAGAAGGCATTGATCCTAAAAGTAAACATTATTAGAAGACTGAACCCTGAGGTAATGTCCCATAACTCTGCTCCCATTCCAGGCTAATGAAATATGCCAGTTCAAAATTTTTTGCTAATGGCAAAATGGTTAAAATAATAAACTGGACCTGGGATGCATGTCTCAGTGACCTTCCAGCTTCCTTTCATTTCTAAAGAGCCTCTTAGGACAGCTAATGCTTAGACAGATCTCTGGTACCTAAGTTAAATAGGGGATTCTTGAATATTAAAAAAGCTTAGATGCCCAAAGTCATCTAGTATATTTCTGAATAATTAAGGTCATGACCTAGTGTTGATACTTGCAAAATAACTGCTTTCAGACATCAGGCACTGTGGTGAATGAAACACAGCAATACATTTTTGGGGGGAATTTTAAAATAATTTAAAGAAAATTTATTTCTGTATCTAATTGTCAGATCTAGTGATAAATGGTAAGATATAAAAATGAAGGTATGAGGCTTCCCTGCTGGCGCAGTGGTTGGGAGTCTGCCTGCCCATGCAGGGGACACAGGTTTGTGCTCCGGTCCGGGAAGATACCACATGCCGTGGAGTGGCTGGGCCCGTGAGCCATGGCCGCTGAGCCTGTGCTCTGCAACGGGAGAGGCCACAACAGTGAGAGGCCCGTGTACAGCAAAAAAAAATTAAAAATAAAAAAAAAGGAAGGTATGGCCATACCTCAATATTCTGTTAATATAATAAGGATGCCAGACAGATGAATCATTGCAATGTAGGAGCATAAGGACTGGACAGAAGTTGGTAGAGGGCATTACACAACAACAGAACATTTCAGACATCCATTCTTATGTACATTCTGTTTGTCCTCACCAATATGGCAGACAAATATTTTTAAAAATTTTGCTTTTAAGCAATTTTAATCCCAATAAGACCTTGTTGGCCTTGGTATTTTAAAAAGGCAGTTATCTTTTTGAAGCATATATAATATATACCACTAGCTGCCAGCAGATCTGCTTGAAATGTTATGCATAAATTGTTTTTCTGAACTACAAAACATATCTTCCCAATAAGATATAAATAACGTTACCATTATCAAGTAGGCACTCAGTAAATATGTTCAAATATGTACTATTTTACATATATAATATTAAGTACACAGTATTGTTGGATTTAAGGAATAATAAAGTTGTATTTACATTGGCCTAGAAAAGAAGCATACATTATTTCTAGTAATTCAAGGATGAATTTATTTTAAACAGAACTAAGCTGTGCTGTAATATTACTATAATACTATTTATTAAAAGTAGAATTTAATGTCTTGGAATCCATTCCTGAAGGGGCAAAATGATCATAATATTGAGAAATATTACTGCCATAGCATTCATTTAAGTGTCTTAATGAGTTGCAAAACAGAAGCTGGGATTCTTGCTTTCATTATTATTATTATTTATTTTTTACATCTTTATTGGAGTATAATTGCTTTACAATGGTATCTTAGTTTCTGCTTCATAACAAAGTGAATCAGTTATACATATACATATGTCCCCATATCTCTTCCCTCTTGCGTCTCCCTCCATCCCACCCTCCCTTGCTTTCATTATTGATATTTTATTTGAAAGCATCTAAAAATCATTTATTTCCTCTCATGACATAATGCATTTTTATTAGTTGTAGTGGAAGGCACACTTGTTTTCAGGATAACTTAGGATATCTTCAGGATCCTTGGTGAAGAGCAGCACTATTAATAGTAATGGAGAACAACTATCTTTAAATTCAATCAACTGTAGCTGATGTGTAACTGGGCAAAACAATGTCCTAAGTGACAAATAAGTGGAGATTTAAGAATGAGGTGGCATATAGAGCTGACAGTAAGGGATACACATATTCCTGGAAATTTAAAAATCAGACATGACTCTGGGAAGATTAAAATTTTGAATATATTTAATTATTGGTTCAAACACAATTAAATTATTGAAAATGATTTGTCCTTCTGTAACACTGTACCAGTTTTAAAAACACAATTTGCAGTATATTGTACCTCAATTAAAATGATCCCTTACTCTTATACAAAGTAATTCTAGATTTTTGAAGTGTTCAACCTCAGGATATTTTTTTAAAGAGCCAATTCAAGCTTTTCTTTCTGTTTTGGGCACTTGCCAATTGATTTAGCTTCTGATTCTTTCAGCCTTGCTGACCCACCAATTTACTAAACGTTAAACACAGACTGAAAGAAGTTGTTTGTGGCAATTACCCTGGAATTCCTTCCATTCACATTCCTCTATAATACTTACTCATGATTCCTACTCAATCTTATTTGTTGGCTATAGATTCTTAATTAAGTAATCCTACTTCAATGTATTTTATGAATGAATTCCACATGTCAAGAGGCACGAGGAAGTCTGCTGTAGCAGAGGGGAGGGAAATGTACCATGACACTTTGGAGTCGTGGAAAGTGGTTAAGTTAGGTAGAAATTATAGACCATGGTAAAATCTTTGGTTCAGTTCTAAACACAAGTGGAAGTCATTGGAGGGTTTTAAACATGAAAGTGACTTGGTATGCTTTAGATTTTTAAAAGCTCACTCAAGCTTTATGTCTTTCACAAAAATGGACCTAAATGTAAAATGCTAAACTATAAAACTCCTAGAAGATAACATAGAAGAAAATCTAGGTGACATTGGGTTTGGTGATGACTTTATAAATACAACAGCAAAGGCACAATCCATGAAAGAAATAATTGATCAATTGAACTTCAATAAAATTAAAAATTTCTGGGGGTGCAGTTAAGATGGCAGAGTAGGAGTACGTGGAGTTTGCATCTCCTCACCACTAGGGCACATACCAGGCACTGGTTGGGGACCTCAGACACCTAAGAGAACATGAGGAACCCCCAAGTGACCAGGTAGGACATGGGGGAGAGCAAGGGGGAAGGAGAAGTGGAGGAGGAATGGGACTGGTACCCTGAGGGGTGGCTGGGGAAGGGGAGGGGTTTCCACACTTGGAGGGGCCCACTCACCATGAGGGAATCAACAGGGATGGGGAGAAAACCTTGGGGGATCAGAGGATTGGAAGGGAACGTGGCCAGTGTTTCCCCTGCCCAATTGGGCCCCATGGAGCCTGCTTGGGTACTGGGCCTGATCCTCCACACTCTGAGGCCCTTCTGGCCAAGCAGAGCCTAAAATCTACCACCCAACACCCCCAGGGCATTTTCGGGATCCTGAGCCTAGGCCTGCCGCCTCCCCCAGACTAAGCCCCTCCCTGCCCCAGCCCCACCCCCAGGGCATTTTCCAACTGTGAGTGTCCTGAGCCTAGGCCCCTCCCCTGCCTAAGCCCCATCCCCACAGCCAAGGCCTTTTCTGGTTTCTTTTTTTCTATTGTGGTTCTGTTTTACCTTGCTGTTGTTTCATTTATATATTTTTTTCTAATATATTTTTTACTTATTAATTTTATTTTTTATTCTTTGTTACTGTTATGCTCCTTTTTTTTTTTGGCTGCGCCATGTGGCTTGTGGGATCGTGGTTCAGAAGCTGGGGGTCAAGCCTGAGCTCCTGTGGTGGGAGCACCAAGTCCAAACCACTGGATTAACAAAGAACCTCAGACCCCAGGGAATATTAATCAAAGTGAGGTCTCTTGGAAGTCACCATCTCAGCACCAAGACCTGGCTCTACCCAACTGCCGGTAAACTCCAGTGCTGGAAGCCTCAGGCCAAACAACCAGTAAGACAGGAACACAGCCCCACCCAGAAAAGAAAATGAGATGACAAAAACATATGTTACAGATGAAGGAGCAAGGTAAAAACCCAAAAGACCAAATAAATGAAGAGGAAATAGACAAGTTACCTGAAAAAGAATTCAGAGTAATGATAGTAAAGATGATCCAAAATCTTGGAAACAGAATGCAGGCACGGATCGAGAAAATATAAGAAATGTTGACAAAGATCTAGAAGAACTAAATAACAAACAAACAGAGATGAACAACACAATAACTGAAATGAAAAGTACACTAGAAGGAATCAATAGTAGAATAACTGAGGCAGAAGAACGAATAAGTGAGCCAGAAGATACATTGGTGAAATAACTGCTGAGGAACAGAATAAAGAAAAAAGAATGAAAAGAATTGAGGACAGCCTCAGAGACATGTGGGACAACATAAAACATCAACATTCAAATTATAGGGATCCCAGAAGAAGAGAAAGAGAATGGGCATGAAAAAAAATTTGAAGAAGTCATAGTTGAAAAATTCCCTAACTTGGGAAAGGAAATAGCCACCCAAGTCCAAGGAGTGCAGAGAGTCCCATACAGGATAAACCCGAGGAGAACCACACCAAGACACATAGTAATCAAACTAACAAAAATTAAATTCAAAGAAAAAATCTTAAAAGCAGCAAGGGAAAAGCAACAAATAACAAACAAGGGAAATCCCCATAAGGTTATCAGCCGATCTTTCAGCAGAAACTCTGCAGGCCAGAGGGAGTGGCAGGGTATATTTAAAGTGTTGAAAGGGAAAAACCTACAACAAAGATTACCCAGCAAGGGTCTCATTCATATACAACAGAAAGATCAAAAGCTTCACAGAGAAGCAAAAGCTAAGAGAATTCAGCACCAACAAACCAGCTTTACAACAAATGCTAAAGGAACTTCTCTAGGCAAGAAACACAGGAGAAGGAAAAGACCTACAATAACAAACACAAAACAATTAAGAAAATGGTAATAGGAACATACATATTGATAATTACCCTGACTGTAAATGGATTAAATGCTCCAACCAAAAGACACAGACTAGCTGAATGGATACAAAAACAAGGCCCATATATATGCTGTCTACAAGAGACCCACTTCAGACCTAGGGACACATAAGACTGAAAGTAAAGGGATGTAAAAAGATATTTCATGAAAATGGAAATCAAAAGAAAGCTGGAGTAGCAATACTCATATCAGATAAAGTACACTTTAAAATAAAATCTGTTACAAGAGATAAGGAAGGACACTATGTAATGATCAAGGGATCAATCCCAGAAGAAGATATAACAGTTATAAATGTTTATGCACCCAAAATAGGAGCACCTCAATACATAAGGCAAATGCTAACAACCATAAAAGGGAAAATCAACAGTAAAACAATAATAGTGGGGGACTTTAATACCCCAATTACACCAATGGACAGTTCATCTAGATGGTAAATAAATAAGGAAACACAAGCTTTAAATGACACAATAGAGACTTCCCTCATGGCACAGTGGTTAAGAATCCACAGGTTTGAGCCCTGGTCTGGGAAGATCCCACATGCCACGGAGCAACTAAGCTTGTGCGCCACAACTACTGAGCCTCCACTCTAGATCCCACGAGCCACAACTACTGAGACCATATGCCACAACTACTGAAGTATGTGTGGCTAGAGCCCATGCTCTGCCACAAGAGAAGCCACCTAGAGCCTGTGTACCGCACGAAGAGTAGCCCCAACTTGCCGCAACTAGAGAAAGCCCACACGCAGCAATGCAGCCAAAAAAATAAATAAATAAATTTATTAAAACAAATAAATAAATGATGAAATAAACCAGACAGATTTAATTGATAGTCATAGGACATAGCACCGGAAAGCAGAAGAATACACTTTCCTCTCAAATGCATACAGAACATTCTCCAGGACAGATCACATCTTGGGTCACAAATCAAGCCTCAGAAAATTTAAGAAATTTGAAATCATATCAAGCATCTTTTCTGACCACATGCTATGGAATTAGAAATCAATTACAGGAAAAAAAAACTATAAAAAACACAAACACATGGAGGTTAAACAGTGCACTGCTAAATAACCAAGAGATCACTGAAGAAATCAAAGAGGAAATTAAAATATACATAGAAACAAATAATAATAAAATATTGTGACCCAAAACCTATGGGATGCAGCAAGAGCAGTTCTAAGAAGGAAGTTTACAGCAATACAATATCACCTCAAGAAAAATCTCAAACAATCTAACCTTACATGTAAAGCAACTAGAGAAAGAAGAAAGAAAACACAAAGTTAGTAAAAGGAAAGAAACAATAAAGATCAGAGCAGAAATAAATGAGATAGAAATGAAGAAAACAATAGCAAAGATCAATAAAACTAAAAGCTGGTTCTTTGAGAAGAAAAACAAAATTGATAAACCTTTTGCCAGACTCATCAAGAAAAAAAAGGGAGAGGACTCAAATTGATAAAATTAGAAATGAAAAAGGAGAAATTACAACTGACTTCACAGAAATACAAAGGATCAAAAGAGACTACTACAAGCAACTATATGCCAATAAAATGCACAACCTGGTAGAAATGGACAAATTCTTGGAAAGGTACAATATTCCAAGACTGAACCAGGAAGAATTAGAAATATAAACAGACCAATCATAAGTAATTAAATTGAAACTGTAATTAAAAATCTTCCAACAAACAAAAGTCCAGGACCAGATGGCTTCACAGGTGAATTCTATCAAACATTTAGAGAAGAGCTAATACCTATCCTTCTCAAATTCTTCCAAAAACTTGCAGATGGAGGAATGCTCCCAAACTCGTTCTACAAGGCCACCATCACCCTGATATGAAAACCGAAGATATCACACAAAAAAATTACAGACCAATATCCCTGATGAACATAGAAGCAAATATCCTCAACAAAATACTAGCAAACTGAATCCAACAACACATTAAAAGGATCATACAACATGATCAAGTGGGATTTGTCCCAGGAATGCAAGGATTCTTCAATATATGCAAATCAATCAATATGATACACCATATTAACAAATTAAAGAATAAAAACCATATGATCATCTAAATAGATGCAGAAAAAGCTTTTGACAAAATTCAACACCCATTTATGATAATAACTCTCCAGAAAGTGGGCATAAAGGGAACCTACATCAACATAATAAAGTCTGTAAATGACAAACCCACAGCAAACATCATTCTCAATGGTGAAAAACTGAAAGCATTTCCTCTAAGATCAGGAACAAGACAAGGATGTCCACTCTCACCACTGTTATGCAACATAGTTTTGGAAGTCCTAGTCATGGCAATCAGAGAAGAAACAGAAATAAAAGGAATCCAAATTGGAAAAGAAGAAGTAAAACTGTCACTATTTGCAGACGACATGATACTATACATAGAAAATTCTAAAGATGCCACCAGAAAAATACTAGAGCTAATCAATGAATTTGGAAAGTTGCAGGATACTAAATTAATGCAGAGAAATCTCTTGCATTCCCATTCACTAACAACAAAAGATCAGAAACAGAAATTAAGGAAACAGTCCCATTTCCTATTGCAACAATAATAACAAAAAGACATAGGAATAAACCTACCTAATGGAGAAAAGACAGCCTCTTCAATAAGTGGTGCTGGAAGATCTGGACAGCTACATGTAAAAGAATGAAATTAGAACACTTCCTAACACCATACACAAAAATAAACTCAAAATGGATTAAAGACCTAAATGTAAGGCCAGACATTATAAAACTCTTAGAGGAAAACAGGCAGAATGCTCTTTGCCGTAAACCACAGCATAAGATCTTTCTTGACCCACTTCCTAGAGTAATGAGACTAAAACCAAAAATATACAAATGAGACCTAATTAAACTTAAAAGCTTTTGCACAGCAAAGGAAACCATAAACAAGATGAAAAGACAACCCTCAGAATGGGAGAAAATATATGCAAATGAATCAACGGAGAAAGGATTAATCTCCAAAATATACAAACAGCTCATGCAGCTCAATATCAAAAAAACAAACAACCCAATCAAAAAAATGGGCAGAAGACTTAAATAGACATTTCTCCAAAGAAGACATACAGATGGCCCAAAAGCACATGAAAAGATGCTCAACATCACTAATTATTAGAGAAATACAAATCAAAACTACAATGAGGTATCACCTTACACAGGTCAGAATGGCCATCATCACAAAATCTACAAATAATAAATGCTGGAGGGGGTGTGGAGAAAAGGGAACCTTCTTGCACTGTTGGTGGGAATTTAGATTGATACAGCCACTATGGAGAACAGTATGAAGGCTCCTTAAAAAACTAAAAGTAGAACTACCATGTGACCCAGCAATCCCACTACCTAGAGAAAACCATAATTCAAAAATACACATGCACCCCAGTGTTCATTGCAGCAATGTTTACAATAGCCAGGACACGGAAACAACCTAAATGTCCATCAACAGAGGAATGGATAAAGAAGATGTGGTACATATATACAATGGAATATTAGTCAGCCATAAAAGGGAATGAAATTGGGTCATTTGTAGAGACGTGGATGGACCTAGAGACTGTCATACAGAGTGAAGTAAGTCAGAAAGAGAAAAACAAATATCATATATTAATGTATATATGTGGAATCTGAAAAAAATTGGTATAGATGATCTTAGTTACAAAGCAGAAATAGAGACACAGACGTAGAGAACAAACATGTGGATACCAAGGAGGGGGGTGGCATAAATTGGGAGATTGGGACTGATATATATATATATATATATATATATATATATATATATATACACACTATTGATACTATGTATAAAATAGATAACTAATGAGAAACTACTGTATAGCACAGGGAACTCTACTCAGTGCTCTGTGGTGACCTAAATGGGAAGGAAATCCAAAAAAAGAGGGGATATATGTATATGTATATCTGATTCACTTTGCTGTACAGTAGAAACTAACACAATATTGTAAAGCAACTATACTCCAATAAAAATTTTAAAAACAAGATGTCCTTCAGTAGCTGAATGTGGTACAGGTATGCAATGGAATATTTTTTAGCACTAAAAAGAAATGAGCTATTAAACATAAAAAGCCATGAAGAAACGGATATGCATCTTACTTAGTGAAAGAAGCCAATCTGAAAAGTCTACATATTGTATGATTCCAACTATATGACATTCTGGAAAAGGCATAACTAAGGAGAGAATAAAAAAATCAGTGGTTGCCAGGGGTTGGGGAGAGGGAGGGAAGAATTGGTGGAGCACAGAGGATTTTGGGGAGCAGTGAAACTACTCTGTATCATACTATAATGGTGGATACACGTCATTATACATTTATTCAAACCCATAAAATGTACAATACCAAGAGTGAACCCTAGTGTAAACTATGGATTCTGGGTGACAATGATATTTCAATGTAGGTTCATCAATTATAACAAATGTACCACTCTGGTGATGTTGATAATGGGGGTGGCTGTGTGTGTGGGGAGCAGGGGGGATATGGGAACTATCTATACTTTCTGCTCAATTTTTCTGTGGACCTAGAACTGCTCTAAGAAACAAAGTTTATTTTAAAAAAAAAACTCACTCAGGAGTCGTGATTAGTTTGGGAATGGTTTATTGGGATGAGGTCAGGGCAAATAAAGAAAAACATAAAACCCCCAAAATAATTGAAATCAGAATCTCAAAGAGATATTAACAATCCTATGTTCACTGTAGCAATGTTCATAATAGCCAAAGTGTGAAAACAACCTAAGTATCCATTGACAAAAGAATACATAAATAAATTGTGGTGTCCACTGGCAGAAGAAGAGATAAATAAAACATGGTATACTCATACAATGGAATATTATTCAGCTTAAAAAAAGAAGGGAATCCTGCAACATGTGACAACCCAGATGAACCCTGAGAACATTATGCTATGTGAAGTAAACCTGTCACAGGGAGACAAATACTACATGATTCCACTTTTATGAGGTATCTAAAAATTGTCCAATTCACGGAATCAAAAGGTTGTTTCCAGGAGCTGGGGGGAAGGAGAAATAGGAAGTTGCTAATCAATGAACATAACACTTGAGTTAAGGAAGATGAATAAGCTCTAGAAAGCTGCTGTACAACATTATACCTGTGGTCAACAATAATGTATTGTACACTTAAATATTTTTATGAGGCTAGATCTCAGGTTAAGGGTTTTTTACTACAATAAAAAATATATAAAAAGTGAGTTGTAGCCCTAGAGTAAAAGAGCTAAATTTCCAAAAGACTCACTGTGGTATCATTGTTCCCCATTGCTCTTTATTAAGAAATTAAAGATTAAGACCCCCAATGAAAAGAATCATTCATTGTAGAATGTAGAAAATCTTTGAATAAGTCACTTATTTAAAGGGTTATGCCACTTTTAAAAATGATACTAATATATAAAAAGAACAAAACAACACAACTACAAAAGAGTTAACATCATGGGGTATATAGTCTCAAAAGAGTTAAGCAACTGCTCCAAGTCTTGGAGTCTCCACCTACACAGAGAGGGCAATAGTAACAGCACCAAATTCAATGCTGCATGAAATAGTGTGGAACGGGTTCATCATGGCTCCTGACACAGAGCACAGGAAACACATTAGCTGTTATTATTATCAGCAGTATATCTTGACATAAAGAAAACAATCATATAGCAAAGGATTGAGTCTTTCTCCCATGCTTTCAGCTGGTTTATTAAGATCTGAGAAAACTGCTAAATAAAAACAAACCAGTTGAACTCTACTGAAAAGCAACAAACAAACTTTAGCAAATTTAAGGCCAGATATCATATTTAATAAATAGATGAGTAAGTACTATTGGGGGACTTATTATATGGTGGGGATGGAGACAAGGGTGTAGAACTACGTTCAGTTCAAAATTCTTCAGATACATCAAGTCAGGCACCAGATTAATATCTTTGAATTTCATTTCATTAATGGTAGCTTCAATTTTTCATTTCCCAAGGGCTAACTGCTACATTTGAAAATATGCAATGATAAATGTCTTTATGTTGGAGTTTCTGATAATGAAATTTAATTGGTTTTGAAAATCCAGTTTTTGACTGTGAGGAAGCATATACAATTGTAAAAAGGGAAAACAGCAGAGTAGAGGAGAAATTTTCTAGAACTTTCTGGGTTTTAAAGGGGATTTACTTTTTTTCCTATGAATTTAGATTGTTTTAAATTTTAATTTAATTATTTTTCTCAAGAAAAAGTTCATTTGAAACAGATACTTGGTGTCAGTTTAAGAGAACACAACCTTTCTTTTCTTTTTTTTCAGTACAATTTGTGTATCTGGGGAAAAGTAAATGAAAAGAACAAAACAGAGCCTAAATAATAACTTCTCTCTCTGACATCAGAACTCATACTGGCCCTGTCAGGATACTGGCAGGTTGAGCCCATTTGTTTGCCCAGTCATCCCCTTACAGACTGTGTACACGCATGTGTGTGTGTATGTGTGTGTGTCTGTATGCACATTTTAACTTTCATATGATTTTAAACCTACTGAAAGAATTTCAAGAGTGGTTCAAAGGACTATATCGACTCTTTTGTTTTTATATTCTTCAGTTGTTAACATCTTGCCTGATTTATTGTCTTTCTCTCTATATACTTAAAAGATTACCTATTGACGTTTTCCCACTGGCAAACTGAATTTTAGTTCAGCTATAGTAGGAATAGTCCAAGAGGCTGGCTTCCCAGTAGCTCATTGGAGCTAGAGGTTGTCCTTCCCTCCTGACACTTGCCAAGCATACATACTATCAGTACTTGAGATCAATACTATACTCTTCCCACCTCTTTGAGTGTTGGCTGTTGGTCCACAGGGCTTTGCTCTAAGCGTCACCCCAACAATTATCCACATTCTCACCATTTCAGAAGACATAGGTCAGAAATCTAGGCACAATAATTTGAAGAGTTGTCAACCCACTGGCTATAGAAGGACTGACTTAATAATAGGGAAAGCAGTTTTTATTCTACACTTGGCTCATGTAAAAAGCATCAGATATTACATAATAATAGGACACTGTATCTCCAAGTCTATTTAAGGATGGAAAGAGCAAACAGAGGATAAAAGATATAACCAGGGAGCAAAAAAGAGTAATTTCATTCATAGAGGCTCATGATAGCCACATTGTCAAAATATTTTTCAATCCAAAGATACAGGTTAGAGTAAGAGAGAGAAACACTATTATTTTTTCATAGCACAAAGTAAGAGTTAAATTTGGATTAACACAATTTGGATTTTCTAAAACAGTTAAAAGAATCAGTAACAAGATCACAGACTATTGATAGAGAAGGCAGCATCAGGAACATGGGCTGATTTGAGGATTAAGGACAGAAAATTGCATCATTCTTACTGACTCTGATATAATTTGTTTCTCATGGACACCACAAAACTGACAATGCCAAAAGTTGCAATAGGATTATCACTGATACCTTTCAAGGGAGATATTAGGAAATATATTAAAGTTCTGCTACTGTTTAAGTATCAAATGAACACATTAAATTATGCATGTAAATTATATGTGGTACAAAATTAAAAGTCATCTCCCTTACAATCTATAGAATACTATGGTTCCAGCCCAGAATCAGACCTGGGGGGTTCTAGGTTTTATACCTGTTGTACTAATAAGGCACATTCCATGTTGTGGCTTTTTCCCCAGCAGTGTAGCATGGCTGATAATATTTATCTTCCTCTCAGAGATGCTGTGACAATGGACATATACTGTCCTATGCCTTCCTCAGAGAGCAAGCAGACATGCAAGACACATTAGACCACCAAACAAATGAACAGCTCAATTAATCATTTCAGTAATATAAAATAAAAACTAGTTAATGTGCACAAAGCTGACCCTCATGCAATAAAATATCCTGATATACACTATGAATTGACAAAGAAAGATTACATACTATTTAATAGTGATTACATGGAGTTTTGGAGCAAATGCCCATCTTTTAGTCATAAGTAAAGATTGAGACTTAGCTGTATGATCGTCAACAAAACTCCTCAGAGTTTTGCTTCTCTTGTTTGTAAATTAAGGACAATAATTACCCACCCTACAAGGTCCCTGTAAAGTATGAGTGACATAATGAATGCAAAAAGCTTTTGTAATCAGATACTTCCATAAAGGTACTACTCAATATTCTTATCATCATCAACAGAAATCCACATGTATTATTATACTCTTATGTCCATGTGGTACACATTAAACATGTGTTTCAGTTGAAAAACGTACATCTGAACAGAGGCACAGCTTGAACAGCTAAGTACCTTTAGTGCATGGCCAATGCCAGAAATCATTGAGGTTTGTGATAGCTGATAAAGTTCTATTGATTTGAACCTGACCATCTATCCCTTGATTGGCTCAAATAGAGCCCAGTGACAGAAAAAACCTGTGTGCCTTTTAAACTACGCCAATGAGTGTCATTCAAAAGATGTGTGCAGGGGAGAGAGCAGGTATTATTAATTCACTGGTGAATCCAAAATACATCTATGATACAACATTAGGTTGCTATATGCCTGGCACTGGCTGAATATAGTTAGCGGCAAGCAGACTATATGTGTTAGGACTCTATCTTCTTATAAGGGGATGATTACCACCTCATGCCTGTCACTCGACTTTCAAAGCTTGCTTTGCTCAATATTGTGAGAGATTATAGCTCTGCTTAGAGAATGTGGAAATTAAAGTTGAGAACATATACATAACTTGCCTAAAGGTTAATATGGGTAGCAAGAGGCATTCTTTAGTTTAGGAATTACTCTTTCATGTTCTTCCTCTGGTGGTTTGGCAAGGAAATCACCTTGTTCAACTGGGAGAAGTGTGTAGGGTTAGCCCTTCTCCATTGATCCAGGGCTCTGTTGTCTCCACCTCCTGCTTAGAGGTTACCATAAGATAGCTCCATCAGCATCTGCATGGGTCACCCATGTCAAGGACAGGGATGTTCATGCTAGGGTCTGACCTAGTTTTCTCTTTTCCTCCCAGTTTTGTTTCTTTCCATTGCCCAAATTCTACTGTGATACTCACCCTCCAAGATGGTTCCTAATGACCTCCTCCTCCTGGTATCTACACCCTGTATAGTCCCCATGTTGTACCAGAGTTAGTCTGTGTGAACAAATAGACCATTGTGCAAGTGACGGTATGATACTTCTGAGATTAGTTCAGATGAAGTTTCTGACTTTGGGCTCTTTCTATCTTGGGGTGTCATGGGGAAGCCATGTCTTGAGTATCCTTATGTAGAGGTCTATGTTGTAAGGAACTGAAGCATCTCCTCCCGCCCACCATTTGAGTGAAGCAGATTCTCCAGTCCCTTCAGATGACTGCAGCCCAGGCCGACAACTTGATTGCAATCTCATGAGACACCTTAAGTCAGAACTACCCAGGAAAACAACTCCCAGATTCCTGACCCTCAGAACAAACAAAAAAACAAACAATTTGTTATTTTATGCTGTGAAGTTTGGGGGCAATTTGTTATGCGACAATAGATACTAATACATTTACTCAAGCTTCAAACCTTAATTCAAGCTTTTCTGATCCCCAGAAGTCTTCCCTGATTAAACCAGGTCAAAGGTATAATGCCAACTATTCTACACTCATTTACTCCTGCATTTTTTGTCTCCCTTTAAAAGCATGGTTACTAAAAAAACTTCAACCACCAATTATTAAACAATGACTATGTGCCAGGTACATAAAAGCAATTTACACATATTATTTCAATGTGTTCTCACTGGACCTATGAGGTAGGTATTATTATCCACATTTAACAAATGAGGACCCTGAGACTTGAAGACATTTAGTAAAATCACACACTTAAGCAGTAAGCTGGTATTTGAGCTACGTCTTTTTTAGCTGCTGTTACTCTTTTGATGCACTACATTGAACTTTGTGGCTGCATTAGCTTCCCCCTAGTCCTTAGCATTTGAGAGAGGGGAAAATATAAATGAAGAGAAGCCACAGTGTGTAGAGCTTATGCATGGTTGGAGGATTGGGAATAGAAGTGAGCAAAATGTTTCTCTCTGTCAAGCTTTGTGTAATCCATCATTTGGGCTCATGATAAAATGTTGCTTTACCCTACCTCGCATCATAGATATCTACATTAGAGAAATTACATAATTATGTATTAGGCTTTTCTGAAACATGGAAATATTAATGCCAAAATTAATACCATTGTGATATTTTACAGTAAATATTTCATTACAGAAATAAAAAATAAATCTAATACTAGCCAATTTTACTTTTGAATGTCCATGAAAAAGTTCTAAATAGATAAAAACAAAAAAATTCAATATCACATTAAGAAAATTCACATATTATTAATAGATATAAGGAGAAAAAAGAATCCGCCTGCCAATGCAGGGGACACGGGTTTGAGCCCTGGCCCGGAGAGATCCCACATGCCGCAGAGCACCTAAGCCCATGCGCCACAACTACTGAGCCGGCGCCCTAGAGCCCACCAGCCACAGCTACTGAGCTCATGTGCCACAACTGCTGAAGCCCACATGCCTAGAGCCTGTGCTCTGCAACAAAAGAAGCCACTGCAATGAGAAGCCCGTGCACCGCAATGAAGAGTAGACCCCACTCACCACAAATAGAGAAAAGCTCACGCTCAGCAATGAAGACCCAACACAGCCAAAAATTTTAAAAAATAAATAAATTTATAAAAAAACAAAAACAACAACACTCTGCACCAGCAGTCTTCTTTCAAGGGTGTTGCAAGGTCAAAATTATTATCATAAAAATACTATGACATTATGTGGTTTTCTCACTGTCATTCTCTCAATAGTGTACAGTAGAGTGTCCCAGAGATTATATGATATGTGACATAGCAATGGATTGACTGAAGAAGCAGACATGAGAATACAGCTGTCTTCTATTTAGCTAAAGATGAAAATGATTTGCAAAAGTTTAAAATAGTGCCACTCTTCTCACTAATTTTCCCTTTGGTATTTAAAATATGCCAATTTTTTTCATTAAAATTGTGCTAATAGTTTATTATGCAATTGGCTTCTTCTTTTTTAAATGAGTCAACAAATACATATTTTAAAAATTCCTCAGTTTTAATTTTTAATGTAGTAAATACCAATAGATAAAAATCATATAAACAAAAACTCTTTGGGATACACAATAGTTTTTAGGAGTGAAAAGGAGTAAGACAAAAATGTTTGAAAATCTCACCTATATAAGATACCAGTTAATGCGCACTTTTTTAATTATATACATAGTTTTTTTTAAAAAAAAGAACAATAGAAAAGAAAACTCCATTTATAACAACAACAAAAAAATTAAAAAAAATAAAAAGCACATTTTGGTGATATCAGCATCATGGTGGCTTGAAATGTTCCCTTTGACTCTCCTCTTCAATCTACAACCAGCAAAACATGCATAACACAACAAATGTTCCTCTGCCCAACATATCAAGACACCAGAGAATTCATACATCTGTACATCAAAAGGTGGGTAGACTGGAACACATAGAGGAGGCAGAACGTGAGGAAGAGCAGAAGAGGTGCTGATCCAGGCCCCCTGACCACAGAGGCTGACCTGCAACTCCAGAGAACCTAATAGTAGCAAGGGAGATGGTGCACAGCTTCCTGCACAACCTAGCCACAGCTGCACAGGTAATCAAGAAGCAGCAGCAGGAGGGCCTGAGACCCCATCCCTCTAGCAGTGGAGGTGCCTGTGACTCTGACCCCACCCTCCCTGCAGCAGCAGAGCTGACAACCCAGGCGACACAGGACATGGTGGAGGTGCCTGCCATTCGAAAGCCCCAGGCAGCAACACCAGTGACAGTAGCAACAACAGCAGCAGCAAGGTGCCAGTGACCCTGGAGGCACAAGCAGTGACAACAAGGCCACCAGAGAACACTTCTGGCAGAGACTGTATAGGGTGGAAAGTGCCTACTCCATAACCAGAGGCAGTTCAGGCAACAGAAACTTAAACTTTGTTCTATAGTGCCACCTACTGAAAAACCAAAGAAAGGCCTCCAATTACTGACCTGTTAAGTTAAAATCATGTTTAAAAAAAAAAAAGCTTTACCTAAAGAAGAAAGGTTTCACTAATTCAAATATGCTAACAGAGGAACAACTCATTGAGCACCATGAAGAACCATGGTAACACAGTATCATAAAAAGAAAATGACAATTCTCCAGAAACCAAACTTAAAGTAACTGATAGAGAATTCAACTAGCTGTCATGCTCCATGCTCTCACTGCCGAGAGCCCAGGTTCAGTCCCTGGTCGGGAACTAAGATCCTACAAGCTGCACAGTGTGGTCAAAAAAAAAATAGCTGTCATGAAGAAACTCAGTGAGCTACAAGAACACTCAGAAAGGCAGGGCAATGTGCTCATGAATAAAATGAATGAACTGAAGCAACACTTTACCAAAGAGATTGAAACTCTAAAAAAGAACCAAACAGAAATTCTGTAGCTGAAGAACTCAATAAATGAGATAAAAATGCATTAGAAAGCATTGGAAACAGAACAAAACATATGTAAGAGAGAATTAGTAAGCTCTAAGAAAGAAATCTACAAAAGATACAGGTAGAAAAGAAGAGAGAACTACGATCTAAAAAAAAATGAAGAAATTCTATGAGAGCTATCCGATTCCATTAGGAAGGGCAACATAAGGATAATGGGTACCCCAGAAGGAGAAGGGAGGAGTAGGGAATGGGGAGTTTATTTAAAGAAATAATAGCTGAGAACTTCCCAAATGTGGGAAAGGAACTGGATATACAAGTCCATAAAGCTAAGAGAATACCTAACTACCTCACCACAAAAAGACGTTCTCCAATACTAAATTGCCAAGTCAATGACAAAAAAGAATTTTAAAGGCAACCAGGGAAAAAGGACAGTAACCTACAAAGGAACCCTGAATAGGTTATTAGCAGATTTCTCAGCAGAAACTCTACAGGTCAGGAGACAGTGAAATAACATACTCAAAATATTGAAAGATTAGGGCTTCCCTGGTGGTGCAGTGGTTGAGAGTCCGACTGCCGATGCAGGGGACACGGGTTCATGCCCTGGTCTGGGAAGATCCCACATGCCGCGGAGCAGCTGGGCCCATGAGCCATGGCCACTGAGCCTGCACGTCCAGAGCCTGTGCTCCGCAACGGGAGAGGCCACAACAGTGAGAGGCCCGCATACAGCAAAAAAAAAAAAAAAAAAAAAAAAAAAAAAAAAAAATTGAAAGATTAAAAGCTGTCAGCCAAAAATCTGGCAAATTTACCCTTCAGATATGAAGCAAAACTAAAAGCTTTCCCAGATAAACAAAAGCTGAGGGAGTTAACTACCACTAGACCTGGCTTACAAGAAATGCTGAAAACAGCTGCAGTCTACCTGAAATGAAAGGTAAAAGTACACAAAACATTGAGTAAGGTGAAAAATAAAATCAGAAAATTGCAACTCTATACAGGAATAGAGTTTATGCTTAATTAAGCATAACATTTATGCTTAATTAAAGCATAAATGTTAAAGGGAAAAAAAGCAGTAAAAATAACTATAACTACTTCAATTTGGTAATGAACTTGCAACATAAAAAGGGATAATTTGAGACAACAAAAACATAAAAGAGGAAGATGAAAAGAATGGAACCCATATAGGCAAATGAAGATAAGATGTTATCAGCAGAGAAAGGGTTATTTTATTTATGAGATGTTTTATACAAACATCATGACAACCACAAAACATAAATCCAGAGCAGAAACATGACACATTAAAAAAAGAGGAAACTGAGAAAACTATCATAGAAAACTACCAAACCAAAATGACAGATAGAAACACAAGGAAAAAGAAATAATGGAGATATAGAGCAACCAGAAAACAAAAGCTAAAATAGCAGTCCTAAGTCCTCATATATCAATAATCACCCAAAATGTAAACAGATTGAATTCACCAATCAAAAAATAGAGTGGCTGGATGGATTAAAAAATAAGACTCAACTATATGCTGCCTCCAGGAGACTCATCTCAGCTCTAAAGGCAAATATAGGCTCAAAGTGAAGGATGGATAATAAGACAAGCAAATGGCAGCCAAAAGAAAGTGGGTGTAGCCATACTCATATCAGACAAAATAGGTTTCAAGTCAGAAAAGGTAAGAAGAGACAAAACTGAACGGTATATAATAATAAAGGAGACAATTCATCAAGAAGACATAATAGTTATTAATATATATGAACTTATCAAAAGAACACCAAAATATATAAAGCACTTATTAACAGACCTCACGGGGGAAACTGACAGCAACACAATAATATTAGGGGACTTTTAAACCTCACTTATACCAGTGGATAGGTCATCCAGACAGAAAGTCAACAAAGAAACAGCAGCTTTAAATGGAACGTTAGATCAAAAGAACTTTTATAGATTTATACAGAGGATTCCATCCAAGTGTAGCAGAATACACATTCTTCTCAAATGCACATGGATATTCTCAAGGATAGACCATATGTTGGGACATAAAACAAATCTCAATAAATTTAAGAAGACTGAAATCCTATCAAGTCTCTTTTCTGACCACAGTGGTATGAAACTAGAAATCAACCAAAAGAAGAAAGCTGAGAAAGTCACAAATATGTGGAGACAAAACAACATACTACTGAATAACTATTGGGTCAATGAAGAAATCAAAATAGAAATTTAAAAAATATGTGAAGACAAATGAAAATGAAAATACAACATACCAATATGTATGTGATGCAGCAAAAGCAATACTAAGAGGGAAGTGTATAGCAATACATGCCAACCTCAAGAAAAAAGAAAGATCTCAAACAATCTAATTTTATATCTAAAGAAGCTGTTAAAAAGAAGAATAAATGAAGCCCAAATGAAGCCTCAGTAGGATGAAGGAAATAAAAAAAGAATCAGAGTAGAAATAAATTTAAAAGAGACTAAAAAGACAATAGAAAAAGATCAATGAAACAAAGCTGGTTCTTTGAAAAGATAAACTGACCAACTTTTAGTTAGACTCACTAAAAAAAGAGAGAGAGAGAGAGAGAAAGTTCAGATGAATAAAATCAGAAATGAAAGAGGAGGGACTTCCCTGGTGCACAGTGGTTAAGAATCCACCTGCCAATACAGGGGACATGGGTTCGATCCCTGGTCCTGGAAGATACCATGGATCTACTAATAAGCCTGCATGCCACAGCTGCTGAGCCTGCATTCTAGAGCCATACACCATGACTACTGAGCCCATGTGCCACAACTACTGAAGACCATGCACCTGGAGCCCGTGCTCTGCAACAAGAAGCCCACGTACTGCAATGAAGAGTAGCTCCCACTTGCCACAACTAGAGAAAGCCCACACACAGCAATGAAGACCCAATACTGCCAAAAAAAAAAAAAAAAAAAAAAAAATGAAAGAGGAGAATTAACAGATACCAAAGAAATACACAGGATTATAAGAAACTATTAGATTAGCCAAAAAGTTCGTTCAGGTAAGATGTTATGGAAAAACCCAAATGAACTTTCTGGCCAACACAATACTATGGACAGCTATATGTCAACAAATTAGACAACCTAGAAGAAATAGAAAATTTTAGCCTCATACAACCTTCCAAGACTGAATCATGAGGAAAGAGAAAATCTGAGTAAACTGATCACTAGTAAGGAGATTGAATCAGTAATCAAAGATCTCCCAAAAAACAAAAGCCCAGGACCAGATGGCTTCACAGGTGAATTCTAGCAAATATTCAAAGATTTAATGCTTATCCTTCTAAAATTCTTCCAAAAAAAACTGAAGAGGAAGGAATACTTCATAATATTTTACAAGGCCAATATTACCCTGATACCAAACCCAGGCAAAGGACAACACAAAGAAAGAAAATTACAGGCCAATATGTCTGATGAACACAGATGCAAAAGTCCTCAATATATTAGCAAAGAAATACAACAGTAAATTAAAAAGATCACATACCATGATCAAGTGGGATTTATCCCAGCAATGAAAGAATGAATCAATATCTGCAAATCAATCAATGTTAAACACCACATTAACAAAATGAAAGATAAAAAAAAATTTGATCATCTCAATAGATGTAGAAAAATCATTTGACAACCATTTATGATAAAAACTCTCAAAAAAATGGGGATAGAAGGAACTTTCCTAGACATAATAAAGACCGTATATGATGAACCCACAGCTAACTTTATACTCAGTGGTGAAAAACTGAAAACTATCCCTCTAAGATCAGGAACAAGACAAGGATGCCCACTCTTACCACTCTTATTCAACACAGTAATATAAGTCCTAGCCAGAGCACTTAGGCACAAAAATAAATAAATCAATTGATGATAGATAGATAGATAGATAGATAGCATCCAAACTGGAAAGGAAGAAGTAAACTGTCACTATTTGTGGATGACATGATTTTAGATACAGAAAACCCTAGAGACTCTACCACAAGCCTATTAGAAACAATAAACAAGTATTTCTGGGTACAAAATCAATATACAAAGTCTGCTGCACTTCTATACACTAACAACTAACAAGAAGAAAAAGAAATTAAGAAAACAATCTTATTCACAGTAGCAGCAAAAAGAACAAAATACCTAGGAATAAATTTAATCAAGGAGACCTCTACACTGAAAACAATAAAACCATTGCTGAAAGAAATTTAAGACACAAAGAAATGGAAAAATATTCCATGCTTATGGGTTAGGAGAATTAGCATTGTTAAAATGTCCATATTACCTAAAGCAATCTACAGATTCAATGTAAATGCTATCAAAATCTCAATGACAATTTTTCACAGAAAAAGAACCAAAAAGTTATTTAAATTTACATGGAATTTCAAAAGCTTCCCAATAGCCACAGCAATCCTGAGTAAAGCTACAAGTATCACACACCTTGATTTCAAATTATACTGCAAAGCCATAGTGATCAAAACAGCATTGTATTGGCAGGAAAATGGACACACAAATCAATGAGACAGAATCAAGAACCCAGAAATAAACCCACACATATATGAACAGTTAATTCATATATGAAGGAGCAAAGAACATACAATGGAGAAAGGCCAGCCTCTTTAGTAATGGTGTTGGGAAAACTGGACAGCCACAGGCAGGAGAATGAAAGTAGACTATTCTCTTACACTATACACAAAAATCAACTGAAAATTGATGAAATACTTGAAAGTGAGACATGAAAGTATAAAACTCCTGGAAGAAAACATTTGACTTAGAAACTTTCTACATATGTCCCCTCAGGTAAAGTAAACAATAGCAAAAATAAAAAATGAAACTACATCAAATTAAAAAGTTTCTGTACAGCAAAGTAAACCATCAACCAAACAAGAAGACAACCTACCAAATGGGAGATATTTGCAAATTATATATCCAATAAGAAGTTAATATTCAAAATATACAGAGTTCATACAATTCAACATCAAAAAAAAAAAAAAAAAACCTAACAACTTGATTAAAAAATGGACAGAGGATTTGAATAGACATTTTTTCCAAAGAAGACATACAGATGGCCAACAGGTTCATGAAAAGATATTCAACATCACTCATTATTAGGGAAATGCAAATCAAAACCACAATAGGATATCACCTCACACTCATTAGAATATTTATTATAGAGAACGCAAAAAATAACAAGTGTTGAAGAGCATGTGGAGAAAATAGAACCCTCATACATTATTGGTGGGAATGTAAATTGGTGCAGCCACTATGGAAACCATCATGGAGATTCCTCAAAAAATTCAGAATAGAACTGCCATATGGTCTAGTTATTCTACCTCTGTGTATTTACCCAAAGAACACGAAAACAGTAATTCGAAAAGAAATTTGCCCCCCAGTGCTTATTGCAGCATTATTTATAATAGCTAAGATATGGAAATAAGCCAAGTACCCATGAATGAATGAATGAAGAAGCCATAAAAAAGATTAAAAATCTTGCCGTTAGAGACAACATGGATTGACCTTGAAAGTATTATGCCGAGTGAAATAAGTCCAACAGAGAAAGACAAATACCATATGACTTCACTCATATGTAGAATCTAAAACACAAAACAGAAAAAAACAAAATAAATGAACAAACCAAACCAAATAAAAACAAACATGTAGCTACAGTGAACAGAATAGCAGGTATTAGAGGGGAAGGGGCAGGGGGGAGGGCAAAATTGTAAAGGGGGTCAACTGTACAGTGACAGATGAAAACTAAACTTTGGGGGGTGGTGAGTACTATAATGTATACAGAAGTTGAAATATAATGTACACATGAAACATATAATGTTATAATAATGTTACATCAATAAAAAATTAAAAACAAAATAAAAAGAAACCTAACAAGAAATGTGTAAAAGGTTGCATGAGGAACATTAAAGATGTTCCTGAAAGACACAAAAGTAAATATGTCAAATGGATAGGATAACTTAACTTCATAAAGAAGTCAGTTCTCCCAAGTTTTACATAAATTTAACAAATCCAATTAAAACGCCAAAAAGTTTTTTGTTTTTCTGATGTTAGACAATTGGTTCCAAAATTCAAATGGAAAAATAACTAGGAAAAACCTAAAATGAAGAGCATTGAGTGAGGAGCACAATGGGGATTGGGGAGATGAGACTTACTAGATATTAAAACATACTAAAGTCAAAACATCCTGGTGTAGAAGGTGAGATCTCCAACCTGGATGATGACTTCATCCCATTTTTAAAATCTGTGTTATCTGATCATCCATTTTCTTGCTGTGCTGGGACTCTCTAGTATCCAAATATAATACTCCTTCTTTTCTCTCCTCTCCTTCACTCTAAATTTTGCCAGTATAATTATACTCGGTGGTGTGAGATTTCTAGACAGGCATGTCTGTTTAAAAGATTTAATCTACTTTGCCTTTAATTAAGATTGTTTCATTGAAAAGGTTATACCTTTCCTTTTCCTTGGTTTATTATAAGTCCTAACTCACCCTAATTGCTTTCCTTCAGGAACTGTCATGTTAGCCTCAGGGCCTGGCTTTGACAGGCAGCCGAGTTAGGGGAAGAAGCAATGGAATGTAATTCAGAAGACCAAGGTTCATTCCTGGCTCCTCCTAAAGGAGAACATGTCCCAGGAGAAAACAAAAGAAAACTCAGTATCTGAACTTCAGTTGCCTTATCTATGAAATGGGGCTAAAAATTAATGCAAACCTAAAGGAGTGAAGGATAGTAGAACAGCCCACCCCAAAATATCTTGCTTTGGCATATTGATTATTTTGAGATATAGCATTTAAAGCAGCTTTCTCTCAACTCGCCTTATTTGTCTAAAGACAGATCCTCCAAAAGAAATTCAATTGCCGCTAATCCCCTCCCTGGGATTCAACTGAGGAAGACTGATTCTTATGAGAGAAGAGACTAGAAGTCAACACCAAACCCAGACAAACTCTGTCATACCTCCCCCAACTGTTCTTCTAAGGGACCAGTCATCTTTCCTAAAAACCATTGATTCTTCTCTCACAGGCCTACATCCCTCTCCCCTTTCCCTATTAAGATGGTATTTAACCCTGAATTCTAAGCCACCGCTGTGTAACTCATGGGAGCTACACATTTTTCCTGGGTATCTTCCACGTATATATGAGGTACACATGTTAATAGATTTCTGTTTGTTTTTTTCTTCTTGTTAATCCGTCTTTTATCAGAGGGTTCAGCTAGGAACTCAGAGAGTAGGGAGAAAATTATTCTTCCTCCCGTACAAGAGTAATATAAGGATTAAAAAGAAAATTTATAAGCAATCATATTACATGCTAATACTAGCTTTGTAGAGGGGCCCTTTGTAAGGTGTCGTGATGAAGAGGATGAACCCTGGAGCAAATCACCTGTTCAATACTGGCTCCCCACTTACCACTTGTGGGACTTCGTGCAACTTAAGCGTTTTGTGTCTGAGAGTCCTCATTGGCAAAGAGAAAATAACAATGCTTCCTGTGGTTGTTGTGAAGGCTGGGTGAACAAATTTATATAAAGTACTGAGAACAGTGCCTGACACCCAGTGAATGCTCTCTGGGTGCTGTTGTTATCTATAGCCATCTTCTTTCCCAACATTGGAAGACTGAGGTATTTGTTCTCCCAGTGCTGCCTGTGTGTGTGTTGGGGGGTGACAGGGACGGTGCCTAAGTATGCAGGACCTCACTCTCCTTCCTCACAATCAAAGGAAGCTAAAGAACCAACCAAGACAAAAAAGGGTATCATCAATGTAAACATCACCGTCCCCTGTCTCTAAGGCACACAAAAAATCATTCGGTCTTAGGGATCTCTGGGGGTTTTTATTGCTTTCAGTGACACTTTTCAGGAACTTGAGATTTGATGAAGGAAAAAAAGACCAATTTTAGGTTACCTAGATTATAAGTAGTTACACTTGTAAGTGTGCTTAAATATCGAACATTAATGAAGGTTGCTGAGAGTAACCTCACAATCACATAATTTTTTTTCTAGCACGTTTTTAGGTATTTTAAAAAGAAGAGATAAAATGTAAGACATCATATGAATAAATAAGATAATATAACAACTTGTATGTTTTAAGAGGTTTCTAGACCAGGATTTCTCAGAAAAATGATACTAAATATATTTTCTCTGGAGAAAATATTGTCTGCCTTGGAGAATGTATCTGTATCCAATTTGCCATCACTTCTCTTAATGTAGCAAATAAAAAATAGTCTCATCAGAAATTATCATGGTGGAATAGAGACATTTTTAGAGGATTGTTTTCCTCAAGATAGCCAAACATGAAATAATTATAACAAAAACTGTATTATTTTTATGATGAAAACACTCTCTCAAACACAAGATGCAACTTCTTGGTCCACATTAATACTAAAACTATCAACATCCGCACTATCTAAGTTAATGAAGCCAATGATGGGAATTATTTGAAAATTTAACACCACTCCTCACAGCCAGAAAACAGTATGTTTGCAAAAATCAGTTCCATTTTTAAACTGATAGGAAAAGGGAGCAGTCTCTTAATGTACAACAAATTTCAAAGCACTTTATCTATTTTAGAAATGGAAAATATGTGACAATCCATGCTCATTATGGAGCATATTAAAAAATTCAATCATATTCTCTGTGGGAATGCATCTAACCTTCTTTCTGGAGTTACTTCAGAGAAACATCACATCTCTGTCTTTGAGGTTAAACAGAATAGAGACATTTTAGATGACTGCTTTCACAAGGGTGAAAACCACACCCTGGTCTTACTAAATTCCAAATCATTGGCTAAAAGAATATCAGATACTAATTTCACATGCAAAATAACAGCCTTTGGTCATGGGCGAAATGTGCAATCAATTATCAATCACTGTTGATAATACAACAACAAGAATTTAAACCTCAAGCTCTTTTCCTCTCTCCTGCTCCTTTATTCTTAGTGAGCTTACTATCATATATAATCTAATATATGCCAAATTTAAAATCTGAATTGATGAAAGGACTTTATGTTCTGTCTCTTTTCATTAAGTTTGTTGGAATGTGACGCTTTCCAATTTCAGTCTGAAGTCCTTTCATCAATAACTCTCCCATTGCACCTTCTTCTAATGAGGAGCACTGAATCTTAGGCATGGAGGCCCAAGCAGTGACCCAGGAGGGGTGACCCTTATGCCACAACCCTGGACTATTCAAAAGACAGAGACCTCTCTGCTCTGTGATGTCATCATGGGACAATTAAATGGATGGGAACATTCTTCATTCCGACAAAATCTGCCTCCTTTATCCAAATCACAGTAAGACAATGCCACACATTTTTCTGATAACAGCTGCTCAAACACTTGAAAACAGATGAGTAATAGCATTTAGCTTCTCTGTCCTAAGCTAAAGTTCTCAGATCCTCTCACTTATTCTCATACAGCTTATCACCGCGCCTTACCCCCTACCCTCATTTTTCTGCTCACCCTGTTCAAAAGATAGCCAGCATTTCTACACATTACGCTTGAGAATGCAGTATCTGGGACGGGATACCATACTCCAGGTGTGTCTTGGCCATTTCAGAGCATGGCAGAAACATGCCTTCCTTTCACCTGGATGATAGGGGTCAGTTAACAGGGTCTAAGAATATTTTATCTTTTATAATTTTTCAGAGTATAAATGTGACACACTCCCTGTAGAAATTAAAATTACCTATGATATCAAATATCCCAGAATAACTACAATCAATATTTGGAATATTCTTTCTCTACCTGTTTCTCTAGGTGTCTATTTTTTAACAAAATTGGGATCATATTACATATAATTTTATATACAGAGAATTTCATTTCATATTTCAGCATAGGCTTTTCCCACATCTTTAAAACTCTTTGAAACTCTCATTGTGAACAGTTATGTATCTCACCTTGTGGGCACATCTTATTTAACCATCCCTTCTTGTTAAATATTTATTATAACATAAGTGTAATATTTATAGTTTTGATTTTTATCTATCCTTGTATGTTTAACCACTCCACTTTCTCTGCATGACTTCAGATAACTTACTTGTGCAAAATATTTTAACTTTGTATTCATATTGTTGAATTATTTTCAGAAGGTAATACCAATGCACCCATCTACCACAGCTTTAGGAGCACTTATCTCACTACTACTTTTGCCAGGATTACATATGATTTATTTTAAAAATTTTAAATGAAATGGATTGAAGACAAGTGGCACCTCTTTGTTTTAATTTGCATTTTTATGACTAGAAAGGTTAAACTTAAAAAAAAATTTTTTTTTAATAGCCAGTTATATATTTTCTATTGTAAATTGTCAGGTTAAGCCTGAATTGTATAGTTATTTTATACATTGCTAATACTGATAGTTTTCAAAGATTGTCTATTTCCTTTTAATTATATTTTTAAACATAAAAACTAATTTTTAAGTTAAATTTATTTGACATTTATCTTCATGATTTCTTCTGCTGTCTTTAGGCATGAAAAGTTTCCCCTATCCTAACATTAGCTAAATGTAAACCTCTATTTTTGCTCTTTCTTTTGTTTGTTTGTTTGTTTTGGCTGTGTTGGGTCTTCATTGCTGTGCACGGGCTTTCTCTCTAGTTGCGGTGAGCGGGGGCTACTCTTCATTGTGGTGCGTGGGCTTCTCATTGCGGTGGCTTCTCTTGTGGTGGAGCATGGGCTCTAGGCATGTGGGCTTCAGTAGTTGCAGCGCAAGGGCTTAGTAGTTGTGGCACGTGGGCTCTAGAGCACAAGGGCTCAGTAGTTGTGGCGCACAGGCTTAGGTGCACAGCGGTATGTGGGATCTTCCTGGACCAGGGATTGAACTGGCATCTCCTGCAGTGGCAGGCAGGTTCTCAACCACTGTGCCACCATGGAAGTCCCTAAACCTCTATTTTTGAATAGGATTTTTTCTTTTTTTCTATAGATTTCTTTCTTTGCTTCTTTTTCCTTTCTAAAAAAGAATTGCTTTTAAATCAATTTTCAATGTGTTTTCATGTGGAGAATAGGGCAAGAAATTGTTTTTTCCTCAGAATAACTTCTTTTGAGAGCATTTGTTGACTAATCTATCTCATCCTCACTAATGTGTGATGTTTTCTACCAAAAGCTTTTATTATATACCAAGAACATAAATATATCTCTATTCATTTCAGAGCTATCTATTCTACCACTATCATGAGGTTTTATTTATTGCATACTTAATAAAAATGTAAATGATTTCCATTATTTACCACCAGTCTTTTGGATTATGACTTTCACATATTTTAATTATTTATTGGATTTACCTTGGTCAGTTGGAGGAAGTTCTCAAGTAAGATTCTTTTTCCTTAATAAAATGATTTGGGTAATAGAGTAATAGTTTAAATTATACCTGAGAGTTTCTATATTTCCACTGTACATGGAAGACAAGTTGCCTAAGTACATTCTCTACTTCCTTAAATTATATACATGCTGTTTCACTGTCTTGTGGCATAGACTAAATTTTGATTGCATGTAGCTAACCTTTTTTTTCCTGCCTGGATAATACACATGATATACTTTTTTTGTATTTATAGAATATAGCTATAGTTTACTTTTTTAATTTGCAGAATTAATGAAAGCAAAATTTTAACTTGATCTAAATAGATAGATATGCTGTCAGTAACTTCCAAATGTAGTAGGATTTTGAAAGTGGAAGTTTCAGCTAAGTCACATTTTATGCAAGTGATAGAAAATTCAAATAGAAGGCCAAGAAGCAGACAATCCTTAACCCTCTCACTGATCTGTGAAAATCCTTCTGCCAGCATCATAGTTGATGGTAGAACAGTAAATAAACCCTTTACTCTTGAGAATAAGAATAAGGCAAGCTTGTCTGTTCTCATCAGTTCTATCAACATTGGACTGGAGGTACTAAGTAGTGCAATAGATGATTCTTAAATCCCTTGCTGACTCTGGGGTTGAGTGGGCAGAATCAGGAGTCAGAGATGAGGAGGGGACTCTAGGAGAGAAGTCTTCTGTAAGTTTTGCTTCCTCTCTGTCCAAGCCAGGAGAGGGCTTTTAATGATGTGTCTCCTTCACTGTGAGGGACACAGTTGATTGGTGATGGCACCATATCAAGACAACGAACGCAAGCGGCTGATGAATGAGCCTGTAGCAGCAAAATAGAGAGCGAAGTTTGGGAAGTGAATTACTCCTAGGGCTCGCTGGGACAACGAATATAGGCTTCTAGAGGGCCAGTTGTAATCCAGATGAGAGTTAGCTGGCATGGGTCTTCTCAGGTTCCTTTCCAAGAGGGCTTCCTGGAGGGGTGAAGCGACAGCAAAGAAAAGCAATAGATATTACTGGATCCCTAGGGGATGAGGAAAAATTATGTAACTAGCCAAACTAGAGATCCATTCTCCCTAATCAAAGACAGCTGCAAGGGAGAAATTCCCAGAGACAGGGATGTGGTCAGCCAAGGGCCTACAAAAGCACCCACAAGAGAATGGTGGCTTCCACTTCTGCCCAACCCAGGGAGCACCAAAGTTCAATTATCATAGCAGGCAAGAAGACTGCTGGTCCCAACTTCTCCAGCCCCTTCCATTCTATCTCTGGACATATCAGAAACCATGGTTAGTGAGATGGGAACAAGGAGTAAATATGCTAGATGGGAAAAGACAGAAGAAACCAACAACTGCCCACTTTTCCATGTGTGGAACCTTGGAAAAAAGAAGCCTCACTCTTAAATTAGGTGTGCAGTTTGATTATGCCTTGCAACTGCATATTTAATCAATACTATGTTTGGGGATTTACTGTCATTATAGAATGTTTCACAGGAGAGTGACCAAAGAAATCATGGGCCCATAGAGGTTTGTGACCAGGTCCGTGGGAAGAACTAGCATCATAGAGTGAATTTGAAGCAGAAAATGGGAGCCTAAAATAAAGTTACTTTATAATCACTGGCATATACCATACCGTTTTCATTCAGCATATTTAGGTCACCCCCGCCCCCTGTATTTGACAGCCTTTCATATATAAGAAAAAGATTCCTGTTCCCTTAAGTCTTTTTTTTTTCTAGGGATAATCATAACTAATTACTCCAGTCATTCCTGTACTTTTCAGGCCACTGTATTCATAGCTCTATTATAAATCTCATCATAGTATCTACATGATAATTGTCCATCTAAGTCTCCATTCATTCATCCCCAGGCTAGAGTTCCTCAATCACACTGACAGTGTTTTATTCATCTTTGTGTTTTTAGCTTTTAGTGCAGCACACTTCTATAAATGTTGATTGAAAGATATACTAAATTAATGAGTCAATAAAGAAACGCATATATTTTTTCAATGAAAATCAAAGAAATTTAATGCTTTTATTTTATTACATTTTTTCTTGCTAAACAACTCTCCTATTACTAGTATATTTAGAAAAATGTATTCCACAGGGGCAACGAAATCTTATGGTGTACTTGTTTGTTTAAGGTGCACACTTAATGTATGGTCATGCCTCAAAATAACATGTGAGGTGTACCTATTACAGTAGTACATCTAATGCTTGAGAAACAGAATTCTGAATTTTTCTCAGTCTCTGAAGTAGTATTTTGAATGTATTTATTCCCATCCAGGAGAAACCATTGGCAGAATTTCCCAACAAATAGTATTGGGAGAAAAATATGTCTCATATGCAGCATTAGCTTGACACTTCAAAGAGATTAAAAAAAATGTCTGCAAGTCATTTTTGGGGACTCTGTTTTTTACCACTCTGTGTCAATAATGTATCTACCACAAAAGGAAAATAAAAACCAAGCACACTGAATAGAACAGAAGACCAATAAGTAGGCTTCATTATATTCTATTTCAAGGTCATGACTATAGAGTGCACAAAGACACACAGTGAAAGGACTCACAAATTTTCTGCAAGGATGGACCTGGTTGATATTATGCAAATAAAATTTATTTTTGTCTGCTGATACCGTACGACACTGGTGTGTCCTTGTGGTCAGAGATTTTGTTGGGCTCATTACTCCTCCTGTGATATGCTCTCTGTTTCACTTTTTAAAAAATCTAAGCTTTTTAAAAAAATAGACTTCTTTGAGCCATTTTAGGTTTACAGAAAAATTGGACAGAAAGTACAGATAATTGCCCCATCTCTAGTTTCCCCTATTAGTAACATCTTACATCAGTGTAGCACATTTGTTATAATTGATGAGCCAATATTGATACATTATTATTAACTAAAGTACATAGTTAACATTAGGGTTCACTTTTTGTGTTGTAAATTCTATGAGCTTTGACATATATATAATGATATGTATCTACCATTACAGTATCCTATAGAATAGTTTCACTGCCCCTAAAATGTCCTATGCTCTACCTTGCCTCTCTCAAAATCTAAAAACCACTGATATTTTTCCTGTCTCTATAATTTTGCCTTTTCTAGGATGTCATAGAGTTGGAATTGTATAGCCTTTTCAGATTGGCTTCTTTAGCTTTGCACTATGAATTTAAGGTTCCTCCACGTCTTTTTGTGGCTTGATAGCTCATTTCTTTTTATTGCTGAAAAAATATTTAACTGTATAAATGTAGCACAGTTTCCTATTGAAGAACATCTTGGTTGCTTCTAAGTCTTGACAATTATGAATGAAGATTCTATAAGCATTAATGTGCAGGTTTGTGTATAGACAATAGTTTTCAACTCATTTGGGTAAATATCATGGAGTATGAATGCTGTATCACATGGTAAGAGTATGTTTAGTTTTGTAGGAAACTGCTAAACTGTCTTCCAAAGTGGCTGTACCATTTTGCATTCCCACCAGCAATGAATGAGAGTTCCTTTTGCTCCACATTCTCACCAGCATTTGGTGTTGTCTGTGTTTTGGATTTTGACTGTTCTAATAGGCGGTTATGGTGTCTTCATTGTTTTACTTTGAAATGTCCTAATGATATATGATGTTGAACATCTTTTCATATACTTATTTGTCATCTGTATATCTTATTTGGTGAGGTGTCTATTCAGATCTTTTGTCCATTCTTAATTGGTTGTTTCTCATTTTTGAGCTTTAAGAATTCTTTGTGTATTCTGGATACTAGTCCATTTTCAGTTATTTGTTTGTTTTGATATTATGCTCCCAGTCTGTGGTTTGTCTTCTCATTTTCTTAACAGTGTCTTTCACAGAGCCAAAAGTTTTAATTTTAATAAACTGACATCACTTTTTTCTTTCATGCCTGTGGTGTTGAATCTAAAAACATATCACCAAACCAAAAGTCATCTAGATTTTCTCCTATGTTATTTTCTAAGAATTTTTAGTTTAACATTTTACATTTGGGTGAATGATCCATTTTGAGGTAATATTTTTAAAAGGTGTAAGGTCTGTGTCTAGGTTCATTTTCTTCCTCTTTTTTTGAATGTGGATCTTCAGTTGTTCCAGCACTATTTGTTGGGAAGACTATCCTTTCTCCATTGAGCTGTTTTGCTCCTTTGTCAAATATAAGTTGACTATATTTGTGTGGGTCTATTTCTGGGCTCTCTATTCTATTCAACTGATGTATTTGCCTATTTTCTTAACAGTACTATACTGTTTTGATTACAGTAGCTTTTATAGTAAGTCTTGAAGTCAGATGGTATTAGTCCTCTTACTTTGTTATTCTGTTTCAGTATTGTGTTATTCTGTGTCATTTGTCCTTTCCATAAACTTTAGAATAAGTTTGTCAATATCCACAAAATAATTTGCTGGGATTTTGATTTGGATTGTGTTAAATCTATAGATCTAATATTGAAGAACTAACATCTTGACAATATTAAGTCTTCCTATCTCCATTCATGGAATATCCCTCCATTTATTTTGATTTAAAAAATTTTTTTCAGCAAATATTGAAATTCTTTCAGTATTTTCCCCCATATAAATCTTGTGCATATTTTGTTAGCCTTATATCTATATCTAACAGCATTTAACATTTTTGTTAAACACTAATGAAATGGTATTGTGTTTTAAAATTCAAATTCCAATTGTTCATTGCTAATATATAAGAAATCAGTTGACTTTTGTGTATTAACCTTATATCCTGCAACTTTATTATTATTACTTATTAATTCTAGGAGTTTTGTTGCTGTGGTTGTTGATTCCTTGGGATTTTCTACATAGACCATCATGTCATCTGTGAACAAAGACAGTTTTATTTCTTCCTTCGCAATCTATGTATGTTCAGTTTCCTTTTCTTGTCATTATATTAGCTAGGACCTTCAGTAAGATGTTGAATAGGAGTGGTGAGAGGGAACATCTTGCCTTGTTCCTAAACTCAGAGGGAAATCATCTAGTATTTCACAATTAAGTATGATGTTAGCTGTAGGGTTTTGGTAAATGTGCTTTATCAAGTTGAGGAAGTTCCCCTCTATTGCTAATTTGCTGAAAATTTTAATCATTGAATGGGTGTTGGATTTTGTCAAATTGATATAAGCATATGATTTTTAGCCTGTTGCCTATGGAATGTTGAACTAGCCTTGTATACCTGGAATAAATCCCACTTAGTTGTGGCATATACTTCTTTTTATACATTGTTGGATGTGATATACTCATACTTCATTGAAAAATTTTGCACCTATGTTCATGAAAGAAATTGTTTGCCTTTCTTGCAATGACTTTGTTAGGTTTGAGTATTAAGGTAATGCTGGATTCCTAGACTGAGTTAGGAAGTAGCCCCTCTGCTATTTTCATGAAAAATTGTAAAGAATTGGTATAATTTCTCCTGTAAATGTTTGCTAGAATTCATCAGTGAACTAATCTGGGCTGTTGCTTTCTATTTTGGAAGGTTATTTCTTATAGATTCAATTTATTTAGTTGAATAGACTGCTATCTTTAATAATAGATACAGGCTTATTCATTTATACATGTAGGCATATTTATATTAACTGTTTTCTTGGTGAGTTTTGGTAGATAGTGCCTTGCAAAGAGTTTGTCCATTTCATGTAGGTTTTCATATTTGTGGGCATAGAGTTGTTTACAATATTCCTTTCTTATTTTAATGTCCATGGGATCAGTAGTAATTGTCCCTCTTTTTTTTCTGATATTAGTAACTTGTGTCCGCTTTCTGACTAGAGGCTCATCAACTTTACTGATTTTTTCCAACAACCAGCTCTCTATCAGATTGTATTTCTCTATCAGTTTTCTGTTTTCAATTTCATTAATTTCTGCTCTAATTCTTATTTCTTTTCTTCTGCTTAATTGGATTTAATTTGCCCTTGTTTATCTAGTTTTCTAACGTAAAAGTTTAGATTATTGATTTTAGAGTTTTCTAACATATGCATCAATGCATATATGTATAAATTTCCAAGCACAGCTTTCACTGCATCCACAAATTTAGATAACATGTATTTTTATTTAGTTTGAAATATTTTAAAATTATTCTTGAAACTTCTTTTTGACCCATACGTTATTTAGAAGTGTGTTGCTTAACTCTAAGTATTTTGTGGTTTTCCATCTATGTTTCTGTTATTGATATCTAGTTTAATTCCACTGTGGTCTGGGAATACCTCATAAAATTTCTATTAAAACCTTTTAAATTTAGTAAGGTGTGTTTTGTGGCCCAGAATGTGGTCTCTCTTAGTGTGTTCCATGGGAATTTGAGGAGAAGGTGTATTCTGCTGTATTGGATGAAGTATTTTATGATATCAATTAAATCCAGTTGATTGATGGTGCTCTTCAGTTCAATTATGTCCTTACTGATTTTCTGCCTGCTAGACTGGTCAACTGCTGACAGAGGTGTGTTGAAGACTACAGCTATAATGGTGTATTCATCTATGTCTCCTTGCAGTTCTTATCAGTTTTTGTCTCATATTTTGATGTTCTGTTGTGCACACACATTACGTCATAATTTGACACATTATGTCTTCATGAATAATTGATCTCTTTATCATTACATAATGTTGCTCCTCATCTCTGATAATTCTCCTTGCTCTGGAGCTGGCTTCATCTGAAATTAATATAGCTACTCCACCTATCTTTTGACTAGTGTTAGCATCCCTTTACTTTCTCCATTGCTTTACTTTATTTTTAGTTTTTACCTCTGTCTTTATATTTAAGGTGAGTTTCTTAATATACAATTAGGTCTTTTTTATTCACTCTGACAATCTCTGCCTTTTAATTGGTATATTTAGGCCACTGCTGTTTAAAGTGATAGTTTTTATAGCTGAATTAATATCTACCATATTTTTTATTGTTTTCTATTGATATTTGTCACCATTGCTCAGTTTCTTTTTCTTTTCTTTATTTTTCTGCCCTCTATGTTTTCAACTGAGAATTTTTACAATTCCATATTTTTCCTCCTCTCTTAACATACCAATTCTACTTCATTTTAAACTTTTCTAAGTGGTTGCCCTTGGGTTTGCAATATACATTTACATCTACTCCAACTACTCTTTCAAATCACACAATACTACTCCATTCAAGTACCTTATAATAGATTATTCCCAATTCCTTCTCCCTTCTGTACCTTATAACACTGCTTTCATTCATTCCACTTACCCTTAATCTATAATCACAGAATACACTGTTGCTATTATTATTTGAACTATTTTAAATTAAGAATAAAAACTAGATCTGAGTTTCTGACCTATGCCATTTCTTTCTTTCTGAAGACATTCTTTCTGCATTTCTTGCAAGATAAGTCTCCTGATGACAAATTCCCTCATTTTTTGTTTGTCTGAGAAAGACTTCATTTCTCTTGCACTTACAGAGGATAATTTTGCTGGATATAGAATTCTAAGGTGTTTTTTTTTCTTTCTTTCAACACAAAATATTTCACTCTTCTCTCTTGCTTGCATGATTTCTAAAGAGAAGTCTGATGCAATTGTTAATCTTGCTCCTCTGGCTTCTTTCAAGATTTTCACTCTGTCTTCATTTTCTGCAGTTTGAATGTGATATGCTTAGGTTTAGATTTTTTGATATTTACTCTGGTTGATATTCTCTGAGCTTCCGGTTCTCAGTTTGGTATTAATTTTTGGAAACTATTGGTCATCACTGCTTCAGATATTTCTTCTCTTCCTTTCTCTTTCTGGTATTCCTATTACATGTATGTTACACCTTTAGCAATTATTTCACAGCTCTTGGATATTCTGTCTTTTTCAATCTCTTTTTCCTCTTTGCACTTGAGTTTTTGAAATTTCTATTGACATTTCTTCAAGCTCACTGACCATCTGCTTGGCCATGTCCAGTCTATTGATGAGCACATCAAAAGCATTCTTCATTTATGTTATGGTATTTTTTTATTCTAACATTTCCTTTTGATTCTTTCTTAGAGTTTCTGTGCTTCTGCTTATATTGTACCTCTATTCTTTATTCTTTTATGCTGTTCACTTCTTCCATTAGCACATTCATCATACTTACTTGTTTCAAGTCCTTGGTTTCATAATTTCAACATTTCTTCCATATTTGAGTCTGATTCTGATGCTTAATGTATCTCTGAGCTGTTTTTATTTTCGTTTACTGTATGTGCAGTTTTTAATTGAAAGCCAGACATGACGTACTGGGTAAAAGAAACTGAGATAAATAGGTGTTTATTGTGTGGTTTTATGTATATCTGGCTAGGGGTAGGCTGTATTTATTGTTTTCTTTTGCTGTATCAGAGGCTAAACTTTCATCTGGTTTCCTTGTTTTTGTCTTCCCAGTTGTCTTTGGGTTTCCCTGAGGCTTCTTAAATAAGGCCTGAGATGTGCAGTTCTTTCCTTTGCAATTCCCTCTTGTTATTTAGGCTCTGTTAATGTTGTGGTAAGGTGTAGGGAGAGGGGAAGCATCCTATAGTCCTGTGATTAGGTCTCAATCTTTTAGTGAGCGTGTGCCCCAGGGCTGTGACCTTTACAAATTCCTCTCAGATTTTTTTCCCCTCATTTTGGTAAGACCAGGGTTGAAGTTGGGTATTTCCCTTCCTTCATGTTGTGGCTTTGGTACAACCCTGATCAGTTTCTCTTAAAGACAGGTCTTGTTAAGAAGAAGAGAATATCCTGAGTGTATTTCAAAATAGTTTCTCTTCCCCTTCCCCTGAGAGATGTACAAAGGGATTTTTCTTCAAACTTCACTGTGAGAATCTGGTAGGGTTCCTGGAGGTAAAACTCACAAAACTGTGTGGTGTCCCCTTAAGACTCAGCTCAAGTCTGTCTACTCTGAACTTCCAGCAATTTGTTGATTACAGTTTAGGATTTCTTACCCCAGCATTGGTTCCTCAGAGGTTTCTGCTCTTGGGCTTCTGTTCTGGTAAGTTGTATTTGCCTGTCTGTCTCTCCAGTTTTGGGGACTAAGTATTTTGCCCAGTGACCTCATTCTGAGACGAATCTAAGAAAAATTGTTGATTTTCAGTTTATTCAGCTTTTTTTCTTATTGTGAGAATGGGAGTGACAACTTCCAAGTTCTTTATATGCTGGACTGGAAGTCCTTATTCACTTTTTAAAACTATTATTGATTTTTCTTGCTGTATATCTAAACATTCATTAAATTTTAATTTTAAAACAGATTAGCAAAAGGAAGAAAATCAACAGAATTTCAACATTCATAAATAACTATTGTTGATATTTGTGTATATATCTTTTCAGTCTTTTTTCTACACATGTCTGCCTGTTCCTCTATCTTTCTATCATCTATCTATCTATCTATCTATCATCTAACATCTATCTATCTTCCTATCTATCCAGCTACCTACCTATCTACTTACTTATGCCTCTCCCAACAAACAAAGAATTAAAATGGGCCTTTGGACCTAAGACGGTAAGATTGTATGCAAATATATGGTTATGATATTACCTTTTAAAAATTCTTTGCAAACTTAATAGGTAAAAATATAAATGTTTTCCATTACATTTTTTACTTCTTTGACATTTTCTCATTGATGTATGAGTTCTATATATAACAAAAGATTACTCTTTTATTATATATAATACCATATGATACACTATCATTCACCTTGTTTTTCTATTTTATTTTGAGGTCTGCATTGCTTTTGAACCTAAATTAAAGAGATTGAGTTGATGGTTTTGTGTGATAAACAAAAGTCTGGAGTAACTTAAGTTGAATCATGAACATAACAAGTTAGTGAAAATAATAAATTGAATATCAAAATTATGGATAAAATAATGGAGTAGTAACATTGTGGAAGTTAATTTAACATCAGTATATAATAAAATCCTCTACTCTCACATAATAGAATACTAATACAGTAATGAGAATAAACAAACTACAACTACATGCAATAATATGAAAGAATCTCAAAAGATGTTGAATATAAAAAGAGTGATATTAATAATTCCATTTATATAAAGATTAAAAGTAGGCAAATTTATCTATGGTATGAGAAGTTACCATTGACCTAGGGAGTAGTGACTGGAATGGTCACTAGTAGGGCTCTGGGATCCTGGTGATTTGGCTGTGTTCATTTCATGAAAATTCATTGTGCACTTATGCTTTGTGTAGTTTTCTGTATGTATGTTATACTTTAAAAAATTATTGTTGAGCAGGACTTCCCTGGTGGTGCAGTGGTTAAGAATCCACCTGCCAGTGCAGGGGACACAGGTTTGATCCCTGGTCCGGGAAGATCCCATATACCTGTGAGTAACTAAGCCCATGTGCCACAACTACTGAAGCCCGTGTGCCACAACTACTGAAGCCTGTGTGCTGCAACTATTGAAGCCCGCGTGCCTAGATCCTGTGCTCTGCAACAAGAGAAGCCACTGCAATGAGAAGCCTGTGCACCACAATGACGAGTAGTCCCCGCTCACCACAACTAGAGAGAAAAAGCCCGTGCACAGCAACAAAGACCCAAAATAAAATCTAAAAATTAAAAAAAATTATTATTGAGATATAATTGACATATAACATTATATTCATTTCAGGTGTACAATATAATGATTCAATATTTGTATATATTGTAAAATGATCACCACAATAAGTCTAGATAACATCCATCACCACACAGTTATAAATTTTTTTCCTTGTGATGCATATTTTTTAAATCGACTGTCTAGCAACTTTCCAATATACCCTTCAGTATTATTAACTATAGTCAACATGCTGTACATTACATCCCCAGGACTTACTTCTTTTATAACTGGAAGTCTGTACCTTTTCACCCCTTTCACACCATTTCTCCCACCCTCCCAACCCCGTGGCTCTCTATAAGTGACCTCATATGGTATTTGTCATCCTCTGTCTAACTTATTTCACTTAGCATAATGTCCTCAAGTTCCACCTACATTGTCACAAATGGCAAGATTTCATTCATTTTATAGCTGAATAATATTCCATTATATATGTGTATATGTATGTACAAATATATACACAAACACACACATACATACATACATACATACAGGCACACCTCATTTTATCGCACTTCTCTTTATTGTGCTTTGCAGATATTGCATCATTTTACAAATCGAAGGGATTTGTGGCAACCCAAGTAAGTCTGTCAGCGCCATTCTTCCAGCAGCATTTGCTCCCTCTGTGTCTCTGAGTCACAGTTTGGTAATTCTCACAATATTTCAAACTTTTTCGTTATTATTATATTTGTTATGGTGAACTGTGATCTTTGATGTTATTACTATGACTTGCTGAAGGTTCTAATGATGGTTAGCATTTTTTAGCAACAAAGTATTTTAAAATTAAGGCATTGTTTTTTAGATGTAATGCTACTGAACACTTAATAGACTACAGTATCATGTAAACACAACTTTTATATACACCACCAAAATTTTGTAGGTGGTTGGGAACTGAACCTACAATATCGCTGAGGTATGCCTGTGTCCCACATTTTTTTAATTCACTCATCCATCAATGGACACTTAGGTCACATCTATGTCTTGGCTATTGTAAATAATGCTGCATTGAACATGAGGGTGCATATGTCTTTTGAAGTTTGTGTTTTTATTTACTTCGGATAAATACCCAGAAGTGGAATTCTAGTTTTAATTTTTTGAGAAACCTCCATACTGTTTCCATAGTGGTTGTACCAATTTACATTCCCACCAAGAATTCCCAGTGCACAAGAATTACTTTTGCTTCATATCCTCACCAACACTTGTTATTTCTTCTCTTTTTAGAACAGCCATTCTAACCGGTGTGAGGTGCTATTTCATTGTGATTTTGGTTTGCATTTCTAGTATGTATGTTATACTTCAATAAAAAATTTAAAAAGACCTGTACCAGCAGCTCCCGCAGCTCCTGCTCTGGTCCGCCTCGGTCCGCGGCGGCCATCAGACCCCTCGGCTTCGGCTCGAGGGGCCGGGAGCCGCGCGCTCGGCTCGGTCAGACCGACACCACCCTCCCCGCGCGGTCCGCAGTCCGCCCCGCGCGCTCCTCCCCGAGGAGCCGAGCCCGCGCCCGGCCCGCCCGCCCGGCTGCCCCGGCCCTCTCCGCCCGCGTGAGGCCGCCCGCGCCCGGCCCCGCCGCCGCCGCCGCCGCCGCCGCCGCCGCAGCAGCCCGGCCGCGCCCCGCGCCCCGCCGCCGCCGCCGCCATGGGCTGCCTCGGAAACAGTAAGACCGAGGACCAGCGCAACGAGGAGAAGGCGCAGCGCGAGGCCAACAAAAAGATCGAGAAGCAGCTGCAGAAGGACAAGCAGGTCTACCGGGCCACGCACCGCCTGCTGCTGCTGGGTGCTGGAGAATCTGGTAAAAGCACCATCGTGAAGCAAATGAGGATCCTGCATGTTAATCGGTTTAATGGAGAGGGCGGCGAAGAGGACCCGCAGGCCGCAAGGAGCAACAGCGATGGACAACATTACCCCTAGATGATGGCTTCAGTGTCTCATCTTCCCGGCTATGTTCTATCACACTTTGCATGCTGGAATTGCCCGTCTTAGGAACTTCTAATAAGAATACTATTCTGTTGGGGAGGGGGGAGGGGGCCCTACCACCTAACCTCTAAAGATAACAACAACAACAAAAAAAAACCAAAAAAAAAAAAAAAGATCCCTAATTGACAAAAATGTAGTGTATCAACTATCCAAGGCATCTACATAAAAAGTGATTGACAGTTTACTGTACCAAAAGTTGGCATTTGAGAGCTACGACACATCTTTACCGAGCCACCTACTGTGTACTAGATGCTATGCTAGACCCCTGAACCCTTCTAATACCTACTAACAGCCTGCTCGTCTATCTGTGACTCTGTTCTACAAGTAGAAATGAGTATTAACATATGTGATAAATAAAAATTATCTGCATGTCTCAGCAAAAAAAAAAAAAAAAAAAAAAAAAAAAAAAGACCTGTACCTTGACCAAATACCAGGTTCTCTCCAACCCCCAATAAAAATGTGTCAAGGCCTTCCCTGGTGGCGCAGTGGTTGAGAATCTGCCTGCTAATGCAGGGGACACGTGTTCCAGCCCTGGTCTGGGAGGATCCCACATGCCGCGGAGCAACTAGGCCCGTGAGCCACAACTACTGAGCCTGTGCATCTGGAGCCTGTGCTCCGCAACAAGAGAGGCCGTGATAGTGAGAGGCCCGTGCACCGCAATGAAGAGTGGCCCCCGCTTGTCACAACTAGAGAAAGCCCTCGCACAGAAACAAAGACCCAACCCAGCAAAAATAAATAAATTAATTAATAAACTCCTACCCCCAACATCTTCTTTGAAAAAAAAAATGTGTCAAGGTGGTGCCTGTCATAGTGTATCTGCAAGAATATTTATAATTGTGGTCTTATACTTTATAGTTTGTGGTATAAATAATGTACCCCCACAGTACTCTCTCAAAGTACTGTCTCAGTGCTCCCACCAGGTCACTGTGGATTTCCAAGGTATATTGACTCCACCTTGCAATGCACACATCTGAATGTGCCCAGAATTAAATTGGCCTAAATTCCCTACACTACATCTCTTTAGATCAACTCTCAGTCAGTGTTAACTCAATGGTGGGAAACCTTTCACAATGAATATGTATAAAAAATCACCATATTGTACAATTTAAATATCTTACAATTTAGTTTGTCAATTACACCTCAATAAAGCCAAAAAAAATGTAACAGACAAACAAAACAAAAACGAAGTCTGTGCAAAGGATATAAACTGGCTCCACAGCAGGGCTGTGTGGAACAAGTTTGGTTGCTCTTCACCCCTCGGACCCAGAGCATCAGCACCATTATATTTTGAAAGGCCAGTCCACTGGACTTCTTTATTTTGCTCCATGATGATTGTATTTTAAGAATCTCATTGCTCCTTTCTGTTATTGGGCCTCAAAATCACTCTGATATAACTCAATAGGTTACAAAAACTTTGAATCTTATGGAACTCCTTAAACTTCTTATGCAAATCTATAACCTCTTCTTCAGAAACTTTTAAACTCCAAATTTTAATGTATTTTTGTGTGCGTGTGCACACACACACAACACACACACACACTTCACCAGACTGCTCCAAACTAATTTATTCAAAGAAAAATTTACAAAAATGTATATAAAATTTCAGACAAACTCCTGCTCTTCAAAAGACCATGATCTGATAATATTAAAACAAGTACTAGGAAGTTAGTATCAATGAAACCCTTCAGCAGTGTGGCAAACAGAATTTTTATTTCAATTTAACTAGTTGCTCAAATTCAATTAATATAGACTAAGAATTCATTAGCCCTTGAAGAGGCTTCATAAAAGTATCAAAACACTAAATACACAAGTTAACCCAAATCCCAAATTATCTTTGACATTTGCTACAATTTGGTGTATTTCCCCTACTATCATCTTGAGTAGTTAGTGTGTGGCAATTCTGTCTGGAGTCCTTGACAACTGAAGAGTCCTTTTCAGTGTTAAGACCTTAATTTTTTTTCTGGAGTAAACACGGACATGCTTAAAGAAGCTAAATTTATTTCATAAAGGTATTAAATGCAATAAAATGAGTATACTGCGTTAAGTGACGGCATTTAAAAAAACTAAATCACACTGCATATATTTTCTACATCTCTAAGTTCATGTAATATAATATTTTACATTAAATTTAAGTATACTTTAAAGATTCTGAGCTTCTTTTTGAGATTTCCTCTTCCCTACTACACTTTTGGCTAATGGTTTCCAACCTATTTTAACTAAATAAATGGCAGCATCAAGCCAGATCAAATCAAAGCAAACCAAACAAAATGCAATGTAGCACATCACCTTTACTTGAATTAGTAAAAGCTTTATAAGGATTAATTGCTCTCTGCTACATTTTTTGGAAAGGTTTAACAGTAGGATTATGCAAGAAGAAATAAAATGAAAAAAATTCAACAAATAGTACTGATAGGATAACTTCATTTCTGGTTTTTGAAAATAAAGATACTTTATATAGTAATAAAGCTAAAGCAGTTCAGGAAAATATAAATTGTGTTATGAATCTATTAAATCTGAGTAGAGATTTTTATTCTAATGAGAATACTAATTTCTACAGTTTAAAAACTTGTAGTAGTGTGTTCATATTTTCGTAATAAGACTTTTTCAAAACCAAAATAAAAATAAGGACACTTTTTGGAGGTATGGTTATCTTAGAAAGCTCTTCTTATCATTGTTTAGTTAACACTACAGCCAATGAATAGAGATATAGCTTATGCATTGTGCTGGGGAAATAGCCATTAAAAGCTCTTATAGGAGCGTCTTGCTGCTAATGTCCCTGCCAGCATCATCTCTGTATTAACTCTCACTAAGGACCCAGAACTCTAAAAACCAGATACGAGGCAGGACCTGTGTGTCTGACATGGCCTCCAGACAAGTGTCATCACTTCACATGCACCTGGGACCACTGCAAAAAATTTTTTTTCTTTTTAAATGGGATACAGAGTTGTAATGTAAAAAATAAATAGTTGAAGGTAGGGTTGGATTAGGTGCATTCCATTCTCAGAGGCATACAGATAACCCAAAACTCTATTTTTTTCCCTCTAGAAAATAAACAATAACCAAGTATTGCATAACATGTTCATTTTAAGTGTTATAAAGCCCCTCATAAGCATCCACAAATTGAATAAGGGACATGGAACTAATGGCTTCAGGGTGGTTTCTGCCTCCAGGTGCTCCTTTGGATGACTTTCTAATTGAAAGCCTAATGAGGGGTATAGCAGGTGACCCCTTGGAGAGCACTCATATGTGCTTCTTGCTCTGTGGAGACACAGAGGACTGGAGCCTGACTTACACTGGTTAGAGCAAAGAACAACTGTGAACAGGTTCTGCTTCCAACAGGGCACATAGAAGGCAAGGGATTGGCTGAGTAATTCTTGGGGGATGGAGCAGGGGAGTGTGTTGAGGTGAGATCAATCGACATGCTGGGAGAACATGAGTTTTTGCTATAGAATTGATGTGGGCAGTGTAGGGGAACCGGCATGGAGTGAGTCCTCTTGGGTTGCCAGGAGGATATAGGCCATCAAAGTTAAACTAGGCTAGAGATGGGCCACCAGATGTCCAGGGGCATAAAGTGGAGAAACATGAGAACATAATGTATTAACCAGTTTCTAGAGATGGCTTAAAACAAACAAACAAGCGAGGAAAAATCCTACTTCATATCCTTGCAATACTTATGCATGTGGCCTCACAATCCTTTATACCATGAGTAATAAAACTCAAGCTGAATTTTGAGTAGGAAAGACAGTTAAAGCTCAGTTCTAATTTTTTTGAATTCCAAAAATTCCATATGAAATTTAACAACTGCATTACTATCTAAAATTTAAATATATATCAATATATATCCATAACTATATGTATATAGGTATAGATACAGATATATATACAAACCTTTGGAAAACAGACCTATTTTGGTCAGTTTCTAAAGGTAGTTGAGAAGAAAATTTTAAGATATTCTCAAAGAATCTTGATTTGTCTCATGCTGTGATCCTGTTATTTAATAATAATATGTAAATATTATTCTCTAGGTCTGTGTTTAAAGAAATATATAGAAAACAAAGACCTAGCATCAAAATATGCTATATGAGAGTAGACATGCTTTCTTATGAATGCTCATAACCACTGTTTAATTCCTTACACAAAGTTTTCTGGTATTAATCAAGGACATTTGTTATTTGTTACTCTGACTCACATGGTTTAACATTACTATTTAAGAAAACCAGCTAAGTTACTGTATGTAGATTCAATGACCAGTTACATCATTAGAAGTATGAGCTGAACTGAAACTGAGCCACCTAAAATGTTTCCATGAAAGTTGACATTCAAAGCATGTTGTTAGTAAGTTTTAAAAAGAAAAATTAGTGGAGGAACAACATTTTGACTAATACTTTTACTATCAATCCAGAAAAATGTAGATCATAAGCCATGCAAAACTGCTTTGTTGCAGTCTTCTTTCTTTCAAGTGTATGAAAGTATCAAGCACCTCAAAAGCAAAGAATGAGCAAGCAAGTAATGTCATGTTAGAAAAATGCATAGTTTTAAAAAATATTATACTATTGAACTCTAGTCATCTTACACAAAAGTGGCAATCTTTTCTTAAATAATTCACCAAGACTTTGGGACAAGTGATGGAGTTACTGCATTCTGCATTCTTCCTTTACTTTCCAAAGGCTGAGATTATGAAGTTAGACAATGTTGGTGCTCTTGCTTACCACGGGTCTGTGTACGTCCCAGAATGCTCTCTCCTGACTATCAAGGATCTTTCTTTCAATCTTGTCTCTCTTCTTGTCCACCCTGTTAATATCATAATAATGAATAATAAGTAGTGTTAATTATAGTGCCTCTCTGGACAAAAGGCCACAACTTGGACAAATCTTCCAAAAGACTCACAAGGACTCACTTTGCTTGTGCTTCTGCTTGCATAAAAATGAACTCCCACTTCCGAGCAAATGCCCTCTGCAGCCTGGCCAAGCTCTCCTGAAAAATATACCACGGTGAAGACATTCTGGCCCTCAGCTTTACGACTCCCTTCTAGTTTATCTACCATATGTATTTACCAAAAAAACAAATCAGAATTTCTAAAGGAGTAAGTGTACTTGGAATGATAAGTCATGCTCACTGAACGCAGCTAATACTCATATTAACAGTCATAGAGGACACAGGAAAACCTATTATGAATATTAATGTTGGAGAATATAACTAAAAATCAAAAATACTAAACTTACCTTATATAAAAAAAGTGTTCAAGACTAATCCATTGGATTTTCCTGTGCTCATTTTACTGAGGAACAGGAAAGCAATACTCTCTACTACTGATTCAACCAGTCTATCCAGTTCCTGAGAAAAATTTAAACCTTCAGCCCCCTACTACCCAGTTGTAGACAGTGCTTCAAGTTTAGTAAATCAGAACATAGCAACCATCTGAACAAACTACATGAGATTAATTTAATCTGCGGATGGTGACCAACATAAAGGTTTTGCAAAAACCATTTTCCCAGTGTAAATGCCCTATAATTCTCTAAGTTTGGATATCTTCATTATATATAGTATATATATATACATATATATAAGTTTTTACATTTAAGTCAATTTTAGCAAATAAGATATGCTTCCTCCTTCTTCTCTGAGTCTGTGTATTTAGAATTTCACCATCCTCAGTGTGAATGATGAGAGGAAATAAGCAAGTAAGGGATATGTTAAATCATTATGCTGCCCTTCCCTGGAAATCTGATCCCTAAGATCCATGAATGTAGAAAGTTAAGAGTGCCCAGAAATGACCGTAGGCCTTATTCTTGCTCATTTTATACCTTTCTTTGTCAGGAAGTCCTTGGTACTTACAGCTTCATAGTCAGCTAGTTCCAGCCTTGCTTTGTTTTGCATTGTTCTTTTGCAGAGGTAAACCGCTGTAAAGGAAAAAAAATCAATCATCTCTCACCTGCTTATTTACATTGAGACACTAAAAATAAAAATAGAGCATTATAAACCAAGACATGTTGGTCTTTGTCATTTTTCCCCAAGTTGTAATTTTCTCTTTTTATCTTTTTTTGGACAAAATAAGTAATCTGTAACATCATTACTGAAATTCAAACATAGCGGTAATATAAAAAGGTGTTATAAGAAAATAGATATGTTTAGAAACTTGGTAACCATTTACTTTATTTCATTAAATAGTTGTCACGATTTTAGCTTCCTCAAAATATAAGGGGAAAAAAATAAAGCCTTTTCAATAAAAGATCAAATGAATGTTAAAATCTGGATATACAAATAAAACAATTTTTAAAAAAAGAATTGCATGAAGAGGGAATCACTATTTGCACATTTAGTTATTTCCGTATTCTACTGTCAACTGAAATAATTTATTAATGTAAACCGAAGGCTTCTTAGAATCTTCTTTGCTGCAATCCACAAGGATCAATCATCAATCAGTCATTTTGTCACTAGGAGAGAGGAGAGTATACATCTGACCTAACTATAATCCAATAACCTTTTAATTCTATTTTCCTTGAGGACTCTGTCTTCTCCATTACCAGGCAAAGTCCATCTGGGCAGAAGATTTACAGGATAAATGACAGATAGAAAGAGGACGTTGACAGCAGCATTGCCATCGAACAATCAAATTTCTTCAGTGATTTCAGGAATATTAGTGACTCTCATGTTAATATCAAGACATTCAGAAGGGAGGAGACAGGATGTTGAAGTAGAAGGAATGGAGCTCTCTCACAAAATACCAAAATCACAACTATCTTCAGAACAACCACTGACAAAAAAGACTGTAACCTACCAAAGAAGATATTCTACATCCAAAGACAAACAGGAAGCCACATGAGAAGGGGCATTTTCACAATATAATCAAATCTCATACCCACCAGGTGGGCAACCCACAAACTGGAAAACAATTATATCTCAGAAGTTCTCCCACAGTCGTGAGACTTCTGAGCCAGACGTCAGGCTCCCCAGTCTGAGGGTCTGGCATCGGGAGGAGGAACCACCAGAGAATTGGGCTTTGAAGGCCAGGGGACTTGAGTGCAGGAGTTCCACAGGACTGGGGGAAACAGACACGCCACTCTTGAAGTGTGCACACAAGGTTTCATGTGCCCTGGCATCCAGGACAAAGCAGTGACTCCACAGGAGCCTGGGCCAGATCTACCTGCAAGTCTTAGAGGGTCTCCTGGGGAGGCACGGGTGGGCTGTGGCACATGGTGAGGGCAAGGACACTGGTAGTGGAGGGCCAGGGAATATTCATCAGTGTGAGCTCTCCAGGAGGCTGCCATTTTGGCACTGAGACCCAACCCCACCCAACAGCCTGCAGACTCCAGTACTGGGACGCCTCAGGCCAAACAACCAACAAGGTGAGAACACAGCCCCACCCATCAGCAGACAGGCTGCCAAAAGTTGTCCTGAGCTCACAGCCTCCTCTGAACACACCTGTTGACATGGCCCTGCCCACCAGAGGGACAACACCCAGCTCCCCCCACCAGTGGGCAGGCACCAGTCTCTCCTACCAGGAAGCCTGCACAAGTCCCTGGAAGAACCTAACGACCAGGGGGCAAACACCAGGAGCAAGAGGAAGTACGATCCTGCAGCCTACAGAACAGAGACCACAAACAGAAAGTTAGACAAAATGAGATGGCAGAGAAATATGTTCCAGATGAAGGAACAAGATAAAACCCCAGAAGAACAAGTAGGTGAAGTGTAGATAGGCAATCTACCTGAAAAAGAATTTGGAGTAATGATCATAAAGATGATCCAAGATCTCAGAAAAAGAATGAAGGCACAGACCAAGAAGATAAAAGAAATGTTTAACAAAGCGGTAGATAATTCAAAGAACAAAAAACAGAGATGAACAATAAAATAACTGAAATGAAAAATATACTAGAAGGAATAATTTTCAGAATAAATGAGGCATAAGAACAGACAAGTGAGCTGGAAGGCAGATTGGTGGAAATCACTGCCATGGAAAAGAATAAAGAAAAAAGAATGAAAATGAATGAAGACAGTCACAGAGAGCTCTGGGACAACATTAAATGTACCAACATTTGCATTATAGGGGTCTCAGAAGGAGAAGAGAGAGAGGAAAGGACCTGGGAAAATATTTGAACAGATAATAGGAGAAAAACTTCCTTAACATGGAAAAGGAAACACTCACTCAGGTCCAGGAAGCACAGAGAGTCCCATACAGGATAAAACCAAGGAGGAATATGCAGAGACACATATTAACCAAACTAACAAAAATTAAAAGCAACGAGAAAATACTAAAAGCAACAAGGGAAAAGCAACAAATAACATACAATGGAAGGCTATCAGCTGATTTTTCAGCAGAAACTCTGCAGGTCAGAAGGGAATGACATGATATATTTAAATGATGAAAGGAAAAAAACTATAAGAATACTCTACTTAGCAAGGCGCTCGTTCAGACTTGAGGAGAAATGAAAAGCTTTACTGACAAGCAAAAGCTAAGAGAATTCAGCACCACCAAACCAGCTTTACAACAAATGCTAAAGGAATTTCTCTAGGCAGAAAAGAAGAGGCAACAACTAGAAAGAAAGAAACAAACAAAATTACGAATGGGAAAGTTCACCAGTAAAGGCAAACATACAGTAAAGGTTGTAAATCATCCACATGCAAATATGATATTAAAACCAGCAATCATGAGGAGAGCACAAATCCAGGATGTTGGAAATGCATTTGAAGAGACCAGCAACTTGAAAAAATCTCATATATATATATATATATATATATATATATATATATATATATATATATATATATATATATACACATATACACATATATATGTGTATATATATATGAATATATATATATATATATATATATATATATATATATATATAGCTAAATAAAAACCACATGGGAACCTCACATAAAAATCTACGATACATACACAAAAGAAAAAACATAATAAAACACAACACTAAAGATACTCATCAAATCACAAGAGAAGAGAACAAAATAGGAAGGGAAGAAAAAAGACCTACCTAAAGAAATCAAAAACAATTAACAAAATGCCAATAAGAACATACATATTGATAGTTACCTTAAATGTAAATGGATTAAATACTACAAAGAAAGGCATAGACTGGCTGAATGGATACAAAAACAAGACCTGTATATATGCTGTGTAAAAGTGACCCACTTCAGATCTAGGGACACATACAGACTGAAAGTGAGGGGATGGAAAAAGATATTCCATGCAAATGGAATTAAAAAAAAAAAGCTGGAGTAGCAATACTCATATCAGACAAAATAGATGTAAAAATAAAGACTGTTACAAGAGGCAAAGAAGGACACCATATAATGATCAAGAGATGAATCCAAGAAGGTGACAAAACAATTGCAAATTTATGTTCACCCAACATAGGAGGATCTCAATATAGAAGGCAAATGCTAACAGCATTAAAGAAAAAATCAACAGTAACAGAATAACAGTGGGGGACTTTAACACCTCACTTACATCAATGGAGAGAACACGCAGACAGAAAATCAATAAGGAAACACAATAAGGCCTTAAATGACACATTAGACTAGATGGCCTTAATTGATATTTATAAAACATTCCATCCAAAAGCAGCAGAATACACATTCTTCTCAAGTACACATGGAACATTCTCTAAGATAGAACACATGCTGGACCACAAAGCAAGCCTCTATAAATTTAAGAAAATTGAAATCATATCAAATATCTTTTCTGACCACATGGCTATGACATTAGAAATCAACCACAAGAAAAAAAACAGAAACACGTGGAGGTGAAATATTATGTCACTAAACAATCAATGGATCACTGAAGAAATCAAAGAGAAAATTAAAAAATACCTAGAGACAAATGACAAGGAAAACATGACGATCAAAATCCTATGGGGTGCAGCAAAAGCAGTTCTAAAAGGGAAGTTTATAGCAATACAATCTTACCTCAGGAAACAAGGGAAATCTTAAATAAACAACCTAAACCTATACCAAATCAACTAGAGAAAGAAGAACTAAAAAATCCCAAAGTTAGTAGAAGAAAGAAAACATAAAGATGAGAGCAGAAATAAATTAAATACAGACTAAGAAAACATCTATGAAACTAAAAGATGGTTCTTTGAAAAGATAAACAAAACTGATAAACCTTTAGCCAGACTCATCAAGAAAAAATGGGAGAGGACTGAAATCAGTAACATTAGAAATGAAAAAGGAGAAGTTACAACAGACACTACAGAAATACAAAGGACCATAAGACACTACTACAAGCAACTATACACCAATAAAATGGACAACCTAGAAGAAAAGGACAATTTTGTAGAAAGTACAATCTCCCAAGACTGAATCAGGAAGAAATAGAAAATATGAATAGACCAATCACAAGCACTGAAATTGAAACTGTGAATCACAACAAACAAAAGGCCAGGAACAAATGGCTTCACAGGCAAATTCTATCAAACATTTAGAGAGGGGTTAACATCTATCCTTCTGAAACTATTCCAAAAAATTGCAGAGGAAGGAAAACACCCAAATTCATTCTATGAGGCCACCATCACCCTGATACCAACACCAGAAAACGATATCACAAAAAAAGAAAACTACAGGTCAATATCACTGATGAACATATACACAAAAATCCTCAACAAAATATTAGCCATCTGAATCCAACAATACCTTATAAGGATCAAAATGGGATTTTGATCAAATGGGATTTATTTCAGGCGTGCAAGTGTTTTTTAATATCCACAAATCAATCAGTGTGATACAGTACATTAACAGTTTGAAGAACAAAAACCATATGATCATCTCAATAGATGCAGAAAAAGCTTTTGACAAAATTCAACAGCCATTTATGATAAAAACTCTCCAGAAAGTGGGCATAGAGGGAACATACCTCAACATAATAAAGGCCATATATGACAAACCTACAGGTAACATCATATTCAATGGTGAAAAGCTGAAAGCATTTCCTCTAAGATCAGGAACAAGACAAGGATTTCCACTCTCACCACTTTTCTTCAACATAGTTTTGGAAGTCCTAGCCATGGCAATCAGAGAAGAAAAAGAAATGAAAGTAATCCAAATTGGAAAAGAATAAGGAAAATTGTCACTGTTTGCAGGTGACATGATACTATACATAGAAAATCCTAAAGATGCTACCAGAAAACTGCTAGAGGTAATCAATGAATTCAGTAAAGTTGCAGGATACAAAATTAATACACAGAAATCTGTTCCACTTTTATACAACAACAACAAAAGATCAGAAAGAGAAATTAAAGAAACAATCACATTTACTATTGCATGAAAAATAATCAAATACTTAGGAATAAACCTACCTAAGAAGACAAAATACCTGTACTCCCCAAACTATGAGATGCTGATGAAAGAAACTGAAGATGACACAAACAGATGTAAAGATATACCATGTTCTTGAATTGGAAGAATCAGTATTGTCAAAATGACTGTACTACACAAGGCAATCTACAGATTCAATCAATCCCTGTCAAATTACCAATGGCATTTTCCACAGAACTAGAACAAAAATCTTAAAATTTGTATTGAAACACAAAAGACCCTGAATAGCCAAAGCAATCTTGAGAAAGAAAAGTGGAGCTGGAGGAATCAGGCTCCCTGACTTCTGACTATACTGCAAAGCTACAGCAATCAAAGCAGTATGGTATGGGCACAAAAACAGAAATATAGATCAATGAAACATGACAGCAAGCCCAGAAATAAACCCATGCACCTATGGTCAATTAATCTATGACAAAGGAAGCAAGAACATACAATGGAGAAAAGACAGTCTCTTCAATAAGTGGTGCTGGGAAAACTAGACGGCTACATGTAAAAAAAGAAATTAGAAATTTCTTTAACACCATACAAAAAACAAACTCAAAATGGATTAAAGACCTAAATGTAAGACTGAATGCTATAAAACTATTAGAGGAAAACATAGGTAGAACACTCTTTGATATAAATCACAGCAATATCTTTTTCGAGCCATATCCTAGAGTAATGGCAATAAAACCAAAAATAAACAAATGATCATCTCAATACATGCAGAAAATTCTTTTGACAAAATTCAACACCCATTTATGATTAAAAACTCTCCAGAAAGTGGGCATAGAGGGAATGTACCTCAACATAATAAAGGCCATATATGACAAACCAACAGGTAACATCATAGTCAATGGTGAAAAACTGAAAGCATTTCCTCTAAGATCAGGAACAAGACAAAGATTTCCACACTTTTATTCAACATAGTTTTGGAAGTCTGAGCCACAGCAATCAGAGAAGAAAAAGAAATAAAAGGAATCCAAGACACCAATCCATTAGAGATCTAAATGGAATACTGAATACTATAAAACTCCTAGAGGAAGTAATAGGTAGGACAATTTTTGACATAAATCACAGCAATATCTTTTTGGATCCACCTCTTAAAGTAATGAAAATAAAAACAAAAATAAACAAATGAGACCTAATAATCTTACAAGCTTTTGCACAGCAAAGGAAACCACAAACAAAACAAAAAGACAACCCAGAGGATGGGAAACAATATTTGCAAATGAAGTGACTGACAATGGGTTAATCTCCAAAATATACAAACAGCTCACGCAGCTCAACATCAAAAAAACAAAGAACCCAATCAAAAAATGGGCAGAAGACCTAAATAGACATTTCTCCAAAGAAGACATACAGATGGCCAAAAAACACATGAAAAAATGCTCAACATCACTAATTATTAGAGAAGTGCAAATCAAAACTATAACAAGGTATCACCTCACACTATTCAGAATAGCCATCATCAAAAAATCTACAAAGAATAAATGCTGGAGATGGTGTAGAGTAAAGGGAACCCTCTTGCACTGTTGGTGGTAATGTAAATTGATACAGCCACTATGTAGAACAGTATGAAGGTTCCTTAAAAAACTAAAAATAGAACTACCATATGACCCAGCAATCCCACTACTGGGCATATACCCTGAAAAAATCATAATTCAAAAAGACACATGCTCCTCAATATTCACTGCAGCACTATTTACAATAGCCAGGACATGGAAGCAACATAAATGTCCATCAACAGAGGAATGGATATAGAAGATGTGGTACATATATACAATGGAATATTACTCAGCCATAAAAAGGAACAAAACTATGTCATTTGCAGAGACATTAATGGACCTAGAGACTGTCATACAGAGTGAAGTAAGTCAGAAAGAGAAAAACAAATATCGTATATTAACACATATATGTGGTATCAAGAAAAATGGTAATGATGATCTTACTTGCAAAGCAGAAATTAGAGACACAAACATATGGATACCAAGGGTGAAGGGGGGGGGGATGAATTGGGAGATTAGGATTGACATATATACACTACTAAGTATAAAATAGATGACTAATGAGAACCTACGGTGTAGCACAAGGAACTCTACTTGGTGCTCTGTGGTGACCTAAATGGGAAGGAAATCCAAACAATAGGGGATATATGTATATGTATGGCTGAGTCGCTTTGCTGTACAGCAGAAACTGACACAGCAGTGTAAAAAAAGTATACTCCAATTAAAAAAACAACAAACAAACAAACAAAATGGGCAGAAGACCTAAATAGACATTTCTCCAAAGAAGACATACAGATGGCCAAAAAGCACATGAAAAGATGCTCCACATAGCTAATTATTAAAGAAATGCAAATCAAAACTACAATGAGGTAATATCTCACAACAGTCAGAATGGCCATCATCAAAAAGTCTAAAAACAATAAATGCTGGAGAGGGTATGAAGAAAACAGAACCTTCCTACACTGTTGGCGGGAATGTAAATTGGGACACTCCCTATGGAGAACAGTATGGTGGTTCCTTAAAAAACTAAAAATTGAACTACCATATGATCCAGCAATCCCACTTCTGGGCATATACCCAGAGAAAACCATAATTCGAAAAGATACATGCACCCCAATGTTCACTGCAGCACTATTTACAATAGTCAAGACATGCAAGCAACCTAAATGCCCATCGAAGGCAGAATGGATAAAAAAGATTTTGTACGTATATACAATGGAATACTACTCAGCCATAATAAAGAATGAAATAATGCCATCTGCATCAACATGGATGGACCTAGAGATTATCATACTAAGTGAAATAAGTCATACAGAGGAAGACAAATATCACATGATACCACTTATATGTGGAATCAAAAAAAATGATACAAATGAACTTATTTACAAAACAGACTCACAGACTTTGAAAACAAACTTATGGTTACTAGGGGGAAAGGTGGTGGGGAGGGATAAATTAGGAGTTTGGGATTAACATACACACACTACTATATATAAAATAGATAATCAACAAGGGCCTACTGTATAGCCAGGGAACTCTACTCAATATTCTGTAATAACCTATATGGAAAAGAATCTGAAAAAGAATGGATATTTGTATGTGTATAACTGAATCACTTTGCTGTACATCTGAAACTAAGACAATATTGTAAATCAACTGTACTCCAATATACAATAAAAATTAAATTAAAATAAACAAAATATGACCAACCAAAAACAAAAAAGTTATTCAGAGCCCTCTGGAAAGTCTCATTTTCAGAATATTTTTGTAATTTTCCATAACATATGGTATTTGAGTCTCATAAAATTCAAGATAAACTCTATCAATTCTAGATGCCAAATAAATCCATTGGATAAAGAGTGTCAAATATCACTTTTTGTAAGGCTAGCCCTGGGGGATCCCTTATAAATACAACTTTTGCACTAATCTGTACCACCTTCAGTTTTTGATAATGAAATCCAGCTGATATCAGTGAGGAAATAACTTATACAAAAAATCTGAGGCCACTGAAAACACTGATGCTATTTATTCAATTTCTGCCCTCTAAGATTTCCTGTATGAAAGTCATGGGAAAGGAGAGACCAACCTTGGAATGATGCTAATATTACTACAAACACTAAAAACCTAGGATAGATTTTAGAACACTTCTCTCTATAATCTACTATGGTAATTTTATTTTTCTATTAATATTAGTAATTTTCATATGTAGATTACAAAATAACTGATTTTAAAAATTATTAATTTTCAAAATTTACAAAATTGAAAATTGAAAAACAAAATTGATATGATGTAATTTCCTAATTGGATATAATTTACACTCTCTCCTGAAGAAACTTAATGTACAGGCCACCGTGATTTTAACAAAATATCTAAAATGTTTTCAGCAGTTGGTGAAAGAGATTGTAATGTATATGCAACATTCCTGAGGGTATCTCTTCATGAGAGAAAGATTGAATTTTCTTAAATACCTAATTAAATAATTTCAGATTTCCTATGGAATCACCTTTAATCAAATTTCAAGCCCCATCAGTCAGCCCTCCTCTATATATATGCAGAAGGCTGCATCAGCCTCTACTTGTTTTATTGATTGTGGTCATCTAAACTTTGTTCTTTTCAAAATAAGACCCCTTTTGGGAAACATATTTCTAACCTCATTAGGTAAACTAATGAATAAAGCAGGAGCAGAGTGATATTTTTAAGATGAATGTTCACTAAGAATTTATGCATCCTTTATTATAGGTAAATGCAATTTTCTTTAACTGTCTAGGAAACAAAATGAAGGTATGGACAGGCAGTGCCAGTTATAGAGCAGATGTTTCATATGTATTTGTTGAATGAGTGAATGAATGAATAAATGAATGTACAGGATATTTTCAGAAGAAGCTATTGAGAAGTTGAATTAATTCAAGTAATTTCTACTAGACTCTTTGGTAAAGAGAAAGAAGGGAAAAGGTGAAGGCTGTATTAGCAGAGTAGGGAACACTCTGAAATTCTGTTGAAAATAGACCAAATATGGTCATGACTGGAATGGCCCAAACCTCACCAATCTAGTCTAGACACGGTACAGCATGTTGACAGGAACAGATGATACTTTTATTCTTCATCAGCAGAGAGTATCAGCATTGGGCTGATATGGATGAGGGAGGAGGATCAAGCAGATGAAAAAGAGTTTCAAATTAATTCAATTTATCAAAGATTGAAAAAATGGGAGTACTTGGGCATAGTCAAAACTATGGCTCAGTTCAATTCTTTTTGTACTGATCTCTAATTATTTAGGCACTAAAAGTGCCCTATGATGTTGTGTATGGACCTAGGCCCTGGTACAAAGTATGAATACTTTTTAATATAATGCTTGAATTTTTTTCTGTACTGCCAAATTATTGAAAATACAATGAAAAAACCCATTTCTGCAGTTCTATTTAAGATATTTCCCATTATCAAGGTTTAACTTCAATTTAAAATGTAAATATATCTCTTTGCAGTAGTTTTCTGGGAGACTATAATGAGATAGTTTTGAGGACTTAAAGGGTCAACAAACAAGTAGTTTAATAGGAAGCTCTGCCACTAAGTGGAAGAAAGTTTGAGAAACCCTGAAGTGTTACTCTGGCTTAAATAGTTGTGTAGTAAAGGCATAGAATTTGGCTTAAATACAACTTAGAATTTAGATGGAAAAGTCGAAGTTTCTGGATCACATGTTTAATTGAGTAGAAAGTAAAATCTGACATCAGTTTTTCCATTTAATTTCATAAAGCTCTAAATGTAGAGTAGCCTGTTGAGCAAACACTGATACTCATGACAAAAGGGTACAGAATTGTATCACAGAGGTCGGTGAGAAAATCACTGAGATCCTAATATCTAAATATGGACAGGACATAAATATAATTCATAAAGACTAGAAATACAATTGCCAAGTAAATACTGGAAAAATATCCAACTTTCAACCAAAGTAATACAAATGTAACACATAGAGTCATAATGCAACTCTTTTTTATCTTTTAAAGTTTACTTTGTGGTATAATAATAAAAATTCAGGCAAGTTTCACAGTCTTGTTTGTCACTCTTGGGTAATTCAAAAAGTCCCAGTTTATGAATAAGAATGCATCCAAGTAATCGTCGAAACTCCAAGCTTGGTTTAAGGTCTTGAAGGCTTCCCCTTTCCCCCAGCTTCTGTGAAATAAGTGTGAGTGCCTTCTTTCTCCACCTTGTTTTTCTGTGTCCGCCTCAAAGTATTGTAACCAAGGCTTCTCGTCTTCTGGGATTGGAGTACAGCAAGGAAAGAGCGGAAAGGTGAGTGCTGATATTCTTACCCTACTGGTACCACCGTGATGATCTAGTGTTGCCATTCTCTGGACTTGGCAGGGGTTTAAAGTTTACTGTATTTCTCAGGTACTTTTGTGGATGCTTTGTAGAATCTCTCCCTGCGAGATCTCCTGTGGGGATCTCTCACCTGCAGCACCCTTTTGCTGGGGCTGGCAAATGCCATAGCCCTTGATTTGTACCTTTAGCTTCTCTTTGCAATGCTGTTTGTCCCTCCAGGCTGCCTTCTAAGACAGGACTACCTCTCACACATGGCTTAGAAACATTCATGCACTCTTTGCCCTGAAAGTAGGCCACAGAACATAGCCACCTCCCTTTCAATGCCCCATCCATAGCTAGACGGCCTGTCTCTTGCCCTTTGTAATTCTGAGGCCTGGAAGTTCATGGTCCAGTGTGTCCCCCGGGGTAGGTGACTGCTGTCAAGCACTCTCAGAAGCCCATTGAACTGTCTCTGGGCTTGAAGTGGAGGCACTCCCCACCCACTCCTCCCACTTGGGCTGGTGGGGGCAATGACTCCCAGCACCTAACAGCCACGAAATGAGCCTCAAGCCAATGTCTTAGCCTTAAATAATCTCAATGTGAGTTGATGGCAACTACTATGGTACTCTGTGTGTCAGTGTTGCATGGTGCGTTCATGTCTACTCTTTTTTTTTTTTTTTTTGGTACGCGGGCCTCTCACTGCTGTGGCCTCTCCCATTGCGGAGCACAGGCTCCGGATGCGCAGGCTCAGCGGCCATGCCCAGCCTCTCCGCGGCATGTGGGATCTTCCCGGACCGGGGCACCAGCCCGTGTCCCCTGCATTGGCAGGCGGACTCTCAGCCACTGCGCCACCAGGGAAGCCCTTGGAAAGGGTTTTGACAATGAGTAATAAAGCCTTAAAACATTCATGGCCATTGTTCCAGTACTTGCTCTTCTGAGACCATAACCCAAGGAAATAACACAAGAGGCACCAGAGACTTAAGCATCCACGATGTGGATACAGGAATGACAATGGGGAACAGGCAAAGAAAGCATGCATATTTGTTCAATGAGATATTATATTGCCATTCAAAGTGTGTGCAAATTGTTTTACCTCAAAGTTGAAGTAGTTTAAAATTTAAAATCCTTAATCCCTCATTGTAAAAGTTCAGACAATGTAGAAAATATATAAATATTAAAGTAAAAAATCATTGTCAAGTATAATCTCACTGCCACTATTTTGGTATATATTCTGGGTTTTCTCCTTCTATATACATCCACTACTATACACATGAATATGTATATTTATATAAAAATCTAACTGCATATATTTATTTACAATGTACTCAAACTGTACTACAAATGCTGTCTTAGAAACATTTTTCTTTAATATTATATTGTGGCTAAATTTTCATATCAATAAGTGTTGCTCTTTATATTTAAAAAATTATTTCACGACAGTCCTGTGTTGAGATGTACTATAATTTTTTTTAAAGATTGTTTTGATGTGGACCATTTTTAAAGTCTTTATTGAATTTGTTACAATAATGCTTCTGTTTTATGTTTTGGTTTTTTGGCCTTGAGGCATGTGGGATCTTAGCTCCCCAACCAGGGATTGAACCCACACCCCCTGCACTGAAAGGCGAAGTCTTAACCACTGCACCACCAGGGAAGTCCCAAGATGTACTGTAATTTATTTAAATGATCCCTTATTGCTGGGCACTTGGGTTATATCCATAGTTTTGCTATTATATACTAATATTTCTGCATGTATGTATACATGCATGTGTTTTACTTTTTAGAAATTGTTTATTTCCTGAAAGTGTTATTGCTGATTAGGGACTAAGCACCTTTCAAACATTTTGATCCTTAAAAACAAATTCTGTAAAGTTTAGACATGAGTGTGACTCATACCTTCTCCAACTCTGGAGAGTCTATTTTCAGCAAAGCAATCAGAATTATTCTGTTAAAATAAATCAGATTGCCACTGTGTTGAAACTCTCCATTTTTCCAACTGCTTCCCATCTCATCTCACTCTAAAAGCCAAAGTCCTTGCTTCCCCATTAAGTTGTCCTCTGACCTCCTTTCCTGCTGCTCTCTAGCTGTGCTTGAGCTGCATAACAGACGTTCTGCTTCTGGCCTTTGTTCCTTTACCTATTTCTGGAAAGCTTGGGCTCTGCCCTCAGGGCTGAACTGGTATTCTCTCAGCAACATCTCCCCTCCCCACCCCTTACTAGCCCCTTTCCCATTGCCTTCCTCCGTTCAACATTTTACCTCCTAATATACAATTTATGTATTCATTTATGTAGTTTGCTTATTAGCTTAATTTCCCCCCCTACTGCCCTCACTAGAATGTCAGCTCCAAGAGGACAGAGATTTTTGCTTGTTTTGTTTTCCCAAGTATCCCCCTGCCTACAATAGTACTTGGCACATAGTAGATGTTCAAAACAGATTTGTTGAGTGAAAACATCAATGAATGTTTACTGACTATTTGAGTACTTTTTCCTTCTGTGAGTTAGCTATTCATGACTTTGCTAGTTTTTCTATTGGGGGATTTGAAGTTTTATTTATTAGACCTGTGACATATATATATATATATATATATAAAACAGACAAAAACATAATTTTATATATATATATATATATTCCACCCCCGCCCCAGGCTTTTGGAGAGAAATTTAATAATGATACAGACATATGGCATCTGCAGTACACGTTCAGAAACCTGCTTTTTTTTTTTAACTCAGCATAACATCATTGAGATTTACTCAGGCTGTTTTCTATAGATATAGCTTATTTCTCTTGACTGCTGTAGTCTATCCTATGACTGAATCACATATTATTTAGCCATATCCGTATATTTAAATACTTAGATGTTTTCTAGTTTTTTTCTTTCTTTCTTTTTTCTAAAGCTATTACAGGGGACTTCCTGGTGGTCCAGTGGTTAAGACTTTGCCTTCCAATGCAGCAGGTGAGGTTTCAATCCCTGGTTGGGGATCTAAGATCCTACATGCCTCGTGGCCGAAAAACAAAAACATAAAACAGAAGCAATATAGTAACAAATTCAATAAAGACTTTAAAATTGGTCCACATCATAAAAAATCTTTTAAAAAATAAAGCTATTATAAATAATTATCCAGTGAATTATTATAGCATATACTCCTGGAATTGGTATCAGGGGTTTGAGGGACAGGCACATTCTGAATTTTATAAGACACTGCCAAATTTCTACTCATTATACCTTTTCAGCAATATGTTAATATCCTCTCCTAAATGCCAGACTTGAATTTTTGCCATTGTGGCTTGAAAGAGGTATGTTAAGTGCAACACTTTCATCATGTTTCTTTATGTGTTTTCTTATATTTCCAATAGTTTTCATATCATAGATTTTAATATAAAAATTTTTATGGATTGTTTTCTTCACTGATTTGGCTCCATTTAATACTTTGTACCTTGAACTATTTTTCATCTGGTGTATATTGCAACCCCTAATTTCATTTTCCACTGTTATTTTCACCATTTATGCTAACTGAAAGAGTCAGTTTGTTTCACTTGTCTTCCTTGTAGAAAGATATTGTTGAATTTTATTCATGACCTAACATAAAGATATTGTTCTTTTAATAGACAAATATTTATATTCATTTGTGTAAGTTAATGTTTGTTATTCCTTTTCTTATGTCATCATGTCCCTCTCTCTCTCTCTGATTGAAATTCTGTTTTCTGCCTTTTGTTACATGGAGTGTTCTCTAACTCCTACTTTAATAATTTAGAAGTAATAAAACTTGTTACTGTTCCTTTAGTGGCACTCATATATTTAAATAAATGCTTAAATACATATTTCTTGAAAGTTAACCTCAGAAATTAAACACTGTCTAATGCTTACCTTCATAAATGATGAATAACTTAACCTATCTTCACTTCCTCCTATCTTCCTAATACTTTTAGTGACCAGAATTTATCCTATGCTCTGTCATAGTTTTTAAAAATTACTTACAGTATTCACATTCCATTTGTAAACTATTTTTAATCACAGTTATTGAATCCTGGAGGCCAGGAAGAGAAAGCTATTGTCTTGGATAATTAAAGAAAGGAAGTTTTGTTTTTGCACAACTTTTAAAAAATCTAAATTTGATGGGATGTATATTTACCCAGGAAAGGAGAGATATCACCCGTTATGGTGACCCTTCTTATTTCTGGTTTCTTTTGGTGTTTGCTCACTCATTTTGGAGTGAGGCCACTACACTGATGAAGGTGAGCTGGAAAAGATGTTGATAATCCTGGGTTCTCTGTGGTAGCTGTTGGCCAGCAGCAACTACCCTTCAAGGTACTTCATTGCTCTTCTCTCAGTCTCTCCCCTCTACTCTTAAGCTTGCTTCCCAAATGTCTGAGAGAACCTGAGATGCTTTATGAAATCTAGGTCAGGGACAAAACATTAGGCAATGCTGTCTTTTCCAATGCTGTGTTTAAGCCTAAGAAACCTTGATCCAAGATGGAGCAAGTCTTTCTCTGCCATCCAAGACTTACATCTCTAGCTCTCATGTATAGATATTGGAAATCATTAATGGGTTGGTCAGAATTTCATCCAATTTCATTCTATAAAGCTGCCCTAATTTCTTGAGAAAAGAAATGATATCACCATCTTCCTGTCTTGACTAAATTCCATTGATTCCAGAAAAGAGATACATCTTTCAAGTGAGTGATGTGTGGCATCACTCTCTAATTTTCACTGTTCTAATGATACATTCTAGTCTAGATTTTCTATCTTTGTTTTTTATTCCATTCAGTGGTGAGGGGGAGCAATATGGGAAAATTTCTGGGAAGTATGCTGTGTCAGTCAGTTCTTCTTACACCTACCCAAAGATGCAAATATATTTTGTAATTATATCTATGCTGAATGGACATATATTTAAAACCTCAATAATTTTTGGACCTTTTAAAAACAAAGTGAAATTAATCTTAATTTCACTCTGAAAAAAGAGATAATTATCTTCTTTAAAAACATAGTTTCCAAAGTAATTCCTTGGAAGTACTTTAAATTTGCTGTTAATACAGTACTATAAAATCTAAGAATCATTTAACTATTTAGTCATTAGGAATGCACTTAGAGGAATGAAAAGGTAAGAAATAACAGTAATTAAGGTAATTTTATTTTTTTAAATTTATGACTCTACAGCAACTCAAACATTAACAGCAAGATAAATTAAATTTTAAAAGAAAACTAACTAGGAGAATATATTATACAAATTATTTTTAAATTATTTAATTTTCTGACTATGTTAATAATGAAGACTATGTTATTATAAAATAGGAGTATGAATTTGTTACTGTATGGGATCAAATGCCTTTATTAGAGAAGATTTATCAAGATAAAAACCCAGAAGAAAAACTAAGTGAAGTGAAGATAGGCAGTCTACTTGAGAAAGAGTTCAGAATAATGATCTTAAAGATGATCAAAAAACTCAGGAAAATAATGGATGCACAAAACACAGGAAAATAATGGATGCACAGAGCGAGAAGTTAGAAGTTTTTAACAAAGAGTTAGAAAATTTAAAGAACAACCAAACAGAGATGAAGAATACACTAGAAGGAATCAATAGTAGACTAAATGATTCAGAAGAAGGGATCAGTGAGCTGGAAGACAGGGTAATGGAAATCACCACTGCTACAGAAAAAAGAAAAAAGAATTAAAAGAAATGAGGACAGTTTAAGAGACCTCTGGGACAACATCAGTTGCACTAATACTCACATTATAGGGGTCCTAGAAGGAGATGAGAGAGAGAAAGGGACCTGGAAAATATTTGAAGAATAATAGCTGAAAACCTCCTTAATTGGGGAAACGAGACAGTCACCCAAGTCCAGGAAGCCCAGAGAGTCCCATATAGGATTGACCCAAAGAGGAACACACCAAAACACATTGTAATCAAAATGACAAAAATTAAAGATAGAGAATATTAAAAGCAGCAAGGGGAAAGCAGCAAATAACATAAAAAGGAGCTCCCATAAGGCTGTCAGGTGATTTTCAGCAGAAACTCTGCAGGCCAGAAAGGAGTGGTATGATATATTTAAAGTGATGAAAGGGAAAAACTTACAACCAAGATACTCTACTCAACATGGTTCTCATTCAGATTTGATGGAAAAATCAAAAGCTTTACAAACAAGCAGAAGATAAAATAATTCAGCACCACAAAACCAGCTTTACAGCAATCTTAAAGGAACTTCTCTAGGCAAAAAAGAAAAGGCCAGAACTAGAAACAAACAAACAAAAAAATATGGCATGAAAAAGCTCACTGGTAAAGGCAAACATAGATTAAAGGTATGAAATCATCCACAAACAAAGCTAGTAGGGAGGTTAAAAGACAAAAGTAATGAAATCATCCACCTCAGCAATAAGCAGTTAAGGGGTACACAAAACAATTAGATATAAAATATGCTATCAAAAACTAATTGTGGGGGGCTTCCCTGGTGGCTCAGTGGTTAAGAGTCCTCCTGCTGATGCAGGGGACATGGGTTCGTGCCCTGGTCCAGAAGGATCCCACATGCCATGGAGTGGCTAGGCCCATGAGCCATGGCCACTGAGCCTGCATGTCCAGAGCCTGTGCTCCACAACCGGGAGAGGCCACAACAGTGAGAGGCCCGCATACCGCAAAAAAAAAAAAAAAAAAAAAATTGTAGGGGAGAAGCAATCAAGGTCGTGGAGGAGTAGGATGTGAAGCTCACTTCCTCCCACAAATACATCAAAAATACGTCCACAGGTGGAACGATTCTCACAGAGTATCTGAACTCTGTCAGAAGAACTCAGACTTCTGAAAGGGCAAGAAAATCTCCATGTAACTGGGTAGGACAAAAGAAAAAAAAAAAGAAAATGAGAAAGGAATCTGGACAGGACCTGTGCCCCTGGGAGGAAGCAACCTGGGAAGTCCCCTCACTGGCAGGGAAATCAGGCAGGACAGAAGGGGGAGCTTCATAGCCTTGGAGGAGATTGCAGTAACCGGTTTGCAGCAGGTAGAACAGAGAGAGACCTGCACAGATGGTCAGTGCCACTGCCCTGCACTCCACAGACTGAGATCAGTGTCTGCTGGTGTGGGCATGGGCTGGGTGCTGGAGCTGGGCTTTGGAGATCAAACCCAGGGAGAAGACTGGTATGGGATTAGTGGAAACAGACTGAAGAGGCTGGAGTCTGGTGCAACTGCCACTGAGGGTGTATGCAGGGGAAGCCTGGCCCACCTTAGAGGCCAGGTGCCATTGTTTGGGGGGTGCATGAGGGCAGTGGGGAGACCTGCCATTGCAGGCTTTTCCCTTGCATGTACTCTCAGGTGGCAGGACACCACCTACATGAGGTACAAATCACTAGCCACTGCTGCCACACCCCCTCAGGCTACAGCAGTGGTTGCAAGCCAGCACTGCCACCCTTACAGAATCCAGGAGCAGTTGCAAGCTGCCACCACCACCCCATCACCCCCTGCTCTGGGCTTAAGGAACAGTCACAAGCCCCTACCACCACACCTCTGGGCTTCAGGATCAGTCAGAAGCCATCACCACTGCCCTTTAGGGCTCTGGGAATGGTCGTGAGCCAACTCTGCTCCCATCGTGTGCTCCAGGGGTGCACATGAGCTGCCACCACCGCTGAGAATCCCAGGACTGGGCTCCAGCCACTGCATCTGCACATCCCCTTACAAAGGGATAATGGCCAGCATACAGTGAGGAAAGAGGTGACAGGCATCCATTCTAAAAACATCCCTTGCACCAAAAATATTAAACCCACACCAAGCTACACAGGGATGCTCCCACATCTAAATAGCCCTCCAAGACAACAGTAGATAATTGTTTCTCCTAAACTCACAGAATAAGAGAAATATGAGTAAAATGAAGAAGCAGAGGAAACACTCCCAGTTAAAAGACCAAGAGAATTCTCCCGAAAGAACAAACAATGAAATAGACCTCTTCAATCTAATAGATACCAGTTTCAAAAAGGAGACAATGAAAATACTGAAGGAATTAAGAAAGGCTATTGAAAGAAATGCAGAGTAATGTAAAACTGAATTAGAAACTATAAAGAGGAACCAAGAAAAAATAGAAAACTCATTTGCTGAGATGAAAGCTGAGCAATGAATAGCAGAATGAATAATGCAGAAGAGTGAATAAGTGATCTGGAAGATAGAATAATGGAAATTACCCAATCAGGACAGCAGACAGAAAGCCAAATGAAAAAATTGAAAGCAATATAAGAGACCTATGGGATAATATAAAGCATGCCAATCTATGCATAATAGAGATTCCAGAAGGGGAAGAAAGAGAGAAGGGGATCAAAAACATATTTGAAGAAGTTATGGCTGAAAATTTCCCAAACCTAAAGAAGTAAAAAGATATCCAGGTACAGGAAGCACAGAGAGTCCCAAACAAGATAAACCCAACAGACCTACACCAAGATGTATTATAATAAAAATGGCAAAAGTTAAAGGTAAAGAGAGGATTCTAAAGGCAGCAAGCGAAAAACAAAGAGTAAATAACAAGGGAACCCCCATAAGGCTATCATCTGGTTTCTCTACAGAAATGTTGCAGCTAGAAGGGGTGGTGAGATATATTCAAAGTCCTGAAAGGGAAAAATCTGCAACCTAGGATATTCTACCCAGCAAGATCATCATTTAGAATAAAGGGAGAGGTAAAGAATACCTCAGACAAGCAAAAATTAAAAGAGTACAGCAATACTAAACCTATCCTAAAGGAAATATTGAAAGGTCTTCTCTAAATAGAAAAGAGGTAAGAATCTATAGGAAAGAGAAAATCACAATTGGAAAGGAAGTCACCTAAATAAGCCAGTACGTATATTAAAAAAAAATTTTTTTTGATAATCACAATGAAGAGCAGAAGGATGAACATGAAGCTGTAAAAGAGGACATAAAAATCATAAAATGTGGGGAACCAGAGTAAGAAAATGTAGATTTTTTTTCATTTCCTAGAATGTGTTTGAGCTTATATGACTACCAGTCTAAGGCAAGTAGATATAGGAAGGGGTTAACATACTTGAAAAACAGGGTAACCACAGATCAAAAATATACAATAGTTTCACCAAAAATAAAAAGAAGAGAACATAAGGATAATACAAAAGAAAATCATCAAACCACAGAAGGAAAAACAGAAAGAAAAAGAAAGGGACAAAGAAGGAATATAAAATCAAGAGGAAAACAAGGCTTAAAATGGCAATAAATACATACCTATCAATAATTACCTTAAATGTCAATGGACTAAATGCACCAGTCAAAAGACAGAGTGGTAGATTGGATAGAAAAACAAGAGCCTACAATATGCTGCCTACAAGAGACCCATTTTAGGGCAAAGGACACACATAGATTAAAAGTGAGGGGATGGAAAAAGATGTTTCATACAAATAGAAATGATAGGAAAACAGGGGTCGAAATACTCCTATCAGGCAAAACAGACTTTAGAACAAAGGCCATAAAGAAAGATAAAGGACACTGTACGACGGTAAAAGTAACAATACAAGAAGAGGGTTTCACACTCATCAACATATAAGCACCTAATATACAGCACCCAAATACATAAAACAAATACTAACAGACATAAAAGGAGAAACTGACAGAAAAACAATAATAGTAGGAGACTCTAACACCCCACTCACATCAATGGACGGATCATACAAATAGAAAATTAATAAGGCAACAGTGATTTTAAATGATACAGTAGACCAGTTGGACTTAATAGATATCTAAAGGACACTCCATCCAAAAACAGCAAAATACACATTCTTTTCAAGTGAACAAGGAAGATTCTCCAGAATAGATCACATGTTTGGTCACAAAACAAGTCTCAACACATTTAAGAGATAGGCATTATATCAAGCACTTTTATCCAACCACAACAGTATGAAACTAGAAATTAATTACAGGGAAAAAAATGGGAAAAGCAGAAAGATGTGTACACTAAACAACATTCTACTAAAAAAACAAATGGGTCAACAATGAAATCAAAGAGGAAATTTAAAAATACCTTAAGACAAATGACAATAAAAACACAACTATACAAAATCTGTGGGATACAGTGAAAGCTGTTCTCAGAGGGAAGTTCATAGCAATACAGATTTCCTCAAAAAAACAAGAAAAGCCTTAAATAAACAACCTAACCTATCACCAAAAAGAATTAGGAAAAGAATAAGCAAAACTTAAAGTTAGCAGAAGGAAGGAAATAATAAAGATCAGAGAGGAATTAATAAAAGAGAACTTAAAAAACAATAGAAAAGATCAATAAAACCAAGAGCTGGTTCTTTGAAAGGGTAAAGAAGATTGACAAACCTCTGGTCAGGCTTACCAAAAAGAAAACAGAGAGAACCCAAATAAACAAAATAAGAGATGAAAAAGGAGACGTAACAACTGATACCACAGAAATCCCAAAAAAAAACCCCAACAAGGGAATACTATGAAAAATTATATGCCAACAAATTCAACAACCTTGAAGGAATGGACAAGTTTTTAGAAACATACAGCCCACCAAAATGAATCAAGAAGAAATAGATAATTTGAACAAACCAATCACTAAAAGTGAAATAGAATCTGTAATTTAAAAACTCCCTACAAACAAAAGTCTAGGACCACATGGCTTCACAGGCAAAACATATAAAGAAGAACTTATACTGATCCTTCTCAAACTCTTCCAAAAAACTGAATAGGAGGCAACACTCCCAAATACATTCTATTAAGCCAATATCACTGATGAACATAGACACAAAAATCTTCAAACATAATAACCAACAATATATTAAAAGGATCATACACCATGATCAAGTGGGATCTGTCCCAGGGATACAAAGATTTTTCAATATCTACAAATCAATCAGTGTGATACACCACATTACCAATCGAAGAATAAAAACCATATGATCATCTTAACAGATGCATAAATCTTTTGAAAAAATTCAACACACATTTATGATAGAACTCTCCAAAATGTGGGCTTAGAGGAAACTTACATCAACATGATAAAGGCTATATATAACAAACCTACAGCTAACATTATACTCAATGGTGAAAAGCTGAAAGTATTTCCTCTAAGATCAGGAAGAAGACAAGGAGGCCCACTCTTGCCACTTTTTTTTGTGTGTGGTACGCGGGCCTCTCACAGTTGTGGCCTCTCCCGTTGCGGAGCACAGGCTCCGGATATGCAGGCTCAGCAGCCATGGCTCACGGGCCCAGCTGCTCCGCGGCATGTGGGATCTTCCCGGACTGGGGCACAAACCCGTGTCCCCTGCATCGGCAGGTGGACTCTCAGCCACTGCGCCACCAGGGAAGCCCTCTTGCCACTTTTATTCAACATAGTTCTGGAGGTCTTAGCCACAGCAATCAGGCAAGAAAAAGAAATAAAAGGAATCCAAATTGGATAGGAAGAACTAAAACTGTCACTGTTTGCAGATGACATGATACTATACAGAGAAAATCCTAAAGATGTCACCAAAAGCTACTAGAGTTCATCAATGAATTCGGCAAAGTTTCAGGGTACAAGATTAATATGAAGAAATCTGTTGCATTTCTATACACTAACATATCAGAAAGAGAAATTAGGGAAACAATCCCATTTACCATTGCATCAAAAAGAATAAAATACCTAGGTTAAACTTACCTAAGGAGGCAAAAGACCTCTACTCGGAAAACTTTAAGATCTGATGAAAGAAATTGAAGATGACATAAACTGATTGAAAGATATACCATGTTCTTGGATTGGAAGAATCAATATTGACAAAATGACTATACTACCCAAGGCAAGCTACAGAATCAATGTAATCCCTATTAAATTACCCATGACATTTTTCACAGAACTAAACAATTAATCCAAAAATTTAAATGGAACCATGAAAGACCCAGAATTGCCAAAGCAATCCTGAGGAAAAAGAACAAAGCTGGAGGCATAACCCTCCCTGCCTTCAGACTAAACTACAAAGCTACAGTCATCAAAACAGTATTGTACTGGAAGAAAAACAGAAATATAGATCAATGGAACAGAATAGAAAGCCCAGAAATAAACCCACGCACCTATGGTCAATTTATCTATGACAAAGGAGGCAAGAATATACAATGGCGAATAGACAGTTTCTTCAATAAGTGCTGCTGGGAAAACTGGAAAGTCCCATGTAAAAGAATAAAATTAGAACATTCTCAAAATGGATCAAAGACCTAAATGGAAGACCGGATACTATAAAAATCCTAGAGGAAAACATAGGCAGGACACTCTTTGACATAAATTGCAGCAATATCTTTTTGGATCCATCTCCTAGAATAATGGAAATAAAAACAAAAATAAACAAATGGGACCTAATTAAACTTAAAAGTTTTTGCATAGCAAAGGAACCATCAACAAAACTTAAAGAAAACCCACAGAATGGGAGAAAACATTTGCAAACGAAGCGACTGACAAGGGATTAATCTCCAAAGTACACAAACAGCTCATGCAGCTCAATATCAAAAAAACAAACAACCCAATTAAAAAATGGGTGGAAGCCCTAAACAGACATTTCTCCAAAGAAGACATACAGATGGCCAAGAGGCACATGAAAAGAAGCTCAACATCACTCATTATTAGAGAAATGCAAATCAAAACTACAATGAGATATCACCTCTCACCAGTCAGAATGGCCATCATCAAAAAGTCTACAAGCAATAAATGCTGAAGAGGGTGTGAGGAAAAGGGAAACCGCCTACACTGTTGGTGGGAATGTAAACTGGTACAGCCACTATGGAGAACAATATGGAGGTTCCTCAAAAAAACTGAAAATACAGCTACCATATGATCCTGCAGTCCCACTCCTGGGCTTATACCTGGAGAAAACCATAATTCGAAAGGACACATGCACCCCCATGTTCTTTGTAGCACTATTTACAGTAGCTAGGACATGGAAGCAACCTAAATGTCCATTGTCAGGTGAGTGTATAAAAAAGATGTGGTATATATATATATATATATATACAGACAATGGAATGTTAGCCATAAAAAGAATGAAATAATGTCAATAATATCAACATGGATGGACCTAGAGATTACCATACTAAGTGAAGTAAGTCACAGAGAAAGACAAATATCATATGATATCACTTATATGCAGAGTCTAAAAAAATGATGCAAATGAACTTATTTACAAAACAGAAACAGACTCACCGACATAGATAACAACTTATGGTTACCAAAGGGGAAAGGAGTGGGTAGATAAATTAGGGATTTGAGATGAAAAGATACACACTACCATATGTAAAATAGGTAAACAACAAGGACCTACTGTATAGCACATGTAACTATATTCAATATCTTGTAATAACCTATAATGGAAAAGAATGTGAAAAAGAATATATATATATATTTGAATCACTTTGCCATACATATGAAACACTGTAAATCAACTATACTTCTATTTAAAATAGGGAGATCTGCTATGGTAATTGAACACTTGGACTTTTAAAATCTTCAAATACTTACCTTGAAGGTCTAGTTTTAAGGAGACAGAATTCCTTTAGGACATCTCTGGAATAAAAGCCAAGAACTATAAATATGAAAATAATTAAAGCTGTGGACTTCTGTCTCCTCCTTAAGGAAAAGGAAATGTCATCTGATCATGCTTCCATGAGCCTTGCTCTATCTTAAGGCATTTACATGTATTATCTTATCCAGACCCTTAAATCAACTGTCTCAGAAAGGAGGTACTGATGCTGACAGTGAAACCCAAAGAGCTTAAGTCCACTCCCAGGGCCATACAAATTATAAGTAGGTGAGTCAGAGTGTTCTTGGGCCATCTGACACTTAGTAACCAGAGAGTATGCTCTCTGGTTACTCATATTGTGACACAGGTTTCAGTAGGGAAGTCATCTATGTCTATGTTAACTACAGTGGCCTAAGGCATAGAAATGCTAGATGGAGACCAGGATCTCTAAGCAAATTTTTATAAAGTTCACCCAAGGCTGTGCCAGTCACTTTGGAAAGAGGCTGTGGAACTATTCACTTTGATAACTTCTCATGTAACTGTGCCCTAGACAGGCTGCCAGGTATAACATTAAAAGTCCTCTCAGGGTACTGCACCGCCTTTGGACAGGATTTAACTTTCAAAAAGCACTCAGCAATTGCTAAGTCATGTCCCAGTGATTCCATTTTGTGAAGTCACTCTTGACACATTTTAACTCCAAGGTATTTCATTTGGTGGTTTGAATTGAATAGTCAGTCAGCTGGGCAGAAGAATTCTAGTTCCTTCCTATAAATTAAGCAGAGATATTGTTTTTCCCCAGCTCGTAAACTATATCTAAAACGGAAATATGTTTAAGATGGCTTTGCAGTTCTTGCCCTTTGCCTCTCCCTCCAGGAAATCAGCCTGATGAATAGTACAAGAACTTGACAAATAGCACGGTAATCTGGGAGTACAGTGTGTTATCACTGTTACTTTTATTATAATAGCTGGAAGCTGGCCAACAATTTACAAAGAAACCAGGAAGCAACAGTAGGAGACTGGGCAGCCTTAGGATAATATTTCTAGGCTTGCAGAGAAACTTAACAAGAACCTGACACCTCAAACTTAGCATGAAAGCATAGCCCAGGTCAGTCACAGAAAACTTATCTTGCCAGAATTTGTTCCATAACAATGATAGAAATGCAAAGGCATAGCACATTTGGTATATGTCCTTAATAGCCTGAGAAAAGTAGCAACTATTCAATAAGTTATTGAAAGTCTTTATTGAATGCTCTGCTAGGTAAGAATTCAGCAGTCTTCTACTTATCTAACTTTTAGTGTGTTCTAAACTCGGCCAATAACTTGTGACCTTGGCTTGGCAAATCCTATCACTCTCTGGAACTCAGCTGCCTCCTCTTTAGCTGAGATGGTCGAATTGGATGATCCCAGGTTCCCTGCAGCTCTGAAATTCCATTACTGGGGAAAGTCATGTTTTAACCCTGACATTGACATTCTGAGGCAAGAAGAGTTGCAGCACATGCAATTGCTATGCCAACAGAAAATTCAGAACCTAGCCAGGTGCTCAAGTTTACTCTCTTGCTTCACTTTCTCCATGGTTCCCATGAGGACCTTTTTCTAGTGTGATTTAAAATAATCTAAATCTCCCTTCTATTAAGAGAATGTAGAAACAAAATATTAAGTCCCCCTACCCTCTCCTTGCTCAAGGAAAATATGAAATCAGATATGCAAATTTCCCTTTAAGCAGGTTTTAATTAAAGAAAACAAAAATTATTTTTTGAAAATCACTTGGATTTAGAAGTAGTCTTATTTCAGCTTTATGCCACAAAAATTTCTGTTACCTAACCAGAGAGTCATAGGATATAGAATATTTACCATCCAGGGTGTGAAGGTTCTACCTCTAACTTCCCAGGCTGAGAAAATTTCAAGGACCAAAAACTGAGTCTGCACGCCCCCAGCCACTCTATATTAAAACAATGAAAAAATAATGCCGCTTTAATTGCTAGACTTGAGAAAACTGAGTCTTCATAAAATAGTATTGCTAATTTGTAAAATGCATTGCCTATTAGTATTTACTTAAATTATAAATGATCTTACCAATGATCTTTGTTATTTTTAAATTTTCCCTTCCATTCTTTGATCTTCAAAAAAGTCTCCATAAGGAGTGTGAATGTGTTTTTTTTTTCTCATGGTTACCATGATTAACTATTTTTCTTTAGTAAAACTTTAAATGAAATAATGTGCTTCCTGTAATTATTAAGCCTAAGCAAAATGGGAAGTTTTGCTTGTACACTGATACTGTCAAAGCCCCTTACCCCCTTTTTATTCCAACCCCACCAGGTAAAAAAAAAGCTCCACCTAAGCCAGAATATTTCTATCCTGATCCAGGTCCCAAATAAACCACAGTTACAATTTTTAATACATGAAATTGTAATTACAAAATTGTAATTACAAAATTGTAATGAAAATAGCCAAATAACAAGTGAATAACCACAACTACAGTTTTCTAAGTACTTCTACTGTATTGTCACTTGAAGAAAGGCACCTGATTATGTGATTCAATTAATTCACAACAAAGCTAGAAGGCGTACTTGGTATATCCAAGGAATTGGTACTGGGAGAGCTTGTTAATCCAAACAAATACCCAAATCCATGATTCTCAGAACTAGGCCCACAGCCCACTGCTCTACGGCTCTTTCTGAAGGGCTGTGAAATGACCCAATGCTGCAAGTGTTTCCTTCAGTCTGCATCAGGATATGACAACCAAAAAGGTTACATTAAAATTTGAAATTCATAAACTTAAATTAGCCCGTTAATAGAATTTACTGTGGTCTCTAAGTAAGATTTTCCTGGGAAGTCTTACTGTCACATGACACTTGGCAATGTCACAGTTTTGAACACATGTATCCATGGATCATTGGGATTCCAGTAATTTTTGAAGAGGATATTATAGCATCTGCAGTGTTGTTCTGAGTTGGTCATAATTTTCAATGACTTTAAATTGAAAATTAATGCTTATTTTATATTATCACCACTATTCAGATTGCTATAAATTATTTAGTTAATCCCACAGTGTGTCATGATGCATATTTACATCAAGGCATTCCAAGACAATAGGTTTCCAATAATTTCACAAAAAACATGCATACATTACAGTTCACATATGAGTTATCCATATTCCTTTGTTTGAAACAAACATATCTATTCCACAGTTTTTCCTATACAGTGCCACTTTATTGTTATTGAGGTTTTTTTTTCTACCTAAAACTTACTTAGGGTAAGATAATGGAGCCATACAGTCTTTTACCCTACTAAAATGTGCCATAATCAGTTTGAAATTCAGTTCTAAATGATAGCACGGATGGATGGGAAATTATTATTCTAAAGGGTATTGCCTGTTAAGAATCAGCACACTAGAGAGAGAAAGAAGTGCTAGATTCTGGACTGAATTAGGAATCCTCTGCTCTTTCTTACTGTATCCTGGGCAAACATCTGTAGAAGATGCATTGTTCATCCTACTTTTTCTAGTCTCTATCCCTTCATTAAAACTTCCCTTTATTTTCCAAATAAATCCATCTTTCTTCCATATTGAACGACATACCACTAACCCTGCATCATCGTTTCCATCTACTGAGCAAGCTTGCTTTTTCCATTTTTTTCTTTCTATCCCATTCATTCATTCATCCATCCACCCATCCATCCTTTTCTATCTTCTCACTTCATTGTCAAATAGTTGGGAAAACAGTCTGAGCTTATCAGCTTATTACTGCCTTTGTTTCCTAACTTCCCATCCCTTCACTGAAATCTGATCTCCACACCTCTTACTCATTCTCTTTTGCTGGTTCCTCTTCTGGTAATTTGTCTGTAAATGTTGATATAATCTAGGTTTCAACCTGGGTCCTCTATTTGACTCACTGTGCAGGTCCTTCCTGAATTATCTTGTGCATAACAATGCCTTTAACTGTAATATCATTGCATAGGCAGCTGCATATTGGCCACATGTAGCTAAACACCCAGCTAGCTATGTCTTATAAATGCCACCATGGTATGGCGTAACTGAGAAACACCCATGCCCAGTGGACCATGAAAGAAAGGCAAGTATAGTAGAATGGGAATAGCATAAAACTCAGTCAGAAGTTCTGAGTTCCAATCCTCGCTCTGTCATTTTTAGCAGCAGGGTAGATCCTTTACCTCTCTAGTCCTTTGTTTTTTCTTGGTTTTGTTTTTTTGTTTGTTTTGTTTTGTTTTTTTTTCATCTGTAGAGTATGGCTAATAATACTCTGAAGACTTCCTGAGAGGGATTAAAGCAAATAATGTATGTAAAGTTATAATATAAGCTGTTAAGTGTTATTCAAATTTCTGATATACCATTATTTAAAATGTAGTTGAACAAACAGGAATGATCATTCAAAATGAGAGAAAATGTAGAGATACCAGAAATACAAATATCAAGTTAATCAGACTTGGTAAACTAAATAAATAATGACTGCCTGTTTTTCAAACTATAGTGTACATCTGGAAGAGTTAATTAATAATGCTAATTCTCAGGTTGAAGTCTCAGATTCAATTGGTCAGGAAAGAGACCAGGAATCTGCATTTTAAAATCATCAGAGCTGATGCAGACAAATCAGGGCCACACTTCAAGAAACAGTGAAATATAAAGCACTTGAGAGATAGCAGGTCCTAAAAATTCCATTCTCGTGACTTGCAAAGACACAGAATTAGTTCCTTGTTGGGAAGCATGTTGCTGATTTTGCTTATTTAAAATTGTAATGTATTTCAATCCTTCCAAAATTGGTCTTTCCATACAAAAAAATCATCCCTCATCCACCTCCAATACACATACACAAACATGAACACAATATATTTACATATGTATATCATACATAGCACAGTTAATGGAAAACTTTTCCCTGCTTAATATATGAATAAATAATAATGTAAAGATACAAAATAACAATGCTGACATTAGGCAGTTAAGAATTGAATATCTTTTGCTATAAAATATCAAATATGTCAAATATGTTTCTCTTTTTTCATATCATTATTGGTAGCTGACAGGAAGAAAAGACTCATAAGGAAATGTAAGGATGGAGCCAAACCAGAAACCAATAAGTAGCACAAATCATTAGGTATGAATCTTCTCAATAGGCTTGTTTCACCACTTGGAGAGATAAGCAACATGATACTTCCAAGCTGGTGGCTTGGTTAACTGCAGTTATTTTCAGTATAACAGACAGCATTTCTAGAGATTGAGGTTATAAACTAGGCTGGTATTTCAAAAATATTAATATAGCCTTAATTTTATTTTGTAGATACTATGTTTAGGACTTATTTTAATTTTCTATCTGGATAACTATATGTGTATTTTATGTAGGCGTGATGCAAGTATACATTTGTAAACAAAAAGAACAAAGAGTGTCATTCATTATCCCCTTACACAAAGGGTTAAGTGGCAACCCACTGCAGTTGCCCACAGACAGTGTGCCCTGAGGGGAATTCAAGATGGAAAAATAGGATGAAGCATTCTGTGCTTTGAACATACAGGCTCCTGGATGGTTAAGATGCATGTCTAAGGAAGAATTTCAATGACCCCAGATTCTTGCATCTTCCTATACATAAAAAAGCACTAAAATAATTAACTTGAGATATCTGCTCTTTGTGATTAGCAGTAATCATTTTATGCTTGACTACATGCATTTCCCAGCCAGAAATTCATATATATATTGGCTCCTCCCCTACCTCAGAGTAGTTTCTCAGAGCTATCTGAGAGGCTGTCTCCTGGGCTCTAGTCCTCAGTAAGGTCCCTGGATAAAACTGAAACTCACTGCGCTTACATTGTGTGTTTTTTATTTCAGTCGACACACACAATACATTTAAATGTTTGTGCAGGATAGAAAGCCCAGAGATAAACCCACAAACATATGGTCACCTTACCTTTGATAAAGGAGGCAAGAATATACAATGGAGAAAAGACAGCCTCTTCAATAAGTGGTGCTGGGGAAACTGGACAGCTACATGTAAAAGAATGAAATTAGAACACTTCCTAACACCATACACAAAAATAAACTCAAAATGGATTAACCTAAATGTAAGACCAGACACTATAAAACTCTTAGAGGAAAACATAGGAAGAACACTCTGACATAAAACACAGCAAGATCCTTTTTGACTCACCTCCTAGAGATATGGAAATAAAAACAAAAATACACAAATGGGACCTAATGAAACTTCAAGGCTTTTGCACAGCAAAGGAAACCATAAACAATACAAAAAGACAACCTTCAGAATGGGAGAAATATTTGTAAAAGAAGCAACTGACAAAGGATTAATCTCCAAAATATACAAGCAGCTCAATATCAAAAAACAAACAACCCAATCCAAAATTTAGCAGAAGATCTAAATAGACATTTCTCCAAAGAAGATATACAGATTGCCAACAAACACATGAAAGGATGCTCAACATCACTAATCATTAGAGAAATGCAAATCAAAACTACAATGAGGTATCACCTCATACCTGTCAGAATGGCGATCATCAAAAAATCTACAAACAATAAATGCTGGAGAGGGTGCGGAGAAAAGGGAGCTCTCTTGCACTGTTGGTGGGAATGTAAATTGATACAGCCACTATGGAGAACAGTATGGAGGTTCCTTAAAAAACTAAAAATAGAACTACCATACAACCCAAAACCTAAAAAAAAAAAAAAAAAAAAAAATCGTTCTGATGAACCCAGGGGCAGGACAGGAATAAAGATGCAGGCGTAGAGAATGGACTTGAGGACACCAGTAGGGGGAAGAGTAAGCTGCGACGAAGTGAGAGAGTAGCATTGACATATATACACAACCAAATGTAAAATAGATAGCTAGTGGGAAGCAGCTGTATCACATGGGGAGATCAGCTCTGTGCTTTGTGACCACCTAGAGGGGTGGGATAGGGAGAGTGGGAGGGAGAAGCAAGGAGGAGATATGGGTATATATGTATAGCTGATTCACTTTGTTATAAAGCAGAAACTAACACAACATTGTAAAACAATTATACTCCAATGAAGATGTTAAAAAAAAAAGTTCAAATTTAGAGAGGGATGTAACAAGTCATAACTAAATCATTGTAATATTATATTTTCTAACTCACTAAAATATGTATCATCCTTAAATAAAAATTCTAAGTTTATGTGTAAAGTCCATGGAATGATGTTAGCAAACTCCCAAACCAAAGTGCATTATTAATATGTATTTACAAATGGCATTTGAAGAAAGCACTGCTTCAATCAATCACACATAACTATGGATACTGGAACTATTTAACTATTAGAGATGATCTATTTATCTTAAATAAATAAATAAATGTGTGTGCAATATTCATATGCATATGTAAAAGCATATAATATTTGGGAAAGAGAGTAAATAAGGTGTCTTAATCTTTGCATAAGTCAGGTAAAAACCAAGCCATTTAATGGTTTATTCCTTTTGTAAGCAGCTCTTGCAGAAAACTGCCCTCAGGAGGACGCCTCTTTTCTTGTCACTTTAGGAAAGCTATATTTCAATTAACTTTTAAACCAGGCACCCCCATGCTCTACTCATCTCTGGCACAAGCACACCTTTCAAATCTTTTTTTTTTAATTGGAATATAGTTGATTAACAGTGTGTTAGTTTCTGCTGTATGGCAAAGTGAGTCAGTTATACATACACATATATCCACTCTTTTTTTAGGTTCTATTCCCATATAGGTCATTACAGAGTATTGAATATAGTTCCCTGTGCTATTCAGTAGGTACTTAATTAGTTATTTGTTCTATATATAGTAGTGTGTATATGTCAACAACAATCTCCCAATTTATCCCTCCCTCCCCTTTCCCCTGGTAAAATTTTCTTTTCTACATCTGTGACTAAACTTCTGTTTTATAAATAGGTTCATTTGTACCATTTCTTTAGATTCCACATACAAGTGATACCATACGACATTTGTCTTTCTCTGTCTGACTTACTTCACTTAGTATGATCATCTCTAGGTCCATCCATCTATGTTGCTGTGAATGACATTATTTCATTCATTTTAATGGCTGAGTAATATTCCACTGTATATATGTATCACATATTCTTTATCCATTCCTCTTTTGATGGCCATTTAGGTTGCTTCCATGTCCTGGCTGTTGTAAATAGTACTGCAATGAACATTGGGGTGCATGTATCCTTTCAAATATGGTTTTCTCCAGATACATGCCCAGAAGTGGGATTGCAGGATCATATGGCAGCTCTATTTTTAGTTTTTTAAGGAATCTCCATACTGTTCTTCATAGTGGCTGTACCAATTTACATTCCCACAAACAGTATAGGAGGGTTCCCTTTTCTCCATGCCCAGCATTTATTGCTTGTAGATTTTTTGATGATGGCCATTCTGACCAATGTGAGGTGATTTCTCTAATAATTAGTGATGTTGAGCATCTTTTCATGTGACACTTGGCCATCTGTATGTCTTCTTTGGAGAATGTTTATTTAGATCTTCTGCCCATTTTTTGATTGGGTTGTTTGTTTCTTTTGATATTAGGCTGCATGAGCTATGTGTATATTTTGGAGATTAATCCCTTGTTGGTTGCTTTGTTTGCAAATATTTTCTCCCATTCTGTAGGTCTTCTTTTCATTTTGTTGCTGGTTTCCTTTGCTGTGCAAAAATTTTTAAGATTAATTAGGTCTCATTTGTTTATTTATTTATTTATTTTCATTATGCTCAGAGGTGGATCAAAAAGGTTCTTGATGCGATTTATGTCAGAGAGCCTATGTTTTCCTCTAAGAGTTTTATAGCATCTGATGTTACATTTAGGTCTTTAATCCATTTTGAGTTTATTTTTGTTTATGGGGTTAGGGAGTGTTCTAATTTCATTCTTTTACATGTAGCTGTTCAGTTTCCCCAGCACCACTTATTGAAGAGACTGTGTTTTCTCCATTGTACATTCTTGCCTCCTTTGTCATAGATTAGGTGACCATAAGTGTGTGGGTTTATCTCTGAATTTTCTATCTTGTTCCATTGATCTACATGTGTTTTGTGCCAGTACCATACTGTTTTGATGACTGTAGCTTTGTAGTATAGACGGAAGTCAGGGATCCTGACCCCTCCAAGTCATTTTTTCTTTTTCAAGATTGCCTTGGCTATTTGGTGTCTTCTCTGTTTCCATACAAGTTGTAAATTCTTTTGTTCTAATTCTGTGAAAAATGCTATTGGTAATTTGATAGAGATTGCATTGAATCTGTATATTACTTTGGGTAGTATAGTCATTTTGACAATATTGATTCTCCCAATCAAAGAACATGGTATATCTCTCCATCTGTTTATGTCGTTTTTGATTTCTTTCATCAGTATGTTATAGTTTTCTGAGTATAGGTCTTTTGCTTCCTTAGTTAGGTTTATTTCTAGGTATTTAATTAATTAATTAATTAATTTGATGTGATGGTAAATGGGATTGTTTCTTTAATTTCTCTTTCTGATCTTTTGTTGTTAGTGTATAGAAGTGAAACAGATTTCTGTGTATTAATTTTGTATCCTGCAACACTAATCACACAATACCTTGCCTAACTTGTCAGTTCCATAGATCAAAGAAGTAGAAGTGAAGAATACATAATTAACAGATGACCATATCTCTTCCCTGCTTCCCTTTCAGTAATCACCTGATCTAACTCTGTGACCAAACTGTGTGAAAAGATAACATCTAGAGGAAGATCATGAGGAGTCCACAAGCCTGCACACAGTGGGAGACTGCAATGATTCTGACCCCCATCTCAATAATTACCTGAGATTACTTCTCTGTTTGTCTTTAAGAGTGTTTATGGCTGAGCAGAATTTTTGGAGGTGGTTTTTGGGGAGCGCTGAGTCCAATATCTCCCCAGATTGCTGGCACTCTCATTAAAGGCACCTTTCCTTTCTCCTGACATTTGTGAGTATGTAATTGATTTTGTAAGCAGTGAGCAGCAGGACCCAATTCATTCAATAACATTTTTATCAGTACGTTTTGTGTCTTGAAATGACAAAAACTTGGGACATTTTATAAAGGAGAACAATTTGTGCCAATATTTGTATTTTTAAGATGTCATAAATGCTTTAGCTCTAAAATTAAAAAGTCTTAAACAATAAAGTAGTTCTGTTTATTGAGTAAATGCATTTTGTTTTTAAGACATAATTTGTTGTTGTTTTTGCTAAAACATGGTGAATATTTAGTTTATAAAATAGATTATATTACCAATACTACCCTGTATAACTACAGTAATAAAATATTAAATATAGATTTTCATTTTTATTAAGAGAGATGTATGGGAGTCCATCATTTCCACAAATTAGATTACTGCAAAGTGGCTGGATCAGTGAAGATTTTCATTTTATTCATTTTGTGGTTTAAACTTTTAACTATTCCAGATAATCTGTAATTTTGAATCATGATGGGACATTTCTGGTAAGATGTGACATTTTATTCTTCTTTCTGAATCCACCTCTGATTTTGATCCAGGGCACATCAATTTAGAAATGACCACTGATCATGATAGCTTTTGGGAAAAAATGTTGGAACATAACATGTAAATTATGTTCTTTACAGGTTTATAGTAGAACATATATAAAATTTAAGAACATGAAAGGCTTACTAGAATTCTGCTTAAACACACTTTTATCTTGTTTCTCTGCCCTTATATCATGCTTTTCCAATCGAGAGTGCCACGTTTCTCTCCCTTTCCATTCTAGAGCAGCTCCAAAGCTGCCTACAGGGAAATCAAGGGGAAAACAACAACCTCAAAAGACACTAATGGTTGCTTTTCAGATACTCTCCAAAGCCCAGTGGGAAGGGAGAACACATAGAGCAGAAAGAAGCAACTTTATGTTTTCCATTTCTCTTAGATGTTGGCTCAGAGACCATCCCAGGATTCAATACTGAAGAAAAAAAAAATGAAAGAAAAGCAGATACAAAGTAAACAAAAACAACAAGCTTGGTCATGATCTGTTCATTTTTCCCCCTATAAAAATATGCTCTCTGGGGGCTTCCCTGGTGGCGCAGTGGTTGAGAATCTGCCTACCAATGCAGGGGACACGGGTTCGAGCCCTGGCCTGGGAAGATCCCACATGCCACGAAGCAACTAGGCCTGTGAGCCACAATTACTAAGCCTGCACGTCTGGAGCCTGTGCTCTGCAACAAGAGAGGCCATGATAGTGAGAGGCCCGCGCACAGCGATGAAGAGTGGTCCCCGCTTGCCGCAACTAGAGAAAGTCCTTGCACAGAAACGAAGACCCAACACAGCCAAAAATAAATAAATAAAATATAAAAATAAAGGAGTTCCCTTAAAAAAAATGCTCTCTGACTGTTGGTCCATCCTATAAGTAGCTTGGAAATTGTTACTGCTGAACAAAATAAAAACCAACAATTCTTCCAGAACTGTGAGAAAAAAAATTTTTGTTGTTGTTTAAGCCATGTAGTCAGTGGTATTTTGTTATGGCAGCCCTAGGAAACCAATAGACATTAAAACCACAGATCCAGGAAACTCATATATAACACCAAGCATGATTAATACCAAAAATACTATACCTATATATATCATATTCTAAATGCAGAAAACCAAAGACAAAGCGAAAACCTTGAACAAAGCTGGGGTGGGAGTAGGAGGGAACACCTTACATATAGAGGACAAAGGCTAAGAATTACATCAAATTTTCATTTAAAACTCTAGGGCAATCTTAAAAATTTAAAAAGAAGTATAATTGATATACTTAGATACGAGAGAAAATTGAATCATATAAAATGCTCAATTAAAATCAGGGAAGGCAGAAAAAGGGTGGAAGAAAAAAGAAAAATAAAGCAAGACAAAGAAAAAGGGAAATGAATAGAAAACAGTTACAAATATGATATATATTAATCCAACAATACTAATAATCACTTCTAGTGGGAATGGTCTAAATATAATAATTAAAAGACAAAGATTGTCAGAGTGCACTAAAAACTGGATCTAATTATGTGCTGTCTATAATAAACCCACTTTAAATATAAAGACACAGATAGATTACAAATAAAGGGGAGGAAAGACATGCCATGTTAACACTAATAAAGAGAAAACAAGAGTAGATAAATTAATTTCAGACAAAGTAGACTGCAGAAAAAAATTATTAGGAATAAATAGGGGCATTACATGATAAAGGAGTTAATTCTCATGAAGACATAAAAATCCTTAATGTTTATGCTCTTAACAACAGAGCATTAAAATACTGGAGGCAAAAACTGAGAGACTTAAGGAAAAATAGACAAGTATTATAACTGAAGACTTCAACACACATCTATCTGTAGTTGACAGATCCACTGGGCAGAAAAATCAGTGATGACATAGTTGAACAGAATAGCACCATCAATCAACTGGATCTAATTGAAATTTATAAAATACTTCATCCAACAAAAGCTGAATATACAACTTTCTCAAGTTCCCAGGTAATGCACCAAAATGGACCACATTCTAGGCCATAAAACACACTTTAACAAATTATTAAAAGTAGAAATCATACAAAGTGTACTCTCAGACATCAATGGAATTAAGTCAGAAATTAATAACAGAAACACAGCTAGAAAGCCCTCAAATGCCTGTTATTAAACAACACACTTGTAAATAACATATAGTCAAAGAAATCCCAAGAGAAATTGAAAAATATTTTTGACTAAATGAAAATAAAAATACAACTTAATCAAAATCTGTGATGTAGTGAAAGCTGTGCTTAGAGGGAAACTTATAGCATTGAATACATATATTAGAAAACAATAAAGATCTAAAATCAATAACCTAAGCTTCCAGCATAGAAAACAAAAAAAGGAAAAGAAAATATTAAATCCAAGGTAAGCTGAAGAAAAGAAATACTAAAATTTTAGAGCAGAAATCAATGAACTAAAAAAAAAAAAGAAGTCATGAACTTGAAAACAGGAAACCAATAAAGTAATTCAACAAAACCAAAAGCTGGTTCTTTGAAGAGATCAATATTAATAAACCTCTAGCCAAACTAAAAGAAACAAGATAAGACACAAATTACTGACATAAGAAATAAAAGAGGGGCTTTCACTACTGATTTCATTGATTTAAAAAAGATAATAAAGGGATATTATAAACAACTCTAGCTCACAGGTTTGATAAACAGATAAACCTAGATAAAACAGACCAATTTTCTGAAAGACAAAATCTACCGATACTGACACAAGGAGAAAAAGATAATATGAATAGGCTTACATCAGTTAAAGAAATTTAATCAGTAATTGATAACCTACCAAAACAGAAAGCACAAAGCTAATATGGTTTCACTGGTGAATTCTACCAAACATTAAAATGGAAGAAATAATACCAGTTCTCCACAATTGCTCCCAGAAAATAGAAGGAGAAGGAATACTTCCTAACTTACTCTTTGAGGCCAGTATTATCCTAATACCAAAACCTAAAAAGGCATTACAAGAATGGAAAACTACAGGGCTTCCCTGGTGGCGCAGTGGTTGAGAGTCTGCCTGCCAATGCAGGGGACACGGGTTCGTGTCCCGGTCTGGGAAGATCCCACATGCTGCGGAGTGGCTAGGCCTGTGAGCCATGGCCGCTGAGCCTGTGCATCCGGAGACTGTGCTCCGCAACGGGAGAGGCCACAACAGTGAGAGGCCCACGTACCGAAAAAAAAAAAGAATGGAAAACTACATATCAATGTTCTCATGAACATAAATGCAAATATCTCCAATGGGGGGGGATAAATTAGGAATTGAGGATTAACAGATGCACACTACTATATATAAAACAGATAAACAACAAGTGTTACTGTATAGTACTGGGAACCACATTCAATATCTTATAATAACCTAATATGGAAAACAATCTGAAAAAGAATATATGTGTATATATTTATGTGTATGTAATTGAATCACTTTGCTGTACACATGAAAACACTGTAAATCATCTATACTTCAATTTTAAAAAGACCCCCAATAAAATATTAGCAAATCACATCCAACAATGTATAAAAAGAATTATACATCATAGCCAAGTGAGATTTATTCTTGTTATGAAAGACTGGCTGACTAAAAGTCAATTAAGGTAACCTGTCATATCAACAGAATAAAGAAGAAAAATCATATGAACATGTCAATAAATGCAAAGAAAGTATCTGATGAAATATAGTACTGATTATAAACAAACAAAAACAAATAAGTAAATAAAACTCTTGAAAAACTAGGATTGGACAGGAAACTTCCTCAACTTGATAAAGAACATCTACAAAAAACCTAGAGCTAACATGATAATAAATGGTTAGAAACTAGATGCATTACTGTTAAGGTGAGGAAAAAAGCAAGGATGTCCCCTTGCACCACTCCTATTCAACATCTTACAAGACATGCTAGCTAATGCCATAAGACAAGAAAAAAGGAATTAAAAGTATATAGTTTGAAAAGGAAAATAGAAAACTGTCTTTGTTCACAGATGACAGATATTTGTCTGTATAGAAAATCCAAAGAAACAACTAAAAAACTCTTAGAACTAAAAAGTGATTATAGCAAGTTAATGTTATAAAATTTGCTTTTCTATAAATCAGTAATGAGTAATTGGAATTTGAAATTAAAAATATGATGCCATTTACATTAGCACACGACTGTAAATAGTGTGCTAAATAAAAAGTACTTAGGTATAAATTTAACAAAATGAGTACTAGAGCTTTATTAAAAGTCCAAATTCTGATGAAAAATATCAAAGAAGAAATAAATGGAAAGATAATCCATGTTCTATGGATAGGAAGACTCAATATTGTCAAGATATCAGTTATTTCTAATTTGATCTGCAATCCCAAATTCCAGCAGGTTATTTTGTGGGTATTGAAAAACTGATCCTACAGTTTTTGGAAAGCAAAATACCCAGAATATATAACATAATACTGAAGGAGAAGTACAAATTTAGAGGACTGACAGTATCCAATTTCAAGACACTGTATAAATCTATAGTAATCAGGAAAGTGCTGTATTAGAGAAAGAACAGACAAATAGATCAATGGAACAGAACAGAAATAGCACCACATAAATATAGTCAACCAATATTTGACAAAGGATCAAAGGCAATTCAATGGAGAAAGGATAGTGCTTTCAACAAATGGTGCTGGAACAAATGGACATCCAAGATGTTCTTCAACTTCATTCAAAGACTCAGAAGGAACTAAAGTGAATAAAGCTAATCTGAAAAGGCTCCATTCTGTGTGATTCCAACTATATAACATTCTGAAAAAGGGAAAGCTAAGGAGATAGTAAAAATAGCAGTGGTTGACAGGGGTTCAGGAGGAGAGAGGGAGAGATGAACAGGTAGAACTCTGGGAAATTTTAGGGCAGTGGTAGATACATGTCATTATACATTTGTCAAAACCCACAGAATGCACAATACAAAGAGTGAACTCTCATGTAAACTATGAACTTTAGTTAATAATAATGTTTCAATATTGGATCATCAATTGTAGCAAATTTACTACACTAATGTGACATATTAATAATAGGAAAGAGTGTGGGTGGTATTGAGGTGGTTTAGGGGAATTCTCCTACTTTCTGTTCAATTTTTTGTATACTTAAAACTGTACCAAAACTGGAAATTTAAAAAATTCTTCTCTAAAACATGGTTTTAGGAACCACTAACATGTACTTCAAAAATAGACATAGCAGGGACAGAGTCATCAAAAGTGAACGGCAAAGGTTTTAGGTGTTCTATGTAGGACTATTACATAGAACTGTAGAGGCTCTATTAAAGGTCTTATGAAACAAACAATTTAAAACTTAAGTGCCAAAGAGAATGAAGTAGGAACCGCACTACACCACACAATTTTATTAACGGGATGAATATTTTGGAAAGCATTTCAGTGTCTTAGGTCAAGAAACAAACTAATTTTTAGAAAAGTGAAGTTCTTCTATTTTCCCCCAAATCTTGAATTCTAAGTTTTTCAATATTATATATCATGGAATTATTAATATACAAAGATTTAAGGCATTGGTATTTTGTCAACTAAGATTTAGGACACAGACATGAAGTTATATATGCTATTAATTTGATTTTGCTCATGCATTTATTTTAAAGTTCACTGATTTATTGTGTATTCAATCTCTCTAATCATAAATTCCTTGTCATCCATCCCCAAAATGCAGTATTTGGTTATAGCAATCTTTATACCAATGTTAACTAACCAACTTAAAATCTGTCCCTGAAGGAAAAAATTACTATTTATCTCAAAGCTGCTGTGATTATTTTATGTCAGCATACAATTGCTATGCCCGAAAGACCTCACAACATCCTGGAGAAAATACAGGCCTTTGGTTGAATGTTTTCTGAGGCACAACCATCATCCTACAAGATAATGCAAGTTCCGGACAATTTTCATTGTTAAAAGGTCCTTATGTTGAGAACACCTCTGCCTTTCTGCAATTGTCATATGTTGGTCTCAGTTGGCCCTAGGATGAGATGAGTATGGCACTTGCCTAGGGGGAGAAAGTCAAGGGAGTGCCAAAAAACTCACTAATCAAGAAAAATAATACTTTAATGTAATATATGAAAAAATAAAACTGCAAAAAAATCTACAATGAACAAAATATAAAAGTATTCAATAAAGATATGCTCCAACAAGGCTAGGATTTGGGTGAAGTGAGTGACATAAGTCATACAAGTATAGGGTCAGCTCCTGTCTTTATTGGAAATTTTGATTTCTTGGGGTTCAAGTCCTATATGAACATTGGAGATTTAACCCTCAAAAGGAGCCAGACGAAAGATATTGGTCAATGTGTGATCATCTGTAGGAACGTCAATGTGCAATGTGTGTGCTTAGAGATATCAGTGAACTTCCTGTCTCTCGCTTCTGTTTTAGTTTGCTACCACCACTACTGTCTCTACTTCTTATCACAGTTCTCTTAAACTTCCTCATGTCTTGGCCTCCAGCCCTCATTGCAATCCTTTTATACTAGATGATTCTTATGCAAATACACCTGGGAAGTCCATTCCAGACTCCATTTTAATTGGCTTGGATTGGAATAATTTTGTACTTGGGTGAAAAAATACCAGAAATCTCACACAACTTGATTTTCAAAGTACTGTGTTTTTTCATAGCCCTTTAGTCCATATTGCCTTGTCTTAGCCATTAAACATGATCAACATATTCTATTTTTCTACAAAACCAAGGTAACCATGGAAAAGTGTTTCTCCACATAAACTGACCTAAGAGGTTTATGTTTTGCAGAGGCTTCCTAGTAAGTTTGAATTGGTGATGGAAATAGACATTAGATACTAATAGAATATAAGAAACCATTCTTTAAACCTGCTTTAAGCAATAAACTCCTGTCTGCCCCAAGCTGTCTCAGAATAAACAGCCTAACTAATCACTATTATTTCTGTTGGGCCTCACACCCAACTACATCACAGTATCAACATCCTCTTTATAAGCAAGTGTTCATACTTTATAAATGTTCTTTAAATAAATGGTGGTAGAAAATTCGAAGTTGGATAATTTGAATTGCTTCTATACTTGTACCTAAAAAGAAAAATCATAGAAGACAAAGCATCATTGCCTGTAGGAGTGGAACAGTGTCTGAGATCATTATCATCTCACTTCCTCTAATTTTTTCTATAACTTTTTATTGAATAATTATTTTATTCTTCACTTGTATATAATCCAAGCAAATGAGACTTAAACAGGTATATGTTTATTCAGGGGGGGAAACAAATAGAATAATAAAGACTATGCTTATTTTTAGTTAAAAATTGCAGGCTCTCCAGGTTTCGGGAGAAAGTTTAGAAGATGATTCCCTTTGAAATGGACACCAATAAGAGCTAATGTTAAACTGAATGACATTAATAATTTTGAGATGACTGACTTTGAGGAATGTTCTGTAAATGATTTTCTGTGTAAGCCATGCCATTTCCTTGGCCTTACCACAGAAACATTAATCTACTGTGAAGTGCTGAAACACGAACTGCAATTGGGAACACTAACATATTTATGAAAAACACAAAATATGGACTGAGAGAACATTAAGAATTTGCTTTTCTGTAAGGAACAGAGGCAGTTTGTCTGTCAGGCAATAACGATGACGACCGAAAACAATTTTGATTTATTAAGTATCATAGGAGCAATACCAGTTTTTTAGGCATATTAATTTGGGTTATTTCAACAACTTTAGAAAGTCAATATTATTATTTCTGCTTGAATAGTGAGCAGACTGAGGCTCAAAGATGTTACATGCTTGCCCAAGTCACACAGTTAGTATGTGGTACATCGTTGTGGCAGTATCTGTGGTCAGGTCTGTCTGCCTCCAACACCTGGGTTTTTCTCCATGACCTCCTTCTCAGGTGTGCAGGTATTTTCTCCACTAGAACTTCATACTCTTTGGTGAAATAATTCCCAGGTATCATCCCAGGTTGGAGAAAATACATCACAAAGTTCTCCAACTCAGATCCACAAATCGGCAGGTTTTTTTTTTTTTTTTTTTAATTAACTTCTTTCTCCAAGTGCGTCAGTTTTGAAGAATGTGTACCCTGGATGAAAAAAAATCAACATTCCCACTACTGGAAAGGAATCATCTATTCTCTCTATTAATGGTTCAGTATTCTGGTTTTCAGATTGTCTTCCATAAATTATGTTAGTTTGAATCTTTGGTTGGCACCTGACCACCCTTGGATGAACTATGAAATTCAACTTTCTGAAATGACAAAAATGAGGGATGACTCCATGGGCTTTCCTATGGTTTTCTTACAAAACGTCTCTCCAGGAGCCAACAAAAGCCAGATTGCTGTGAAGTTTCTGTCTTTGAACATGCTGGCACTCTGCCTCAAATGCCTTCTCTGCCTTGTTTCCTGAAAAATCTCCCCTCCTTTAAAATCCAACTCAGATGCCCTCAGTTCTTTTGTGAAATCACTCTAGAAACCCTCAAAGTCACTCTCTTATTCTTTTAAACTTCCATATATTTTACACATACCACTATTATATTCCCTCAGCACTTCCCAGCAACTCCTTCTGTATAATTCCCTTTTCTCGTCTAGCCTATGAGTTACTCAACAGTGTAGATAAAGTCAGAGTCTCCTTGTTATCCTAGCACCTACTATAACACTTTGCATTGGAACAAATCCTCAATGAATACTTGTAGAAATGACATTTAAAAACCATACATACAATATTATTTTTGAAAACTGTAGCCTTCAGGAAGATGTAAGAAGATGAGCACTTATTAGGGGCCTATTTCCTTGAAGAGCTTAACTAAGATCATGGTTGTTGAACTGAGTTCATTCTAAGTTGACTGAAGTTGATTCACTATGATTAAATTTCCTATTGTATCTTTTCTTTTGCTTGCATTTGGCCTTTCATGTTTAACAAAACCTTCTGCTTGTAGAATCATAGGATGCCTCAAATAATAGTGAGAAAAATGGAGTCTGGGAAAGGCAAGGGATTTACCACAAATCATAGCTAAATAGGAGAGCTGAACTAAAACTCTGGCTCTCTGAGCCCCTTTGTTACTCTTTCTAGTAGACCAAGGTGGTACAGAAAAAAAAAAACAAAAAACCCTTTTAGCTTGTTTATAGCTCTTTCATCTATTCAGAAGAAAGTATTTTTTTTAATAGTCACAGGGGGCACTATAACATGGAATAAGCTGCCACCAGGTTTGGTGACTTTCCAAACAAGGCCATTCATAAATTCAATGTTAGAAATATTAGTCCCATACTGAAAACTGTGCTTTTCTTTTCTCAGTGACAAATAATAAAATGCAAGCATGGGTTCATCCATACACACTAGTTGTCAATAATAAAATGAGGAGATATTGCACTGACCATAGTCTGTGTTTTCTGGCTCCCAACAATTTGATGGCCAAAAATAGGGTGTCTGTGGAATGAAAAGAAGTGGAACTTAGGTTAGGCACATAAAGAATTAGTGGGGTTCCTGGTTTATGAGCTGTGTTTATCTTCAGCAATTACCTAGAATTTTGCTAACAATGTATGTTTTATTACCCAGAAAAAGTACTCAGAGAGGCATTGTAAGGTTTTTCTTTTACATTTACTTTGCTAAGCAACTGTTCAGCTTCCAAATAGGTGCAGCACCAGCAGGTATTTAAGACAGTGTTCATTTGCTACAATTGTATGTCATCTGACAAAAAGGTAAAAGGACTGATTGCATTATTCAAATAAAAAGTGTTAATACACAAAGACTGAAAGCAAAGTATTATATTCAGGAAGACTCATGATGAGCTATGTTTAAATTTAGCAAATTGTTTTTTATGATTTATGTATTTCATCATTGCCCTCAGTAGACCCAAAAGTTCAACCGTCAGAATCTTTCCTTAAGATCTGGCAATCATTTGCTTGGTTCTATTAATTATATAATGCAGCTCTCAACATTATCCAGCTAGATTAAAACAACTTTTCCCCTTCACTTTAAAAAATATCTCTGGATAGAGACACTTATTACTCTAAATTTTTAAACTGCACAAGTCAGAGATGATTTTTTTTAACTAATAACTTAGTTGATTGCTTAAAAATAGATACATGATTCTGTGAAATTCTGGAAACTGATGAAACTACAAAGAAAATATCTGATTGAGAAAACCCAATTATTATCATCAGCATGTTATATTTTCTGATAGGGCTTTTCTAGCCCTCATGGCTGGACATGCTTGGCTCCAGACCCCGAGGATACTCCATCACCACCAGTCTACTCTTTCAAACTGTTTCCTTGGATGATGATGGCTCTGGGATTCAATGGAACAGTGACTACAGACGTCAGCCTTGTGGGCTTAATTATATTTATTAGTCAATTATATTAACAATCTGTGTGTAACAAGCATATTTAGGGTAATCTCTGATTACCTGTTTGATAATTCTGCCTTCTAGAAGAGGGACTCTCAAGGGGGGAAAAGGGTAATTGGGAGAACTGTTTGAATCTCTGGGAGAGAGCCCTTCCAGTTTAGGACTCCCAGGGGATTTGATTTACCCTCTATGCTTTCTTGGGAATTGCTCCAGTATCATAAAGAAGGATACTAATACTAATTTTGTATATATATGAACAAAGTGACAGAATACATTTAGAGGGTAAAAAAGCTGAAGCACTAGATAAAGGGGGATATCAAGGCTTTATACAGCACCCCCTCCTTGGCAAATGAATCCACTTAACCTAGTCTGAGAGTAAAACTGGGTCACTACTCTAGGAGAACCATAGAGAAACAAAGTAGTTAAAAAATCTTCCTTTCATGTGGGCTGCTAGCTTTTGAGATACTTCTCATAGAATGCATTATTCCCTTTGGGTTGCTTCTTCATTTTGGGAGGGGTGTGTGTGTGTGTGTGTGTGTGTGTGTGTGTGTGTGTGTGTACGTGCACGCATGCGTATGCATACCTATTTATCTAACTCTAAAAATATATACTCTAGTCAGACTGGTCAGACACATACTTTTTTTCTCAAAACCACAAGGAATGTTTTCAATAGCATTCTTATAATTTTTCTTTATTTTTCTATCATTTACTTTAGTGACAATTTCCTGACTGTAAAAATAAATGAATGAAGCTATTTTATCCTGTGATATTATGTGGAAAAGGCACAAAACCAACACTCTTCACTAATATTGCAAGATTTTTTTTCTAGGAAAAATATTTTGATTTATAGTAAAAGAAAATTTAAATAACAAACTCCTATAGTTTGTTGGAATTTAAAAATTTACTTTCACAGTCAAACTAGGCTTTAGGACATTTTAATGTATGAGTTTCTCTGCTTTTCAGAGTTTGCTTCTTTAGCCATAATAAAACAGATCCAAAACTGTCTAGCCATTGCTCAGTAATCTTTGGCACCTATACTAATGTGATGAAAGTCATGAAAGTGACCTGGATAATCATGTCAGAACTCAATTTCAGTTAGCTAAGGAGGATAAATTAGACAATTGCAAGTTTACAGTAAATACAAAAATCATATGATTGAAAAATTGAGACACATTTACTGCGGCATACCAGTGAAATTAAAGTAAGAGTTCTGTTTGCCTCAAACTCATGCCCCAAAGCTTTTTCATATTCCTAATGATGGTTAGAATCTCAATCATTCACTGGAGTAATTGTAAACACAATATTGCAAGTTTCCTATTTTAACCCATGATTTTTAAAATCCTTCCATGGAGTTGAATTTCAATTCAATGTAATAAAGAACTTAATGCTGCTTGGAACCAACACAAAAATGGAAGGAAACACTTTGAACAATAATGTATTTTCTGTTATTAGAGCTGTTCAAATATAAACTAATTAATGCCTTGGTAGACACTGTAGCAGGAATTAAATAATCCCTGATTTTTCTGGGGTTTCTTTTGTTTGTTTTTAAACCCTTGGTTTTTAGATTGTATGGTTATTAGATTTACAAATATGTCATGTTTCTATCCTATTTTGAATGTGGATGTGTCATTAAAATATTTAACATTTAATATTTAACATTAATTCATGTAATTTAAAAGATTATCTATTATCTATTTAGGCATATTGAACTTGATAATCTTCTGCCTATACCTAGTAGTGATATAATTAGTTTATCATTTGTACTCATTCCCTTGCTTTGTTGTAAAGTTCTTTAAAAACAGTCTCTCCTTTTCTGCAGAATGCAGGGTGATCCATTCCCAGCTTTGCTCATCTTTGACCCATGAGCATGACAATAAAACCTTGTCTGGGGCCTCCCTGGTGGCGCAGTGGTTGAGAGTCCGCCTGCCGATGCAGGGGACACGGGTTCATGCTTGGTCCGGGAGGATCCCACATGCCGTGGAGCGGCTAGGCCCGTGAGCCATGGCCGCTGAGCCTGCGCGTCCGGAGCCTGCGCTCCGCGACGGGAGAGGCCACAGCAGTGAGAGGCCTGCGTACCGCAAAAAAGAAAAGAACACCTTGTCTGCCTACTAACTTCAGTCTGGAAATGACAACAGCAGAGTTAAAGGTTGTAAATTATACTAATTCAAGACATCACCACTAATTTTAGGCCATGTCTCAGCTAGTTTGTTTTGAGGGAAATTTTTGAATTAGATAATTGTTAACAGATAGACTATATTCAATGTTTCCCTTATAAATATATTACATTATACACAGATGATTTTACTTGTAATATTGATAGCGAACATGGATAAAAGTTGGTATTTTTGTTAAAAAAATACATTTCATTTAGAATTTGTAAGAAATTTTTAGGCCTAACGTTTACTTAGAGTCTGCATATGAAAAACTTGTATAAGAAAATAAAATTTTATGGAAAATGTGATCCTGCAATAGCAAAGTAACTCCTTTTAAAAAATCAAAAAGTGTTAGTAACACATACATAATTTGTTTGCTAATCACTAATAATTTCTATTTATTAAATTGCTAACTTTAGGACCACAAGTTACTCTCACTTAATAATAAGCTGTTTAAAGCTACCATTACTTTAAATTTAACTCTATAAAGGATAAAGCTTCATTATTTTAAAGCCTTTTAAAATTAAGTGATTCAACTAATTTAAATTGCTTGAATACTTAGGTCAGTATCACAGTTTCAGGAGACTGCTTTATTTACTAGCCATTCAGTGCAGAAAGTCCTATGATTATTTGCCTTCGATAGACGTGCCCTAAGGAAGTGGTAGTGAGAGTTTTCTAGGAGGACAATGATCTTTGAGAACAATTTTTTAAAACATATTCCCTCTGTTTTCAACTGCAACGTCCAAGCAAGTCCTTAGGCATCCAAGTCACTTTATTTAGATATAGAACATCTAATCATTCAGAGCTAGTGAGAAGAATGCTCCAATGTCTAAAAGTTGGACAATGGGGAGAATCCTCTGAAAATACCTAGAGCTAGAGTTTGAACTCTGGCATATATGCCTTAATTGTTTTAGGCTGGAATCTTCCAGTCAGTTACTAATGAACCATAATGTCTAATGAAATGTAGAATACACTTCAGGTAAACCACTGTAAACTCAAGTGTCAACTGAATGCTCAATAACTGAAATTAGAGTCCACAATCATTTCCTGAAAGATTATTCTTTATAGGTATCTCATTTGAAAAATGACCTAGAACGACTCTTGTCAGTTTATAAGTTATCTAAGGTGGCTTCCTGTCTCAGATAAGTATATGCACGCAAAGCATCATGCATGTCAGTCTTCATAGACTTGTAGGTCTCAGACATGCAGAGGATATGTATTTATTAGCTAAATTCTATCCTGGAGCTTCAAGCATTCCCATGACTATTTGCTTGGACTGTAGATGGCTCTGGATCACGCAGGGTCTAGAGTGTAACAAATTTAGTTAATCTCTCAACTTCCTTCCTAGCAAATAAATGTTACTTACAGATGAACTCTCTCATCTTCATGAATTCCATTGTCACTCTCTGAATTTTTCTCAAACATTTTATATAAAATATAATTTAAATCATCACACAATTTAGCTTTCACAAATCATTAGATTCTAACTAGCTTAAGTCAAAGTAAAATAAGTCATAATTTTCAAAATTTTTGTAAAACAATGAAAATGCAGACTTGTTTTTACTGTTAAAGAATATTTTTATTAAACTTACTTGGAACCGGTAAAAGGTGCCATCATCCTTGAGTGTGAGGACATGATCCGAGATTGGAAAGAAGTAGCCATGGGCAGCCATTAGTGTTCCCAAATGGAGTGCCTCAACTGTTTCATGAAAATAAACAAACCAAAAAACACATATAAAAGCTCTCTTTAAAACTGTTGACTTATAGCCATGTAGAATTTTATCTTGTTCCATTTGAACACATTCTTGCATTGGAATTCTCAGCATCCTGAAAAGCCTGTCTTTGTACTTCTTCTTTCAGCTCTTCCACATAAGGTACTAAGATGGCTCTGCTTCCTGGTAGTGACTGTTCAATGACCAACACTGCATGGCGACCAGCCCATGAGAACATAAAGTTATGGAACATTGAAACTGAAGGTTTTTCCTGAAATCACAGAATCTGGTTCCTTCATTTTATAGATGGGACATATTTTGCTATATGTTAATAACCTTCCACAAACAATTCTATTTGGCATTTATATAGCACTTTAAACTTTAAAAAGTGTTCTTGCTTGCATCACACCCTGCCCTGTAATATGAATTTCCAATACTATCAGCAATTTTTCTAATGATATGGACCATTACTAGAGGCAATGTTAACAGGCAATGTTAAGGCATCTAGAAAAATTTATGCTGCACTAAGTGAGCCTGCAGTCTGTGGTTGGCCAGACTGTTCTAGCTTTTACTACTCTGTATACAGTATTCTACATATGAACTATGTAGAGGTTTATATGACAATGAAAACATTATATTTTCCCAGTAGTCTGGGAAATAGTTGGAACATAATACTTTAATTTATGCAGTAAATTACTCTCCTCACTTCCATGCCTATATTGGCTAATAATAAGATAATTGTTAAATTTTACCTGTAATGGGCTACTACAGTGCCCCTTTTAATTATTATCTAACATCTTGCAAATATTTTAATTGGTAACTTCTTCTACCTCTGGCCTCCACTCCACTGATTTTGTCAATAATAAAGAACAACTGCCAATCATCCTCTTTGTCCTGTGTCCAGAGACTGTTATTAAGTGTCCCAGTCATCTTGTTCACACTACCAATCAAGTCTCTCCCTGCATAGAATGTTCTTTTTCTACAAAGGAGGATTTTTTCATCACTTACGCATCCCTTTAGTTCAAAGTCAAGGTCTTCTCAAAGTCTAAGCTGCTTGTAAGTATATACCCACATATTCTGTGATTCTTATTAAAGCTCAGGAGGTAGTGTGATATTGTGGGAAGAACAAAACCTTTGGAGATACTCACTAGCTTTCGTTACTTAAATTCTCTGTAACTCTCCTATCCATTAATAGAGGTAATAAACCCACCTTGCAGAGCTGGTATGAAAATCAAATAAGAATATATATAAAGAAGAAGATGGAATAGTACCCTGTGCATAGTAGATACTCAACAGGTGGTAGCTATTGTGCTTCATTATTTACACACTGAATGATTTTTACTTTTCTTTAAAGTACTTTCAGGAAATCCACTTCCATAAATTTGCCTTCAACTCGGCTGAGTGGGGGAGCTGGCAGTCCTAAATAGCATAAGCCAGTTATGTCTTCTTTTTGTGGATTATTTATAAAATTAAAATGGCAAGAGGATCTGTTAAGAATGCTGGCCTATAATAATGAGCAGGTGCTTACAGCCTTGGCCATGTTCAGAATCCCTGGGTGTTCCTGTCTGGTAGCCCTGGGCAGAGCAATATATTACATCTGTTTGGGGATTTCAAAGTCAGGTGGTCCACCTATCTTGTTACAATCATCTTATTCATTTTATTCCAGGAGTCTGTGGCCTAGGAAAATATTATTAGCACTACTTTCCAGAAAGGTAAATTGAATTATGGCACATGGGGAAATTTTCAGAGTATAGATACAAGAAAGGAGAACAGATGCCCAGAAAGATTAATAGTAAAGTTTCTAAACTCTAAGCACAGGGAAGAGTGTGACTAAAATAAAACAAAGAAACATCAAAAAACAGGTGCTAATGTGTTGATGAGGATTAGAAAAACATAGTGTAAGTAAATATAGGGAAGCTGCAGAAAAGAAAATCAGAAGCAAATGAACATAAGCAAGTTCTTACATTTCTGTATTCAATAGATACTAATTATATGATAAATCATACATTTCTAGAGGGCAAGATGAATGTCTGCAGGTTTTCTTCACATAACACTACCATAATTAGGCCTGCATAAATGTTTGCTGAAGAGAATAATAGTGAATTGGCAAGTAATCTCAACCTCCTTTTTCAAGGTACAATACTCCGTTTTTGTTTGGTTTAATGATATATATTCTCATTTTGCAACCCTCCAACAGATTCTCATGCTCCATAATTTTATTAATAAGGAAAATTGGTTTTGATAGGTTTTTTAAATGCCTTGAATTCAATAGATGTACATTTGTGGCGGTATCAATAAGATCAAAATTTAGTTTCTGCATGGCCCACACATAGTTCTATGTAGAGGTCAAATCAAACTATTTAACTTAATATATAAGAGGACTGAACTTCTAACAAACCTTATAAAATGATTTCAAGGTCATTGGTCAAACAGTAACCTAGAGAGATTGAGATTGGACAAGTTACATGCTCTATCACAGGACCTCCAGAGAACATGACCAAGACAGGATGAATGGTTAGATGAAAATCAGGGCAGCGGGGTGAATTTTCTGTCTCATTTAAGGCCATAAGCTTGACATGTAGCATAGCAATAGCAAAAGTAGCTATTGAATCAGTATTTACTGAATGAGTGAATAAGTAAATTTATGAATAAATGACATATGGAATATGAAAAACATATACTGCACAAAAAATACTAGTTATCTTGTGTCGTGATGATGAGCAGCTTACGCTTTGCCAAGATAATTTAGATGTTCATAATATCTTTTCAAAATACTTTTAAAGCTTTTGAGGTGGGACTGTTCTAAGTGTTTTATATGGGAAAAGATAATAGTGATATAAATGGCATAAACACCACTAAGAGATCTTAGGGTGGGCTTGGGATAGTTTTCTCAAGGTTGAATTGTTTATTGTGAGTAATAAGCATGGAGCTACATTTCCCCATGATCCAGCTGCCCCTGAATCTCAGCACAGCCTTAATCTAATAAGAAGCTGGAGGACCACTGGCAGTCTTGGAACTAAGTGTTGAAAGAATCTAATGGGTAGTCTATCAAGATCACCCTCCCAATAATGGCGCACCAGATAGGCCCACAACATTATGCTTCTTAGCAAAATAATTACTAATAAATCGTCTTGCACATATGTTATCCACGTCACCCACACAACTGGATAAACTTCAACAATAAACTTACCATTAAGATTCCAGTTTATTTTCCATTTGGATGTTCAAGCCATGAACAAACCGGGAAGTAAAAATGCATCTCTAAACAACTGTTACTATGTGAACAACGTAGTGTAGCTTTGTTAAGCCTGATGCACTCATCGCATTACTTCGCCTTAAACGCTTAAACAACAGAATTATCAAAATCCTTTAAAAGTAAAAGGAATTCTGCATGGTGTAATTTGCTTTTGAATCACAACGACTTCAGAAAGTTAATAGGATAAAAAGCATACTATAAAAGAGACTTGTGTGTTCAGTTCTATATTTCCATATGTAGAAATATATATTTCTATATTCAGTTCTGTATTTATAACATATTTTCAGAACTCAGTAATATCTTCTTTATCCAGGGATCCCACAGCGGGTAATCTCAGCATCTCCCAAATATATCCTATAATTTCACAGCGATGGAACAATGCCTCTGAGTGAAGACATAATAATACAAAATTTCACTAAATCTTCTATTTTTATTCCTGTCATGCATTTTTACTTTTATGTGTATATATTAGCAAATGTGATCGTTTCATTATCAACACAGCATACGTGATGTAGCAAATATGATTAGTGTTATGGGGAGTAGTATTTTAGAAGGAAATCCACTCAAAATAGAAAAAAAGTGACAGCCGATGATACGACATCAAGGAAAGAAAAACTAAAAAGTAGACAGAGGTAAGTTATTAAATAGTAAAATAACAGACATTTATCATGATGATTCTGAGTCATAAAGGAAAGATTTTGTTAAACTTGTTATTCTCTAAGAAGACAGGGAAGTGGTCATTAGAGAAATATTTCAAAATATTATACTTTTTTTAGAATAGGCATTTGCAAGGTAAGATTAATCATGTAGAAAAATCACATACGCAGAAGATTTTTTTTCTCCGACAAGGCCAAATAAAAGTGAACTATTACTACAGTTAGGGATTTCTGAGGTAGGTCTATCTTCTCGATAGTAAGAGTTAGTGAAAGAAGTAAGTATTGGGGCTTTTCTCCTTTTTTTTTTTAAAAAAAAATCATTTCCACATAGAAAAATGAAGTGCCACTTGCCTTTTAGCAATCAAAAATCAGGATTTAGAAGCGTACAATATGGTAAAATAGATTAAATAAGATAAAATAGATTCTATTTGGGAGAAATAAAAACAGAAGCATAATTTATACCAACTTTGAAGTTTACAGTAGGTAATTAATGCAAGCGAATAATATTTCCAAACAAAGGAGCACAGTGTTGGGTGAAGCAGCTAGGATGTACAAGCCAGCCACTTGGGTTCAAACTCTGACTCCCTCATGTGCTAGCTGTATGACTGGGGCAGAAGGCTCACATTCTCTGGGCCTGTGTCCTCATCTGTAAAACAAAGATAATAAAATGCTGATGTTAAAAGTCTGTTGTGAGGAACAATTGAGATAAATGTGCAAGGCACGTAAAATAAGGCCAGCCACATAGAAGTGCTCCAAAAATGTGAGTTATTATCGGTTAGTTGATATTATGAAAGGACACATTCAGTAGCACTTAGTCTAGTGCAAAAGGCAGTGGGGAAACTAGTAGTTGGTATTGATCCAGGCTTCAAGATCATGTTAAACACTTCCAACTGAACACAATTTAAAGTCTTCCAGGTGATCAGACTGGGATCTTTAGTGTACAGATGATGAATCTGCTCTGGAATACACTTACACTTATTCCTAGGCAGCAAAGAACACTACCCAAATCCCAAAGATTTGGTATCATAGTTATAGGAAGAGATTTCCAAAGGTAACATATTCTGCACACCAGGTTTACAATCTGAAACACGAAAATGCAACAGATCAGTGAGAACTCCCACAGTTCAGGAGCTGGGGGCGGGGAGGAATGATATGAGGACACACCAAGAATGGCAATGCTGAAAAACAACAGTGACAGAGGAAGCACAGGAACAGCAGTCAGAATGGAGAGGATTTCTTAAGGAAGCATAATATTTTCCCAGGACTCAAAAAAATTAACTTATTAAAAAATTGGTACTGAAAGTAACAGGATCAAACATCAATGGCCCTTATCACACACTTAGGGTAGAAAAGTCTAGTTGCCTAGTATCAGTAAGTATGACACCTTAAGAGATTATTTCAATATGAAGAATAATGCTGAAATTTTTAAAAAGAGAGAGAAAGACCTATGTGATATTGGTGTGGAGAATTGGTTTAAGATCTATGTTATCTGGTAACTATAGGATATCAGCACGTTCATTTCACTGATATAGTATATCCTTCTGTATAAATGGTAGTTCCATCATTGTGTAAAATCAGCTGCACTTCAACAAGATTCTATTTTATTTATATGCATGATTAGGTGCTAGAATAGTATTCAGATGAGAGAAAACTCACACTGAGTTTATTCAAGAATAGTGTAAGCAATCTACAACAATCACAAAAGCAAGGCAATAATAAATGACAGTGGAAAGCAACATTCCCTCTAAAATTCAGTATATATTCTGCAAAATTTCCACCAGTTAGTCTGGTTGAATCAGTTGGAAGGAAAGTAAGACACTGAGCTAACTTTAATAGACAGGGACTACTATATATAAAAAAAGATAACCAGAAAGGACCTACTGTATAGCACAGAAAACTATACTCAATACTTTGTGATAACCTATAAGGGAAAAGAATCTGAAAAAGTATATATATAAAATGGAATCACCTTGCTGTACACCTGAAACTAATAAAACATTGTAAATCCACTACAGTTCAATTTTTAAAAAGACAGGGAGCTTCTGCAGCTTATGTTTCTTCAAATCAAAGACAGCACATGCTACTTAACAAGAATGCGTGCATATCATGGAAAAACACGCTCAACTGCAGTCATGGGATTTGAATTCCAATCATAGTCTAGTTTCTGTGACTGCGTATCTTAAGTTATCTCATTTCTCTGGACCTTAAAGTAGGCATCTGGAAATGCAGGGGTGGATCACTAAACTGTTTCCAACTCTGATTCTATGACATGGTGTGCAATCAACACCCATGCTGGAAGTTGTGGCAGAGATGCTGCCACATTTATTTTGCCTCATTGTATCAAATGGAAATAGATATTTTTCTTTCTTCCTCAGATACTCTTGCCATTGTGCCTGCCCCAATAAAACAAACAATAAATTTAAATGTACAATATGAAATACAATAGCAGATTTGAATTTCAGTTGCTTAAAACTCAATCCTATGGTAAATTAAGAGTGATTTGTGCACAGAGCAAATGTAATACTTATTCCAAATAGATAAAAACTGGATTGATGTATGTTCTATCTATATATTTTCAAAAGCTAGTTGTAAAAATGCACACAAATACCCAGTAACTCATGCCATGTGACAGAATGCCCTAAATGCATTTGGTTTGAAAATCACATGTCACTCCTAAAGAATAAGCCACATAGTGGGATTGCTGGGTGGTATGGTAGGTCTATTTTTAGTTTTTTAAGGAACCTCCATACTGTTCTCCATAGTGGCTGTATCAGTTTACATTCCCACCAACCCTGAGAAAACCATACTTCAAAAAGAGTCATGTACCACAATGTTCGTTGCAGCTCTATTTACAATAGCCAGGACATGGAAGCAACCTAAGTGTCCATCAACAGATGAATGGATAAAGAAGATGTGGCACATATATACAACGGAATATTACTCAGCCATAAAAAGAAATGAAATTGAGTTATTTATAGTGTGGTGGATGGACCTAGAGTCTGTCATACAGAGTGAAGTAAGTCAGAAAGAGAAAAACAAATACTGTATGCTAACACATATATATGGAATCTTAAAAAAAAAAAAGGTCTGAAGAACCTAAGGGCAGGACATGAATAAAGATGCAGATGTAGAGAATGGACTTGAGGACACGGGGAGGGAGAAGGGTAAGCTGGGACAAAGTGAGAGAGTGGAATGGACATACATATACTACCAAATGTAAAATAGATAGCTAGTGGGAAGCAGCCGCATAGCACAGGGAGATCAGCTTGGTGCTTTGTGTCCACCTAAAGGGGTGGGATAGGGAGGGTGGGAGGGAGATGCAAGAGAGAGGAGATATGGGGATATATGTATATGTATAGACAATTCACTTTGTTATCAAGCAGAAACTAACACACACACACATACAAAAAGAATAAGCCACATAGTCTTCTGATATTACCTGCTCATGGTACTACGTTTTTAAAATCACTATTCCTTAATGATATTTAAACCATAATGAAGTATAAAGCTAATTTCAAAGCTATACCCTTGGATCATGGAAATAGTCAGTTTTTATGAAATTTCTAAGCAAAACAAGATAAAATTTCCTTTTATCTCTATTTTGCAGAAATCATTGCTTCAACTGGGGGTGTAGTGTGGGATATCAGGACTGATGTCAGCAACTGTTTAAATAATCATTACAACATTCAAAGTGAAAAAATTCCAGTTTGCATAAGTACATGTACTTATCAGTTTTCTTTTCTTCTCTCTGTGTTTATATACTGGCTTATGTGTGTGTTGGAAACATGCAAACAAGTGACGTCTAGAATTCTAATACACAATATATCCCATGGATCTAATCAATAGAGATACTCTTTTGCAAAGAAAAAGTTTGGAGACTAGAGGAAGTAAATTTATTAAAATGAGATGTATTAAAATAATTTTTATTTTTGCTGTTTTAAAATCAGCACAAACTTCCATCAACAATTTTCATTTTAAATATTGAAACTATGATTATTGTATACTACTACAATAAGGCAGGTTCAGAAACATAAAGAAGAAATATGGATGAGCTAATAAAAGGATTAACACCCCTCCACAAAATTATTTTCTATTTTTGCACAATAAGCCAGAATTTATAAACACCAGATATTTTTAAAGGATTAAAATCAATCAGCCTCTAAAAAGTATATGGTTTCATAAGATTCTTCTAATAAAATACATAGAGTAGAAGACTCTATTGCCAGAATTCAAATCAAGAAATTCTAGAGGAGTGGCCAAGATGGTAGGAGTAGAAGGACCCTGAGCTCATGTCCTCCCATTACAATTACAACTATTTACAGAGAAACTACAACTATTTACAGAGAAACTAATTACAACTATTTACAGAGAAATTACAACTATTTACAGAGAAACTATTGATGAGAAAAAACTGGAAGCTAGCAGAAAACATCTTTTACAACTAAAGATATAAAAAAGGAACAACAACAGATGGGTAGGAGGGGCAGAGACCCAGTATAGTCAAGACCCACACCCCTGGGTGGGCTACTCACAAATGGCATGATAATTACAGTTGCAGAGGTTCTCCCCAAGGAGCTAGTGGTCTGAGTCCCACATTGGGTTCCCCAGTGCAGGGGTTCTGCACCAGGAAGACAAGCCCACAGAGCATTTGGCTTTGAAGGCCAGTGGGGCTTAATTTTGGGAGAGCCAGAGGACTGTGGGAAATAGGGAATTACTCTTAAAGGGTACACACAAAATCTCACATGCTCTAGACCCAGGGCAGAAGCAGTAATTTGACAGGAGCCTGGGGCAGACCCACCTGCTGATCTTGGAGAGCTTCCTGGAGAGGCAGGAGGCAACTAGAACTCACCCTGGGGACACAGACAATGGTGGCAGCCATTGTGGGGAACTTGTTTTATCATATGGACACTGGTGCTGGTAAGCCCCATTTTAGAATCTTCCCTCTAGCTAATTAGTACCGGCCCCAACCCCTCCCACCAGCCTGTCTGCACCAGAACTGGGACAACTCAGTCCAAGCAACTAGCTAGGCAGAGACACAGCCCCATCAAACAAGCAGGCTTGCTTCCTTAAGACCTCCGAAGTCCACAACTGCCCTGAGACCCAGCAATGTTGACCAGAGGTCCCAGGACCAGGCCTTTCACACCAATGCACTAGCACTAGCCCCGGGATCCCCAGGGCCCTGCAGCCAGAGACCTTGGGACCTGGCTCTGTCCACCAGTGGGCTGGCACTAGTCCTAGGACCACCATGATTCACAGTGGGTAGGCACCAGACCCAGGACCCCCTGGGGCCCAGCCCCACCAACCAGTGGGCCAAAAATCTCCAGGACCCCAGCGTCCTACAGTCCAAGACCCCAGGACCCAGCATCACCCCCTAGTGGGCTGGCACTATCCCAAGGACCTGATTTTACCTACCAGTGGGAGGGCATCAGCCTCGAGACTCCTTGGGTCCTGGCTGTGGTCAACAGCAGGCCAAGACCAGTTCCAAGACATCTTGGAACCCCAGCCATATTGGGATCCAGACCCTCTCACCAATGGGCCAACACCAGCTTTGGGACACCCTGAACCCCACAGCCAGCTGTATCAGGAACTGGCCCCACCCTCAAGCAGATCAGCACTAGATCCAGGACCCCCAGCCATGCAACTATCAACTCTAGAACCTGGTTCCACCTACCAGTTGGCCAACACTAGCCCTGGTACACAACTGGGGCCCCAGAGCCAGCAGCCTTGTGACCTCTCCCCTCCAACCAGTGGCTGGCAGCCTGTGCACAAGGCAGGCCCTGGCAACCAACCAGACCAGTGCCAGCCATGCTCACCAACAACAGTAGTCAGCCCATTACAACAGAAGAACCCATGCAGCCCAAATAGGGGGCACCCCTAGAGCATATAGAGCTGGTGATAAGAGAGGAGTGCATTGCTGGGATGCACAGGATGTCTCCTACAAAACGTGACTTCTATGAGGTTGGCAAATGTAACCAACCTACCAAATACACAAAAATAATAAATTAGGCAAAATGAGGTGACAGAGGAATATGTTCCAAATGAAGGAACAAGATAAAACCCCAGAAGAACTAAGTGACGTGGAAATAGGCAATCTACCAGATAAAAAGTTCAAGGTAGTGATTGTAAAGACTTTCAAAGAACTTGAGAAAAGATTAAATGAATAGAGTGAGAAGTCAAAACTTTTTAACAGAGTTAGAAAATATGAAGAAGAACCAGAGATGAAGAATACAATAACTGCAATGCAAAATACACTAGAAGGAATCAACAGTAGATAAATAATATGGAAGAACGGATTAGCAAGCTGGAAGACAGATATTCAAGCTGAACAGAAAAAAGAAAAAAAAAATAGAAATGAGGTCAGTTTAAAAGACCTCTGAGAACATCTAGCATACTGACATTCTCATTATAGGGGTCTCAAGGGGGAGAAGAGAGAGAGAAAGGAACAGAGAATAGAGTTAAAGTCATAATAGCTGAAAACTTCCCTAACCTGTAAAAGGAAACAGACATCCATGTCCAGAAGCACAGAGACTCCCAACAGGATCAAGCCAAAGAGGATCACACTAAGGCACACTGTAATTAAAATGGCAAAAATTAAAGATAAAGAGAGAATAATTAAAAGTAGCAAAGGAAAAACAACAAGTTACATACAAGGGAACTCCCACAAGGGGAACTCCTGCAAGGCTATCAGCTGAATTTGTAGCAGAAATTCTGCAGGCCAGAAGGGAATGGCACCCCCAACATCAAAACAATGAACAAAATGGCAATAAAAACATACATATCAATAATTACTTTAAATGTAAGTGGACTAAATGCTGTAATCAAAAGACATAGAGTGGCTGAATGAATACATGTGCATATATATGCTCTCTACAAGCAAACTCACTTCAGATCTAAACTCACTTCAGACACACAGTCAGAAAGTGAAGGGATGGAAAAAGTTACCCCATGCAAATGCGTATCAAAAGAAAGCTAGGGTAGCAATAGTTATTTCAGACAAAATAGTCTTTAAAATAAAGACTGTAACAAGAGACAAAGAAGGATGTTACATAATGATCAAGGGAGTGATCCAAGAAAATGTAACAATTGGAAATATATATGTACCCAACGTAGGAGAACCTAAATACATAAAACAAATATTAACAGACACAAAAGGAGAAATTAACAGGAACACAATAAAATTAGGGGACTTTAACACCCCACGCACATCAATGGACAGATAATCCAGACAGAACATCAATAAGGCCTAAAATGACACATTAGAATAAAAGGACTTAATAGATCTATATAGAACATTCCATGCAAAAGCAGCAGAATACACACTCTTTTCAAGTGCACATGGAACATTCTCCAAGGTAGATAACATGCTAGGCCATCAAACAAGTCTCAGTAAATTTAAGAAAATTGAAATCATATCAAGCATCTTTTGTGACCATAACACTATGAGAGTAGAAGTCAGCTATAAGAGAAAAACTGCATAAAACAGAAACATGGATGCTAAAAAATATGCTATTTAACAACCAATGGATCACTGAAGAAATCAAAGAAGAAATAAGAAAAATACCTGGAGATAAATGAAATAAAAAACACAATGATCCAAAATCTATGGAACACAGCAAAAGCAGTTATAAGAGGGAAGTGTATAGTAATACAAACCTACCTCATGAAACAAGAAAAATTTCAAACAACCTAACCTTACACCTAAAGAACTAGAAAAAACAAACAAAAAAACCCCTACATTAGTAGAAGGAAATAACTCATAAAGATCAGAGCAGAAATAAATGAAATAGAGACCACAACAATAGAAAAGTTTAATGATTCTTTGAAAAGATAAACAAAATTGATAAACATTTAGCAGACTCATCAAGAAAAAAAGAGGGCCCGAATCAATAAAATCAGAAATGGTGAAAAAGAAGTTACACTCAACACCACAAAAATACAAAACATCCTCAAAATGTAAAATCTCCCAAGACTTATCAGGAAGAAACAGAACATATGAACAGACTAATTACCAGTAATGAAATTAAATCAGGAAAACAAAACAAAACGAACAAACAAAAACTCCCCCAAAACAAAAGTTCCAGACCAGACAGCTTTACAGGTGAATTCTACCAAACACGTAGAGAAGAGTTAACCCCTATCCTTCTCAAACTATTTCCAAAAATTTCAGAGGCAGGAATGCTTCAAAACTCATCCTATAAGGTAAGCATCATCCTGATACCAAAACCAGACAAAGACATCACAATGGAATAAAAGAACAAACTTAACAAAACAGAAACAGAGTTACAGATACAGAGAACAAACAGGTGATTGCCAGAGGGGAGGTGGGCAGAGAAGGAGAGAAATAGGTGAGGGAGATTTTTTCATCTCTCTTCATCAATGATATTGGCCTGTAATTTTCAGTTTTTGATACCTGTCTTTCTCCCATTCATCACATCCAGTCCGTGAGAACATTCTTATGATTCTACCTGATGAGCTCAGAATCTACCTATTTAATACCCACTTCTGCCATCACCACCTCAGTCCAATCTGGTATCATCTTTTGGCTGAATCACTGAAACAACATTTCAATGAGTTTCCATTCATGCCCTGCTCTTTTCCACAGTGATTATTTAAAAATGTAAATCTGGTCATGTCACTCTTACTAAAATCCTCCAATAATTTTTCATATTTCTCAGGATAGAGTTCAAAGTGCTTGCTTTGGCCTTAAAAAAAATCCTACATGATCTAGCCACTAGTTACTTCTCTGTCTTCCTCCCCTTCACATATCCTGCTCTAGCACACAGAGCTCCTCACTCTTCCTCAAACTTACCATGCATATTCATGCCTTGAGGTTTTGCAATTGCTGCTCTCTCTGCCTGAGACGCTCAGCACTCTTCCTCCAGAGAGCTGAACATCCTCCTTTCTTCCCCCAGTTGATGTCTGGTGAAATCTACCACATCAGGGTACTATAACCTGACTACACAGAATAACATAGGATTTACTCACTACATACCATTTTACTTTGCTTTAATTATATGCATATCACTCATTACCACTTATAATTTTACATGTTTATCTATTTGTTACTTAGTATTAACCTTTTCCAATAAACATTTAAGTTCTATGTGAGTTGGAACTTTTTTAGTTTTGGTTTTTTTTTTGGCCTGCTCTCTTATTAGTGCCTTAACTTTCCAGAATATTACAAACAACTAAAAGGTATACTAGCAAAAACAGATAAATGAATCCTACATTATTTCATGGAACAAATTCTTAGAAATAAGTAATGAAGTCAAAAGTTACACACATTTTTTTTTTTCTTTTCAGTACGCGGGCCTCTCACTGTGTGGCCTCTCCCGTTGCAAAGCACAGGCTCCGGATGCGCAGGCTCAGCGGTCATGGCTCATGGGCCTAGCCGCTCTGTGGCATGTGGGATCCTCCCGGACGGGGGCACGAACCCGTGTCTCCTGCCTCGGCAGGCAGACTCTCAACCACTGCGCCACCAGGGAAGCCCATTTTTTCTTTTTTAGTTACACATATTTTTAAAGTGTTTCTGTACACTACAAAATTAATTTCCAGAAATGCATACAATTTAAATTCTCACCAGGAGGTTGTAAATGTGTTGGTATCCCTGCAAACTTGTGAACCACTTGGCATTACTATTTATTTCCTCATTCTTCATTTGATGGAATAAATGGTGTCTTGCTTTAATTTGCATTAATTTGAGTTGTGCTGCATTATATTGAGTTTTAGATAAAATGAATAGTCTTATTATATAGAGCATGAGTGAAAAAAAAAAAGACATCCACCAGTTTCCAATGAAAGCTTTGAGAAAGCCTGGTGTAGACTAGACATGGAATGATATTAGACTCATGGTGAAGAGAAAGGTCCTTTAATTTATCTCCAATTCGCCTAAATGTGCTCTCCCTTCTAATTCTTGTCACTATTCATTCTGGATTTGTTTCCTAGGCTTATCTTATATAATTAATTAATAAAATTATATCTCCTTCTTATTTCCTTTAAACTTTTTCTCCATTATTGATTCATACCAGGTTTTAGCAATTTATGAGTCTTCATTTCTTCACCCATCTATACGTCCATATATCCATCCTGTTATCCATACAATTATTCACTGTATGCTTAGTTTCATCCCATGGATACAAAAGTGAATATGATGTTGTCTCTAGGTCCATCCTCAAGAGACTCACAATGCAGTGGAATATGCTGTGCTTAAAAATTCAAACAGTGACTTCTGGTTTCAGCTGAGACAAGTAAAGTGCTTAGAAGTTGTTACTCTCATCTTTACAACAAGGAAAAGCTGGACAAGCTGAAAATCAACTAATTTTTTTGGACCAATCAAAGAACTGAAGTTGAAGGACAAACCTCCACCCCAAAGTCTGCAGAGACAGACTCATCCAGGGACACAGCCAAGATTTACTTACTTTGAAGAGAGTTGTTAGATCCATTAGCTAGTAAAACACTAAAATAACAATTTTGACAAAGACCTTGGGGCTAAGTATAGACTAGCAGAAGAGTGAGAAACACCAGGGCCTTGTCCTGGGGAGGCACCACACTTTCACGGGCTATAATTCTAGGATCCCACTAGATTCCTATAATGAAGACCCAAGAAAGACCCCTCATGGCTCTCAAAGGAGGAGAGAAAGAATAGTCATTGTGAAATATGCTCAGAGCTTTCTCCACAACACAGGACTATACTGCAGGGGAAAAAACTTTTCCAGACCTATTCCCACTGGAGAAAGGGCATTTCTTCCATGCCAGCCCTCCCTAGACTTCCTATCTCACCTAGCCAAGAGGAATGAAAACATAGCTGATAGGAAAGTATTTCAAGAAAATAGTTTAGGAAAGCTACAGCCAGGGAATAAAGGTAGTTGTAAACAGATGGAAGATCTATACAACTGGAGAATATTTGTGAAGGTCACAGCTCCAAGACACAGGCATATTAACACACTGGGATTTAGTTGGAGATTATAGAATTCCCCCACTCCTCAATACCTAACCATAACACCTGAAGGATCCAGTATAATATCAGGACATTACACTTCAAAGCTGAAATAAACAGATGTTCTCTGAGGTGGAGTGCTTAGAGAAGCCCAAAGTCAAGCGCAGGGACAAAAATGAAAGCATTAGAGGAATTTGAAGCCTCTGTCATTGATCACTATAGCAAACATTAAACACAGCCCAACTACTTGCCAGATTACTAAAAATCAGTACATTAAAGGCCTTAGTTCCTATTATAAGGAAGAGGATGCCCAGCTTTCAATGAAATTACAAGGCGTGCAAAATGCAAGACAAATACAGTGTAAAGAAACAAAACAATCATCAGAACCAAATCAGATATGACATAGAAGTTGAAATTATCAGAGAGGAAATTAAAAATAACTATGATTATTCTGGTAAGGGCTCTAATGGAAAAAGTGGAAAATATGCAAAAATAGATGGGCAATGTAAGCAGAGAGATGCTAAGAAAGAGTCAAAAGGAAATGCTAGAAATCAAAAATATTGTAACAGAAATGAAAAATGTCTTACTGGACTCAGTAGACTTCATAAGACTGAGAAAAGAATCAGTGAGCTCGGAGATAGAAATCCACCAAACTGAAATTCAGAGAAAAAAAAATAATAAAAAAGAACAAAACAGAGTATCCAAGAATTGTGAGACAATATAAAAAGGTTTAGTATGTGTATATGTATGTTTAGTATGTGTATATGTGTTTAGTATGTGTATATAGAAAATACCAGGAGAAAATAATTCAGCAGAAGAAATATTGAAATAATAATGGTGAGGAACTTCGCAAAATTAATGTCAGACACCAAATCTAAACCCAGGAAGCTCAGAGAACACCAAAAAGAATAAATACCAAATAATCTAAACCTCTGTTAGTAAATTAGGCATATTTACTAAATTTAGGAGGCCAGTTGGGAGCTAGAAGGCATTAATAAAACTAAGGGTGCATGTTTGTAAAAAAGTGAGGCGATGGGAATTTGCCTATTGTACAGGGACAAGATGCTCTCCTTCCTTAATAGCTGTTCACTACACACCAGATCGAGTAGAAAGTTTCCAGAAGAGTAAGTAATTCAGTAGTCGTGTGATCCAACCCACAATATCATCTTATCTCCTGATACTTGTTGGTATAAATGTGTCATTCCAGAAACGCTGTTCTACTTACTCACTCTCCTGAACTGTATGAAAAGAAATGTCTACAACTGCTACTTTTCTAAGCTGGAAGCAAGTGGAGAGCCCTTGAATCATGTTTAAAAAAGAATTCCTACTGGGTTTCAGGATACTTTCTAATAGCTTTATATTTTTTGAAAAATTCTCAGAAAAATAATCGAAGTATAACCTAAAGCAGCAATTTCACTTAATATGATATTATTTGAGGACTAAAGATAAACTTCCAAACTATGTTGTCTTTTTATGATTTTTATGAGACTCTCATTATGTCATTGCTATGCCTTTGCTTGGGTTTTCAGAGTGCTGCAATATTTCAACACGTAAATCATGTTTTATTTCTAACAGGAGCTACTATTTTCTCATAAAACTCATTTTCCATGCAATAAAAACTACTTCCTTAGGCTGTTTCAGAAAAGTTTCCTGCAGTTGGATAACATTTATCCTTGCCTTTACTTAGAGAAAAATAGATTATATGAAACCTATGGATTGATAACCCCAGGATGTTTCATTTTCTGTTCTATAACTAAACGCTTTCTGTGTGATGTAGGGTAATGGGAACCTAGGGCTTTTCACTTCGAGATAAACCTCTATCTAGAGCTTGAGCCATAAATATGAAAATGCCCTCAATATAACGTTAAATGAAATATGAAAGATAAAAAACAGTCTATTTTTTATGTTAATATTCTCTTTGTTAAAAATATTCAATTAAATAATATTTAAATGCCCAATAGGTATGCCAGGCATAGTAAAGATGCTAGATATGGAGCAAAGAACAAAACAAAGTCCTTCTACTTACAAAGTTCACAGTCTAGTGAATATCTGCCCCAGACTTTGGAAAATGTCCTGAAATCAGACCATCATGTGACAACAGAAGGACAATCCAGGCCTGTCAACAGGGGTGGTGTTATGTCAACAAGCCCTTGGAAGAGGTCAATCCAAAAACATATCCTTAGAAAAGGTCAGCCCTCAGATGTCCTTGGAAAAGTCCAATCCTAGAGTCAGCTATGAGAATTTAGAAACTGTGGCTAAGAGTAGGATGAAGGCAAATTTCATCTTTTCTCATTGGCTAGGAGTTAATTTAGCCCAGATGCTGGGCCTGAATATGCCTGGAAGATTGTCAGTGTTGGGGATGTTGGCCACTGTCACTAGACATGAGGAGGGCAAGAGGCAATCTGCTTCTAAAGTACTCAAAGACAGATCTGGACTGTGAAGGGGTAATAGTTACGCTTCCTGATGTATTTTCCTTCTACTCTCCATAAGGCTCAAACAAATCTTGTGTAGAGTCAGAGTCTGGGAGATGAAGGTAGAAGTCTGGGAAGAAGCGCAGGCTTCGTAGCTTCCAGGAAGGAATGGTGCCTGTAGCTGGGGTCAAGTGATGGTGGCAGGGCGTCATCATGCTGGGACACAGCAAACTTATAAGGGCAATTGAAGCTGTGGCAAGGATGTGGGTATCACAAACAGATGAGGGCAAAGGAACATGAGATACTGGTTCCTGAGTGGCCCAGGAAAACTCCCAGATGTGGGGAGGGAAAGACACTGAGTGAGACAAATTCCAATGAAAAAACTCAGGCCTTCAAAGAAGACTAAAAAAATATGCCAGAATTTTAGTGGTTATCTGACTGCTTTTTATGAGAACTTTTTATTCTCCTCTTTATATTTTTCCACATTTCCCAAATTACATATGGTGGACTTATATTGCTTTTTAATAATCCAAAATGTTTTAAGAATAATGTGCGCATTATAGGGTACTATGTGTGACATCTGACATCTATCCCCCCAAAAGATATATTGAACCACCTACCAAGCAGAAGGCGCACTTGAGGAAATACCCAAGGAAAACCTGGCAGATCATTAAATGAAGGCCAAGGCTTCACTGGTGAAATAGTCAGAAGAAGATTAAAGAAGTGGTATGTTTATCATTGCTTACACAGCAGCTCCCAATTACCCAAACCACAGATATTTTAATGGATGAAACTCAGCAAAGGAAGAATCAAATGTCAGGTTTGCTGAAACAGACAAGTAACCCTCCAGAGTCTGAAAATCTGACACTTCCTTTTGGCCATTCAAAAGGATCAAAGTGCTAGTGACACCCGGAAGATCCCCTTCCAAAAATTTAGATTAAATCAACAGAGCTGTTATTTATAGAAAAATGACACAAACCATATTCTGAGTGTGTGCCTCAGGTGAAATGTAGTTAACCAGAATTCTACAGTATGTATTCTAATGGGCCTCGGTGCCCAGGTATTAGGAAGGAGGAATTCTGGATAATTCAAGAGGTCCAATCACTTACATTTTAATATAACTGCAAAATTTAAAAAAGCATTTTAGTTTTATTAGACCCACGACTTTCTCATTTACATGGGAATTTTCAAAATTTAAAAATCATATTATATGTTACATTGAATTTCTCAGACTCATTATTTTATAAAGCATAATCTTTTTACTGTGAAAGAAGTAATCTTTATGTATGGTTTGTGACCAAGTGATAGTGAACAGACCGGTATATTCATGCCATAGTAGGATCGTATTTAGGTTACAAAGCTTCTATCAGCACTCATCATGTTTTCTGTACTACTGTAGCTAGCATTTCCTAGCATTCTTAGTTGTAATAAAAGGAAAAGCTTCACAATTATGACATAGGAATAGAGCAAGTAGTATTGCCCTCAACTCAAATACAGAGGGGGAAAAAACCTAACTCATTCTTCAGCTAGGAGATAAAAAATACTGTTATATTTAATAAAAGATAAAGGAGCCTGACTTTTTAGATAGCTTTTACACAACTGTCTATGGCTCCTTCTGGATAACAGATATAATCACTTACATTTCCTTTCTTTTTCTGAGTAGCCTACCTTGATGAATAGATATATTTTCAATATCTTATGCTCTAGGCCTTATTAGCTTTACCAATTCTTTCTACTTTTCTTTCCTTCTTTCTAATTTTTTTCTATTTTCCTTAATTTTTCCTACTTTCCTTCCTTTCTTTAATTTTATTTTATTTATTTATTTTTTTTTGCGGTACGTGGGCCTCTCACTGCTGTGGCCTCTCCCGCTGGGGAGCACAGGCTCCGGACGCGCAGGCTCAGCGGCCATGGCTCACGGGCCTAGCCGCTCTGTGGCATGTAGGATCTTCCCGGACCGGGGCACAAACCTGTGTCCCCTGCATCCACAGGCGGACTCTCAACCACTGCACCACCAGGGAAGCCCTCCTTTTTTTTTTAAAAGGTTGTACATGCCCTATTTCTTCTTCAAAACAAAAATATTCAACTTGGCTTATAAAAGGAACATGTGTACATAAAAAGGTTAATAATAAAGAAAGTGAAGACCTAAAAAGAAGAAGACAGCAAATAGGCCAACCAGCTCCTAGAAGAATTTAGACAACACCACAGGGCAGTTTGGTCTGTGGAGTAATCTTTATTTTTGGTTTTTCTAGTGGATAAGATAGAAATATCAAGCTCTGCTGAGACAGAAAATGCTCCTAAGTGGAATTAATAACCTAGTTAAAAGCACACTGAATGATGCTATCATTATGCTTGTTCAAGTTTTACAAACGAAAAGACTGCAATTCTGATTACATTCCCAGCTACTTTTAGTATATTCCTTAATAAATAGTTGGCAACTATAAATAAAATACAGAAAATCATCCACTCAGGTAAACTTGAGAGAGGTTACAAGACTCTGGGACTGACATTTATAGATGCATGTGCTAGCCAGTACAAATCAAATGATGGAACTAGCATAGCTAGAGGGTACCTGCTGAATCTCTGACAAATGCATTGTGTTGGCATCATGTCTGACACAGCAGGTGTGAATCCCAGCTCCACATCTCAGGTCTGTTCTGAGTCTTAGGAACCTCATCTGTAAAGTGAAATTGATATTCCTTGTCTGGACCTGAAAGAGTTCATTTTTTGATATCAAATGTATCTGGATTTGAATACTGGTTCTCTCTCTCTTAGTTTCACGATCTGAGACTTAGTATTCTGGTCTACCACCTACTTTATGAAGTTTCTCTCTCTTTTTTCTTTAAGATTGAATAACATACAGTTGACCCTTGCACAGTGCCGACCCTCTACACAGTTGAAAATCTGAGTATAATTTTACAGTCAGTCCCCTCCATATCCAGGGTTCTGCATGTTCAGATTCAAAAACTTCAGATTGTGTAGTACTGTAGTATTTACAATTGAAAAAATCTGCAAATAAGTGGGCCTGTGCAGTTCAAACCTGTGTTTTTCAAGGGTCAACTGTATACCAAGTTTTCAACAGGTGCTTGGCATACAGTTGGTGTTCAATACATGTGAACTTTTTTGTCTCCTTCCTATTTATAATGATATAAATAGGAAGAAAACATACAGTATGGTACCTGGGGACACCCAATTCATTAATGCTAATGTATTATAATTTTTTTCTACTGTTATTGCAATATAGTAATCAAGGTGGGAGATGAAGACAGCCAGAGCCCAAACCAGAAAAAGCATCTATCAGCAGGAAAAATGGCCTGCCTGTGGCTAAAACCATGGCAGACAAGCTGGGAGTAATAGCCTCCATTCTGGAAATCAAAACTTTGATTTATGGACTTCATGAACATTTTGCAGTACATTCTGGGTTTTAAGTTTTAATTATGTACAGCAACTGCATTATTATATTAATAAAATGACAATAGCACTCACTTTCTCCATTATGAAATATGGTATTTAAATGCAAATGCAAAACATAAATAAATAGATAGAAAAATGGGGGAGAGGAGGAGAAGGAAGTGTGGCTAGGATATAAGTTAAATGAAAGAGTTGATCCCAATAGGCTAGATATGACTGGGCTTTACTTGTTGGTATGGATTACTTTGATTGGAAGATATCATAGAGTAAACATTTGCAGACTTTTTCACTTTCTGCCTTGCTAGAGTATTCCCAAGGGGCAAAGCCCACCAAAAGACAGGCTCCTGATTATATTCCATATAAAGATACCGTGATTTGTATTTTAAAGAACTGGGATACCAATAGAATATATGCAAAAAGGAATTACTGCTCTCTTCTCAGGAGAAGCTAATAAGTCACTAAAATGAATACATATAGGAAACTATGGCTCTTGCTCATCTCACATGAAAATAATTAGAACAACGTATAGTATCCCCTATGTACATATGAATAACTATGAAGCTCTGGCTGCAGTAGCAGGGACATGGGTTGGGAGCAGGTACTCAAAGATATGAGGAATTTATTAGTGTTTTCTTTAAGCATTATTTAAAACAAAAAATGCACATTTGCAAGATGTATGCTTGGGTAATATCTATCATTCTGAACACGGTCAAAGTAATCAATCTTGTTAGAGGTGTGTGTGATGGCTCCAATCTATGATTTCTTGCATATTATCACCAGAATTTAAAATTATGCCGTAGAAAGAAAGAATATTTTCCTCTACTGGTTCATTAGCACTGGAACAATAAATAATAAAGGGGTCACTTTTATCTATTTAATATTGACATGATAACTTGTAGACTGGACAATAAAATATGTATTTTTATAGGTGCAGAGTGTTTTAAATTCTTCTTTCCTCCCACTACCCAAGTAAGACTATTGTTTGAAACAAGAGCATACAGAAAAGATCTCTTTTTATTTTGCCTATAATACATATGAGTTGAAATATATAGGAAATAGCTCTAACAAAGGGTTTGGCCAGGATGCAATAGGTAAGTACAACAACAAATCCGAGAAAATCAATTTCTTTATTCCAAAAGACACTATATAATGAAACATCTGGTCAGGTGGATCTATACACCTCTCATGGTTGCCAACCATTTAAGGAAAAGTAGAATCTAGGTCTGAAATAATTGTGCAAAAAGGAGCATACACACAGGGTAGAGATTGGAAGACATGTTTCTATGTATTTAAACAGGTTTTTGTCATAATTTCCTCTCAGTTGATTCTCCAATTGTAAAATTGGAGATTCTCCAATTGGACTCTCCAATTGTAAAATAACTATGTCTGAATGACTACTTCTTGATATTTTTGTGGTATTCAAATGAAATGATCTATTTAAAAACTATATGGAAAAAGCGTGAAATGCTTTGCAAGTAAACGTTATCAAGGATAACAGAGATACTATATACTTTCTCAATTCTGATACATTCTGATTTCACTGGCAAGCTAACCAAATCCATAGAATACTAAGGCCACTTGTAACAGAGTTTTATTATATTTAACAGAATTTATATCACTTTTTCTAGAGAACTTGTGGCAGGATTTAGAGGCAGATGACAGACTCTGTATAATGGTGAACGTAATAGGTTGATTCAATTAATTCAGTGACAAGATATTCAATCTAGTTTGATAATATGTAAGCAAAACATCTGGTTGAATATCAATTTTGTCTGAATCTCAATCTTCACAGGTTTTTTTTTTTTTTTTTTTTTTTTTTTACAACAGATGATACTTCTAAAGGAAGAAATTTTGCAACTATTCAAAATTAAGTTTTTATCCTGGATAAATCTATATTTATCCTTAAACTTATTCTTCTGTCTGCATTAAACCATTTCTTTTTTTTTTTTTTTTTGGCGGTACGCGGGCCTCTCACCATTGTGGCCTCTCCCGCTGCAGAGCACAGGCTCCGGAGGCACAGGCTCAGTGGCCATGGCCCACGGGCCCAGCCACTCCGCAGCATGTGGGATCCTCCCAGACCGGGGCATGAACCCGTGTCCCCTGCATCGGCAGGTGGACTCTCAACCACCGTGCCACCAGGGAAGCCCCCAAACCATTTCTTTTACATTGGGTTTGGTTTAGATGAAGAAAAGTTCATTTGAAATTTCTTCCTCCTCACTTCTCATCTATTTAGGAGATCACAAACTAAATCAGTAGTTACCATGAACTTGATATCACTTCAGTGGATTCCCATTAGTAAAAAAATATCAAGTGATAATTGGGAACTAATTGATCTTGGCATTTCAGTCAATGATTGGAGGGGATATATGTTCTCTGCCATTATGTTCTCTAGATTTGAATGAAGCGACAAGACCAACATGTAAAATAAAAGCTAATAAAATTAAGCAAAAAATTGAGTGCTATCAAATGTAAATATGCTCAGAAAATATTCATTGTAAAGGAAAGCCAATGGGAGCTGAATGATGATGAGAAGGAATAGGTTGTGTTTGAAGGCTAGTATAAAAATTGCATACGTTTTTAAAGAATTCAATTTAGTTAAATATGCTTGCAAATGTTCAGAGTTTAAAAGAATCTGGCCTATTTAAAAATAAAATCAGGATTTTGGCACACTTGTATGTTGACTCATTTGAGCTTCAGAAAACATTGTAATAAAAGCATCTTACTGAAGAAGAAAATAAAAAAAAAAAAGACAGAAATTAAGTAACTTGCCCAATGCTCCATAGACAGTAAGTACAGATACAGATTCAAGCTCAAGCATGTCTGCAAAGCCCATTACCCATCTTCATTTCTAGGACGCCTCTCAAGGAATACTGGGATCTCAAGAAGCATGGGCTGACAAAGAGAAGGAGAAAGGTAGAGCAAGCAGGTTGCCACTCAGGGAACATAGAAATATTTAATGTTCTTTGATATCCACGGGTCAGAGTGAGACTCATGTCAAATCCTAGCTACTCATTAGTCTGAAGTACTACTCACCTTGGTCATTATCACTTCAAGAGTTTGGTAAGAGTGACCCTTCCAGGGAGAGGCAGCAAGGATCACAAATGAGCAAGGTGATATCAAGAAGTTATTGATGTCTGTCAATCATTTTGTGAAGGATGCAAACTTCACCAAAGCTTTGTTTTTGATAAATTCACTCAAATCACATCTATAATTAGTATGATATGATATTGGACATAAAGCATATTTACTAAGAAAAAATGAACAGGTTCTAGAGGATGAATTTTGCAACTCCAAGTCAAAAGCTAGTAGGACATACCATAGGAGGGCAGACCTGAAAGGCAGGAGAAATACAGATGTGGAAGATTTTTGTAGTAATTGCCCCAATTTGCTTGCACCCTTCTGCATCCATGTTTTTGAATGTACCTTCCTACACTGGCTCTGTTCTTGGCCATGGCACTTGCTTGGCAAATGAGCAATAGAAAATGTGACACTAGCAGAAGCTTGTGTTGTATCTGGAACCCAGAAAACACCATGGTAAAAAGCCAGTGCTAGCAGGTTAAAGGATGAGAGAATGAGATGCACCTGGCTGACAGCCTACCAAGTACCAAATATGCCCCAAATCCTAGATCATCCATCCACCAGCTAGCTACAGTCCATCAGAAAGTCTAGCAGGAATCAACCAAGTAAACTCTGGTCCAGCCAATCCACAGAATCATGAGCTAAATAAAATAGCTGTTTGTTCTAAGCCACTAAATTTTGGGGTGGTTTGATACACAGCAAAACCTAATTGATATGACAGAATACTATTTCAAACAATGGGGAAAAGAACAAGCACAAGGTTAATACCTTTAGCCAAGAGCAGGGACCACCTGTTTCTTTTCCTAAATAGAGACCTGGTGACCCAGAAGGATCATAGTGCAAGGACTGTATGGTTTGTCCAGGCAGAGAGGACCTCAGACAACTCAAAGAACCCCATACTTCAGAATGGTAGGAGAGCAGCAGAATTATTCTCATGCAGCTGGCAGTAAAACAGAAATATGCCACAGGGCCTTAGGAAGCACAACACACTTTCCCAGTTTGAGGCAGGATCACTTCTTGTGATCCCGAACTAAGCCTGGTAAAGCAAATATTGTCAAAGAAAGGAAGAGACCTTGTCAATGGGAATAAGAAACAACATGCAAGCCACTGACTGAATCACCAACTGAAGACATTGGTAGTGTACAACATGCTTTCCAGTGGATGCCAGTGAGAAAAGATGTTCACCAAGGGCTAAATTCTTCCTCTCACACTCCTACCCTATCAATTTCTCTTTCTATGAAACCAAAGTACCATTTCATTTAGCCTATCAGCTAAGCTCTAACTCTAAGGCTAATGCAATTTATTCTGTGCTTTGCATTTATATTCTATGTTCTAAGAAATAGAGTTGAAAAGTATTAATAAAATCATTAACTTCCAGCACCATGGCAACATAAGCAAAGTTTATAACTATCAACTCAGCAGCAACAAACTACAAAAATAGAAACCTGCATCAGCATTAAAAATTAGGGAAGGGTGGCAAAACATACACCCCCAAAGTCTAAGAATATAATATATATTGGACCAGATTGCAACACCTCCTAAGAAAGCACCACAGCACTGAGAAGACTTTGGAAGACTTTGGAATAAAACCCCAAAATCTGCATGGGAAGGGCAGAACACAGAAGAGAACAGAGCACACTATTTTGGATCCTGTTCATTCAAGTAGATCAACAGCACCCAAAAGCAGCCGAAGGAGGGCTATAACAACAGTAAAATGTTTGGACTGCTTTTCTCTACCACAGTGGAGAATAAATACCACAGAAATCTGGAAAGGCCACAGCTTGCAGGCAGCTGGGCAATTGACAAAGCAGAATATAGGGAGAGAATGTAACCCCATGAAATGGGTTCATCACACTCAGAGACAGTTATAATATCATGATGAAGTCCTGATATAAGGGTTCCACAGTTCCAGCTCCTTCACCACATGACTCAGTCTATCAAAAGAAAGCTAACCTATTAAGGCAAATTAATATTACCAGCACTGAAGCTCCAGCTGAAAAAAAGGGAAACTATGGCACTGAGTTTTCTAAGGACAATCCATCCACCCTATCAATAACTAAATGTCAGTTCTATGTAGAATATTTTATGTTTGAGGAGAATAAATGGGAAAACAATTCAAAAAACAAACCCACAAACACTTCTAAGACATAAAATGACAAGAAGTAAAATTATGACAGTATTTTCTATGTGCAATTATAATGTAAAAAGTGAACAGCACTGATGTAATATAAGAAGAGATAAAAGATAACTAATAAGACAGCACACTGTGATTAGTAGGGAACTTGCAAAAGGGCAGGTAAAAATAAATAAAGAACTGGAGAAAATAAGAAAAATTTAAAGTACCATAATATATTTATTTTCTATTAGCAGCAATAAAGAGCTGAATTGCCAATGAAGAAAATTAAAAGAAATTGTGTAATGTACAAAATAAGTTAAGCTAGATGGAGAAGAAAGGTGAAAAGCTAGGAAAATAATGAAAAAAATTGCAGTATAGAATGGAGTGAAATATACCAGTAAATGTTTCAAAAGAATAAACCAGAGCAAATAAACAGGAAAATAATTAGATATAACAACAACAATGAATATAAAACTAACTATAATTGTTAACATGTTTTGAGCAACTAGATGCAGTATTAACTGCTTAATTTATTTATATGTATATATTTCAATTCTCAGAAAAGCACAAAATAGTAGTCACATTTTAAAAATGAAAAATATGAAGTTCAATAACAGAAAAGGAAAAAACAATTTTCTTCATTTAAGAAAACCTAAATCAACTTAAATGATTCAGCACATAATATAAATACACCAAAAAAAAAAAAAAAGAAAAGTATAAACAACTAGGAACTGTGTACCTATATTTTGAATTCCAAAGAGAGGGAAGACATTATGGTAAGAATACTGGCAGGGGAAAAACAGCATATTGAATGCATAACAGCAATGAATTAATATCTACGATGTTTTAAAAATGAAAGTTTATCTCATGTACTCTATATCTAGCCATGTTGTCAGCATACACACAGGCAAAAAAAGTTACTGACACATATGCAAGGGCTCAGGTACTCAACTGTAACCACATATAATCTGGAAAACCTGCTGGAAGAAGTATTCTAGTTTTAAAATAAATTACAAATACAAAAATATTAACAAAAGTAAAACTTAGTAATGTACTGATATATACAATTATCATATATAAATTAATAATTTTCATATGTACAAACAATAATCAGTTAGTAAATATAATGGAAGGGAGAACCCACATATAATAGTTACACAAAATAACTAGGAATATGCCTAATATGAAGCATTCAGAGAAATGTGGGTTCAAGATGGCAGTACTGAAGACCCTGAACTCACATCCTCCCATGGACACAACAAAGCTACAACTACATATGAAATAATTCTTTTGGAAAAGGACCTGAAAACTGAATGAACAGAACCTCCTCAACAAAGGGAAAAGGAGAGCTTCAAGACAGGAAGAAAAGACAGAGATACTGGCTTGTCAAGGAAAAACCCACATCTCAGCCACAGCAATCCACAATTAGGAGGGATCACAAAGGTATGGAATTCTCTCTGAGGAGAAAGGGATTCAAGTTACACATCAGGCACTCTAACCCTTTGATCCTGAACAGAAGAGACAAGCCCCCAAAATGCTTAGCTTTGAAAACCAATGGGGAATATGCCCAGGAAAACTACATAACTGCAGGGGGCATAAAACCTGTTCTTAAACATCTTATATACAGACTCATTCAACCCAAAACCAGCACAAAAAGAACAGAACAAAAAGTACACAGGGAGACTGGCCAAGACAGCAGACTAGAAAGACCCTGAGCTCACTCCTCTCATGAGCACAACAAAATCACAACTATCTGTAGAACAGCCATCAATGAAGAACACTGGAACCTACCAGAAAAGATCTTCTACAACTAAGACATAAAGAAGGAATCACAATGATACAGGTAGGAAGGGTGGACTCACAATATAATTAAATCCCATATCCCCCAGGGAGGGGGGAGACCCACAAACTGTAGAATAATTATATTGCTGAGGCTCTCCCACAGGAGTGAGAGTACTAAACCTCGCATGAGACTCCCCAGCCTGGGGTTCCAGAACCAAGAAGAAGAGACCACACAGTATTTGGCTCTGAAGGCCAGCAGGGCTTAATTACAGAGCCCCACATGACTAGGGGAAATAGAGTCTTCACTCTTAAAAGGGAGCACACAAAACCCTACCCACACTGGGACCAAGGGCAAAAGCAGTAATTTGGTAGGAGCCTGGGCCAGACTTATCTTCTGGACTCGGAGAGTCTCTTGGAGAGGTGGGGAATCTTGGGAACAAAGACACTAGTGGCAGGCATATTGAGAAACATCCAAATATGTGAACACTGCTGGATCATTAGCACCAAGACCTGGCCCCACCCAAACCCTGTAGGCTCCAATGCTGGGATGCCTCAGGCCAAACAACTAACCTGGTATGGACCCATCAGCAGACAGGCTGCCTAAAGACTTCCTGAGCCCAGAGTCACCTCTAGGCATGCGCCTAGACACAGCCCTACCCACTAGAGGGCCAAGACCCACCTCCACACAATAGCGAGTAGGCACCGGCCCTGCCCTCCAGGAAGCTTGCACTAGCCTCTAGACCAGCCTCACTCACTAGGGGGCAGATGCAAGAACCAGGAAAACCAGTATCCCACAGCCTGCGGAATAAGACCACCAACAGCAAGCCAGACCCTACACTGTGGCCAGCTGGGCCCTGGCCCTGCCCACTAGTAGGCCAACACAATTTTCAGGACACCTTGCACCACATACATAACTGTGTCAGGAACTAGCCTTCCCTCACCAACAATCTAAAACGAGCTATGGGATCCATGGGCCATGCAGCCAGGCTCCAAGAAACAACTCTGCCTGCTAGTAGTCCTGCACTAACCCCAGGATCTGGCTTCACATGCCAGTGTGTGGGCAACAGCCCCTGCACAACCTAGACTCCACCCACCAGTGAGCCAGCACTAGCCCCGGGGTGCCTTAGGGTTCTGCAACCAGCTGCCTCATGACAAGGCACCATTAAACAGCAGCCAGCAACATCCACACAAGGTAGGACCTTCCAACCAACTGGACTAGGGGCCAGTAAAGCCTATCAGACCACCCATATAAGTCAGACCACCACAACAGAAGAACCCATGCAGCCCTCTTTGGGGGAAGCCCTAGAGCATACAGCTGGAGTGACAAGAGGGAAGTGCACTGCTGCGACACATAGGATGTCTCCTAGAGAAGGCCACTTCTCCAAGGTTGAGAAACAGAAATAACCTAAAACATAAAAATACAAATAGGGAGTTAGACAAAATGAGGCAGCAGAGGAATATGTTCCAGACAAAGGAACAAGATAAAACCCCAGAAGAACTAAGTGAAGTGAAGACAGGCAATCTACCTGAGAAAGACTTGAGAGTCATGATTGTAAGATGAGCAAAAAACTAGGGAGGAGAATGGATGCACAGAGCAAGGAGTCAGAATTTTTAACAAAGAGTTATAAAATTTAAAGAAGAGCCAAACAGAGATGAAGAATACAATAACTGAAATGAAAAATATGCTAGAAGGAATCAATAGTAGACTAAATGATATAAAAGCACAGATCAGTAACCTGGAAGACAGAGTAGTTGAAATCACTGCCATTGAACAGAAAAAAAAGAATTAAGAATGAAAACAAAAAAACAAACAAACAAAAAAAAAAACAAAAAAAAAAACAAAAAAAAAACAAAACAAAAAAAAAAGAATGAAAACAAACAAGGACAGTTTAAGAGACCTCTGGGACAACATCAAGCACACTTATATTCACATTATAGGGGTCTCAGAGGGAGAAGAGAGAAAGGACACTAGAAAACATTTGAAGAGATAATAGCTGAAAACCTCCCCAACATGGGAAAGGAAACAGTCACCCAAGTACAGGAAGTGCATAGAGTCCCATACAGAATTCATCCAAAAAGGAACACATAAAGACACATTGTAATCAAAATGACAAAAATTAAAGATAAAGAGAGCATATTAAAGGTAACAAGAGAAAAGCAACAAATAACATAATAGGGAACTCACATAAAGCTATGTGCTGATTTTTCAACAGAAACTCTGCAGGCCAGGAGGGAGTTGTATGATATATTTAATGTGGTGAAAGGAAAAAAACTATAACCAAGAATACTCTACCAAGCAAGGCTCTCATTCAGATTTGAGGGAGAAATCAAAGCATTACAAACAAGCAGAAGCTAAAAGAATTCAGCACCACCAAACCGGCATTACAACAAATGTTAAAGGAACTTCTCTAGGTGAAAAAGAAAAGGCCACAACTAGAAACAATAAAATTACAAAATGAAAGAGCTCACTGACAAAGGCAAACATACAGGAAAAGTAATAAATCATCCACAAACAAAACTAGTAGGGAAGTTAACAGATCAAAGTAGTAAAATCATCTGTAACCACAATAAGCAGTTAAGGGATACAGAAAACAATTAGAGGTAAAATATGATATTAAAAACAGAAATCGTGAGGGGAAGAGAGGACAAATGCAGGCTTTTAAAAATGCATTTGAAATTAAGAGATCAGCAACTTAAAACAATAATTCACATATATATAATATAATATATGTATATACACACATATACATATATATATATATATATATATATATATATATAGAGAGAGAGAGAGAGAGAGGGAGAGAAAGAGAGGGAGAGAGAGGGAGAAAGAGGGAGACTGCTATACAAAAACCTCACAGTAACTGCAAACCAAAAAATCTATAACAGATATATACACAAAAAAGAAAAATGAATCCAAACGTAACACTAAGATAGTCATCACATCATAAGAGAAGAAAAAAAAGGGGGAGGGAATACCAGTAATTACCATAAATGTAAATTAAATAAATGTTCCAACCAAAAAACATAGAGTGGTTGAATGAAGAAAAAAGACCCATATATATGCTGCCTCCAAAAGACTTACTTCAGAACTAGAGATACATACAGACTGAAAGTGAGGATATGGAAAAAGGTATTCCACACAAGTGGAAATGAAAAGAAAGCCAGAGTAGCAATATTTATTTTGAATAAAATAGACTTTAAAATAAAGACTGTTACAAGAGACAAATAAGGATACTATATAATGATCAAGTGATCAATGCAAGAAGGAGATATAAAAATTGAAAATATATATGCACCCAACATGGGAGCATCTCAATATATAAGGCAAAAATTAACAGACATAAAAGGATAAATCAATGGTAAAGCTTATTGTTTTAGGGGACTTTAACACCCCACTTACAACAATGGACTGGAAATCCAGGTGGAAAATCAATAAGGAAATATAGGCTGTAAATGACACATTAGACCAAATGAACTTAATTGATATATAGAGAGATTTTCACCCAAGAGCAGAGAATACACATTGTTTTCAATTGCACATGGAACATTCTCTAGAGTAGATTAAATGCTAGGCCACAAAACAAGCCTTAGAAAATTGAAATTATATCAATCATATTTTCTGACCAAAATGCTATGAGACTAAAAATCAACCACAAGGAAAAAAAGGCAGAAAACACAAACGTGTGGAGGCTAAACAATGTGCTACTAACCAACCAAGGAATCACTGGAGAAATCAAAGAGGAAATCAAAAAATACCTAGAGACAAATGGAAACAAAAACACGACGATCTAAAACCTATGGGACATAGCAAAGGCAGTTCTAAAAGGGAATTTTAGATCAATACAGTCTTACATCAGGTAACAAGAAAAATCTCAAACAACTTAACCTTACACCTAAAGCAAGCAGAGAAAGGAGAACAAACATAACCCAAAGTTAGTAGAAGGAAAGAAATAAAGATCAGAGCAGAAATAAATGAAATAGAGACGAAGAAAACAATAGAAAAGATCAATGAAACTAAAAGCTTTAGTTCTTTAACCAGATAAACAAAATTGATAATCCTTTAGCCAGACTCAACAAGAAAAAATAGAAGAGGGTGCAAATCAATAAAATCAGAAATAAAAAGGAAGTTACAAGTGACATCACAGAAATATAAAGGATCATGAGACTACTATAAGCAACTATATGCCAATAAAATGGACAACCAAGAAGAAATGGACAAATTCTTAAAAAGGGACAATCTCTTAAGACTGAACCAGGAAGAAATAGAAAATATTAACTGACAAATTACCAGTACTAAAATTGAATCAGTAATTTTAAAAATTTTCAACAAGCAGAAGTCCAGGACCAGATGGCTTCACAGGTGAATTCTACAAAACATTTAAAGAAGAGTTAACACCTATCCTTATGAAAGTATTCCAAAAAATTACAGAGGAGAGAACACTTCCAAACTCATTCTATGAAGCCAGCATAACCCTGATAGCAAAACCAGACAAAGATATCGCAAAAAAAGGAAAATTACAGGCCAATATCACTGACGAACATAGATGCAAAAATCCTTAACAAAATACTAGCAAGCTCAATCCAACAACACATTAAAATGGTCATACAACATGGTCAAGTGGGATTTATACCAAAGATGTAAGGATTTTTCAATATCTGCAAATCAGTCAATGAGATACATCACATTAACAAATTGAAGAATTAAAACTGTATGGTCATCTCTATAGCTGCAGGAAAAGCTTCTGACAAAATTCAACAGCATCTATGATAAAAAGTTTCCAGAAAGTGGGCATAGAAGGAATGCACCTCAACATAATAAAGGCCATATATGACAACCCATACCTAACATCATACTCAATGGTGAAAATCTGAAAGCATTTCTTCTAAGGTCAGGTACAAGACAAGGATGCCTGCTTCCACCACTTTTACTCAACATAATTTTGGAAGTCCTAGCCACCGCAAGCAGACAAGAAAAAGAAATAAAAGGAATCCAAATTTGAAAGGAAGAAGTTAAACTGTCACTGTTTGCAGATGACATGATACTATACATTGAAAAGCCTAAAGATGCCACCAAAATTACTAGAGCTCATCAATGAATTCAATAAAGTTGCATGATACAAAATCAATATACAGAAATCTCTTCCATTTCTATACACCAACAATGAAATAGGAGAAAGAGAAATTAGGGAAACAATCCCATTTATCATCACATCCAAAAGAATAAAATACATAGGAATAAACCTATCTAAGGAGGAAAAAGACTTGTACTCTGAAAACTAGAAGATGCTGATGAAAGAAACTGAAGACAACACAAACAGGTGGAATGATATATGGTGGTATTCTTGGAGTGGGAGAATCGATATTGTTAAAATGACCATACTACTCAAGGCAATCTACAAATTCAAGGCAATCCCTATCAAGTTACCAATGGGATTTTTCACAGAACTAGAAAAATAATTTTAAAATTTGTATGGAAACACAAAAGACCTCAGATAGCCAAAAATCTTGAGAAAGCAGAATGGAAATGGAGGAATCATGTTCCCTGACTTCAGAATCTACTATAAAGCTACAGTATTCAAGAGTATGGTACTGACACAAAAACAGACACACAGATCAATGGAACAGGATAGAAAGCCCAGAAATAAACCCGTGCAGCTATGGTCAATTAATCTATGAAAAAGGAGGCAAGAACAAACAATGGAAAAAAGTCTCTTGAATATGTGGTGTTGGGAAAACTGGGAAGCTGGATGTAAAAGAATGAAATTAGAACATTAGCTAACACCATATACAAAAATAAACTAAAAATGGATTAAAGACCTAAATGTAAGTTTGGATACTATAAAATTCCTGGAGGAAAACACAGAACACTCTTTGACATAAAGCAGCAATATTTTTTTTGATCCATCTCCTCGAGTAATGGAAATAAAAGCAAAAATAAACAAACGGAATCTAATTAAACTTAAAAGCTTTTGCACAGCCAAGAAACCATACACAAAATGAAAAGAGAACCTATGGAATGGGAGAAAATATCTGTAAATGATGCAACTGGCAAGGGATTAATTTCCAAAATATACAAATAGCTCATATAGCTCAATATTAAAAAATAGAACAATCCAATCAAAAAATGAGCAGAAGATCTAAATAGACATTTCTCTAAAGAGGACATACAGATGGCCAGCAGGCACATGTAAAGATGTTCAACGTCTCTAGTTATTAGAGAAATGCAAATCAAAACTACAATGATGATCAAACTACAATGATCAAAATTACCTCACACCAGTCACAATGGTCAACATCAAAAGTCTACAAACAAATGCTAGAGGGGGGTTGTAGATAAGGGAATCCTCCTACACTCTTTGGGGGAATGTAAACTGGTGCATCCCCTATGGAGAACAGTATGGAGGTTCCTTAAAATAACTAAAAATAGAGCTACCATATGATCCAGCAATCTGACTCCTGGGGATATATCCGGAAAAGATGAAAACTCTAATTTGAAAAGATACAAGCACTCTAATGTTCATAGAAGTACTATTTACAACAGCCAAGACATGGAGCAACCTAAGTGTCCATTGACAAATAAATGGATAAAGAATAGGTGGTATTTATACAATGGAATATTAGTCATAAAAATGAATAAAATGTCATTTGCAGTAACTTGGATGGAACTAGAGATTATCCCAATAAGTTAGACAGAGAAAGACAAATATCATAGGATATCACTTATACATGGAATCTAAAAAAATGATACAAATGAACTTATTTACAAAACAGGAAAAGACTCACAGACATAGAAAATAAACTTATGGTTACCAAAGGGGAAGGCAGGGGGAGGAAGGGATAAATTAGGTGTTTGGACTTAACAGATGCACATTACTATATATAAAATTGATAAACAACAAGGACCTACTGTATTGCACAGGGAACTATATTTGATATCTTGTAATAATCTATAATGAAAACGAATCTGCAGAAGAATATATGTATATATATATATAACTCAATCACTTTGCTGTATACCTGAAACTAACTCAACATTGTAAATCAACTATACTTCAATTTAAAAAAAAGTACACAGATCATAGGTATAGGATACCCACTTACTAACCTTGAAGCATCTGCCAGAGAGACAGGAACCAGGTGGAATACCCCCCTGGAAATGAATCACTGATTTGAGCCATTTATGTGATCACTGGTTACCTTGCTAATACTGGCACTAGAGGGTGCCATTTTGGAACTGTCCATCTCTTAGCACCAGTGGGCATGCCTCACTAAGAGCCCTGCTGGATTAGCAATAGCCCCATCTACCAGTGCCCTTTGGCAGCTGCTCCCAGCAGCTAACCTGGGATCCAGACTCATCCACCAGTGCCACACAGCAGTCAGGATTCCACCACAACAGTAGGGTGCATGCAGCACACATAGGGGAGACCCCTTGAACTCCTGGATCTAGTGGCCAGGCAGAATTGTACTTCTGAGTCCCAGGAGACATCACCTAAATAAGGCCACTCCTTCAAGACTGGGAGAGATAGTTAATACACCTATTAGTTAGAAACAAATAAAGAAAACTAGGCAAAATAAAGAGATATTGGAGTATGTCCCAATTGAAAGAGCAAGATAAAGATGCTCACTGAACCTGGAAGTAGAATAAATACACACAGTGAGAAGTTCAACAAAGAGACAGAAAATATTAAAAAGTACCAAATAGAAGTTATGACATAATTAAAAATACACTAGATGGGATCAACAGCAGACTGCATGATGTAGAAGAATTTGGTAAGCTGAAAGACAAAACAATGGAACTAACACAGACAAGAGTAGAAAAATGAAAAAAGAATTTTAAAAAGTGAAGACATCTTAATAGAGCTTTGGAACAACATCAAATGAAATATATGCATTATAGGGGTCCTAGAATGAGAAGAGAGAAAGAGCCAGAAAAATTATTTGAAGAAACAGTAGCTGAAAACTTCCCTAATCTGGGAAAAGAAATAGACATCCAGGTCCAGGAAGCCCAGAGAGTTCCAAATAAGATGAACTCAAAGAGACACATATTAAGACACATTATAATTAAAATTGTAAAGTTTAAGGATAAAAAGAGTATCCTAAAAGCAGCAAGAGAATAACAACTTGTTACATATGAAAAGAAACCACATAAGGTTATCACAGATTTTTCAGCAGAAACTACAGGTCAGAAGGGGGTGGATGACATATTCAGAGTGCTTAAGGGAAAATACTTCCAACCAAGAATATCACACAGAATTGAAAAAGAAGTCAAGATTTTCCCAGATAGACAAAAACAAAAGGAGTTCATCACCACTAAACCATCCCTACAGGAAATATTATGAAGACTTATTTAAGGTGAAAAGAAAACGCACTAATTAATAATAAGAAACATATGAAAATAAAAATTTCACCGGTATAGATAAATATATACTACAGGAAGTGGATCAAGCATTTATAAAGCAAGCATAGTGGTTAAAAGACAAGTAAAAATAACTAAAATTATAATAATTAATTAAAGGATGCATAAAATAAATAATGTAAAATGTGTTATCATGAGTAAAACGTTTGTCCAGGGTAGGGGGGTGGGAGAGTAAAAAGATAAAAGTTTGGAATGTGTTCACATTTAAGTTGCTACCAACTTAAAACAGTCTACCATTTAAACAGGCTGTCATATGTGAAGCTCATAATAACCATAAGAAAAAAACTTGTAGTAAATACATAAAAGAAAATGAGAGAAAGAATCTCAACATAATACTAAAGAAAATCAACAAAACACAAGGGAAGAGATAAAGAGGAAAAGAAAAGAACTGAGAGTAACTATAAGAACAGCCAGTAAACAATAAACAAAATGGCAAAATACATGATTATCACTACTTACTTTAATGTAAATGGACTAAATTCAATAATCAAAAGACACAGACTAGCTGAATGGATTAAAACACAAGACCCATCTATATGTTGCCTACAAGAGACTCACTTCAGAAGAAAGGACACACATGGACTTACAGTGAAGGGATGGAAAAAGATATTCCATGCATATGGAAATGAAAAGAAAGCAAGAGTAGTTATACTCATATCAGACAAAATAGGCTTTAAACAAAAACTATAATAAAAGACAAAGAAGAACACTACATAATGATAAATAGGTCAATTCAGCAAGAAGATATAACCTTTATAAACGTATATGAACCCAACAGAGGAGCACCAAGATATATAAAGCAAATATTAATGGACTTAAGTTGAAAAATTGAAAGCAATACAACAATAGTAGGGGACTTTAACACCCTACTTAAATCAATGCATAGATCATCTAGACAAAATAAGGAAACAGTGGATGTAAATGACACATTTACATCATATACTTAAGAGATATATACATTCTGATACATATGTTTCATCTCAAAGCAACAGAATACATATTCTTCTCAAGTGCATACGGAACAATATCCAGGATAGATCACATGTTAGATTGCAAAGCAAGTCTCAAGTAATTCAAGAAGATTGAAATTATGTCAAGTATTTTCTTTTACCATAATTGTATGAAACTAGAAAACAATCACAAGGAAATAAAGAGAAAAAACACAAAAAATGGTGATTAAATAAAATCTATAATTAAATCTAATTAAATAAAATTGATACCAAAGTATCAATGGATAATCAAAGAAATCAAAAGAAGAAAAAAAAATACCTAAAGAGAAATGAGAACATAAATATGACATAGCAAAGTCTATGGGATGCAGAAAATCAGTTCAAAGAGAGAATTTCATAGCAATACACTCCTACCTCATAACAATAATATCTCAAATAAACAATCTGACTTTACACCTAAAGGAATTATAAAAAGAACAAAGGTAAAATTAGTAGAATACATGAAATAATAAAGATCAGAGTGGAAATAAGTGAAGTAGAGATTAAAAAAAACCATAGAAAACACCAATGAAACAAGGAGCTGGTTTTTGAAAAGATAAAATCAACAAAGTAGCTAGACTAACCACGAAAAAAAGAGAGAGGACTCAAACAAATAAAATCAGAGATTAAAAAGGAGAATTTAAAACTGATACCACAGAAAAATAAAGAATCATAAGGACTGCTACAAACAAGTATATGTAAACAAATTGGACAGTCTAGAAGAAATGGATAAATTTTTAGAAATATACAATCTTCTAAGACTGAATCATGAAGAAATAGAAAATCTTAATAGACTGATTACTAGTAGGGAAATTAAAACAGTAATTTAAAAATCTCCCAACAAACAAAAGCCCATGACCAGTAGATTTTACTGGTGAATTCTACAAAACATTCAAAAATTTAATATCGATCCTTCTTAAATTCTTCCAAAAAATTGAAGAGAAAGGAAACCTTCCAAACACATTTCAAAAAGCTGGCATTACCCTGATACCAAAATCAGACAAGGTCATCACAAGAAAGAAAGTTACAATCCAAAATCCTTGGTGAACATAGAAAATCATATGATCATCCTGATAGTTGCAGAAAAACATTTGACAAAATTCAACATCAATTTATGCAAAAATGCTCAAGTAAGGGCATATTGAGGGAATGTACCTCAACATAATAAAGGTCATATATGACAAACCCACAATTAACATCATACTGAACAGAGAAAAGCTGAAAACTTTTCCTCTAAGATCAGACACAAGACAAGGATGTCTACTCTTGCCACTTTTATTCAACATTGTATTGAAGTCCTAGCCACAGCAGTTAGGCAAGAAAAATAAATAAAAGGCATCCAAATTGGATAGGAAGAAGTAAAACTGTCACTGTTTTCAGTTTACATGATACTATATATAGAAAATCCTAAGACTACACCAAAAAACTATTAGAACTAATAAATGAATTCTGTAAAGTTTCAGGATAAAGAATTAATATACAGAAATCTGTTGTGTTTCTATACACTACTAACAAACTATCAGAAAGATAAATGAAGAAAACAATCCCATTTTCAATTGCATCAAAAAAATTAAAATACGTAGGAATAAATTTAACCAAGGAAGTGAAATACCTGTACACTGAGAACTATAAGACACTGAGGAAAGAAACTGAAGACACAAATAAATGGAAAGATATTCCATGCTCATGAATTGGAAGAATTAATATTGTTAAAATGCCCCTAATAGCCAAAGCAATCTACAGATTCAATGAAATCCTTATAAAAATTCCAAAGATATATTTTGTAGAACTAGAACAAATACTTCTAAAATTTGTATGGAAACACAAGGGATCCCAAATAGCAAAAACAAGCTTGAGAACAATGAACAAAACCTGAGGTATCGAGCGTCCTAATTTCAAACTATATCACAAAGCCATATTAATCAAAAGAGTATGGTATTGACACAAAAACAGACACACAGATCAATGGAACAGAATTGACAGTCCATAAATAAACCCACAAATATATGGTCAATTAATTTACTACCAATGAGCCAAACACATAAAAGAAAGAAATGACATTATTTTGGTGTCATGAAATGTCATTAAATGGTGTTGGAGAAACTAGACAGCCACATGTGAAAGGGCAAAACTAGATTACTATCTTATATCATACATAAAAACTAATTCAAAATGGATTAAAGACTTGAGTGTAAGACCAGAAATCATAAAATTCCTAGAAGAAAACATAGGTGGTAAACTCACTGACATAGATCTCAGTGATGTTTTGGTGGACCTGACCCCAAAGGTAAGGGACACAAAAGCAAAAATAAACAAATGGGACTAGATCAAACAAAATCTTTTGCTCAGTGAAGGAAACCATCATCAAAATGAAAAGGCAACCTACTGAATGGGAGAAGATATTTGCAAATCATATATCTGGTAAGTGTTAATATTCAAAATATATAAAGGATTCAATAACAAAAAAATCTGATTAAAAATGGGCAGATGATCTGAATAGTCATTTTTCCAAGAACACATACAGATGTCCACAACAGGTACTTGAAAAAGATGCTCAACATCACCAATCATCAGGGAAATGTAAATCAAAAACACAATGAGATATCACCTCACACCTGTCAGAATGGCTATTAGCAAAAAGATAATAAATAACAAATGTTGGCAAGGTTGTGGAGAAAAGGAAACCATTGTGCACTGTTGGTGTTAACTGATGCAGACACTATGAAAAACATTATGGAAGTTCCTCAAAAAATTAAAAATAGGGCTTCCCTGGTGGCACAGTGGTTGAGAGTCCGCCTGCCGATGCAGGGGACACAGGTTCGTGCCCCGGTCCGGGAAAATCCCACATGCCGCGGAGCGGCTGGGCCCGTGAGCCATGGCTGCTGAGCCTGCGCGTCTGGAGCCTGTGCTCTGCAACGGGAGAGGCCACAACAGTGAGAGGCCCGCGTACCGCAAAAAAAAAAAAATTAAAAATGGAACTACCATATGATTCAGCAATTCCCCTTGTGGGAATTTATCCAAAGGAAACAAAAACACTAACTCAAAAAGATATTTGCACCCCAATGTTCATTGCAGCATCATTTACAATAGCCAGGATATGGAAGCAACCTAACTGTCCATCGTTGAATGAATGTAAAAGGAAAATTTGGTATGTATATGTAAATATATACTGGTGTTGGATTATGCAACCCCTTTCCCTCAGAAGTCCCTGAAGATCATGCAATCCTCTCCCCGTCTCTAAATGGATCACCAGAACCTGCTCCCATACCAAAGCATTAGTCTTTTCTTCCAACTTGCCACAAAATTCTCTTTCAACAAATTATTGATCTAGAACTTCAAATGACCCCTAGAGTTCTTCAAACAACCACTTGATCACCAAATAAGCACAACATAGAAGCCTGGCATGGGTTTCTCTTTTATATTTAAATATCTTCAGATAATTTATGAAGTTAAAATTAGACCTAGCTTTATAATAACTACTTATCTCTTCATGAGCAGTTCTAAAATGGTATGATTAAATTAATCATGCAACCACCAAAGTAGATGTCAGCTACATTCTTGATCGTATTTAACTAGAATCATCTCCCAGATTGATTCATTTTCTGTGTGCAAAATCTGTTATATCTTCAGAACAATCATCAATGCTTCTTAAAATCCAGCACAGAATTTTTCACTCCATACCAACCAACCAAAAACTAATTTTTCAGCCTGTCATAAATATGACTGAAAATCATGAATGTTCTTTCCCAGATATAATTGATTTTATCTTTTTATATACCTTCTAATGAAGCTTTACAACTTCCTTAAACGGTTGAACAAGCAAATAAAATCAGTTTTTCATATACATTATAGCTAAAATGATATTTCTTATATAAATTATAAACAACGAGTGTTTCTTACTAGCATATTATACCTGTATATTTTCCCTGTTTCTCAGACTATTACTGAAGTACACTTTCAGTCTTAATTTGCAAAAGAACTACTCTTTTGTATCTACTTCACCTTTTGAGAAATGATATTCTTTGCAAATCAGTAGTTCCCTGGTTTTCTGTGACTGTGCCAGTGTTTTCTTAGCACTGGAGTCTTTTGTCTGGTGCTACAGTTTATAAAGTCAGGAACGCCACTGAGCTGAGGCTGAAAGGTAAAACTGTCAAGACCGTGGCTTCCTTTCTCAATAATTATCTCCTTTTTTCACCTAGTAATAATTTGATGCTGGCAGTAGCTGCTTCATCCTTACTTACTTGTTTTATTCCTGTTTAACTTGATAGAATAAGTATTTTAAAAGATCATATACCAAGTGATCAGGGGATGTACACAGACATTTTTTACAGAATTAGAAGTATATTTTCTGGTGGCACGGCCTTATAAAGTTAGCTCAAAATGAGTAAAAATAAAAACTTTGCATCTCCATGTACTATTATTTCTAAATCATTCTAAGGTGGTAATCACCAGAAGCAGGAGTAAAAGCCGTAACAATTTTTTTTTTAAATTGAAGGAATAGTGTCTGTATAGCTAGTGTATTGCCATCTTTCTCTATTATGTCATTCTGTCACTGTAATCCCAATTTTTATGTTATTTTCTTTTGTTTTTTTCAGCATCTTCTCTAAACAAAATAATCTCACTTTTATTTCAGTGATGTGAAATATTAGCCACACATGAAGGCTTTTACATGATATTTCTTTAAAGTCATTAAATTCCTCACAATTCAGAATATGTTCTAGGCAATGAAGAAGTGTGCTGGCAGAAACTGTTCTCAAATTGTGGACATTGGTTTTGCGTTGCAGAATACAGAAAATGTCCACCACAATAAATGAGTCCATGGCTGCAATAAGGGTATTAAAAACATAATGTAAGCATGATAAAAAATTGGAATTACAAATAACATTGTTTTCAAACCTCATGCAAAAATGGAGTTAAGGTAAAATTATAAATTAATGAGATTTAGTTCTATGTGTTTTCAGAAGAGAAATTTCATTATTTCATAATCACTTGCTATAAATTATATGTATAATTATTTATGGACATGTATACTGCTCATCCATTCTAACAGTCGCTAATCACCTGAATCAAATGTTATAAAATAGGACATTATATATTGAAAAAATGTTAAAGTAAACTAAATAAAATTTAGTTAAATATACATTGACTACCATAAAATCTGTATAAATGGGAAAAACATAGTTAAAATGTAATTATAATTTTTCAGGTTTGCTTGCTTGTCATGTTAGCCCTGAAAAAACATATTTCTTAAAACCACAAAGAAAATACTTTTATCGATGGGAAAATTATTTATTTACCTGGATCTTCTATGGTTAAGTTCTTTATTAACCATTGAACAATGTCTGACCCTGAAAAAAGAGAAAAAGAAACACACATATATATATACATATATATGAACATCTATTTATATATGTTAACCTTAAGAACTCAACATTTAGCACTCATAAGAGTAGGAATGTTTCTAGTTGTTACAATAACAGATTAAAGATCAGCCACATATGAAGTATTGAAAACAGAGCGTGAATACATTGTTTTTCTTCAGTGAGCCAAGGTGCAATCTAGTCAATTATTAAATATGAAATGTTTAAACATAAAGATTTAATATACTAGTAGTGGATAAAGTGATTCATTGATTTATTCATTTAATGAATGTTTATTGAGTGCCCACTATGTTTCAAGCACAATTCTTAGCATGGCATAACCAATACTTTATAAGATGATAACTGTCTCATTTCTGGTTTTCCCCATCCAGTCCCTGTATCTACTCTCAAGCCAACCCAAATTGGTTGTCAGTTTTTGGCAACAAATTTGTGTTGTTATAGTATTGTGTCTTTATAATACTATTTTCTTTGACTGAAAGGCCTTTCCACTATTTTCAAGACACTCAAGATTCATTTACACAACAGAACTTCCCTTGACCCTCACCTTTGGCAATGTGTGTGGAGAGCCGTAGGCTGGTCAAAAGGAAAGTAGGGCAGCTAACATTTCTAGTGGGTTGTGATCCAAGATTGAAAGGATAAGGCCCTGAGCTAGTTCAGTGTACATGTGAATTAGAACAAAATTAGACTTGTTCTAGGACCTTGTGACTAGGTCTGGGGTTGGCAAGTGGGAAAATTAAGAGGACTCAAAGTTTACAGTCCAGGAGCATTAGGAATGAACGGAATGGTGAAAATATAAGCAGAAATGGGAGATTCAGGAGAGGCGCTGATTTACCTGAGATGTTCATTTCTGTTTAATTTGGCTCTCAGCATAATTCATTTCTACATAAAACTGCAAAAAATATATCATGTAAATAGTTACATATACTTAGTAAGCTGTATCAGGGCTGCATGAATGAAATTTTGTGTGAACTGAAATTCCATTTCTACCTCTCTTGGAGACTGGGTACAGTTGTAGCCTACCCACCTGAGACCTGGCAAATGAGTGATATTAACAATGGCCAAATAATTCTAGTTGCTTAAAGCAGAATAGTTCAAAATTAATTTCAAAATAAACTTAATCACCAAGCTTGACAATAATGTCCTAAAACTTATGAAAACAGTTACACCCAACATCAATTTCAATATGCATGCATTTAAAAAATATTAACTTCAAGTATTGAATCTAACTTGTATTCTTTTATAACTGTTCCTTGACAACTGCCGTTGATTTAACTGCATTTGAGAGGATGACTTCAACTAGATCCTAAGGAAGCTCTGAGGGAAGGAAGGAGGGGAAACCATTCATAAGAACACAGATGTTGCAGAATGTTGTGCTTAACTTATTACTTACAGCCTAAGTTATCTTGAGGCATGGTCTTCCCTTTTATAAAAGGGGAAACTCAGTTTTTCAAATGTGTTACTTGACCAATGTAGAATTCCAGGTACCTAAATATTATTAGCTATCTCCAGGCGCCCTGCTCGTTTTTCACATTTGAGCATCTATTTGGGGAAAATATATGAGCAGCCACTGGAAAATTTCTACTCTTGAAGAGAGCCAAATATTGGTTCCAGGACTATAATTTTTTCTTAATGTGAAAAGTGATTTTAAAATACCTTCAGAAAAGTGTTATTTAAAAAAAATTTTCTTCTGTCTCCCTCTCTCTTTCTCCCTCTCCCCCCACCCTTTCCCAAACAGAAAGAAATACAAAGCAGTCTAATTTGAAATTACATTTAATTCAGGAAACAAGAAACTTATTTTCCTGGCCTAGTTTTGGGTATTTCTGTCACAGTGGTGGTCTCAGTTCACTGTAAAAGAGCCAATGTGATTACCTGTCAGTATCATTATAGTGGTTTTATTGTTGTGTGATCACCCAATATATGTATGGTTTTAACACATTATCAATTATTTTATTGTCAAATGTAAATCCAGTTCACCATACTCATCTATTATGCATCTATGACAGCAAGACCTTAACTCCCAGTTGAGAGAGGCAGAGACAGAGAAAGGGAGAAAAAAAATTCCAGCATCTTATGGAACCAAAAGATTGAAAGAGAAATGCTATCATAGTAATGTTAAAAACTGATTCAAATGGGTTTATGGCCAGGAGGGGTGTAGAAAGGAATTGCCCCTTTCTCCCAATTTCTCAGCTTTATCTTTAAAAAATAAGTGGCAGATCTGCTAAAATTTCCGTGTACAAATGTACATATCCAGGACACTTTAGAGTTCCATTTATCTTTTTTTTTTTAACATCTTTATTGGGGTATAATTGCTTTACAATGGTGGTTAGTTTCTGCTTTATAACAAAGTGAATCAGTTATACATATACATATATCCCCATATCTCTTCCCTCTTGCATCTCCTTCCCTCCCACCCTCCCTATCCCAGCACTCTAGGTGGTCACAAAGCACTGAGCTGATCTCCCTGTGCTATGCGGCTGCTTCCCACTAGCTATCTATTTTACATTTGGTAGTGTATATATATGTTCATGCCACTCTCTCACTTTGCCCCAGCTTACCCTTCCCCCTCCTCATATCCTCAACTCCATTCTCTAGTACGTCTGCGTCTTTATTCCCGTCTTGCCCTTAGGTTCTTCATGACCATTTTTCCCCCTTAGATTCCATATATATGTGTTAGCATACGGTATTTGTTTTTCTCTTTCTGACTTACTTCACGCTGTATGACAGACTCTAGGTTCATCCACCTCACTACAAAAAACTCAATTTCATTTCTTTTTATGGCTGAGTAATATTCCATTGTATATATGTGCCACATCTTCTTTATCCATTCATCTGTTGATGGTCACTTAGGTTGCTTCCATGTCCTGGCTATTGTAAATAGAGCTGCAGTGAACATTGTGGTACATGACTCTTTTTGAATTATGGTTTTCTCAGGGTATATGCCCAGTAGTGGAATTCATGGGTCGTATGGTAGTTCTATTTTTAGTTTTTTAAGGAACCTCCATACTGTTCTCCATAGTGGCTGTATCAATTTACATTCCCACCAACACTGCAAGAGAGCTCCCTTTTCTCCACACCCTCTCCAGCATTTATTGTTTGTAGATTTTTTGATGATGGCCATTCTGACCGGTGTGAGATGATATCTCATTGTAGTTTTGATTTGCATTTCTCTAATGATTATGATGTTGAGCATTCTTTCATGTGTTTGTTGGCAATCTGTATATCTTCTTTGGAGAAATGTCTATTTAGGTCTTCTGCCCATTTTTGGATTGGGTTGTTTGTTTTTCTGATATCGAGCTGCATGAGCTCCTTGTAAATTTTGGAGATTAATCCTTTGTCAGTTGCTTCATTTGAAAATATTTTCTCCCTTTCTGAGGGTTGTCTTTTCATCTTGTTTATGGTCTCCTTTGCTGTGCAAAAGCTTTTAGGTTTCATTAGGTCCCATTTGTTTACTTTTGTTTTTATTTCCATTTCTCTAGGAGGTGAGTCAAAAAGGATCTTGCTGTGATTTATATCATGGAGTTTTCTGCCTATGTTTTCCTCTAAGAGTTTAATAGTGTCTGGCTTTACATTTAGGTCTTTAATCCATTTTGAGTTTATTTTTGTGTATGGTGTTATGGTGTGTTCTAATTTCATTTATCTTTATACTGAGGACATCAGAGTAACAAGCAGGATGTTTTGTTTGGCTTTATTTCTTTAAAAAAAATGTGAAACTAGTTAAGAGATGCAACAGTATCTTATACCCTAAGACAGGGATCCCCAAACCCTGGGCCACAGACCAATACCGGTCCATGGCCTGTTAGGAACTGTGCCACACAGCAGGAGGTGAGCAACGGGCGAGCAAAGCTTCATCGTTATTTACAGCCGCTTCCCATCGCTCGCATTACTGCCTGAGCTCCGCCTCCTGTCAGATCAGCGGTGGCATTAGATTCTCATAGGAGCGCGAACCCTACTGTGAACTGCGCATGCCAGGGATCTAAGTTGTGCACTCATTATGAGAATCTAATGCCTGATGATCTGAGGTAGAGCTGAAGTGGTGGTGCTAGCGCTGGGGAGCGGCTGCAAATACAGATTATCATTAGCAGAGAGGTTTGACTGTACAGAGACCATAATAAATCAGTTGCTTGCAGACTCATGTCAAAACCCTATCTGTGGGACTTCCCTGGTGGTGCAGTGGTTAAGAATTTGCCTGCCAATGCAGGGGACACGTGTTTGAACCCTGGTGTGGGAAGATCTCATGTGCCACGGAGCAACAAAGCCCATGCACCACAACTACTGAGCCTGTGCTCTAGAGAGTCCATGAGCCACAACTACTGAAGCCTGCACGCCTAGAGCCCATGCTCCACAACAAGAGAAGCCTCCACAATGAGAAGCCCGTGCACCACAATGAAGAGTAGCCCCTGCTCACCGCAACTAGAGAAAGCCTGCACACAGCAATGAAGACCCAACATAGCCAAAAAAAAAAAAAAAACCCTATCAGTGAGTGGCAAGTGACAATTAAGCTGCATCTGGTGGCAGGCTTTATAGTGGCAAGTGACTTGATGTACTTCAATTGTACAGCTGCATCTGGTGGCAGGGTATAAGTCAGAATCCGACACTTACTTTAGTCTGCGCGTGGCCCTCCCATTATTTTATTTACCACTTCTCTCTGCCTCTCTTTCCCTCACTGCACACCTGTCTCAGTCACAGTTTTGGTAAGCCCACAAGCTAACCCTAGCCAAAAAGAGTAAAAAACAAACGTCGTTAGAGAGCTTCTTTGGAAAGGGGAAAGACCCAATGGTGAAAGAGTAGAAGATTCTAAGACTGCCAACAAAAAGAAAGCTGCATTTAAAAGAAAATATCAAGAGTCCTACTTAATTTACGGGTTCATTGCAACAGGTGATTCACATTCTCCAAGCCCACTTTGTATAATATGCAGCAACCGGCTATCCAACAAACCCATGAAACCTTGAAAACTGCTTCACCACATGGAGACCAAGCACCCTGCATTAAAAGACAAGGCTTTGGAATTTTTCAAAAGAAAAAAACGTGAACAGGAAGAACAGAAGCAATTGCTGAAGGCCACCACTTCCTCTAATGTGTCTGCACTGAGAGCATCATTCTTAGTGGCTAATCACATTGCTAAAGCTAAGAAGTCCTTTACTATTGGTGAAGAGTTGATCCTGCCTGCTGCTAAGGACATTTGTCGTGAACTTTTAGGAGAGGTTGCAGTTCAAAAGGTGGCACAATTGGTGCTCTTTCAGCTAGCACCATAACTAAATGAATTAATGAAACAGCAGAGAATATTGAGGCACAATTGTTAGAGAGGATTAATGAGTCACCATGATATGCAATCTAAGTTGATGAGTCTACCGATGTTGACAACAAGGCAACAATGCTTGCTTTTCTGTGATATATTTTTCAGGAGGATGAGCATGAGGATGTGTTTCATGAACTTTTGTTGCCAACTAACACCACAGGTGCAGAGCTATTCAAGTCTTTGAATGGTTACATATCAGGAAAACTGAATTGGTCATTTTGTGTCGGTATATGCACGGATGGAGCGGCTGCCATGACTGGATAGCTTTCTGGTTTCACTACTCGGGTCAAAGAGGTTGTTTCTGAATGTGAGTCTATGCACTGTGTCATCCATAGAGAAATGTTGGCTAGTCAAAAAATGTCACCTGAACTTAACAACATTTCGCAGGATGTGATTAAAATTATCAACCACATTAAGGTACATGCCCTTAACTCATGTCTGTTTGTGCAGCTCTGTGAGGAGATAGATGCAGAGCAACACATCTTCTCTTACACACAGAAGTGAGATGGCTTTCTAAAGGAAGATCACTGGCCAGAGTTTTTGAGTTACAAGAGCCACTCCAGAGATTTCTTTAGAAAAACAGTCACCACTGGCAGCACATTTCAGTGACATAGAATGGGTCACAAAACTTGCTTACTTGTGTGACATATTCAACCTGCTCAACAAACTCAATCTGTCACTTCAGGGGAGAAGAACAACGGTGTTCAAGTCAACAGATAAAGTGGCTGCATTCAATCCAAACTGGAATTATGGGGGTGACAAGAGAACATTGGGATTTTTGACATGTTTCAAACATTAGCAAAGGTTTTGAAAGAGGCTGAGCCAGGGCCTTCTTTCTCCCAGCTGGTGCATGATCACCTATCTTAGCTTTCAGAAGAGTTTGAGCATTACTTCCTAACCACAAAAGACCCCCGAACTGGGAAGGAATGGATACACAACCCATTTGTGAATAAGCCAGGCGAAATCGACTTTGTCTGTGCTAGAAGAGGATCAACTGCTTGAGATCACAAATGACGGTGGCCTTAAAAGTATGTTTGAGACAACTTCAAATCTCCATACGTTCTGGATTAAAGTCAAGGTGGAATATCCTGAGATTGCCACAAAAGCACTGAAAAGCCTGCTTCCATTCCCAACGCCCTATCTCTGTGAAGCAGGGTTTTCTGCAGTGACAGCGACCAAAATGAGGTTGGGGAGTAGACTGAACATAAGCAACACACTTTGAGTGTCACTGTCTCCCATCACCCCCAGGTGGGACTATCTAGTTGCAGGAAAACAAGCTCAGGGCTCCCACTGATTCTGCATTATGGTGAGTTGTATAATTATTTCATTATATATTACAATGTAATAATAATAGAAATAAAGTACACAATAAATGTAATGCTCTTGAATCGTCCCGAAACCATCCCCCTGCACCCTGGTCCATGGAAAAACTGTCTTCCATGAAACCGGTCCCTGATGCCAGAAAGGTTGGGGACCACGGCCCTAAGAGGTAAATTTGTCTCTGTGATTGCAACTTCTGGAAAGTTTAGCCCTGATCAGTGCCCATACTCTTGTCTTGAAATCTTAGAGGCACCTAACACTTTTAGAGTTACAAAATTATGTGTTCTCTCTACTTAGCAGGAGCAGTGGAAGCTTTATTATTGTATAATCCCATAATCTATGATTTGCAATGAAAACAAGCAAAACAAGCAAAGCAAAAATGTTCCTTATGTACTGCTCATAGTTCTGCACATGCCATATTGTTTCTTATTTCCATGACTTTGCTCATGCTATTCTGTCTCTGCCTCTTTTTCCTTTGGTTAATCCCAACTGATTTCATAAAGTTCAGTTCATATATTAACTATTCCAGGAAGCCTACTCTGCTCATCCGTATCTCACCTTGCCAGGTAAAGTCTTTCTCCGCTAAGACCTATTAATATCCTCATCATTCATTACACTTGTCAATGGTTTTATCATCTTTTGTTAATTTTTGTCTGTCTTTCCCATTGCATCATGAGTTCCTTGGAGGTAAGGGTGTGTGTTATTCATCTTTGGATTTCAAGCACCCAGACCAGTGCCTGGCATAAAAGGTGATGAGTAAATGTTAAAAGACTAGATGAACAAACAGCAAGATTCCCCTCCTCATATGCTACTCTAAGAGAATTTACAAAACGATGGCATTGGTCATATAAAGAACATTTGACTGGCCTGTAATTTTCAGCTACCGTAATCACCCTTCACGGTGATAATTTTCCCTTTTCAAGGCTATCAATTCACCACTCCATCCATAATTAAAGCAAAGGAATCAAAGACATTTAGACATCAATATTATTTCCTCACCCATGCCATGGACCTGAGTAGTAAAGGGACTTCCCCAAGTCTGGTCTGATGCCGAGTGACAAGGCTTGGACTATGCTCCGGGCAGAGCCTACTATACTTCCATTGCAGGCCATATACCCTCTACAAGTTAGAGCACATCCTCACCTACAAGTGACAACTATAGCTATCCACACTCTGAACCTGAAACTGAGGTTCACCAAAAGAAAAATATTGTGAAATGTTTGCAAATATGATATATGAGGACTTTGTAAGCAACCAAAATGTTACAATTTTGATTTGTATCTTTAACAAAAATCCTTCTTTTTGTAATTTCTGTTAGAGCTTTTAATGAAAACATTTAGCTCTTAATCACAATGGAAGGGTTCCAAATATTCCTGAGGCAAAGACATTGACCTTTGTAATATTTCTCTTTCAGGAAAATGAGTAGTAGGCTCTTTGCACTGCCTAAATACTTTGCTGAACCCTCAGAACCACATAGACATGGTCCTGGCAATATGAATGTATTTTATTTAACAAATACCATAAATAGTCCCTGTTTTTTATGGGTTAAGTATTCTCAGGATCTCTCACTAAATATAACATCCTGTATATCTGGAAAATATTTTTCCAACATTATTCTTGGTTCCTTGAAATAGGAACAATAAATGTTTATCATCATCATCATTAAATAGTATATAATGCACATTTATTGAGTTTCTATGAAAATCTTGCTGTAGACCTATAGTTTTAGGGACAAGTAGGAAAGAATGTGGAGTGAAGCAGATTTACTCTTCTGTGAGTCCTTTGAGGGAAGAAATGATGTCTTACTAATCACATTTCCCTCATTCTCTTCAAAGTGCTCTAACACAGATCACTATTAAACATTTACTGTAGGTATAGCTTCAATGTTTATAGACATGTACTTTATGCACAAAGGACCCCAAACACTGAAAAATCAGCCCAACAGTCATTCCCATCCAACATTTAATGACACTCTTGTGTATCGCTGTCATAATTTTTAAAATTCTTGGTGCAAAAATAATTTAATTCAGTTTAATTTTTACTGCAGTATTTCTTTAAGATTTAAAAAAATAAAGGTTTTTTTTGTAAGCTGATATATTACCCATTTGTAAAGCTGAAAGAATGAACTGAATCTTTCCTTAATCTTTAGAATAAGTAATTGCTAATATCTGAAAACAATGTTTTGTTTCTGATGATTACTTGTGTTCCTGCTTGCTGACGTATCCTGTCCCATCTTAAATGCAACTGCACAACCATCGTCAGGTCTGAGGATCCAATAGGACATCCAAAGTCTAAATCCTGTAATAGATTATTTCTAACACTTTGTTACTGAGACATCCTTTGGCTTCCCTAGGGTGTGTGTTCTCTCTCGCTTAAGAGTAATAAACTCAACTTGTTCAATCATAGGTGTGTTCCTGGTGGTCTTTGGCTGGAGGGCATTGATTCTTTTTTTTAACTGACATATAACATTATATTAGTTTCAGGTGTACAACATAATGATTCAGTATTTGTATATACCATGAAATGATCACCACAATAAGTCCAATTAACAACCATCACCTCATATAGCTGCAAAGTTGTTTTTTTTTTTTCTTGTGGCAAGGACCTTTACAATCTACTCTCTTAGCAACTTTTAATTATACAATACAGTATTATTAACTATATTCAATATATTGTACATTACATCCCCTGGACTTACTTCTTTTATAACTGAAGTCTGTACCTTTCACCCACTTCACACCATTTCTCCCACCCTCCCAAACTCCGCCTCTGGCAACCACCCATTTGTTCTCTGAATCTATGAGTTCAGGTTTTTGTTGCTGTTGTTTTAGATTCCACTTGTAAGTGACATTATCTGGTGTTTCTCTTTTTCTGTCTGACTTATTTCCCTTAGCAGAATACCCTCAAGGTCCATCCATGTTGTTGCAAATGGCAAGATTTCCTTCTTTTTTATGGTTGAATAATATCTCATACCACATTTTCTCTATCCATTCATCCATCTATGGACACTTAGGTTGTTTCCATACCTTGGCTATTATAAATAATGCTGCAGTGAACTTGAGGGTGCAGATATCTTTTCAAGTAAGTGTTTTTGTTTCCTTCAAATAAATACCCAGAAGTGGAATCGCTGGATCATGTGGTACTTCTATTCTCAGTGTTTTGAAGAGTCTCCATTGACACTTTCTTGCTAATATCTCAGATTAATATATCAATAACAATAAAATTTGAGTTCTTTCATTAGGACACTTATGATTACAAAGAACAGTCTTTGAGGGAAGTATAAAAAATAAACAAATTAATTAAGGAATTTGCTAAAAGGTATCCTGGACCAAAGGGAAAGGATACATTTGGGCCTCAAGGAAAAATGGAAACAGGACTCTGATGACATGAGAGTTCCTTGTGGTTCCTCTCTGGATGTATTTCTCTCTAAAAAACAGTCTCTGCTGTTTCTCATCCACAAAGTGGGTCCTAAGGGCTCATACTTCCTGGGTTTACATCTCCTTCACTGAAGGAAGCAGGTAGTTTGAGGCTAAAATTTTGTAGTCACAGCTCCTAATTTCTGATGGAGGGCCTTAGTTTGGGGAAGGTACTCATTCCTGTATCAGTCAACTGTGGTAAGAAAGGTGGGATCATAAACACAGCTGTGCTGGTGGGAGGCATAGATGGAAAGAGTTTCCAGAAAGAATGATTACTTGGCAGACAAACCAACAGGTTAAACCACAGTTGCCTTGAGTTCTTTAGCTTTTATATTTCTATCAGAAAAAAAAGCAGAAAAGAGAGAGGAGGTGGAGCTCAAAAGCATGTCAAATTGTGGATGAAATAAGCATGCTATTCTGCTTTGTTATAAATATAAATTTTGTTCTATGAAATTATTATATTCCTGAAAGACTGAATACATTTTTGTGTGTGTGAATAAAGACACACTTCATGTGTAGTAAAAGAGCTATGCAAAAGAACCTCATGGTGTATATGCAATTGGGTGTTTTTATATGAGTGTGTATCTTTTTAAGGAAAGAATTTATTTTCTAAAATGAATAACATCCAATTGATTATTGTTATGCCTGGATTTTTATATATCAGCTTTATTTAGAAAAGATTATCCAGTTTTCATAGAATTAAAATTATCTTCTGGTCACAGATTGAAACTGGGTCAAAGTTATAATGTAAAAGCATGTCTTACAGTCTTCCATAGCTAATAACATCCCTGAAATCCAGAGTAATAATTAAAACAGATATTATTCCTTTTGCTAAACATGGAACACATTTTAAGTCTTGGTCTACAACACTTTAAAGAAAAGAGGACATTTAAATGCATTTGTAGATATGATGGCAAAAGCAAATTATGTGGTTGATTACATTTTCTTTCCAGGTTCTTACCCAGAGTGCTATGGCCCTGAACCAAAAGTAGAATCACAGAAAATATGGGCCTTTGTAAACATAACCTGAATCTGAAAATTAAAGAGATGGGAGGGACCTTCAAGATGGTGGAGGAGTAAGACATGGAAATCACTTTCCTCCCCACAAATACGTCAAAAATACACCTACATGTGGAACAACGTCTACAGAACACCTATTGAATGCTGGCAGAAGACCAAAAAGGCAAGGAACTCCCCACATACCTGGGTGGGACAAAAGAAAAAAGAAAAAAAACAGAGATAAAAGAATAGGACAGGACCTGCACCTCTGGGAGGGAGCTGTGAAGGAGGAAAAGTTTCCACACACTAGGAAGCCCCTTCACTGGTGGAGACTGGGGTTGGGCGGGGGGAGGAAGCTTCAGAGCCATGGAGGAGAGCGCAGCACCAGGGGTGCAGAGGGCAAAGTGGAGAGATTCCCACACAGAGGATGGTTGCCGACCAGCACTCACCAGCCTGAGAGGCTTGTCTGCTCACCCGCTGGGTTGTGTGGGGGCTGGGAGCTGAGGCTTGGGCTTCGGAGGTCAGATCCCAGGGAGAGGACTGGGGTTGGTTGCGTGAACACAGCCTGAAGGGGGCTAGTGAGCCACAGCTAGCCAGGATGGAGTCTGGGAAATGGTCTGGACCTGCCTAAGAGGTAAGAGACCATTGTTTTGGGGTGCACGAGGAGAGGGGATTCAGAGCACCACCTAAACGAGCTCCAGAGATGGGGGCGGGCCGTGGCTATCAGCGTGGACACCAGAGATGGGCATGAAACGCTAAGGCTGCTGCTGCAGCTACCAAGAAGCCTGTGTGCAAGCACAGGGCACTATCTACACCTCCCCACCAGGGAGCCTGTGCAGCCCACCACTGTCAGGGTCCTGTGATCCAGGGACAACTTCCCCAGGAGAACACACAGCACGCCTCAGCTGTTGCAACATCATGCCAGCCTCTGCCACTGCGGGCTCGACCTACATTCTGTACTGCTCCCTCCCCCTGGCCTGAGTGAGCCAGAGCCCCTAATCAGCTCATACTTTAACCCTGTCCTGTCTGGGCAGGGAACAGATGGCCTCAGGTGACCTACACGCAGAGGCGGGGCCAAATCCAAAGCTGAGCCCCAGGAGCTGTGCGAACAAAGAAGAGAAAGGGAAATCTCTCCCATCAGCCTCAGGAGCAGCGGATTAAAGCTCCACAATCAACTTGATGTACCCTGCATCTGTGGAATACCTGAATAGACAAGGAATCATCCTGAAACTGAGGCAGTGGAGGCTGGAACCAATTGTAGACTTGGAGTTTGCTTTCTGCATCTAATTTGTTTCTGGTTTTATCTTTACCTTAGTTTAGTATTTAGAACTTATGATCATTGGTAGATTTGTTTATTGATTTGGTTGCTCTCTTCCTTTTTTTCTTGTATATATATATATATATATATTTCCTTTTTCTCCTTTTGTGAGTGTGTATGTGTATGCTTCTTTGTGTGATTTTCTCTGCATAGATTTGCTTTTACCATTTGTCGTAGGGTTCTGTGTGTCCTTTTTTTTCTTTTTAGTATAGTTTTTAGCCCTTGTTAGAATTGGTGGATTTGTTTTTGGTTTGGTTGCTCTCTTCTTTCTGGCTTGCTTTTTGTTTTTATTACTTTCTTATTTTAATAATTTAAAAAAGTTTTTTATTTTAATAACTTTAAATAATTAATTTTTTCTTTCTTTTTTTTCCTCCCTTTTCTTCTGAGCCGTGTAGCTGACAGGGTCTTGGTGTTCCAATCAGGTGTCAGGCCTAAGCTTCTGAGGTGGGAGAGCCGAGTTCAGGACATTGGTCCACCAGAGACCTCCTGGCTCGACATAATATCAAATGGTGAAAGCTCTCTCAGAGATCCCCATCTCAATGCAAAGACACAGCTCCACTCAACAACCAGCAAGCTATAGTGCTGGACACCCTATGCCAAACAACTGGCAAGACAGGAACACAACCACACCCATAAGCAGAGAAGCTGCCTAAAATCATAGAAAGTTCACAGACACCCCCAAACACACCACAAGACATGGTCCTGCCCACCAAAGACAAGATCGAGCCTCATCCACCAGAACACAGGCACCACTCCCCTCCACAAGGAAACCTCCACAACCCAGTGAAAGAACCTTACCCACTGGGGGCAAACACCAAAAGCAATGGGAACTACAAACCTGCAGCCAGCAAAAAGGAGACCCCAAACACAGTAAGTTAAGCAAAATGAGAAGACAGAGAAATACACAGCAGATGAAGGAGCAAGGTAAAACCCACAAGACCAAATAAATGAAGAGGAAATAGGCAGTATACCTGAAAAAGACGTCAGAGTAATGATAGTAAAGATGATACAAAATCATGGAAATAGAATGGGGAAGATACAAGAAACGTTTAACAAGAACCTAGAAGAACTAAAGAGCAAACAAACAATGATGAACAACACAATAAATGAAATTAAACATTCGCCAGAAGGAATCAATAGCAGAATAACTGAGGCAGAACAGATGATTGACCTGGAAGATAAAATAGTGCAAATAACTACCACAGAGCAGAATAAAGAAAAAATAATGAAAAGAATTGAGGACAGTCTCAGAGACCTCTTGGACAGCATTAAACGTACCAACGTTTGAATAATATGGGTCCCAGAAGAAGAAGAGAAAAAGAAAGGGACTGAGAAAATATTTGAAGAGACTATAGTTGAAAACTTCCCTGATATAGGAAAGGAAATAGTTAATCAAGTCCAGGAAGCACAGAGAGGCCCATACAGGATAAACCCAAGGAGAAACACGCCAAGACACATATTAATCAAACTATAAAAATTAAATACAAAGAAACAATATTAAAAGCAGCAAGGGAAAAGCAACAAATAACATACAAGGGAATCCTCATAAGGTTAACAGCTGAACTTTCAGCAGAAACACTACAAGCCAGAAGGGAGTGGCAGGACATATTTAAAGTGATGAAAGAGAAAAACCTAAAACTAAGATTATACCCAGAAAGGATCTCATTCAGATTTGACCAGACAAAGATGTCACTAAGAAAGAAATCTAAAGGTCAATATCACTGATGAACATAGATGCAAAAATCCTCAACAACATACTAGCAAAGAGAATCCAACAGCACATTAAAAGGATCATACAACATGATCAAGTGGGGTTTATCCCAGGAATGCAAGGTTTCGTCAATATATGCAAATCAATCAATGTGCTAAACCAAATTAACAAATGGAAAGAGAAAAACCATATAATCATCTAAATAGATGCAGAAAAAGCTTTTGACAAAAGTCAACACCGATTTACGATAAAAACCCTCCAGAAAGAGGCATAAAGGGAGCTTAACATAATAAAGGCCACATATGACAAACCCACAGCCAACATTGTTCTCAATGGTGAAAAAGTGAAATCATTTCCACTAAGATCAGGAACAAGACAAGGTTGCCCACTCTCACCACTATTATTCAACTTAGTATTTGAAGTTTTAGCCACAGCAATCAGAGACGAAAAAGAAATAAAAGGAATCCAAATAAGAAAGAATAAGTAAAACTGTCACTGTTTGCAGATGACATGATACTATACATAGAGAATCCTAAAGATGCTATCAGAAAACTACTAGAGCTAATCAATGAATTTGGTAAAGTTGCATGATACAAAATTAATGCACTGAAATCTCATGCCTTCCTATACACTAATGATGAAAAATCGGAAAGAGAAATTAAAGAAACACTCCCATTTACTACTGCAAAAAAAAGAATAAAATACCGAGGAATAAACCTACCTAGGGAGACAAAAGACCTGTGTGCAGAAAACTATAAGACACTAATGAAGGGAATTAAAGGTGATACAAACAGATGGGGAGATGCACCGTGTTCTTGGATTGGAAGAATCAACATTGTGAAAATGAATATATTACCTAAAGCAATCTACATATTCAAGACAATCCTTATCAAACTACCACTAGCATTTTTCACTGAACTAGAACAAAAAATTTCACAATTTGTATGGAAACACAAGACACCCCAAATAGCAAAAGCAATCTTGAGAAAGAAAAATGGAACTTGAAGAATCAGGCTCCCTGACTTCAGAGTATACTACAAACTACAGTAAAAAATACAGGATGGTACTGGCACAAAAACAGAAATACAGATCAATGGACAGGATAGAATGCCCAGAGATAAACCTGCAAACAGATGGTCACATTTTCTTTGATAAAGGAGGCAAGAATACATAATGGAGAAAAGACAGCCTCTTCAACAGTGGTTCCGGGAAAACTGGACAGCTACATGTAAAAGAATGAAATTAGAACACTCCCTAACACCATACACAAAAATTAACTCAAACTGGATTAAAGACCTAAATGTAAGGCCAGAGACTATAAAACTCTTAGAGGAAAACATAGGCAGAACACTCTATGACATAAATCACAGCAAGATCCTTTTTGACTCACCTCCTAGAGAAACGGAAGTTAAAACAAAAATAAACAAATGGGACCTAATGAAACTTAAAAGCTTTTGCACAGCAAAGGAAACCATAAACAAGATGAAAAGCTAACCTGCAGAATGGGAGAATATATTTGCAAAAGAAACAACTGATATAGGATTAATCTCCAAAATATACAAGCAACTCATGCAGCTCAATATCAAAAAAACAAACAATCCAATCCAAAAATGGGCAGAAGACCTAAATAGACATTTCTCCAAAGAAGATATACAGATTGCCAACAAACACATGAAAGGATACTCAACATCACTAGTCATTAGAGAAATGCAAATCAAAACTACAATGAGGTATCACCTCACACCATTCAGCATGGCCATCATCAAAAAATCTACAAACAATAAATGCTGGAGAGGGTGTGGAGAAAAGGGAACCCTCTTTCACTGTTGGTGGGAATGTAAATTGATACAGCCACTATGGAGAACAGTATGGAGGTTCTTTAAAAAACTAAAAATAGAACTACCATACGACCCACGAATTCCACTACTGGGCATATACCCTGAGAAAACCATAATTCAAAAAGAGTCATGTACCACAATGTTCATTGCAGCTCTATTTATGATAGCCAGGATATGGAAGCAACCTAAGTGTCCATCGACAGATTAATGGATAAAGAAGATGTGGCACATATATACAATTGAATATTACTCAGCCATAAAAAGAAACAACACTGAGTTATTTGTAGTGAGGTTGGTGGACATAGATATGGTCATATAGAGTGAAGTAAGTCAGAAAGAGAAAAACAAATACCATATGCTAACACATATATATGATATCTAAAAAAAAAAGGTTCTGAAGAACGTAGGGGCAGGACAGCAAATAAAGACAGAGACATGGAGAATGGACTTGAGGACATGGGGAGGGGAAGGGTAAACTGGGACAAAGTGAGAGAGTGGCATGGACATATATACACTACTAAATGTAAAACTGATAGCTAGTGGGAAACAGCCACATAGCACAGGGAGATCAGCTTGGTGTTTTGGGACCACCTAGAGAGGTGGGGTAGGGAGGGTCGGAGGGTGACACAAGAGGGAGGAGATATGGGTAAATATGTATATATATATAGCTGATTCACTTTGTTATAAAGCAGAAACTAACACAACAGTGTATATCAATTATACTCCAATAAAAATGTTAATAAATAAATAAATAAATAAAGTATCCAACAACTCAAATAAGACTTCAAAGAATGTCACTTTTTCAAGGGGCCTATTATAAAAAGTTAAATCTACATAAATTACAATAATATAGAACTTAATAATATGAATGGAATTTTGGTTTTATAATTATAGTAGCTGTTTCTAATGTTCACATAGAAAACTAGACATGCAAAATACCCAGAATATTTTTTTAATTTTAATAATATATTTCTAAAATATTATCAATTAACTTGTAATCAATATAAAACTGAGATTGTACTTTTTTTTTTTTAGTGGTTATGTACATTCTTTTTTATTGAAGTATAGTTGATTTATAGTATTGTGTTAGGTCCAGGTATATAGCATAGTGACTCAGTATTTTTGTATATTTTATTCCACTCTAGGTTATTATAAGATAATGGGTATAATTTCCTGTGCTATACAGTATATCCTTGTTGCTTAGCTATGTTATATATAGCAACTTGTATCTGTTAATCCCATAACCCTAATTTGTCCCTTCCAACTTCCTTCTCCCCTTTGGTAACCACAAGTTTTACTTTCTATTATATGTGGATTCTAAAAAATAATACAAATGATTGTAGATACATTTTTTGTTATTGTTTATTGTTTTTCTGGTTTCATTTTCATTGATTTTTGTCTTATCTTTTTTTTTGTAAGTTTATTTTTTACTTTTCTTATTAGTCATCCATTTTATACACATCAGTGTATACATGTCAATCCCAATCTCCCAATCATCCCACCACCACAACCCGCACCCCCTGCCACTTTCCCCCACCTTGGTGTCCATACGTTTTTTCCCTACTTCTGTGTCTCAATTTCTGCTCTGCATACCGGTTCATCTGTACCATTTTCTAGGTTCCACATATATGCGTTAATATACGATATTTCTTTTTCTCTTTCTGACTAACTTCACTCTGTATGACAGTCTCTAGATGCATCCACGTCTCTACAAATGACCCAGTTTCGTTCCCTTTTATGGCTGAGTAATATTCCATTGTATATATATGCACCACATCTTCTTTACCCATTTGACTGTTGATGGGCTTTTAGGTTGCTTCCATGACCTGGCTATTGTAAATAGTGCTGCAATGAACATTGGGGTGCATGTGTCTTTTGAACTATGGATTTCTCTGGGTATATGCCCAGGAGTGGGATTGCTGGGTCATATGGTAATTCTATTTTTAGGTTTTTAAGGAACCTCCATACTGTTCTCCATAGTGGCTTGTATCAATTTACATTCCCACAAATGGTGCAAGAGGGTTACCTTTTCTCCACACCCTCTCCAGCATTTGTTGTTTGTAGATTTTCTGATGATGCCCATTCTAACTGCTGTGAGGTGATACCTCACTGTAGTTTTGATTTGCATTTCCCTAATAATTAGTGATATTGAGCAGCTTTTCATGTACTTCTTGGCCATCTGTATGGCTTCTTGGCCACGTGTATGTCATCTTTGGAGAAATGTCTATTTAGGTCTTCTGCCCATTTTTGGATTGGGTTGTTTGTTTCTTTAATATTGAGCTGCATGAGTTGTTTATGTATTTTGGAGATTAATCCTTTGTCCATTGATTCATTTGCAAGTATTTTCTCCCATTCTGACGGTTGTCTTTTCGTCTTGTTTATGGTTTCCTTTGCTGTGCAAAAGCTTTTAAGTTTCATTAGGTACCATTTGTTTATTTTTATTTCCATTACTCTAGGAGGTGGATCAAAAAATATCTTGCTGTGATTTATGTCAAAGATTGTTCTTCCTATGTTTTCCTCTAAGAGTTTTTACAGTGCCTAGTCTTACATTTAGGTTTCTAATCCATTTTGAGTTTATTTCTGTATATGGTGTTAGGGAGTATTCTAATTTCATTCTTTTACATGTAGCTGTCCAATTTTCTCAGCACCACTTACTGAAGAGACTGCCTTTTCTCCATTGTATATCCTTGCCTCCTTTGTCATAGATCAGTTGACCATAGGTGTGTGGGTTTACCTCTGGGCTTTCTATCTTGTTCCATTGATGTATATTTCTGTTTTTGTGTCAGTACCATATTGTCTTGATTACGGTAGCTTTATGCTATAGTCTGAAGTTAGGGAGTCTGTTTCCTCCAGCTCCGTTTTTTCCCCTTAAGACTGCTTTGGCTATTCTGAGTCTTTTGTGTCTCCATACAAATTTTAAGATATTTTTTCTAGTCCTGTAAAAAATGCCATTGGTAATTTGATAGGGCTTGCACTGAATCTGTAGATTGCTTTGGGTAGTGTAGTCATTTTCACAATATTGATTTTTCCAATCCAAGAACATGGTATATCTCTCCATCTGTTGGTATCATCTTTAATTTCTTTCATCAGTGTGTTATAGTTTTCTGCATACAGGTCTTTGTATCCCTAGGTAGGTTTATTCCTAGGTATTTCATTCTTTATGTTGCAATGGTAAATGGGAGTTTTTCCTTAATTTCTCTTTCAGATTTTTGATCATTAGTGTACAGGAAGGCAAGAGATTTCCGTGCATTAATTTTGTATCCTGCAACTTTACCAAATTCATTGATTAGTTCTAGTAGTTTTCTGGTGGCATCTTTAGGATTCTCTATGTATAGTATCATGTCATCTGCAAACAATGACACTTTTACTTTTTCTTTTCCAATTTGGATTCCTTTTATTTCTTTTTCTTCTATGATTGCCATGGCTAGGACTTCCAAAACTATGTTGAATAATAGTAGTGACAGAAGATATCCTTGTCTTGTTCCTGGTCTTAGAGGAAATGCTTTCAGTTTTTTACCATCGAGAATGATGTTTGCTGTGGTTTTGTCATATATGGCCTTTATTATGTTGAAATAGGTTCCCTCTGTGCCCACTTTCTGGAGAGTTTTTATCATAAATGGGTGTTGAATTTTGTCAAAAGCTTTTTCTGCATCTATTGAGATGATCATATGGTTTTTATTCTTCAAATTGTTAATATGGTGTATCACCTTGACTGATTTGTGTATATTGAATTCTTGCATCTCTGGGATAAATCCCTCTTGATCATGGTGTATGATCCTTTTAATGTGTTGCTGGATTCTGTTTGCTAGTATTTTGTTGATTTTTGCATCTATATTCATCACTGATTTGGTCTGTAATTTTCTTTTTTTGTAGTATCCTTGTCTGGTTTTGGTATCAGGGTGATTGTGGCCTCATAGAATGAGTTTGGGAGTTTTCCTTCCTCTGTAATTTTTTCGAAGTTTGAGAATGACTGGTTTTCTAAATGCTTGATAGAATTCACCTGTGAAGCTATCTGCTCCTGGACTTTTGTTTGTTGGAAGGTTTTTTTTTTTTTTTTTTTTTTGCAGTACGCAGGCCTCTCACTGTTGTGGCCTCTCCTGTTGCGCAGCACAGGCTCCGGACCCACAGGCTCAGCGGCCATGGCTCACGGGCCCAGCCGCTCCACGGCATGTGGGATTTTCCCGGACCAGGCATGAACCCGTGTCCCCTGCATCGGCAGGTGGACTCTCAACAACTGCGCCACCAGGGAAGCCCTGTTGGAAGGTTTTTAATCACAGTTTCAATTTCATTATTTGCAATTGGTCTGTTCATATTTTATATTTCTTCCTGGTTCAGTATTGGAAGGTTATACCTTTCTAAGAATTTGTCCATTTCTTTCAGTTTGTCCATTTTATTGGCATAAAGTTGCTTGTAGTAGTCTCTTAGGATACCTTGTATTTCTGCGGTGTCTGTTGTAACTTCTTTTTCATTTTTAATTTTCTTGATTTGAGTCCTCTCTTTTTCTTGATGAATCTGGCTAATGGTTTATCAATTTTGTTTATCTTCTCAAAGACCCATCTTTTAGTTTTATTGATCTTTGCTACTGTTTTCTTTGTTTCTATTTCATTTATTTCTGCTCTGATCTTTATGATTTCTTTCCTTCTCCTAACTTTGGGTTTTGTTTGTTCTTCTTTCTCTAGTTCCTTTAGGTGTAAGGTTAGATTGTTTGTTAGAGATTTTTCTTTTTTTTTTGAGGTAGACCTGTATAGCTATAAACTTCCCTCTTGTAACTGCTTTTGCTGCATCGCATAGGTTTTGGATTGTCATGTTTCCATTGTCATTTGTCTCTAGGTATTTTTTGATTTCCTCTTTGATTTCTTCAGTGATCTCTTGGTTATTTAGTAACGTATTGTTTAGCCTCCGTGTGTTTGTGTTTTTTACGTGTTTTTCCCTGTAATTCATTTCTAATCTCATAGCGTTGTGGTTAGAAAAGGTGCTTGATATGATTTCAATTTTCTGAGGCTTGATTTGTGACCCAAGATGTGATCTATCCTGGAGAATGTTCCATGCACACTTGAGAAGAAAGTGTAATCTGCTGTTTTTGGATGGAATGTCCTATAAATATCAATTAAATCTATCTGGTCTATTGTGTCATTTAAAGCTTGTGTTTCCTTGTTAATTTTCTGTTTCGATGATCTGTTGATTTGTGTAAATGAGGTGTTAAAGTCCCCCACTATTACTGTGCTACTGTTGATTTCCTGTTTTAGAGCTGTTAGCTGTTGCCTTAGGTATTGAGGCGCTCCTGTGTTCGGTGCATATATATTTATAATTGTTATATTTTCTTCTTGGATTGATCCCTTGATCATTATATATTGTCCTTCCTTGTCTCTTGTAACATTTTTTATTTTAAAGTCTATTTTACCTGATATGAATATTGCTACTCCAGCTTTCTTTTGATTTCCATTTGCATGGAATATCTTTTCCATTCCCTCACTTTCAGTCTGTATGTGTCCCTCTGTCTGAAGTGGGTCTCTTGTAGACAGCATATATATGGGTCTTGTTTTTGTATCCATTCAGCAAGCCTGTATCTTTTGGTTGGAGCATTTAATACATTCATGTTTAAGGTAATTATCGATATGTATGTTCCTATTACCATTTTCTTAATTGTTTTGGGTTTGTTTTTGTAAGTCCTTTTCTTCTCTTGTGTTTCCCACTTAGAGGAGGTGCTTTAGCATTTGTTGTAGAGCTGGTTTGGTGGTGCTGAATTCTCTTAGCTTTTGCTTGTCTAAAGCTTTTGATTTCTCCATCGAATCTGAATGAGATCCTTATGGGGTAGAGTAACCTTGGTTGTATGTTCTTCCCTTTCATGACTTTAAGTATATCATGCCACTCCCTCTGGCTTGTAGAATTTCTGCTGAGAAATCAGCTGTTAACCTTATGGGAGTTCCCTTGTATATTATTTGTTGTTTTTTCCTTGCTGCTTTCAATAATTTTTCTTTGTCTTTAATTTTTGTTAATTTGATTACTATGTGTCTTGGCATGCTTCTCCTTGGGTTTATCCTGTATGGGACTCTCTGCACTTCCTGGTTGGGTGGCCATTTCCTTTCCCATGTTAGGGAAGTTTTCGACTGTAATCTCTTCAAATATTTTCTCTGGTCCTTTCTCTCTTTCTTGTCCTTCTGGGACCCCTATAATGTGAATGTTGTTGCATTTAATGTTGTCCCAGAGGTCTCTTAGGTTGTCTTCATTTCTTTTCATTCTTTTTTCTTTATTCTGTTCTACAGCAGTGAATTCCACCATTCTGTCTTCCAAGTCACTTATCTGTTCTTTTGCCTCGGTTGTTCTGCTATTAATTCCTTCTAGTGTATCAGTTTTCATTTCAGTTACTGTATTGTTCATGTCTGTTTGTTTTTTCTTTAATTCTTCTAGATCTTTGTTAAACATTTCTTGCATCTTCTCGATCTTTGCCTCCATTCCTTTTCTGAGGTCCTGGATCATCTTCACTATGATTATTCTGAATTCTTTTTCTGGAATATTGCCTATCTCCACTTCATTTAGCTGTTTTTCTGGGGTTTTATCTTGTTTCTTCATCTGGTACACAGCCCTCTGCCTTTTTGTCTTGTCTATCTTTCTGTGAATGTGGTTTTTGTTCCACAGGCTGCAGGATTGTAGTCCTTCTTGCTTCTGCTGTCTGCCCTCTGGTGGATGAGGCTAACTAAGAGGCTGTGTAAGTTACCTGATGGGAGGGACTGGTGGTGGGTAGAACTGGCTGTTGCCCTGTTGTGCAGAGCTCTGTAAAACTTTAATCCGCTTGTCTGCTGATGGGTGGGGCTGGGTTCCCTCCCTGTTGGTTGTTTGGCCTGAGGCGACCCAACACTGGAGCCTCCCCGGGCTCTTTGGTGGGGCTAATGGCGGACTCTGGGATGGCTCATGCCAAGGAGTACTTCCCAGAATTTCTGCTGACAGTGTCCTTGTCCCTTGGTGAGACACTGCTGCCCCCCCCCGCCTCTGCAGGAGACCCTCCAACACTAGCAGGTAGGTCTGGTTCAGTCTCCTATGGGGTCACTGCTCCTTCCCCTGGGTCCTGATGTGCACACTACTTTGTGTGTGCCCTCCAAGAGTGGAGTCTCTGTTTCCCCCAGTCCTGCTGAAGTCCTGCAATCAAATCCTGCTAGTTTTCAAAGTCTGATTCTCTAGAAATTCCTCCTCCCGTTGCTGGACCCCCAGTTTGGGAAGCCTGACGTGGGACTCAGAACCTTCCCTCCAGTAGGTGGACTTCTGTGGTATACGTGTTCTCCAGTTTGTGAGTCACCCACCTAGCAGTTATGGTATTTGATTTTATTGTGATAGTGCCCCTCCTACCATCTCATTGTGGCTTCTTCTTTGTTTTTGCATGTGGGATATCTTTTTTGGTGAGTTCCAGTGTCTTCCTGTTGATGATTGTTCAGCATTTAGTTGTGATTCTGGTGTTCTTGAAAGAGGGAGTGAGAGCATGTCCTTCTACTCTGCCATTTTGAACGAATCTCTTGGAAGTACAAGGAGGCAGGCATCTGAAGGCACTGCTTCATCCTACAGGCAAGATGGCCCAACACAGCTGCCAGTGCCCATGGTCATGTAGGGTAAAGCTCAACAGGCTCTGTGACTAGCCCTGTTTGTCAGCATCTTGAAGTGGACTGAGCTGAGTCATGCACCGAGGCTGAAAACCACAGGATATTTTTGAAAGAGTAGAGAAATGAGAGGTAATACTACCATATATGAAGTGTATTATGACAATAAAATCATTTAAAATGTATATTAAAATGTAAAAATAAAGGTGACATCCTACCTCACCTTCTACACTAAAATATATTACCTAAATGTAAATGAAAAAAAAGAAAAAATACAGAGACAAAAGCCCAAATATTCACAGCAATTACTACTAATGTGCACTGAAGATAGAGTAAAAATACATTTCCATACCTTTTAGTGAAGCACAGTGAAAATAAGTTAGATTTATTGGGTAGAGCTCCTAGTTGTTTTTTAAGCAGATATTTAATGAAGACCATGGGAATTTATCTGGATTTTTAAAGTTTGCTGTGTAAATTCAATAAACCATAAAAAGATCTCTTTAGACACAAAGCAAGGATTTTGTGTCTTTTCAAAGCCTAAGAATCTTTAAAGATAGGCTGCAAAAACAAGAAGGCAGTAAAAATGACTATAATGAAGGGATAAAAGGAAATTGAGATGACCCTAAGGATTGTTTCTCACCCTCTCCCAGAGCTCAAGATGATTACTGACCAATCAGAGCAGCTTTTTCCAAATTGTGTTCTGAGAAAACCATAGTGTCTCTTGTTTGGGACGGTGAGAGTAAGTGTGGGAAATGCTGCTTGATTTATCAGTTAGAAGAGTTTCAAAATCTCCAATCGTAATAATGGAGATGTCTATTTCTATTTTCAGTTCTACCCATTTTTGGTTTGTGTATTTTTATGTTCTCTTTTTAGGTATATACACATTTAAGTTTGTTATGTCTTCTTAGAGAATTAAACTCTCTATTTACTCTCTTTCTTTATTTCTTATGTGTTTCCTTGTAAGGAAGTCTGTTTTGTGTGAAATTTATATACCTACTCCAGCTTTCCATTGATTAAAGTTTGCATAATGTATCTTTTCCTACCCTTTTACTATATACCTGCCTATATCACTATGTTTAAAGTTAGTTTCTGGTAGAGAGTATGTAGTTGGGTCATGTTTTTTTGTCCACTGTGCCAACTTTTGTCTTTTAATTGGTGTGTTATCAAGTTTACGTTTAATGTAACTATTGATATGTTAAGGCTTAAGCATGCCATTTATTTTTTGTTTTCTGGTTTTTCTACATGTTTTTCTTCTCTCCATGTTCTTTTTTTCTGCCATCCTATGGATTGTATTAACATTTTTTAATAATTTCATTTTGAGAGATAGAGAGAAAAAGTAGAAGTGAGAGAACTTTTGTGTGTTGGGAAAGAAGGCATACATTTATTTCTCCTTTCCAAAAATGATTTAATACTCACAGAAACCCATAAGATAGGGATTTTCATCCTCATTGAACAAATGAGGAAACTTAAGATCTGAGAAATTGTTAATTGATGGAAGTTATACAAATAGAATATAATGGAACTAAGATTGAACCCAGTTGTAACAAACTCAAACTTAATTCTTGTAAGTTTTTTTAATTCTTGTAAGTTTAACCAAAGTATTGAATTTCAGAGAAAGTTATATCAGTGCTGAATTCTAAAGAAAGAATTAAGCCTGTTTTAAGAAGAGGTGAACATTGGAGAAAGAATATTTTAGGCAAAGGGTGAGTAATCAAAATAACAGCTATCATTTAAAGCATTTATTATATGTTAGATATTTGATGCAAAAGTATATAACTATCAAATTAACAAAACTTATATGGCTCTCATAACAATCTAATGAAGTAGGTGATATTACATTCATCTTAGAGAAGACAAGATGGAGCTCAGGAAAGTTTTGAGTAACCTACAAAATGTCTGACATGTCAAAGCCTGGTTTGAAACTAAGTCCAAAGCATCACTAAAGTCTCTGTTTTTTCCAAAGTCTTAAGATCACTAGTGCAGCTGGATCTGAGTTGGGGTGGTGGGGAAGGAAAGTGGTGGGATTGAGCCTGGTGAGTTGAAAAGACACAGGTCACAAAAAGCTGTGTAAGCCAAAAGCTGTGTACCCCTTATTCTTAGTTGACAAGAAGCCTTTGAAAGATATTAAATGAGGAAATGACATGATCGTATTGGAGCTTTAAGGTCATTCTGAGTAAGGGGTAAATTGCAGAGACTCACTTAAATTGAAAAGCAGAGAGACCAGTTAGTGAAAAAAAAAAAGAATTTCATTTTGAGTTATCTAAGTGTTTTTGAGGGTATCACTTTGTATAGCATTTCATAGTTGATGCCAAAATTACAGTATATATACATAACATCACAACTTACTGGTGTTACCACTTTACCAGTTTGAGTAAAGGATAGAAACCTTATTTTCCTTTATGTCCCTTTAATCTCCAGTTTGTTATATTTATTAAGTAATTATTCTATCTACATTTAGAAGCATATCAGACTCTGTTATGTTTTTTCTTTAACAATGAAACAATTTAGAAAATTAAAGAGTAGAAGGAAAACCTATTGCATTTACCTACTTATTTGTTTACCATGTTTTTCTTTTTTTTTTCTGTTGTTTCAAGTTTCCTTCCTTTATTGTTTCCTTTTAATTTAGAAAACTTCCTTTAGCCATTCTGTTAGAGTAGGTCAGCTAGTGACAAATTCTCTTAGTTTTCATTCATCTGAGAATGTTTTATTTTCACTTTATTCCTCAAGGAAATGCTTGCTGGGTATAGGATTCTGTGTTGACAATTCTTTTCTTACAGCATCTGAAAAATGTCATGCCATTTTTTTTTGTTTTCTGATGAGAAATCTGTTCTCATTTGAATTATTTTTCTATTATAGTTAAAGTGTCATTTTTCCTTGACAGCTTTCAAAAATTCTTTTTGTTGTCTGTAGTTTAATTATTATATGTCTTAGTGTGGATTTCATTGATTTTTATGTATCCTATTTTAGACTAAGTTTGTGTCTTGTCCTATGTTTGGGAAATTTTCAGCCTATTTCTTTGAGTGCTTTTTTAATCCTCACCTTGTTTTTCCTCTACTTTCAGGACTCTGATGACACAAGTGTTAGATCTTTTGTTATAGTCTCACAAGTCCCAGAGGCTGTGTTCATTTTTGTCAGTCTACTGTCTATCTGCTGTCCAGATTAGGTAATTTCTATTGTTCTACCTTCCATTTTACTGATTCTTTCCTCTGTTTCATCCATTCTTTAGTCAAGCCCATCCACTGAGCTTTTTCATTTGGTTATTGTATTTTTCAGTTTTAAAATTTCTACTTGGTGGTTCTTCATATCTTACACTTCTTTGCTGAGAATTTCTATTTGTTTTCTGAGTCTTTCCAGTGTTTTGTTTTAAAAATGTTCAAGGTTATTTATTGAAAAATTTTTATCATAGCTGCTTCAAAATCTTTGTAAGATAATCTAACATCTCTGTCATCTCAGTGTTGGCATTACTGATTGTTTTTCATTAAGCTTGAGATATTTCTGGCTCTAGGTATAATAAGTGATTTTTAATTGAAATCTGAACCTTTTTATACTATGTTATGAGACTCTGGATTTTATTTAAACCTTCTGTTGCTTTCTCTGGCAGTTCTTCTTCAAGGGAAGAGGGGTTGTTTCATTAATGCCAGGTGGAGGTAGAAATATGACACTGCAATGGGGGTGGCCTGGTTGCCACTGGGTGATGGTCAAAGTCCTGGCCCTCCACTAGGTTTCTTCTGATACCACTCCAGTGAGGAGATGTAGGATGCCTTGTTACTACCAGGTGGGTGTGGCTAACCAGTGACATCAGGGCTGGAGGAAGGGACCTCTTTACTGGCCAGTGGAGATGAAATTCCTGGTTCCCTGCTTGGCCTTCTCTGACACCACTCCAGTGTCAGTATGAGATTACTTCATTATAAATGGATAGAAATCTAGGCTCCCCACCTGGCCTTTGATGGTGTGGTTGGGATGGGGGCTATAGCTTTTTCTGTGGTGTTTGGCTGGAGTGCAGCAATTATTATATAAAAGTTATCTACTTGCTAGGCTGTCTTTTCCTAATCCTTTGGTTTGAGAGCATGAGCTTAATTGGGGTTTTTCTCTTTTTTTGTCTACACCCATTAACATTTCTGGGTTGTTGGCCTTTTTTGCTTCAAGTCTGGGATATATGAAGCAAATCTATAACTGCCAGGGAACTCATAACTATGCCATTCTTTGGTTTCTCAGGTCTTGTAGCCTCACTTGTTCTATCTACCTTTCAGAGTCTAACATTTTTTTCATATATAGTGACAAGGGTTTTAAGTTGTCTTTACCAGGAAGAATAAGTAGAAATAAATGTAGCCCATCTTCCTGAAAGTAAATACTTCAACATCTATTTTTAATAGATACATGTGTTGAATGGTTACATTATGAATGGAACTTTCCTAGAATGCAGGCACTTTTAATTTTACCATTCTCACCAAAGCATTCTCTTGACGAAAAAAACCAACTGTCAAACCTTAGCTCGCCATAGTTTACTATATAGCATTCTTTATTATAGTGTTCATCTAAATTTAAGCAATAATATTAAAGCACTTTACCCCATGAAATAGTTATAAAAATAAGAATTTTTCATTATCCTTATTTTTGAACATAATATTTTGTATTTGAATCATGGGAAAATAAGTGCTCCTCAACCTATCTCCTGTTTTATTATAGTTCACTTTCACATTTCACAACTTGTTGTGATGTAGGCTAGTAAGTTGTGATACAGGCTAGATATAAATTTTTTAAAAGACATATAATAACATAATTTTTTGGCAAGTTCACGTATTTCAGTGAAAAATCTGTTCATAGATATATTAATTATACTCATCTTGAAGATCCTTTTTAACTTAGAATTTCTATTACGAGCCCTCAGATGGTCAGAGTGTTATTGGTTTTCTGCTTCATTTTCTTGACATAAAATCATATTATGAAGCAAAACAAAGGAAAGGGAAGTGATACCTAATTGGCAAATGAATCCTTGTCTACTCTTCCTATTTCAGCTTTTCACTGATACTCACTTTACCAACTTTGTCATAACAAATTTTCTACAGTTCATTTAATAGGTTTACTCATGATTCATTCCTTTAGAAGACTGTCTTTCACCTTTCTAAATAGGTCCATTCATCTCTTCTCTTGCAGTTTAAAATTTGGCTGCATATTATTCAAACACTGCTACTTAATTTGTATGTATCATGCCTACAGTCCAATTGTTTACTTCTGTTAAAAAAAATAGTTCTCTCTCAAAGTCTCAGTATGATGTAAAGAGAAAATACATTTTAAGCATCTTGCACAGTCCAGCCATGATGGCCACTCCATAAATGGTAGTTTCTGAAAGACTGTAGTGCCTACAGTGGGCCAGGTCCTGTTCTAGGAACAGGGAAAATAGCAGTGAACAACATTCCTGGCTCTTATACTCTGAAGAGGATAGACAGAAAATAAGCAAATAAACATGTAAATATGTCAGGTGGTGATAACTGCAGTGGAAAAAAATAAGAGTAATGAGGCAAGAAGCCTGGAGTTGGGGGTGGGTGGCATGTTACTATCTTTTATAGAGTGGTCAGTGAAGACATCTCTGGTAAAGTAAGATTTTAGCATAGATTTGGAGGAACTAATGGGATAAATTATGTAGATATCTGGGGCAAAATATTCCAGGCAGAGAAAACTAATTCCAAGGCCCAAAGTTAGAATCCTGCTTGGCATATAAGAGAAGCAGCAAGGAGGTAAGTAGAGCTGAACAGAGTCAGTAAAGTTAAAAGCAAGAGAATATGAAGACAAAGAGGTCGTGGGTTAATTTCTAGAAACATTAAATCTTCTAAGACTGAATGACAGAGAAATAAACAATCTGAACAGACTAATCAGTAGTAGTAAAATTTAATTAGCAATCAAAAAAATCCCAGCAAACAAAAGTCTGGGACTTGGGAATTCTACCAAACATATAAAGAAGTATTAACATGTATCCTTCTCAAGCTATTCCAGAAAATTGACGAGAAGGGACTACTCCCGAATGCACTCTACAAGGCCACCATTACCCTGATACCAAAACCAGACAAAGACCCTAAAAAAAAGAAAATTTCAGGCCAACATATCTGATGAATATACATGAAAAAATCCTCAACAAAATATTAGCATATCAAATTCAACAATATATAAAAAGGATCATACACCATGATCAAGTGGTTTTTTTCCAGGGATGTAAGTATAGTCTAATATCCACTAATCAATCCATGTGATATAACACATTAACAAAAGGAAGGGTAAAAATCACATAATAATCTCAATAGACATAGAAAGATCATTTGACAAAATTTAACATCCATTCATAATAAAAACTCTCATCAAAATTGGTATAGAGGGAACATATCGCAACATAATAAAGGCCATTTATGACAAGCTCACGAGTAATATCATACTCAACAGTGAAAAGCTGAAAGCTTTTCCTCTAAAATCAGGAACAGGACAAGGATGTCCACTCTCACCACTTCTATTTAACATAGTTTTGGAAGTCTTAGTCACAACACTCAGACAACAAAAGGAAATAAAAGGCATCCATATTGGAAAGGAAGAAATAAAACTGTCAGTATTTGCAGATGAAATGATACTATACATAGAAAACCCTAAAGTCTCCACCAAAAGACTATTAGAACTAATACATGAATTCGGTAAAGTTGCAGGATACAAAATTAATATACTGAAATCTTGCTTTTCTGTACACTAATAATGAACTATCAGAAAGAGAAAGCAAGAAAACAGTCCGATTTAAAATCACATCAAAAAGAGTTAAATACCTAGGAATAAACTTAACCAAGGAGGTTAAAGACCAATACACTGAAAACTATAATACATAGATAAAGGAAATTGCAAATGACACAAAGAAATGGAAACATACTCTGTGTTCATGGGTTGGAGAATTAATATTGTTAAAATGTCCATATTACCAAAGCAAAGTACAGATTTAATGCAATCCTTATCAAAACACCCATAACATTTTTCACAGAACTAGAACAAATAATCCTAAAATTTATATGAAACTAAATAAGGCCCTGAATAGCTAAAGCAATCTTGAGAAAAATGAACAAAATGGAGATAACATGGCACAGTACTACAAAGCTACAGTAATTGAAACTGGCACAAAAACAGACACGTAGAGCACTGGAACAGAATACAGAGCCCAGAAATAAACCCACCAACACACTTATAGTCAATCAATCTACAGCAAAGGAGGCAAGAAATTACAATGGGTAAAAGACAGTTTCTTCAATAAATGGTGCTAGAAAAACTGAACAACTACAGGTGAAAGAATGAGTTAGAATATTTTTCTCATACCATATACACAAATAAGCTCAAAATGAATTAAATACCTAAATATAAGGGCTGAAACCATAAAACTCCTAGAAGAAAATATAGACAGAATTCTCTTTGACATAAACTGCAGCAATATTTTTTATGGATCTGTCTTCTAAGGCAAAAGAAACAAAAGCAAAAATAAACAAATGGGACCTGTTTGAACTTAAAAGGTTTTTTCACAGCAAAGGAAACCATCAACAAAACAAAAAGACAACCTATTAAATGGGAGAAAATATTTCCAAATGATATGTCCAATAAGGGGTTAATATCCAAAATACATAGAAAGCTCATAGAACTCAAAAAAGCAAACAACCTGATTTAAAAATTGGCAGAAGACCTGAGAGATTGTTTTCCAAAGAAGATATACAGATGGCCAACAGGCACATGAAAAGATGCAACATCACTAATCATCAGAGAAATGAAAATCAAAACCACAGTGAGATATCCCCTCACACCTGTTATAATGGTTATCATCAAAAAGACCACAAATAACAAATGTTGGACAGGATGTGGAGAAAAGGGAGCCATAGTATGCCGTAGATGGGAATGTATATTGGTGCAGCCACTTTGGAAAACAGTACGGAGGTTCCCCGAAAACTAAAAATAGAACTACAAATATGATCCAGTGATTCCACTCCTCGGTATACATTTGATGAAAACAAAAACACTAATTCAAAAAGATACATGCACCCCAATGGTCATAGCAGCATTATTTATAATAACCAAGAAAGATATGGAAGCAACATAAACACCCATCAACAGAGGAGTGGACAAAGAAGATATGGTATATACATACATATACAATGGAATACTACTCAGCCATAAAAAGAATAAAGTCTTGCCATTTGCATCAACATGGATGGACCTGCAGGGTATTATGCTTAGTGAAATAAGTCAGACAAAGACAAGTACTCTATGTTGTTACATACTGAATCTAAAAAACTGAAAGAAGTAAATGAACATAACAAAACAGAAACAGACTTACAGATATAGAAAACAAACTAGTGGTAACCAGTGGGGAGGGGCAAGATAGGCAGAGAGGATTAAGAGGTACAAATTACTAGGTATAGAATAAATAAGCTACAAGGATATATTGTACATTACAGGAAACATAGCCAACATTTTATAATAGTTTTAAATGGAGTATAATCTGTAAAACTATTGAGTCACTATTGTACACCTGAAACTAATATATTGTAAATCACTATACTTCAATAAAAAATAAAATAAAATAAAATCTCTAGACATCAAAAAAAAAAAGAGTGCATGGGTGCAGATCACATAGAGGGTTGAAAGTCATTTAAGGACTTTGGAATTTACTCTGAATGAGTTGAGAAGAGGCAGTATTTGCGTACTCAATCTGACTGTGTCAAAGGTAGACTATAGGTGCCACAGGTGGTATAAAATATAAAATAATAATAATAATATGATGATGAAATAGACTTTTTAAAAACATTTTGGAATTTCTAGCTCTTTAGATCACTTCTCCCCTGACTCCTCTTTTTTTTCCCCAAACTACTGTCCTCTCTGGTTGATCATAAGCTTTCTTATTAAGCCCATTGTGTTTACAGCAGAAAGTGAATTGTAGAAAAATGTTAATGACACAAACTAACCTTTGGTGTGAATTTAGGATGCTCAAAATCACTAGGAGATGGAGTATAGGAGGCAGAGTTCTAAGGGAAGGAATAAAAGTGTAAATATCTGGGCTTCCCTGGTGGCGCAGTGGTTGAGAGTCCGCCTGCCAATTCAGGGGACACGGGTTCCTGTCCCGGTCCGGGAGGATCCCACATGCCCGGAGCGGCTGGGCCCGTGAGCCAAGGCCGCTAAGCCTGCGCGTCCGGAGCCTGTGCTTTGCAACGGGAGAGGCCACAACACTGAGAGGCCCGCATACCACACACACACACACACAAAAAAAGTATAAATCTCTGTCTTCTGTTGACAGTGGTACTTTTCCTCTTTACATGGCTTTACCTGTGTGAACCATGCCTGAGGTGTGGACCCAGGCCCACGTCCTCTGTGTGAAGAGCATGCTCTCTTTGTCCTTGAGAGAGCAAAGCAGGTGATAGGATGTGGCCTGGGAAATGAAGAGGTTTCAGCTAGAGAATAAAAGGAAGTCAGACCAGTTGACCACCATAACAGATTGTGTAGTGATAGATGCCAAATCCTAGGGAGTAATAAGGTGTTCCTCTTCCTTGCCATAAGTACCCCAAGGAGACCTGCTTCTGCAGCAGATGGTGGTACATGATTCACAGATTTGGAACCTGATATAAAATGCTTCCTTGAAACCAGCACTAGAAGTTACCATCACATAAATATTGATATTTGTTAAGTATTTCTTAAATGAATGATTAACAGAATGCTTCTCCTAAGCAAAGACCTACACAATTAAGAGTATTCTAATTTACTTTTATGTATGGTATATTGATCATTCAAATGTTTGGGTATTGGAGGTTGAGTTATGCAATTATCTGCTACTGGATATGAAGTCCTAGCTCTACCCCTCAAACCCAGTTGCTTCCCTTTCAAAATGAAGAAACTCTACTGAAAATGTCCTTGCTCTTTTTATTAAGGGTCTCTTTATCTCTCACTTGCATTTTCTCTTTCTATATGTTAATACTTTCAATTAGCAGGTATGCTTTAAGAAATAGGTTACTGGCTCACTGATTATACTAGTAAAGATAAAATGCAGAATGTGGAATTTTCTCTGTTGAATGGTCTAATCCCAATGATTCTCAACCCTTATTCCTCTTTATAATCACTTTGGGATAATTTTAAACTATGAATCCCTAGGCACAACCCACAACAAATCTGATTCAACATGTCAGGAGAAGGGTCTGTGCATAGGCATTGTGAAAACTCTTCCCAAGTGAATTTAATGTGTTATCAAGTTTGAAAATGAATGTTCTAACACAAACATATTTGCTAACTTTGATTAAATGGCCTCATAGAAGCTTTTATTTTTACCAATAAGGAGACAAAGACAGCCTTACCTCAAAAAACTCATCTAGAGATTTCAATAAAAAATGGTAGTGTTTTCCATCAAATAACCCAAGTGATCATAATTCAGGCTCCTACTTTGCTCTTTCTCTTTTTGGGAACTGTTTCATTAATTATGTCCACATGTTGTTAAAATCACTTTCAGAAAATTTATTTTGTTTTGTAATGGAAAAACAAAAAAATTACTGAAATTTTAATTTCAATTATATTTTAATATGTTAGAAGGCAGACATTTTATTTATAAAATAATTATACTGAATGAAAATAGAAAATAAGAGTTCATATTGTATGATTCTATTTACATAAAATTATATGAAATGCAAATTACTCTAGATTGACAAAAACCAGAGCAGTGGTGACTGGGTCTGGGGTAGGTAGGGCTGGGGAGATAAGGAGGGTGGATTTCAAAGGGGAACAAGGGAACTTTTGGGAGTTATGGAAATGTTTATTATCTTGATTGTGGTGATGGTTTTAGGAAGGTATTCATATGTCAGAATTCATCAAATTTTATACTCTAAAACTATCCAGGTTACTATAATTATATCTCACCACATATAAAGCTCAATAAAACTGGAAAGAAAGAATGGAAGAAAGGAAGAAAGGAAGAAAGGAAGAAAGGAAGAAAGGAAGAAAGGAAGAAAGAAAGAAAGAAAAAGAAAGAAAGAAAAAAGAAAGAAAGAAAAGAACGAAAGAGAAAGAAAAAAGAAGAGAAAGGGGCAACAAAGGAAGGAAGAAAGGAAATAAGGAAGGAGGGAGGGAAGGAAGGAAGGAAGGAGAGGGAGGGAGGGAGGAAGAAAAGGAGGGAAGGGAGGGAGAAATTTTAAACGGCCCTACTCATGTCTTTAATGTGATTCAAGTGGTAAGATGAAAATATTTTCTTTTTTTTACCATCAAATGGTCCAGAACTCTGCTGTCCAATATGTTATCCCCTAGCCACACGTAGCTATTAAAATTAAATTAAATTAAAAATTCAGCCAACAACACATTAAAAGGATCATACACCATGATCAAGTGGGGTTTATCCCAGGAATGCAAGGATTCTTCAATATATGCAAATCAATCAATGTGATTCACCACATTAACAAACTGAAGAATAAAAACCATATGAGTATCTCAATAGATGCAGAAAAAGCTTCTGACAAAATTCAACACTCATTAATGATAAAAGGTCACCAGAAAGTGGGCATAAAGAGAACCTACCTCAACATAATAAAGACTATATACGATTAACCCACAGCTAACAATATTCTCAATGGTGAAAAACACTTCCTCTAAGATCAGGTACAAGAAAAAGATGTCCAATCTCACCACTTTTATTCAACATAGTTTTGGAAGTCCTAGCCATAGCAATCAGAGAAGAAAAAGAAATAAAAGAAATCCAAGTTGGAAAAGAAGAAGTAAAACTATCATTGTTTGGAGATGACATGATAATATGCATAGAAAATCCTAAAGATGCTACCAGAAAACTACTAGAGTTTATCAATGAATTTGGCAAGGTTACAGGTTACAAAATTAATACACAGAAATCTCTTGCAACCCTATTCACCAACAATGAAAGGTTAGAAAGAGAAATTAAGGAAACAATCCCATTTACGAACATTCAAAAAGAATAAAACACCTAGGTGTAAATCTACCTAAGGAGACAAAAGACCTGTACTTAGAAAACTATATAAGGTGCTGATGAAAGAAATCAAAGATGACACAAACAGATGGAGAGATACCCCATTGTTTTGGATTGGAAGAATCAATACTGTCAAAATGACTACACTACCCAAAGCAATCTACAAATTCAATGCAATAACAATCAAATTATTAATGGCATTTTCCACAGAACTAGAACAAAAAATTTTACAATTTGTATGGAAACACAAAGGACCCTGAATAGCCAAAGCAATCTTGAGAAAGAAAAATGGAGCTGGAAAATTCAGCATCCCCAACTTCATACTAAATGACGAAGCTACAGTAATCAAAACAGTTTGGTATTGGCACAAAAACAGAAATATAGATCAATGGAACAGGACAGAAAGTCCAGAGATAAACCCACACACCTATGTTCATCTAATCTATGACAAAGGAGGCAAAAATATACAGTGGAGAAAACACAAGCCCTTCAATAAGTGATGCTGGGAAAACTGGACAGCTACATGTAAATGAATGAAATAAGAACATTCTTTTAACACCATACACAAAAATAAACTCAAAACTGGATTCAAGACCTAAATGTAAGATTATAAAACTCTTAGAGGAAAACATAGGCTAAACACTCTGACACAAATCACAGCAAGATCTTGTTTGATCCACCTCCTAGAGTAATGAAAATAAAAATAAAAAATAAACAAATGGAACCTAATTAAACTTAAAAGCTTTTGCATAGCAAAGGAAACCATAAACCAAATGAAAAGACAACCCTCAGAATGGGAGAAAATATTTGTAAAAGAAGCGACTGACAAGGGATTAATCTCTAAAATATATAAACAGCGCATGCAACTCAATATCAAAAAGAAACAAACAACCATTCAAAAATGGGCTGAAGATCTAAATAGACATTTCTCCAAATAAGACATACAGATGGCCAAAAAGCACATGAAAGAGGGAGACTTTCAAGATGCCGGAAAAATAAGACGTGGAGATCACCTTCCTCCCCACAAATACATCAAAAATACATCTACATATGGAACAACTCCTAGAGAACACCTACTAACTGCTAACAGAAGACCTCAGACCTCCCAAAAAGCAAGAAACTCCCCACGTACCTGGGTAGGACAAAAGAAAAAAAAAAAAACAGAGACAAAAGAAAAGGGACAGAACCTGCACCATGGGGCGGGAGCTGTGAAGGAGGAAAAGTTTCCACACACTAGGAAGCCCCTTTACTGGTGGAGACAGGGCTGGTGGGGGGGAAGCTTTGGAGCCACGGAGGAGAGAGCAGCATGTGCAGAGGGCAAAGTGGAGAGATTCCCGCACATAGGATAGGTGCCAACCAGCACTCACCAGCCTGAGAGGCTTGTCTGCTCACCTGCCAGGGTGGGTGGGAGATGAGAGTTGAGGCTCAGATCCCAGAGAGAGGATGGGGGTTGGCTGCATAAACACAGCCTGAAGGGGGCTAGTGTGCCACAGCTAGCCAGGAGGGAGTCCGGGAAAAAATATGGAACTGCCGAAGAGACTTCTTGCCTCTTTGCTTTGCAGTGCATGAGGAGAGGGGATTAAGAGCAACATCTAAACGAGCTCCAGAGACTGGTGCATGCCGCAGCTATCTGTGTGGACCCGAGAGATGGGCATGAGACTCTAAGGCTGCTGCTGCAGCCACAAAGAAGCCTGTGTGCAAGCACAGGTCACTATCCACACCTCCCTTCCCAGGAGCCTGTGCAGCATGCCACTGCCAGGGTCCCATGATCCAGGGACAACGTCCCCGGGAGAACACACGGCGTGCCTCAGGGTGTTGCAACGTCATGATGGCCTCTTCCGCCACAGGCTTGCCCCATATTCCATACCCCACCCTCCCCCCAGCCTGAGTGAGCCAGAGCCCCCTAATCAGCTGCTCCTTTAACCCCGTCCCGTCTGAACAAAGAACATATGCTCTCAGGCAACCTACATGCAAAGGCGGGGCCAAATTCAAAGCTGAACCCTGGGAGCTGTGCGAACAAAGAAGAGAAAGGGAAATCTCTCCCAGCAACCTCAGGAGCAGTGGATTAAATCTCCACAATTAACTTGATGTACCCTGCATCTGTGGAATACCTGAATAGAAAACGAATCATCCGAAATTGAGGCAGTGGACTTTGGGAGCAACAGTATATATATATTTTTCCTTTTTCTCTTTTTGTGAGTGTGTATGTGTATGCTTCTGTGTGTAATTTTGCCTGTATAGCTTTGCTTTTACCATTTGTCCTAGGGTTCTGTCTCCCCGTTTTTTTCTTTTTAGTATAGTTTTTAGCACTTCTTATCATTGGTGGATATGTTTTTTGGTTTGGTTGCTCTCTTCTTCCTTCCTTGTTTTTAATTACTTTTCTTTTTTTTTTACTTGTAATAATTATTTCTTATTTTTTATTTTAATAACTTTATTTTATTATATTTTTCTTTCTTTCTTATTTTCTCCCTTTTATTCTGAGCCGTGTGGATGACAGGATCTTGGTGCTTTGGCCGGGTGTCAGGTCTGTGCCTCTGAGGTGGGAGAGCCGAGTTCAGGACACTGGTAAACCAGAGACCTCCTAGCTCCATGTAATATCAAATGGCAAAAATCTCCCAGAGATCTCCAACTCAACACCAGGACCCAGCTCCACTCAATGACCAGCAAGCTACAGTGCTAGACACCCTATGCCAAACAACTAGAGAGACAGGAACACAACCCTACCCACTAGCGGAAAGGCTGCCTAAAATCATAATAACATCACAGACACCCCAAAAGACACCACTGGATGCGGACCTGCCCACCAGCAAGACAAGATCCAGCCTTATCCACCAGAACACAGGCACTAGTCCCCTCCACTAGGAAGCCTACACAACCCACTGAACCAACATTAGCCACTTGGTGCAGACACCAGAAACAATGGGAACTACGAACCTGCAGTCTGCGAAAAGGAGACCCCAAACACAGTAAGTTAAGCAAAATGAGAAGAGAGAGAAACACACAGCAGATGAAGGAGCAAGGTAAAAACCCACCAGATGAAACAAATGAAGAGGAAATAGGCAGTCTACCTGAAAAAGAGTAATGAGAAACATGAAAAAGAGTACCTGAAAAAAGAGTAAGGAGAAACATGCCAAGACACATATTAATCAAACTATCAAAAATTAAATACAAAGAAACAATATTAAAAGGAGCAAGGGAAAAATAACATACAAGGGAATCCCCATAAGGTTAACAGCTGACCTGTCAGCAGGAACTCTGTAAGTCAGAAGAGTGTTGCAGGACATATTTAAAGTGATGAAAAGGAAAAACCTACAACCAAGATTACTCTACCCAGCAAGGATCTCATTCAGAATCGATGGTGATATTAAAACCTTTACAGAAAAACAAAACCTAAGAGAATTCGACACCACCAAACCAGCTTTACAAGAAATGCTAAAGGAATTTCTCTAGGCAGGAAACACAAGAGACAGAAAAGACCTACAATAACAAACCCCAAACAATAAAGAAAATGGTAATAGGAACACACATATCAATAATTACCTTAAATGTAAATGGATTAAATGCTCCAACCAGAAGACATAGACTGGCTGAATGGATACAAAAACAAGACCTGTACATATGCTGTCTACAAGAGACCCACTTCAGACCTAGGGACACATACAGACTGAAAGTGAGGGGATGGAAAAAATTATTCCATGCAAATGGAATTCAAAAGAAAGCTGGAGTAGCAATTCTCATATCAGACAAAATAGTTTTTAAAATATACTACTATTACAAGAGACAAAGAAGGACACTACATAATAATCAAGGGATCAATCCAAGAAGAATATATAAAAATGGTAAATATTTATGCACACAACAGAGGAGTACCTCAATACATAAGGGAAATGCTAACAGCCATAAAAGGGGAAATGGAGAGTAACACAATCATAGTAGGGGACTTTAGCACCCCACTTTCACCAATGGACAGATCATCCAAAATGAAAATAAATAAGGAAACACAAGCTTTAAATGATAAATTAAACAAGATGGACTTAATAGATATTTATAGCACAATCCATTCAAAAACAAAAGAATACACTTTCTTCTCAAGTGCTCACGGAACATTCTCGATGACAGATCATATCTTGGGTCACAAATCAAGCCTTGGTAAATTTAAAGAAATTGAAATCGTATCAAATATCTTTTCCGACCACAACGCTATGAGACTAGATATCAATTACAGGAAAAAATGTGTAAAAAATACAAACACATGGAGGCTAAACAATACACTACTTCATAACCAAGCAATCACTGAAGAAATCAAAAAGGAAATAAAAAAATACCTAGAATCAAATGACAATGAAAACATGACGACAGAAAACCTATAGGATGCAGCAAAAGCAGTTCTAAGAGGGAGGTTTATAGCAATGCAATCCTACAGTAAGAAAGAAGAAACAACTCAAATAAACACCTAAAACAATTGCAGAAAGAAACAAAAAAACCCCAAAGTTAGCAGAAGGAAAGAAATCATAAAGATCAGATCAGAAATAAATGAAAAAAAAAAGAAGGAAACAATAGCAACGATCAATAAAACTAAAAGCTTGTTCTTTGAGAAGATAAAATTGATAAACCATTGGCCAGACTCATCAAGAAAAAGAGGGAGAGGACTCAAATCAATAGAATTAGAAATGAAAAGAGAGAAGTAACAACTGACACTGCAGAAATACAAAGGCTCATGAGAGATTACTACAAGAAATTATATGCCAATAAAATGGATAACCTGAAAGAAATGGACAAATACTTAGAAAAGTACAACCTTTGGAGACTGACCAGAAAGAAATAGAAAATATAAACAGACCAATCACAAGCACTGAAATTGAAACTGTGATTAAAAATCTTCCAAGAAACAATAGACCAGGATCAGATGGCTTCACAGGTGAATTCTATCAAACATTTAGAGAAGAACACCTATCCTTTTCAAACTCTTCCAAAATATACCAGAGGGAGGAATACTCCCAAACTCATTCTACAAGGCCACCATCACCCTGATACCAAAACCAGACAAAGATGTCACAAAGAAAGAAAACTACAGGCCAATATCACTGATGAACAAAGATGCAAAAAGCCTCAACAAAATACTAGCAAACAGAATCCAACAGCACATTAAAAGCATCATACAACATGATCAAGTGGGGTTTATCCCAGGAATGAAAGGATTCTTCAATATATGCAAATCAATCAATGTGATAAACCATATTAACAACTGAAGAATAAAAATCATATGATCATCCAATATATACAGACAAATCTTTTGACAAAATTCAACACCCATTTATGATAAAAACCCTCCAGAAAGTGGCATAGAGGGAACTTTCCTCAACATAATAAAGGCCGTATATGACAAACCCACAGCCAACATTGTTTTCAGTGGTGAAAAACTGAAATCATTTCCACTAAGAACAAGACAAGGTTGCTCACTCTCACCACTATTATTCAACATTGTATTGGAAGTTTTAGCCACAGAAAACAGAGAAGAAAAAAAAAAAAAGGAATCCAAATCAGATAAGAAATAAAGCTGTCACTGTTTGCAGATGACATGACACTATACGTAGCGAATCCTAAAGATGCTACCAGAAAACTACTAGAGCTAATCAATGAATTTGGTAAAGTAGCAGGATACAAAATTAATGCACAGAAATCTCTTGTGTTCGTATACACTAATGATGAAAAATGTGGAAGAGAAATTAAGGAAACACACCCATTTATCATTGCAACAAAAAAGAATGAAATACCTAGGAATAAACCTACCTAAGGAGTCAAAAGACCTGTATGTAGACAATTATAAGACACTGATGAAAGAAATTAAAGATGATACAAACAGATGGAGAGATATACCATGTTCTTGGATTGGAAGAATCAACATTTAAGAATCAACAATCAAGAATCAAGTGAAAATGACTATATCACCCAAAGCAATCTACATATTCAATGCAATCCCTATGAAACTACCACTGGCATTTTTCACAGAACTAGAACAAAAATGTTCACAGTTTGAATGGAGACACAAAAGACCACGAATAGCCAAAGCAATCTTGAGAAAGAAAACGGAGCTGGAAGAACCAGGCTCCCTGACTTCAGACTCTACTACAAAGCTACAGTAATCAAGACAGTATGGTACTGGCACAAAAACAGAAATATAGATCAATGGAACAGGATAGAAAGCCCAGAGATAAACTCACATACATATGGTCACCTTAGTTTTGATAAAGGAGGCAAGACTATACAATGGAGAAAAGACAGCTTCTTCAATAAGTGGTGCTGGGAAAACTGGACAGCTACATGTAAAAGAATGAAATTAGAACACTCCCTAACACCATACACAAAAGTAAGCTCAAAATGGATTAGAGACCTAAATGTAAGACCGGGCACTGTAAAAACTCTTAGAGTGAAATATAGGAAGAACACTCTTTGACATAAATCACAGCAAGATCATTTTTGACCCACCTCCTAGACAAATGGGACCTAATGAAGGTTAAAAGGTTTTACACAGCAAAGGAAAACATAAACAAGAGAAAAAGACAACCTTCAGAATGGGAGAAAATATTTGCAAATGAAGCAACTGACAAAGGATTAATTTCCTAAATTTACAAGCAGCTCATGCAGCTCAATATCAAAAAAACTAAAAACCCAATCTAAGAATGGGCAGAAGACCTAAATAGACATTTCTCCAAAGAAGATATACAGATTGCCAACAAACACATGAAAGGATGCTCAACATCACTAATCATGAGAGAAATGCAAATCAAAACTACAATGAGATATCATCTCACACCAGTCAGAATGGCCATCATCAAAAAATCTACAAACAATAAATGCTGGAGAGGGTGTGGAGAAAAGGGAACCCTCTTGCACTGTTAGTGGGAATGTAAATTGATACAGCTACTATGGAGAACAGTATGGAGGTTCCTTAAAAAACTAAAAATAGAACTACCATACGACCCAGCAATCCCACTACTGGGCATATACCCTGAGAAAACCATCATTCAAAAAGAGTCATGTACCACAATGTTCATTGCAGCTCTATTTACAATAGCCAAGACATGGAAGCAACCTAAGTGTCCATTAACAGATGAATGGATAGAGAAGATGTGGCACATATATACAATTGAATATTACTCAGCCATAAAAGGAAACAAAATTGAGTTATTTGTAGTGAGGTGGATGGACCTAGAGTCTGTCATACAGAGTGAAGTAAGACAGAAAGAGAAAACAAATACCATATGCTAACACATATATATGGAATCTAAAAAAAATAAAAATGGTTATGAAGAACATAGGGGCAGGATGGGAATAAAGACACAGACCTACTAGAGAATGGACTTGAGGACATCGGGAGAGGGTAGGGGAAGCTGGGACAAAGTGAGAGAGCGGCATGGACATATAAACACTACCAAATATAAAATTGATAGCTAGTGGGAAGCAGCCACATAGCATAGGAAGATCAGCTCGGTGCTTTGTGACCACCTAGAGGGGTCGAATAGGGAGGGTGGAAGGGAGAGAGATGCAAGAGGGAAGATATATGGGGATATATGTATATGTATAACTGATTCACTTCATTATAAAGCAGAAACTAACACACCATTTTAAAGCAATTATACTCCAATAAAGATGTTAAAAAAAATCACTTGAAAGATGCTCCACAATGCTAATTATTAGAGAAATGCAAATCAAAACTACAGTGAGGTATCACCTCATATTAATCAGAATGGCCATCATCAAAAAGTTGACAAACAGTAAATCCTGGAGAGGGTGTGGAGAAAAGGGAACCCTCCTACACTGTTGGTGGGAATGTAAATTGGGAGAACCCTTATGGAGAACAGTATGGAGGTTCCTTAAAAAACTAAAAATAGAATTACCATATAATCCAGCAATCCCACTCCTGGGCATATATTTGGACAAAACCATAATTCAAAAAGGTACATGCACTCCAATATTCATTGCAGTGGTATTTGCAATAGCCAAAACATGTAAGCAAGCTAAATGTGCATCAACAGAGGAGTGGATAAAGAAGATGAAGTACATATATACAGTGGAATATTACTCAACCATAAAAAAGAATGAAATAATGCCATATGCAGCAACTTGGATAGACCTAGAGATTGTAATACTGAGGAAAGTAAGTCAGGCAGAGAAAGACAAATATCATATGCTATCCCTTATACATGGAATCTAAAAAAAAAAATTGGTACAAATGAGCTTATTTACAAAACAGAAATAGAGTCACAGATGTAGCAAACAAATGATTACCATGGGGAAAAAAGGGGGAGGGATAAATTGGGAGATTGGGATTGCCATATACACACTACTATATATGAAATAGATAACTAATACAGACTTATTTGATAGCACAGGGAGATCTACTCAATATTCTGTAATGGCCTGTATGGGAAAATAATCTAAAAAAAGAGTGTATATGTGTACATGTATAACTGATTCACTTTACTCTATACCTGAAACTAACACAACATTGTAAATCAACTATATTCCAATAAAAATTAAAAAAAAATTCAGTTGCAGTCACACTAGCCACACTTCAAGTGCTTAATACCCTCATTTGGCTAGTGACTACTGTATTGGAACTGCAGATACAGAACATTTACATCATTGCAGAAAAGTCTAATGGACAGCACTTGTCCACATACTACAGTACTACAAGAACAATTCTCTGAATATGTATGTGTTTTCACAGGCTAATCTTTACTTTTTCAAAATGAAATTAACATGTAAAAGTAAATAGCACAGGACCTAACACAATATAGACATACAGCAACAACAAAAACGTGTTAGTATCTCTTCCACTCAACTTGGAAGGAACATTTCCATGAAGTAAGAGTAAGAAGAAAATCAAGGGAATTAAAAAAAGTGCTCCAAACTGAAAACAAGAGACAGAAGTTCAAATTAGCTTAGAGCAGAAGAAGAAAATTAGAAAATTTTAAAGGTAGATGAGTAAGGATGAAAGTTTTCTAAATAAGATACAAAAGCAAGAAGCTAAAAAAATTAATAAATGACTGATATGAAGTTTTAAAATTAAAAAATTCTATACAGAAAAAAGGAAAGGCATATAAACAAAGTTTAAAAAAAGGAACAATTGTGAAGTTTTTGTAATGAATTTGGAAAAGGAAGTATTTCTTCCATTTCTTCTTCTCAGCACTCATCATCTTGATGTTACATTTTATATTTACTAACACTAGATTTTATGGGTATTTGTTTTCATCCCCCATGAAGACAAGCATGTGATCTGCCTTGTTCATGACTGTACCTTCAGTGTCTCAAGTGGTTTGGGCATATGATAAGAATTCAATAAATGGTTGATGAATGGATGAATATAAATTTAAAACTTTGAGAAAATAACAATTAGAGACCAGTAACCCAACAGCAAAGCAGGCAGATATATGAATAAGACATTCATTAAATATTAAATGGAAATAGTCCATATTAAATAATAAAACAATATATACATAAAATTTATACTCAATACATTGGCAAAATGAAAAAAATGTTTCATAATACACCATTTTGATGAAAGGATAGGGAACCAGAACTTTTATACACTAGTTAGAGTTCAGTCCTTTTGCAGGATAATTTTGTAAAATTTATTAAATTATAGCTAGCTATCACCTTAATAGCTCAGAAAATCTGCTATTTAAAAAATGTGCCCTATTACTATACAAGGGCATAAAGATATAAACACACATAAAGATATTCACACACAAATATACTCATTTCAGCATTGTTTTCAATTACCCCCACCTCCCCAAATAAAATGTCTCTACAACCTGATATTCTGGTGTTTTGAGCAAGTAAGTCCACTTTCCTGAGTGTCAACCTCACTCTTATAAAAGAACTTTAGTGACGAGGATAACAGAATCCCATAAAGTGTTTTGTTTTAACAAGGGATTCTGAGTTTGCATCAAAACATAATTACTACACAAACCCAATTCTAATTCATGAAGGCATTCTCCCTCCTACCCCTGCACCTGTCTCCATCAAAGCATCACAAGAATCCACACACCTGGTCATTAAGCCAAATTCACTTAGCACTCTCTTGGGCACTGAAAGGAAACACAAGAGAAGCATGACTTCTACCTAGAGGAACTTACTGCCTAGTCAGGGAAGGTAGTGGCATAAAGAGGAGAAAGTTGGACCCTTCTGACCCTGTGCCCTTACTCCAATACCAAGACTGAAAATCCTGAAGAATCTGCACAACTCATAGACCTCCATTAGGAACTTAGTCTCCTACCTCAGCCTTTCTCACTGGTACTCAGTAATTTATTTTCCACCCATTCACACCATAGTCATGAATACATGCTGTGTAATTATGGGGACACTGGCACACTGGAGAGGAAAGGCTAAAAGAGTACGATGATCATTCTCAAAGAACTCACTGAATGGCAGCTGAAGCAAGGAAACAGATGTGGTAAGTGCTAGGACAGACCTAAGAACAGTCTACTATAGGAGCGAGTACACAGGGTGCCTAACATAGAGTGAGAGAAGGAAGGAGACGGGACATCAGGAACTGGCATTCATAGTTAGCTTCTCTCCTGTTCTTTACGGTGACTGTTCCAATCTTCCACTACTGGCTCAAATTTCTCAACTGCTATGAGGTTGCTAAAATGAATGTAAAACAGAGACGCTTAAGTTAACTAAAACTTATAGCCCTACTTTACTGAGGTACAATTTATAAATACCAAAATGCACATATTTCAAGTATAAAATTTGCTAAGTCCTGACAGATGTCTGTACTACTTCAGTTAAGATACAGAACATTTTCATCATCATAGTAATTGAAATGCCCTCATGATCACTTTTGGACAAGATAACCCCTTCCCCAGAGAAAACTAGGATTCTCATTTCTATCATGATGTTTTAGTTTTGCCTGTCCCAGAACTTTATAAAACAAAATTTTACAATATGCACTTACTTGTGCCTGGCTTCTTTTGCTCAACATACTGTTTTGATAATCATTCATATTATTGCATGTATCAGTGTTCCTTCTAACTGCTGAGTTCTTTTCGTTGTATGAATATATTACAGTTTGTTTATAGACCTTTGGGTGTTTCTAGTTTATGGTCATTATAAATAAAACTGCTATGAATATTCCTGTCATTTCTTATTATGGACTTATGTTTTTGTTATTTTATGTAAATACCTTCCACCTGCTTTTGACAAACAGAATGTAGTATTTCTGAACCTTAAAAGTTAGAAGGTGGGGATAAAAAAACCCCCAGTGGTATCAGTGGGTCAATAAATCTCAACCTAATATTCAAATGACCCCCCTTGCCTCTCACTTCAATTTAAAAATGGAGGTTAACAAAGATTAACTCCAACAACTTACTACATCCACATGTATAAATCTGTTTGTCTTTATATCTCCTCCCTCCTATTTTCCCCAGTTTCTGAAGAAGATGGTTCTATTTTTCTGTCCAGAGCAAATCCCTTTTTATCTCATTTTATTCCATCTCCTCAAGGGCTTAACTGTACTTTACCCTCAAGTTTTTTTTAATATTAAGAAAAAAAAATGAAGCTTCATAGACAACAGTATGGCACTCAGACTCTAGCAAGAGAGAAAATACTGTACATATAATCCCAAATTAAATATATAACTAGAGTGGCAAATACTGTGACCAAAACTAAAGGGAACAATGAAAGATTAAAACAAATGATCCTGGTTTAGTTTGGAAGCTTGAGAGCCTTCTCTAAACACTTGGATGGAAAAGATTGAACCTATGTATGAGAGAGAATTATAGAAAAGGAAGGTCCTAGAAGAGATAGGATAGAATTAAAATCAAAGTACAGGACAAAGTACATGCAGGATATGAATCAAAACCCTTTTTCTGAGATGGAAAGAAAGATGGGACTAGAAATTGAAAGTACTCTCAAAGTATGGAAACTGGTATGTTTATATCTCAAATTTTCCTATGAACCAGGCGCATGGCAATCTTTTGAGTCAGTTGTGGTTATTATTTAAGAATTTGAAGGAAGAAGTGAGGAATTGTAAGTGCTGCTATGAAAAGTGGGAGAGGCTGCTGACAAGGTTTGACAAGAGGCCCTAAGGGTCCAAGTGAGGCTGGGAAGCATGGTGTTCTGGGCAGAGAGGCTTCCACCAGCAGCAGTCAGCTGTACAGGTACAAGCTCACAGAGGAAGCAGGAGGTTTTCAAGGTGTGTCTAGTGCAAGGATAGGCCCTGGAGGACATTCAATGATCTAGGGGGTTTAGAAAAATTATTGAAAGAATTAGAAAGTATTCGAGAGTCTTATGACAATAAAGTTTAAAAACCTATCTTTTCTCCTGCCCCACATCAAACACATGGATATGTGGTGCATGTTCAACCACTGCTATACATGGCTGCAAAGAAAGCAGTGTCTTACAGGAAAGACCCAAGTTTTTATTAAGGTCAGGAATCTAAAATAATCTCTATAAAGAGACCTATAAGGGAGTTTCTATATATAAGTAAGACTTAGTAACTGAAATAAAACTCTTTAGTTTTTCTCCTCTTGAATGACAGAGATGCCAGAAAGACCAGCACTTCTCAAATATGAATCACATTGTTTAAATCTTGTTAAAATGCAGACTGTGATTCAGTAAAACTGGATTGGGGCCTGATAGTCTCCATTTCTAACAAGCTCCCAGGTGATGTTGCTGCTGCCGGCCCTGAGGAATGTAAATCAATTCTGAGTGACTTAGTGTTGGAGAATATAGGAAAAGAAGTTGCCAGACCTCAGAGAAAGAGCAAAAGAAACACAGAAGGACCCTTGGGTCTCTATGGTGAAGAAGTCTACACTGACCTGAATTCCAAGACTATTCAATAGCTTTGGAGGTTATAGTTCCAATAGGAGGTGCCATTCACATATTTCCCCAGTCACTGAGTTGAGAACTGGCAGGATCATTTGGCATCATCTGGCATCCTGGCAGCATCATTTGGCATCCAACAGTATATCCAGAAATGGAAGTGAATACCTCTGTCACCTTTGTCATTGAATAGCGATGTTGGAAGGCATACTGCAAAGTGTTGAAAGGAGAGCCAGCAATGAGGTACAAACTGTAAAGCAGAAGGATTAAGTCAGGTGAAAGTGTAACACTGTAGAGTCAAGTGAATGTTATAGGCTGAGTTGTGTCCCCCAAATTCCTATGTTGAATTCCTAACTCCCAGTATCCTAGAATGTGACTATATTTGGACACAGAGTATTTTAAAATGTAATTAAGGTTAAATAAGGTTATATTAGACTAGGCCCTAATCCAATATGATGGGTGTACTTATAAGAAGAGAAAATTAGGACATAGATACACAGAGGGAAGACCATATGAAGATATGGAGAAGATGGCTATCTATAAGCTAAGGAGAGAGGCCTCACCTGAAACCAACCTTGCTGTTACCTTGATCTCAGACACACATCTCCAGAACAGTGAGACAATAAATTTCTTTTGTTTAAACCAGCCAATCTGTGATACTTTGTTATGGCAGCCCTAGCCAAGTAGTAGATTAAATGAGATGGCATTTGGGTAGTGCCTAGAATAAAAAGGTAAGAGACTTGGTATGACTATCTGGGTTTGAGTATCTGAAGGGCACTTTGCTCTAAAGTGATTACCCTGTTGGTGCTGTGAATGAATATCTAATGATGTTAATAGTTCAAAGTCTGGGTGCTTGTAAAGCCAAAGAAATTGGATCCCTCTATGGATTAATATTAGCAACAGAATATACATAGATGTAAACACTTAAAGTGAAACATTTGGCAACATGTGCTTTCCTGTTCCTAACCAAACACATCAGTAGAAAGTCCCAAAAGGATTAAGAACTGTGCTCTGTGATGATCTCTCACTGGCAGGTTCAACACCCGGAAAGGAACAACTGCTGATCATTTGTAATATGCCAAGAATGAAACTGCATTTTTGGATATTTTATTCTGCTCTCCAACCTAGCAGAGAAGGCCAAGAGGAAGAAATGAAATTAAAACTCATAGATCGAAAGCTTAACTTCTCTTCTAGAAATGCATTTACACATTACTTAACATTCATAACTAATTTTGTGACTTTCAAGTTAACATCTTTCATGGCCAATGTTCCAATTTCTTGCTGATCCTATCAACGGGTCTCATCTGAGAATATGAGCATCTAGGATGGCATAATGGGGAGAATATGCTGACTGGCTCCTGTGCAAGAGGTGATGAACTCCATCAGATGTTTGATCCTCTCATCAGAAATGCTGCACACAGACTGTTTTGGTATGTAACAAGAACTATATGTATTTTTATATGTATTTTATTTTAACTAAAACTAAATACATAACTCTAGTGATATAAAAGGAAATTTTATTTTGTCTCAAGCAGAGAAAAGCCTATAAAAGAGGTCTGGGGGAGTATGCTCCCTGGGAGTGCTAATCCTTTTGGATTAGTCTAAGAAACATACAAAGATTTTGTTTTTTCATTTATATGTTTTGAGTTCTTTTAATGCAACATTCAGCAGAAAGTACTGGTTGACTGCCACAGAAGGACAGAACCTATCAGATAGGTTTGGTGATCCAAAGGCAGAATGATTCATACGCCACTTCCTTCCTAGCACCATGGGAGGGGCCGGCCTCATTGAATGGCTGATAGCACAGTGGAGGAGACTCAGGAGAGAAACAGTGGAATCTGGCCCTGTTTGCTCAAGAAGGACCTGTGAGAGGTAGAAGAGATCCAAAAATTCTTGAGGCCCTTGAGTGCTGGGCATGGAAGCCAGATGAGAATTAAGAAATATGTTGCCTACTGAGGTTCTCTACAGTGTGGAACGAGGAACCTGTAGATAAGGGTAGCCGGTTATAGACAACAGTACTGATGGTGGTGGTGGGGAAGGGAGTCTCTAACATTGACAAGAACAGACCATGGGCTGCGTCAACGCTGGAAAATTGAACATTGGATACAGCCAGGCCAGAGGGCAAGACTCAAAGACATTAGTATGGCAAGACACCTCAGTGAAGGTCAGTGAGAGCCCAAGGAGCAAATAAGGACCTGAAGCCAGCAAGTGGTCCAAGGCTCCTCTTGCAAAACACGACGTCATATTAACCTACCCCTCTGCACTGGAATGTTGTCCAAGAAAAGGAAAGGAGAAGGTAAGGGGACTTGAAGAAACTTTACCTAAATGCCAGGAAGTCACTGGGAAGTGACAGGATAAACAGAAAGTGATTCGGCTATATGTAATAGGAAAAATTAAGCCATATTTCAAGAAACTGGAAATGAATGAATAGAAATAGGGCTCATGAGGAAGTTCAGGTCAGTTAGTGAGAAATAAAAAGGATGTATATATATGTATGTATATGTATATGTATGTGCCTATTGATGTCGTGTTGTGGTGGTTAATTTTAAAAAGCTGAACTAGGGGTTCGAAAGGGAAATTCCTTTCCATTTCATAGCTTAGAAGGCTTGACTATTGCTTTCTCCCTGATGGTGAGAAATCCAGCTCAATAAGTGTGCATCTTTCCACTCATGCAGAGCAAAAGGAAATGAACCTAGTCAATGGATTTAAGAACTATACCTTAAAATGGAAAATAGAGATGTTACCTAGTGCTACAGTGCATAATTAAAGTGTCTCTACCATATCATATTAGTGAAAGACATAGGGCAGGAGAGGACAAAGAGACGTGATGCCACTCTTGAGAGTCAGCATATTAATGGGAACTTTCAGCCTAATAATGTAAATGAATCATGTTAAATCCTACTCTCAGTAAAATTCCAGGGAATGAGAGCTACAAAGAGAACACCCTTCTCAGGGAACCTCACTAAGCATTAGGACGTTAACTTGAGAAATGATGGTGATGGTCTATTCTAGATGAAAGACTTAAAAACACTATTTCTAAAAAGGTCTTAGCTGTCAAATATGAGATTCACATCACCAAGCCTACATCTCCTTGCTTCCTTTTTTTGTGAAATGAGATCTCTTTTTTCCCCACAATCTTCCATTTTCTACATTTATTGAGATTTTTGTCTCAAAATGCAAAAACTAGATGGCATGACAGTACCTAACACAGAAAATCAAAATTATTTCACTCTGTGCATACCCTCCGTTTACATCCACCCCTCAGTATAAAATTTGAATCTATCCAATAATCAGATAGCATTGTCTAGATAGTATTTATATATATTTATGATATTAGCCTTTTATGCAATCTTACATAAGGATAAAATTTTAAACATTAATGGGTCACACAGCACTTTAATTTTAAATTCATTGAACAGATGCACTCTATATTACTTGTCTACAGGTATCTTCAGAATTAAACTTTTACAAGCTTTCTCCAGTTGTTTTTGGCTATAGCCCAAAGGATATCATAGGACTGTTAAGATAGCAGAAATTACTGGGCCAACCATGTAACTGTATCATCATTTCCTAAACATGGAGACTGCTCAACTCATTTGTTTATTCATTAGTATTCTTTGAATATTTATCACGTTCCAGGAAGCACCATGATAGTATGATGCCTAAAATCATATGAAGAAAGTAAAACATTCCCACAAATAACTACAGTATGAAAGTTTCCATATGAGTGTTAGAAATAACTGAAAATCTTGGAAAGAAAGAAGTCATTCCAGGCTCTAGTGAGTAGAAAAGGCATTTCAGCCGACACATTGAAGAATACAATGAAGAATGGGTAAGTCTTCACCAGACTGAAAGATGAGATCCTCATGTGGAGATAAACAGGCTCCACAGCTTATACAAAAGGCAGGAATTTTAATGGAAACAACATTGCAGTCTAGTTCAGATGGGACATAGGTGAATACAGTAAGATAAAACTAAAAGAGTCGCCAGATCTCAGAAGACCCCTTCACTCTTCTGCATGCTTATGAGCACTGAAGCATGAATTGAAAAATTCTCCCATGTTCATAACTCATGATTAAGATACCTATAAATTTAAAGAACCACAGTTTCAAAAAGCTTTGCATTTTTCATCTCCAGGCTCTCAGAGAAAGTGCAAGATCTTCTAAATCAATCTCTTGGGAGATTGATGGAAAAGTCATGACTTTTAATGTTACATTTTCATTTTATCTAAAATTTTAAGTTTCATTATGCACATCTGCCCCATACTTTCTAGGCTCATTGTTCTGCTACAGCTTAGAAGACAAAATATGATGCAAAAACCATCCAATAAAACTTCTCATTTTCAGAGTTAGGATTTTCACCACTTTTTCTTGGTTGCTAATGAAGTAAACTATATTCAATTAGCTTAATGTTAACTTGAACAATTAAAAATATCCAATGTACAAGACTTTAACAAATTGACCATTATGGCTTGATTTCATAGAGATATTTCAAACCAAAGCACATGCTTTGAGATGAATGTGCTTCCCAGAAGGTTATTATGGTCTTGTAAATTATAGATTAATTGATTAATCTTATACTGATTGACAGCACTAAGTAAAGTCAACCTCTATTCTTTTTATGTTAGTGTCCTCAAATTTTTGGTAGATTACAATCACCATCAACTGAATTTATTTCAATTAATTTAATTAAATAAATGGCAATTACATATTTGGGATAATTTCACTTAGATCCTTCATCCTTTTAAAAACAAGCATTTTCTTTCTTTCCAATCTGTTATAAGTATCAAGTCAGATCAGAATAAGACATTGACGTGTCCTGATTCTCCATGTTTTACTTGTCTCTTCAAGTTAAAAAATAACCGAGTTCTGTGGCTTGTACTATACGAACTCCCATATAAACAAATTCACAAAATTTTAAAACCCAGTATGCAATTTTGTCAAGCTGTTTGTTCAGTCCATAACTGGGTCTGAATTTATTATTTAATTTATAAGGTCACTAGAAAAATGTTCATCTAAAAATGATTAACCTGGAATTTGGCAGACCTACCTCATAAGACTATAGCAGAAATCACTTACAGGGTACAAGGCAGGACAGGATAACATGGTGCATAGAAAATGATGAAAAGTTGGAGCCTATATCATACCAAAGAAGGTTTAAACTCCTTAGCAAAAGTTTTACATGAAAACTCATAACAACATGAAAACAAATACAGATAAGGAAATGAGGTCCAGAAAGTTTAAGTGACTTTGTAATACATATCAATGGATTGGGACTAGAATCTCCTTTTTCCATCTATGTAGCATTTATCTGAGTCTTTATATTCAAAGTGGGCTTTTTATACACAACATACTCTTGGGTATTTTTTTTTTTAATCGAATCTGACGATCTCTGTCTTTACTTGGTACTTTTTTTTTTTTTTTTTTTTTGCGGTACGCGGGCCTCCCTCTGTTGTGGCCTCTCCCGTTGCGGAGCACAGGCTCCGGACGCACAGGCTCAGCGGCCATGGCTCACGGGCCTAGTCGCTCCGCGGCACGTGGGATCCTCCCGGACCGGGGCACGAACCCGTGTCCCCCGCATCGGCAGGTGGACTCTCAACCACTGCGCCACCGGGGAAGCCCTACCTGGTACTTTTATACTATTCACATTTAAAGTGATTATTTATATATTTGGATTAAAATCTACCATCTTTGTACCTGTTTTCTACCCACTGCATGTGTTCTTTTTTCTTTTCACCTCTTTTACTGCTTTCTCTTACTGAGTATTTTATATCATTCTATTTTATCTCCCCTTTTTATGCTTATTTTTTAATTAAAAAATTTCTATTTAATCTAAAAACTATTTAAAAGTTGCCCTGGGATAAACAATATATATCTTAAAAAAAATTAAGTCCACTTTCAAATAACACTACACTACTTCATCAGAAGTGCAGGTACCTTATAACAGAGAATTCCTAATTCCTCTCATCCCTGATGACATTGCTATCATTTAGATCATTTATCCATGTGCTCTAATTCCCTAATGTTATTAATACTATTGCTTTAAAAAGTTGTATTTTAGATCAGTTAAGAATAAGAAAATAAAAGATTTTGTTTTACCTTCATTTATTTCTTCTCTGATGCTCACTCTTTCTTTGTCTACACGCAAGTTTCTGACTCATGTCATTTTACTTCTGCCTGAAGAATTTCTTTCAGGGAGAGTCTGCTGGTGGTGAGCTCTTTCAGTTTTTGTCTGAAAAAGGCTTTATTTCTATGTCACCTTTCAAGGACAAGTTAGCTAAACACAGAATTCTAGGAAGGCAGATTTTCTTTCAATATTTCAAGTTCACTCCTTTCTCTTCTTGATTGCATAGTTTCTGTTGAGAAGTCTGCTCTGATCCTTGTGCATTTTCCTACAGATGATTTTTATCCTTGTCTGTCTTCTGTCAAGATTTTCTCTTTGTCTTTAGTTTTCTACAGTTTGAGTATGTTAGGTTTTTGTTAGTTTTCCTTTAAAAAAATCCTACTTCACCTTCTTTTATGTTTTCTATATTTTCCTATTAGGGTCCTTTATATTTTAATTACTGCTATGCTAAATTCTCTGTCTGATAATTCCAGTATCTGTGTTATGTCTTAGTCTGGTTCTGATGATTACTTTGTCTGTCCTGATGACTACTGCATTTTTTTCTTGCCTTTTTGCATGCCTTGTAATTTTTGTTGAAATTTTTTGTTGAAAGCCAGAAATGTTGTATCAGGTAATAGAGACTAAGGTAAATTAGGCTTTAATGTGAGAACTTCTATTAATATGTCTAGGAGTTCAGCTGTGTTTAATGTTAGTTGCAGCTATAGGATCAGAGGCTTCCAATTCCTCTAGGGTCCATTTCGTTTGTTTATTTTTGCTTTTGTGTTTTGTCTTCTCTCTTGATTTGAGGGCTACTCTTGGTAGGAGTTTCAAGAAGATCTGTGCCTTACTGGTCTTCAAACTGTAATACAGTGTTATTATACTGGAGGCTTATTGGTGTGGTGGTAGGGAATAGCAGATAGGAACATTCTATAATTTTCTGATTACTTCTCAGTCATTTAGTGGGGCTGTGGCCTTCATGTGTGTTTCTGCCCCACCCTCCTCAAGGGATATAGATTTGTGGGGTTTTTCCCACTTTCCCTGCTCCCTTCTCTGGGTGTTTCTATTTCCTTGAAGGGCTGCCCCTGATGACCATGTTTTTTCTTTTTTCCTCAGGGTAGGTAGTGCTTGAGTGGGGCATAATTCCCTTATCCTAGCTATGATAAAGTTCCAGAATTCCCTCTGAAAAATTCCTTTTCCCTGGAGAGAAGGCCTTTGTTGCAGAAAAGAGACTGGGACAGTTACCCTTCCATTCCCCCTGCCAAGGCTCTGAGGAGATTTTCCTTAGAACCTAACCCTGAGAACCTGGTGTGCTTTCTGAAGTGAAAGCCCACAATGTATGAGGGCCTTACTATGACTATGAGTCTCTCACTCTCATGCTACTCTGCCCTCAATCTCCAGCAATTCATCATTGTTACTATTTAAGAGTTCCTACTAATTGACAATATCTAGCATCTTCCGTTCCCCATAAGCAATTCTGCCCATCCCTTCCTGCTCTCATGTGGTATATCCCTGTGAGTCTATCTCTATAGGTTTCAGGGTGGCAAGTAGACCTATGACCTCAGTTCTCTAATGGGTCTAAGACAGGTCATTGATTTTCGGTTTGTCCAGGCTTTTCTTATTGTAAGGATGGGAGTGATGAATCACAAACTCTTTGTATATTGGAGGTGAAAGTGGAAGTCACACTTCTTCTTATCTGTGAGAATCTTACCAAATTACTAAATCTATTTTTGAGGTTTTTTTTTTATCTGGTGCTCAGTCAATGCTGATTCCATCTCTCATATGCCAAGTGACAAGTCTGACTCAATTAAAAGGAATGAATACTTGATTTGCTCACTTGATATAGAGTTATATAAACATGGCATATTTTTATAGTTAAGTGGGTTTTGTTTTATAATAGTTCATCTACTAGTTGTCTCACAAGCTGTATCTAAACAAAACAAAATAATCCAATGAATTGCTCATTCCATGGACGTGGCCTCTCTAATCAAGAAAATATGCTTGTATGCTTTCCTAGAGCTGCCATCGAAATTACCACAATCTTGGTGGCTTAAATAAACAGGAATTTATTCTTATAGTTCTGGGGGCCATAAGCACAAAATCAGGGTGTTGGTATGGCCATGCTCCCTCTGAAGGGCCTTGGGAAAAATGCTTCTTTGCTTCTTACTGCTTCTGGTGGCTCCAGGCATTCCTTGTAGTGGCATCACTCCAGTCTCTGCCTCCATCTTCACTTGGCCTTCTCTATTTCTTCACCTTTCTTGTCTCTTATGAGAACACTCATCGTCAGATTTATGGCCCACCTAGATAAACCAGGGTGATCTAATCTCAAGATTTTTAACTTTAGCACATCTGCAAAGGCCTTTATTTTTTCCAAATAAGTTGACATTCACAGGTTCTGGAAGTTAGGGTGTGGACATATTTTTGAGGGGTCACCATTCAACCCACTAAAATGCATTAGCTAAACTGGCCATTGCACTGAAACAATCCATCAGTTTGGTCAAAGGATCAATCTTAACTTTTTCTGTAAAGTTCTAGATTTCTCTAGAAGAACATAGTGGAATATTTTTATTTCCTTGTCCAATATAATAGATTCCGCGATACAATCAGGGCTAAATACTCAAGGAAACATGATCAACCATATCAAATTATAGTTTTTTCCCCAAAGTGGATCACAATATTTTATCTTCAGAAGCAATTTTGGATCATTCCTTTGAATAGAGAAGAAGCAAATAATATGGTTCTTATGTTGTCAATGGGAAATTTAGACAGAAGGGTAATTCAGTTAATGTTTACAGTTTAATTAGAAATGCTGACAGAAAGACTTGCAGTGTTGGTAGACCTCCCTATTAGTACTGTGAAATAGCTGCATTGCCTCATCTTATTTTCTTTCTCAAATTTCAATCTGGGCTCCAGAACCAAAGAAGTTCTATTATGCATGCATCAGTAGCAATAAACAATTTACACTCATCTATCCTCCTCTGTAACACTACAGCAGCTGCTTGGAAGTCCTCATTCTACTGTGATAAGCAGGTGTGCTATTTTATTTCTCATTGGTTCAGTGCACATGCCAGGGGTGAGGCACAGAGCTGAGTAAATAGGAGAGCAAAGACACAATAACATTCCATTTCTAAATAAACAAAAAAAGGTTATTTCAAAATACAGTGTATTATCTTAATTTTCAAGGTCTGCAATTTGTTTTCAAAATGTTTAAATATACTCTTGGATATAATGCTTTAGCCTCACTTCTGAGCATATACATATCATTTGGACAGCAAACATACCTCTGACTGGTGCAGAGTAATGCAAACCTGCACAGCTTACTGGCAGGATGGATTCCAAGACCATTTACCCAATTGCAAAATAAGAACTAGGTATTAGCTGACTCAGTGATGTGTGGACAGTTTTAGATTCTCTATCTGTAAATTTTAAAATTATATAGAGAAAAAAGGGGATGGAAGGTAGACTATTAACTGGGATTGAATGTCTTTTTCTTTACTGTTAAAAATCTATGTGGAAACATTCCTAATGGATATGATAATGTTCCAGTTTTGTGTCTTAGAAAAATCTAATTAGTTTCCATTATCAAATAATCATTAACCACTTGGTGTCCCACCTCCATTACCCTAGTTTACTTTTCGATACACAAGCATATGCTCTGTTCAACCTGAGAAAAATAGTGGGAAAGGATAAGCAACTGCACACCTGGCATTCCTAAGGTAGGGATGGGTGACAGTAAGTGATGATAAATGTGGCCAGTTACCTCTTGGGTTCTCTCTGAACACTGCATGTTACGCTGTGCTGTTTAAGACAGCAGTTTTTGATGCAGAACAGGGACCTAAGAGAACTATATTAGCTATCATTTATTGAGAACTGACTATATGCAAGGCTTGTAATACTCAACCTCATTAATCCTCACAATAGCCCTATTAGATACACGTTTTCAACCTCATACAATATACGGTAAAAGTGAGGTTTAAAAGGTTAAGTAACTTGCCCATGCCCTCATTAAGTAGGAATTTATGGGCAGGTCTGTTTGACCCCAAATCCTATTCTCTAAACCATGGATGTCCTACCTATCGTGAATAATAACTAATACTCTTTGAGCACTTATGGCATTGTTTTTAGTACTTTACATTTTACTCATTTGGTTTTACTTAGTTAATGATTGTAACAACCTAAAAGGATGTAGGTGATGATCAAGATGGCCGTAACATTCTCCTCAGCTTGAATAAACTGTAGACAGGCTTTTTCCTGACTCTTGGCCCCTGACCTCCCTTTTCTTAAAGCATTTCCTTTAGAAAATTTGTAATTGAAATTCCTTTTCTGCTCCTCTGAGGTGCATTTTAAAAACACCTCTTGCCTGTTTTACAACCTAGGACTCTTTTTCAAGGAGCTGGGAGCCATCCCCATGAAAAGAAATCATCATGAAGGATAGCACCCCTAAATCCCAGTATCTGTAGGAGGAGAGGAGCCTAACCTCAGTGGGTACCTTGCTACAAGTTGTAAAATTACCTCCTGTCACAAAGATACAGGAAAGATTACTTGCTCTTTGAGTAAGGCCAACTGGAAAACACAGATGGCCTATGATCTCCCCCACCCACGTCTCAAAAAAATTCTCCCACCCTTTGTTTCAGTGAAGTTGAGTTCAGATTGCTTTCTGGTTTATCTCCCCTACTGCAATAGCCTTGAAAAATGTCTTCTTTGCCTGTTTGAGTTTGTCCAGTGCAATTTTTGCTTTGACAATGCTTTCTATCTCCATTTTAAAGATGAGAATACTAATGTACAAACACGAAGTGATTTACCCAAGGCTACACTATTGGTGGACAGGACTAGAAGCCTGGGTTTCTAGTTTTAGAGGCCATGTCTGAATCATTATACTACAAAGGGAAATAGAATATTCACAGGGCTATGGGGAAGTTTGTGAAGCCCGGCACCTGTACGTAATAGATGCTCAAAAGCTGAAAGCTGTGCTTATAGAGGGGAAGAAGGAAAATATGGCTCAAGTCAAGCAAATCTGGTTCGGATCCAGGAAGTACTTCTTAGCAACCTTGCAGACTTGGGCGATCACGGTAAATAGTTTCAGAGTTTTGTGCTTATTCTGATGCCTTATGGCTGAATACCACGGTGCTCTCATTGCTGAAACTGGTTTTACTGCCACTCTTGACCATCCAGTGGGAAGCACAAACACCACTGAAGAATGATGAGCTAGGGTGTCTGTGACATTTTTGAGTGATATCTCACTATATTACTACTAAGGTCAAGAAAGAAATGCGAATTGACCGTTTTAAAGACAATCTAATCAAATCTCAGTGTCAATCTAATCAAATCTCAATGTCATTTGATAGGTTGAACAATGCCACATGGAAGCCTAAATTATGAAGTGCAAGGTCAAATTTAGTCAAGAAACTAACACATGTACACAAAGAACAAAAGAAATTGTGGAGAGAGATGTGTATTTATTATTCTCAAAGAGAGCAGGGAGCAATTAAGATGGTGGAGGAGTAGGATGTGGAGCCCACCTCCTCCCACAAATACATCAAAAATACATCTACAAGTAGAACGATTCATAAAGAACATCTACTAAATGCTGGCAGAAGACCTCAGATTTCCAAAAGGGCAAGAAAACCTCCACGTAGCTGGGTAGGACAAAAGAAAAATGAAAAAAAAAAAGAGGGAGAGAGAGAAAGGAATCAGGATGGGACTTGTGCCCCAGGGAGGGAGCCGTGAATGAGGAAATATTCCTGCACCAGCAGGGAGATCAGCCTGGACAGAGGGGGAGCATTGGAGCCTCGGAGGAGAGTGCCGCACCTGGTTTGCAGTAGGCAAGTGGAAGGTGATGTGCACAGACAGTCAGTACTGCCGCCATGCGCTCCCCAGCCTGAGACATTTATCCCCCGGTGTGGGCAGCAGCTGGGTGCTGGCTTCAGAGGTCAGACCAAGGGAAAGGACCAGGGTTGGCTGTGTGGAGACAGCCTGAAGAGGCTGGAGTGTAGCAACTGAGTGCATACTTGGAAGAAGCCTGGGCCTGCCAGACGGGCAAGGTGCCATCATTGGTGGGGGCGGGGTGCACGAGGAGAGGGGTGGAGTCGCCATTAAAGCTTCTTTACCTGTGCATGCTCTCAGGCAATACGACACCACCTACATGAGCTCTGGGGGTGGGCGTGAGCCGTTGCCACCATACTGGGCTCCAGAGGTGGACATGGGCCACTGCCACCATTAACAGACCATGAGCAGGGGCCAAGCACTGCCCCTGCCATCCTGGGACTGTGCAGGCTGCTGCTGCCAGTACGAGACCCAGGAGCAGGTGCCAATCACTGCCTATACTGTCCCGGGGATATGCGAGCTACCATTGCCACTGTGAGATGCGTGAGTGGGCACTGATGGCTGCCCTCTCTGTCCCGGGAGTGCACACAGACTGCCGCACCTGCACACTCCATACCAAGGGGATAACAGGCAACACACACTAAGAAAAGAGGCTGGAAGCATCCAAACTAAAAACATCCCCTCAATTCCAGACAAGATGGCAGAGTAGAAGGACTTGAGCTCTCCTCCTGTCATGAAAACACCAAAATCACAACTATCTGCAGAATGATCATCAATGAAGAAGACTGGAACCCACCAGAAAAGATATTCTACATCCAAAGACAAAGAAGCAGCCACAACAAGACGGTAGGAGGGGTGTTTTTGCGATATAATGAAATCCCATACTTGCAAACTTAAAAATAATTATGTCACAGAGGTTCTCCCACAAGAGTGAGAGCTCTGAGCTCCATGCTAGTCTCCCCAGCCTGTCCAGAGGACTGGGAGAAACAGAGACTTCACTCTTGGAGGGCACAAACAAGGTTTCACCTTCACTGGAACCAAACACAAAGCAGTGACTCCATAGGAGCCTGTGCTAGACCTACTGGTGGGTTTGGAGGGTCTCCTAGGGAGATGGGGCTCAGCGGTGGCTCACTGTGAGGGCAAGGGCACTGGTGGCAGAGGCTCCAGGAAATATTGACCAGTGTGAGCTCTCCTGGAGGTAGCCCTTTTGGCACCGAGATGTGGCCAGACCCAACAGCCTGCAGGCTCTAGTGCTGGGATGCCTCAGACCAAACAACAGGCAAGGTGGGAACACAGCTCCACCCATGTGCAAACAGGCTGCCTAAAGTTGTATTGAGCTCACAGCCACCACTAAACACACCCCTTGACACAGCCCTGTCCACCAGAGGGAAAGGACCTAGCTCCATCCACAAGTGGGCAGGCACCAGTCTCTCCCACAAGGAAGCCTACATAAGTCCCTGTACCAACCTCACCCACCAGTGGCAAGACACCAGAAGCAAGAGGAACTATGACCCAGTAGCCTGCAGAAAGTAGACCACAAACAAGACAAAATGAGATGGTGAAGAAATATGTTCAAGACAAAAGAACAAGATAAAACCCCAGAAGAACAACTAAGTGGAGTGGATATAGGCAATCTTCCTGAAAAAGAATTCAGAATAATGATAGTAAAGATGATCCAAGATCTTGGGAAAAGGATGGAGGCACAGATCCAGAAGACATAAAAAAAGTTTAACAAGGATCTAGAAGAACTAAAGAACAGAGATGAACAAAACAATAACTGCAAGAGAAGAAATCAATAGCAGAATAAATGAGGCAGAAGAACGAATGAGTGAGCAGGAAGACAGAGTGGTGTATATCACTGCTGTGAAACAGATAAAGAAAAAAGCATGAAGGAAATAAGCATGGTCTCAGAGACTTCTGGGAGAACATCAAATGCATCAAAATTCTCATTATATGGGTCCCAGAAGGAGAAGAGAGAGAGAAAGGGACTGAGAAAATATTTGAGGAGATTATAGTCAAAAACTTCCCTAATGGGAAAGGAAACACTCACTCAAGTCCAGGAAGCACAGAGAGTGCTATATAGGACAAACACAAGGAGGGATATGCCCAGACACATATTAATCAAACTGACAAAAATTAAAGGAAAAAAGAGAAAATATTAAAAGCAACAAAGGAAAAGCAACAAATAACATACAAGTGAATCTCTATAAGGATGTCAGCTGATTTTTCAGCACAAACTCTGCAGGCCAGAAGGGAGTGGCATGATATATTTAAAGTGATGAAAGGGGTCTCGCAAGATAGCAGAGGAGTAGGAGGACGTGGAGTTCATCTCTCTCTATAAACACATCAAGAATACCCTTAAAGGGCTTCCCTGGTGGTGCAGTGGTTGAGAGTCTGCCTGCCGATGCAGGGGACACGGGTTCATGCCCCAGTCTGGGAAGATCCCACATGCTGCAGAACGGCTGGGGACCTGTGAGCCATGGCCGCTGAGCCTGCACGTCCAGAGCCTGTGCTCTGCAACGGGAGAGGCCACAACAGTGAGAAGCCCGCATACCACAAAAAAAAAAAAAAAAAAGAATACCCTTAAAAATGGAACAATTCTCACAGAGCACCTGCTGAAATATCAGAGGACCTTGGACACCTAAAAGGACAAAAAGATCCCCACATAACTGGGTAGGATGAAACAAAGAAAGGGAAAAGAAAGAGGAGAGGAAGCAAGATGGGACCTGTGCCCCTAGGGGGTGAGCTGAAGGTGAGAAGAGGTTCCTGCATCTGGGGAAACCCCTCACCACAGGGAGATCAGGTGGGACAGAAGGGGAGATTCAGGGGCTCAGAGGAGAGTGCAGCAACCAGTCTGTGGCAGGCAGGACAGAGTGAGAACTCCAAAGATGGTTTGTGCCACGGCCCTGTATGCACCATCCTGAGACACAGTGCACACAGGGACTGGGTGCTGGAACGTGGAGCTTGGAGAGCAGACCCAGGGAGGGGACTACTGTTGGCTGAGAGGAGACAGCCTGAGGGGACAGGAGTGAGGAGGTCCACAACCAGGAATGCTTGTGGAGGAAGCCCAGACTACCACAGAAGCAAAGTGCCATTTTGAGTGACAAGCAAATGGCAGGGCTGCCATTGCAGCATCTCTCCTCACTTACCATTCCCTGCCTCCATGGGCACTACGGAGGGCTTCTGCCAGAGCTGGTTCATGCACTCATGGCAATCGCTTCCTCCACCCCCTCCCTGTCTGGGTGGCATGCTCACCCTGATCAATTGTTTCCTCAGCACCCTCCAGCTTGGGCCACCTGCTTTCCCTGATCGTCACCTTGGCTCCCGCCCACCTCATGGGCTCATGTGCTCCAGCAGCCTCAGGAGCAGACGTGCAGAGGTGGGGCTCTGCATGTGAGAGGAACACACGTAGAGCTGGGGCTGAAACTACAGTTGAGCCCCAGGGGCCATGTGACTAAGGAAGAAGAGCTAAAATCTCTCCTCGTGGCTTCATGAACAATGGAGTTACACCTCTGCTGATGGCTTCCTAAGTTCAGCGCCTGTGGAACATCCAAACGGACAATAAGTGCTCCTGCAGCTGAGACGGGTCTAGCTTTAGGAGCTGTGGGCTTTCTGGGCACATACATGTGGGGTTGGGCCAGGTCAGAGTCTGAGCTGCCTCCATAACTCTCACAGCAGGTCCAAGTACACGATTACTGCAGTCCTGGGACCTGAACTCAGTGGATCTGCACCGGTGGCCCGGTGAAAACAATGCCTGAGGGACACCAGGGCTAACTGCCAGCATACCCACGATTAAGGTGGGACTGAGAGCAGTGCAACCAACAGTGTACTTTGTGATCCAGCACAGTGGGCGAAAGGGGACACAACAGAGCACATTCACAGGTGAACAGCTAGAGGGGAGGAACAGTGGTTTCTCCCAGTAGGAGTGCTCCAATACTGCCTCCCTCACAACTCAGATCAGAAACACAGCTAAGAAACAGATCTTGGGCCTCTACTCCAACAACTATGGAGCAGATCCCACCCCTGACAGGGCAGTGACAAGCACAGATCAGAGGGGAGGCCCCACTCAATATCCAGGGCAGGCTCTGGTCACCACAACACCAGTCAAACCCACTATCAAGGGGAAAACAGACAGCATGCACTGAAGAAAGTTGTGGCAGTCATTCATACTATAAACAGTCCTTGCACCAAAAAAAAAAAAAAAAAAAAAAAAAAAAAATTAAAACCACGCAGGCTACAAAGGGATGTTCACACACAAACAAAAGCCCTCCAAAAAATTCTGAGAGTCTGGCATTGAGAGGAAGAACCCTAGAGCACTTAGCCTTGAAGGCAAGTGGAGCTTAAGTGCAGGAGCTCCACAAGGCTGGGGGAAATAGAGACTCCACTCTTGGAGGGAGCACACAAGGTCTCTCATGCACAAAACAAAAGGGGCAGACACAAGAAGCAATAGAATCTATGATCCCGCAGACTATGGAAAGGAAAACACAAACACAGTAAGGTAGACAAATGAGATGACAAAGAAATATGTTGCAGACAAAGGAGAAAGATAAAAGCCTACAAGAACAACTAAATGAAGAGGAGATAGGCAATCTACCTGAAAAAGAATTCAGAGCAAGCACAGTAAAGATGATCCAAGATCTCAGAAAAAGAATGGAGGTGTGGATCAAGAAGATACAAGCAATGTTTAACAAAGACCTAGAAGAACAAACAAACAGATGAACAATACAATAACTAAAATGAAAAATACACTAGAAGGAATCAATAGCAGAATAACTGAAGCAGGAGAACGGATAAGTAAGCTGGAAGACAGAATGGTGGAAATCACTGCTGTGGAACAGAATAAACAACAAAGAATTAAAAGAAATGAGGTCAATATTAAAGACCTCTGGGACAATATTAAATGCATGAACATTTGAATTATAGGGGTCCCAGAAAAAGAAGAGGAAGAGAAAGGGCCTGAGAATATATTTGAAGAGATCATAATTGAAAACTTCCCTAACATGGGAAAGGAAATAGTCACCCAAGTCCAAGAAGTGAAGAATCTCATACAGGATAAACCCAAGGAGGAAAACACTGAGATACATATTAATCAAACTAAAAAACATTAAAAAAAATATTAAAAGCAACAAGGAAAAAGCAACAAATAACATACAAAGGAATCCCCATAAGGTTATCAGCTGATTTTTTCAGCAGAAACTCTGAAGGCCAGAAGGGAGTGGCATGATATATTTAAAGTGATGAAAGGAAAAAATTACAACCAAGAATACTCTACCCGGCAAGGCTCTCATCAGATTCAATGGAGAAATAAAAAGCTTTACAGACAAACAAAAGCTAAGAGAATTCAGCACCAACAAACCAGCTTTACAACAATAACTAAAGAAACTTCTCTAGGCAGGGAAAAAAAGGAGGTCACCATGAGAAACAAGAAAATCACAAATGGAAAAGCTTGGTGGTAAAGGCAGATGGTACAATCAGGAACTCATCAATACACAAATATGATAACAAAACCAGCAACCATGAGAAGAAAAGAGTACGAATGCCGGAAATGGGAATTGCATTTGAAATTAAGAGACCAGCAACTTAAAAAAACATTATATATATACACACACACACAGACACACACACACACACACACACAGACACACACACACACACACACACACACACATACTGCTATATCAAAACTTCATGGGAAATGCAAACCAAAAAACTACAATAGATGTACACAAAAAGAAAAAGCTTCCTAGACAGAACACTAAAGATGGTCATCAAACCACAAGAGAAGAGAACAAAAGAGGAAGGGAAGAAAAAAGACCTACAAAAACAAACCCAAAATAATTAAGAAAATGGCAATAGGAACACACATATGGTAATTATATTAAACATAAATGAATTAAATGCTTCAAGTAAAAGACTAAGACTGGCTGAATGGATACAAAAATAAGACCCATATATATGCTGCCTACAAGAGACCCATTTCAGACCTAGGGAAACATAAAGACTGAAAGTGAGGGGATGGAAAGAGATATCATATGCAAATGAAAGTCAAAAGAAAGAAGGAGTAGTAATACTCATATCAGACAAAGTAGACTTTAAAATAAAGACTGTCACAAGAGACATGGAAGGACACTACATAATGATCAAGGGATCAATCCAAGAAGAAGATATAACATATGTAAATATATATGCACTTAACACAGGAGCACCTCAATATATAAGGCAAATGATATCAGCCATAAAAGGGGAAATCAACAGTAACACAATAATAGTGGGGGACTTTAAGACCCTACTTACACCAATGGACAGATCATCCAGACAGAAAATTAATAAGGAAACACAAGCCCTAAATGACACATTAGACCAGATAGACTTTATTGATATTTATAGGACATTCCATCCAAAAGCAGCAGAATACACTTTCTTCTCAAGTGCACACGGAACATTCTCCAGGATACATCACATCTGGGGTCACAAATCAAGCCTTGGAAAATTTGAGAAAATTGAAATTGTATCAAGCATCTTTTCCAAACACAATACTATGAAATTAGAAATCAATTACAGGAAAAAGACTGTAAAAACCACAGACATATGGAGGCTAAACAGTGCTGCTAAATAACCAAGAGATCACTAAAGAAATAAAAGGGGAAATAAAAAAATACATAGAAACAAATGACAATGAAAACATGATGACCCAAAATCTGTTAGATTAAGCAATAGCAGTTCTAAGAGGGAAGTTTATAGTAATTTGATCTCACCTCAAGAAACAAGAAAAATCTCAAATAAAAAATCTAACCTTACACCTAAAACAATGAAAGAATAATGTTAGTAAAAAAGTTAGTAAAATGAAAGAAATCATAAGGATCAGAGAAGAAATAAATGAAACAGAAATGAAGAAAACAATAGCAACGATCAATAAAACTAAAAGTTTATTCTTTGAGAAGATAAACAAAATTCATAAACCCTTAGCCAGACTCATCAAGAAAAAAAGGGAGAGGACTCAAATCAATAAAATTAGAAATGAAAAAGAAGTTACAATTCAAAACATAGAAATTCAGGGGATCATAAGAGACTACTACAAGCAATTATATGCCAATAAAATGGACAACCTAGAAGAAATGGACAAAGTTTTAGAGAGGTACAACCTTCCAAGACTGAACCAGGAAGAAATAGAAAATATGAACAGATCAATCACAAGTACTGAAATTGAAACCGCGATGAAAAATCTTCCAATAAACAGAAGTCCAGGACTAGATGGCTGCACAGGCGACTTCTATCAAACATTTAGAACAGCTAGCGCCTATCCTTCTCAAACTCTCCCAAACAACTGCAGAAGGAGGAACACTCCCAAAAGTGTTCTATGAGGCCACCATCACCCTGATACCAAAACCAGATAATGATATCACAGAAAAAGAAAATTATAGGTCTATATCACTAATGAACTAGACACAAAAATCCTTAACAAAATACTAGCAAACTGAATCCAACAACACATTAAAAGGATCATACACCACGATCAAGTGGGATTTATCCCAGGGCTGCAAGGATTTTTCAATATCCGCAAATCAATCAGTGTGATACACCACATCAACAAATCAAAGAATGAAAACCACATGATTATCTCAATAGATGCAGAAAAAGCTTTTGACAAAAATTCAATACGCATTTATGATAAAAACTCTCCAGAAAGTGGGCATAGAGGGAACATACTTCAATATAATAAAGGCCATATATGACAAACCCACAGCTAACATCATTCTCAAAGGTGAAAAACTGAAAGCATTTCCTCTAAGATCAGGAACAAGACAAGGATGTCCACTCTCACCACTTTTATTGAACATAGTTTTGGAAATTCTAGCCATGGCAATCAGAGAAGAAAAAGAAATAAACGGAATCCAAACTGGTAAAGGAGAAATAAAACTGTCACTGTTTGCAGATGACATGATACTATACATAGAAAATGCTACCAGAAACTACTAGAGCTCATCAATGAATTTGGTAAAGTTGCAGGATACAAAATTAATGCACAGAAATCTCTTGAGTTCCTATACACTAACAATGGAACATCAGAAAGAAAAATTAAGGAAACAATCCCATTTATCATCACATCAAAAAGAATAAAATACCTAGTAATAAACCTACCCAAGGAAGCAAAAGACCTGAAGCCAGAAAACTATAAGATACTGATGAAACAAATCAAAGACGACACAAACAGATGGAGAGATATCACATGTTCTTGGGTTGGAAGAGTCAGTATTTTCAAATTGACAATACTACCCAAAGCAATCTACAAATTCAATGCAATTCCTATTAAATTACCAATGCCATTTTTCACAGAATTAGAACAAAATATTTTACAATTTGCATGGAAACACCAAGGACCCTGAATAGTCAAAACAATCTTGAGAATGAAAAACGGAGCTGGAGGAATAAGCCTCCCTGACTACAGACTATACTACAAAACTACAGTCATCAAAACACTATGGTACTGGCACAAAAACAGAAATATAGATCAATGGAACAGGATAGAAAGTCCAGAGGTAATCCCACACATCTGTGGTCACCTAATCTATGACAAAGGAGGAAAGAATATACAATGGAGAAAACACAGTCTCTTCAGTAAGTGGTGCTCGGAAAACTGGACAGTTACATGTAAAAAAAAATTGAATTAGATCACTCTCTAACACCATACACAAAAATAAATTCATAATGGATTAAAGACCTAAATGTAAGACTGCACACTATAAAACTCTTAGAAGAAAACATAGGTCGGACACTCTTTTACATAAATCACAGCAAGATCTTTTTTGATCCACCTCCCAGAGTAATGAAAATAAAAACAAAAATAAAAAAATGGATCCAATTAAACTTAAAAGCTTTTGCACAGCAAAGGAAACAAAAAACAAAACAAAAAGACAACCCTCAGAATAGGAGAAAATATTTACAAATGAAACAACCAACAAGGGATTAATCTCCAAAATACACAAATAGCTCATGTAGCTCACTATCAAAAAACAAACAACCCAATCAAAAAACGGGCAGAAGATCTAAATAGACATTTATCCAAAGAAGACATACAGATGGCCAACAGGCACATGAAAAGATGATCAACATCACTATTTATTAGAGAAATGTAAATCAAAACTACAATGAGGTATCACCTCACACCAGTCAGAATGGCCATCATCAAAAAATCTAGAAACAATAAATCCTGGTGAGGGTGTGGAGAAAATGGAACCCTCCCACACTGTTGGTGGGAATGTAAATTAGTACAGCCACTATGGAGAACAGTATGGAGGTTCTTTAAAAAAACTAAGAATAAAGTTACAATATGATCCAGCATTCCCAATCCTTGTCATATATCTGGAGAAAACCATACTTCAAAAAGATATGTGCACCCCAACGTTCACTGCAGCAGTATTTACAATAGCCTCAACATGGAAGCAACCTAAATGTCTATCAACAGAGGAATGGATAAAGAAGACGTGGTACATATATGCAATGGAATATTAGCCAGAAAAAAGAACGAAATAATGCCACTTGCAGCAACATGGATGGACCTAGAGATTGTCACATTGAGTGAAGTAAGTCAGACACCAAAAGACAAATATGACAACACTTATATGTGTAATCTAAAAAACGGTATAAGTAAACTTATTTACAAAACAGAAATAGAGTCACAGATGTAGCAAACAAACTTATGGTTACAGGGGGCAAAGCAGAGGAGGGATAAATTGGGAGATTGGGATTGACATATACACACTACTATATATAAAATAGATAAATAATAAGGACTTATTTTATAGCACAGGGAACTCTACTCAATACTCTGTAATTGCCTCTATGGGAAAAAAATGAGTGGATATTTGTATATGTATAAATGATTCGCTTTACTCTACAGCTGAAACTAACACATTATAAATCAACTATATTCCAATAAAATTTTTTTAAAAATTAAAAGAAAATAAAGTGATTAAAGGGAAAATCCTACAAACGAAGAATACCTAGCGAGGCTCCCATTCAAATTCTACAGCGAAATCGAAAGCTTTACAGAAAAGCAAAAGCTAAGGGAATTCATCACCACCAAACCAGCTTACAACAAATCCTAAAGGAACTTTTCTGGGTGGAAAAGAAAAGGACACAACTAGAAACATGAAAATTATGGATGGGAAAGCTCACCAGTAAAGGCAAACATACAGTAAAGGTAGGAAATCATCCACACACAAATATGATACCAAAACCAGCAATCGTGAGAAGAGAAGTGTACATCACTTATATGTGGAATCTCAAACAGTGATGCAGGGATATATTAGGACTTTGGAATTAACCTATACACACTACTATATATAAAATATATATTCAACAAGGCCCTACTATATATCACAGGGAACTCTACTCAGTATTCTTTAATATCCTATATGGGAGAAGAATATGAAAAAGAATGGATATATGTATATGTATAACTGAATCACTTTGCTGTATATCTGCAAGTAATACAAAACTGTAAATCAACTATACTCCAATATAAAATAAAATTGAAATAAAAAAACCCCTTGCAGCTCACTAATTTGAAAAGATTATGTGTTAATTAGGTGGGTAATTTAGGCCAGCTTTCTATTGTGCTCATATTAAAAAAGCAAATGTGATGCTCTCATCCCTATATCAAGAATAGAGTAGGTCAAAGCAACCGCTGATTGCAAATTAAAATGTTACTTTCTACCCATGTTACTTTTTGATAAATTCCTATTGAGTGCTACTGATGATTTTAGAAACTTTGAAGGGCTGCAATAGCTTTCATTCTATTGAGTACCCAGAAATCAGCCTCAGGGGGCAACTGGTTTCAGGCTCTATTGTGAGGAAGTCTATAAAGTATTCTCAGGAAGAGTGAATGCCATCTCTTGGTATCAGAGAAAAAATATTTCAACCCATGAAATGCCAAGTATTTGAAGGCAAGTGATGTACTCGCAAATGCACACAAATAGTTGAGGATATGGGCTTTCAAGGAAAGTTAAAATACACAATATTTGAAGAAGACAGGTCAGTGGTTAATAGGTAGTAGTGCTATCTATGCTTTATTGAACACTTACAAAGTGCCTATGACTGATTCAAAGCCCTTCTATGTATTAGGCACTTTAATCCTCACAACAACCCTTTAGATGCTATCTTTATCCAGGTTCACAGCTAATAAAAGTAAAACAGAGAAGTTCAGATATTTTCCCAAGGTTACACAGCTAGTAATCTGAGGTTCAAACCCTCAGTCCAATACCAGGTTCATGCTCTTAACCACTTAGAGTGCCCAGGGCTCTTGAGGCTGTGGCAGGGAGCTTTTCATATTCTGCATTGCTGAAAATCACTAAAACCAAACTTCTGCGAGGGAGCATTGTCTTTTTCCTTTATCTGTGGCTGGAGAACCACAGAGATGAAGCATGTATAAAAAAGAGAAATTATAATTAAAAAGCTTTTATTTGAATGGAGGCTACTACACTTCATAATAAGAACATAACTATCACAGGGATCATTTTCAATGAATTCAGTTACCTGATGGAGCTACTAAAATACAGAACCCAGGGCTTCCCTGGTGACGCAGTGGTTGGGAGTCCGCCTGCCGATGCAGGGGACATGGGTTCGTGCCCTGGTCCGCGAGGATCCCGCATGCCGCGGAGCTGCTGGGCCCGTGAGCCATGGCCGCTGAGCCTGCGCGTCCGGAGCCTGTGCTCCGCAGCGGGAGAGGCCACAACAGTGAGAGGCCCGCGTACCGCAAAAAAAAAAAAAAAAAAAAGTATCCTTATTATATTTCAGAACCTTAAAAATGCTAATGAACATTGCATAGCTCCAAAAAGAAGTTATAGTATATAGCACATCCCACAATTATTTGATCAAGTACTTCTCTCATAAAGAATCACCTTGAGAGACTTATCCTGGGAACCGCTGCTAGTCTAGAAACTCATGAAACAGTTCACCATATATGTGATGTTGGCTGGTAAATATAAATGCATCATTACACTTTTCACAGAAAGAGGAAACCAAGGGACACAAATGAAATGAAGATGTAAATTCAAACATTGTGTCATGTCATTCTTGACTACAATCTCATTATTTTTAAAATATTATTCTCTTAGCTTGGTCTGCACATCTATGAAAAATAATCCCCATACTTATACTTTCCCAAATGAAATGTCAAGCCATTGTATGATTTGAAATGCATCTTTAGACCTTTACTAAAGTTGTATTACTGTTGCCAGAATAACTATCAAATACCACCAGGCATGGGATGACAGAATAATATCTCTGCAGGTATCAAGTACTGAATAAAGCAAGAGGCTTTGAAACATGATGAAACTGGATGTTACAAAGCTATTGCTCATGTACCTGTATATTAATGAGCTAACAAGGTCCAACTGGTGATAGAAAGTCATGATAAAGTCACACAGTTCCTCTCCAAAAGGAAACAATAAATAAATACTTTTAAAAATACCAAGTAACATTACGCTTCTTTCTGTAAAATTATGCTGGTTGAATAACAGAAAGCAAGCAGTTTTATAATTAACATTTGTTTATAGATGTCTTATTCTGTGTCATGCAAGGGTTGGTAAAAGGGATTCTTATTTATTCATTCAGATAGAATTTATTGAGGCTCTAAGGAGAGGGAGCCAATAAACTAACGTTAAATATATTGAACAAGGGGCAAAGAACTAAAACCAGCACAAAGATGGATCAGTTAATAGACATTTATACTATCAATACAAAATATTTTAGAGGTTAGGGATATCCATCCTATTTCCTTCTTCTAGCTCTCCAGTTCTTCTCGCGCTTAATATTAATAGATACTCAGGGTGGAATGAACCCTCTTTTCAGAGGAATTGGGGGATATGTAGTGGACTAAAGATGCTAGAGTTGCTGAAGATCTGAAGATAAAAGGAGGAAAGGCATCATTTCTTTGGGGCATAGTGTTTGGTGGCAGGGAGCTAGAACATCAAGACTAGGTCACAGCATAGTCAGGTAATGTGCAGCTCAGTACTCGCTCTCAAATCAAGTGAGGTGATGGAAAGGAAATGTCTAACTTCACCCCTAGAATTTCCAAGCCAGACAGTCCTTTGAAATATTTCTACAGAAATCAGATAGAGGATATTTAAAAACAAAACTGTAAGATCATTTCAAAGAAGCATCCAAAGAAATTTAGAGTACATCATTTAGGTACATTTAGTTACATCATTTCTGGTAGGAATGATTAGGAAAAACTTCAGGAACTGGGACACAGTTCAATATACACTCAAAATAATTTTTTAATCTGCTTTCTCAATGACATGTATCAGTGACTGAAAGTTCTAAGGATTAGTAACATTGTTTTTTTTACCAAAAGCTATACCCAAATCAACTCATACAACCACATATAGCAACATCACCACCACCACCACCGCCAGCACTATCAGCACCCGCATCAATATAACCATCAGCATTTTCACCATATTACCACCACCATCACCATCACCATCATTATAGCTATATTTATAGACTACTTACTGTGTACTTATCATTATTATTCTAAACCTTTAACATAAATTAATTCTTTAAATGTAATCTTTCGTCAAAATTCCAGCTGAAATGCCATTTCCCCCTGAATATGACCCTTTTCTCTTCCTCTGTAAACTCAGTTCTTTACTGGAAAAGAATATTATTCTGCATTGTAATATAGATGTAAGAGGTCAATTAATTACCTTCATGCATCTATATCAAACTGTATGTCTCTAAAATTCCCAGAAAATGAAGGATAAGTTACATACAAACTTTAATTTAATGGTAATACCAAAGTATGAGCTGATTATTGGCACACTGAATGAAACACAAGTATGGAGAAGTGAGTATAGGTACATAGAACATCGAAACACAGGATAATTGTGCTATTGGATATTTGTATGATATATTCTTGATTTGCAACAAAGTTTTATACATAAGTTATGCCATTGAAGGTGTAAAGGGCAGAGAAATGTCATATAGAAGATAGTTTTGCTGTAGTTGTTTGGTGGTTGCTGTGTTGTTGCATTTAGCAACATTTATTACATTGAAAATCTGTCTTACTCTAAAACCCATACTTACAAAGTTAGTACACTTTCATTCCAAAAATGCCTTTGCTCAGTGCAATGCGAGCAATCAACAGAGTTTCCCTAAGAAGGTTGTTAAGTTACTTGGTAAGTTATTTACTGCTTCCATTAAAAAAATATGAATATTTGGGAACAGGATGAAATAATTTGCCCAAGTACACTGTAGTAGAGACTAGCTGACCAAATCATCCTGGACACATAGCACACACGCCCAGCTTCTCTTGTAGTTCTGGCCATGTGTAATGTGAGCAGAAATTTCCAGGTCTGGCCCATAAAAACCTTCCATGTATGAATCTCCAGACATTTTCCTGTTTCAAGCCACTGACAGGCATGGTGGTCATGAGGAGGCAGGCCTGAAATCTGAGCAGTGTCCCAGTGGCTGTGTGATCCACAGATTTATGCCACCACCAGAAGCTTTGTAAGCTCAGTGCCTGCAGGATATCCAAGCAGATTACTCATGGCTCAGCGCCTCCAGCATTAATGGCTGTAGACATTGCCAGTGTGCGCACATGGAGGAGTCCCTGTGGTCTGAGCTGTTACTGTAGCTCCTACAGCAGGTCCAGGCGTGCAACTATGGCAGTGCTGGTGCCTGACTTCAGCAGATCTGCACCAAAGGATCTGTGCTAGTGGCTTTCTGAGCACAGTGCCTGAGGGACACCCAGGCCAATTGCCTGCATTCCCACAGTTGTGGTGGTGCCGAGGGCAATGCCAACAGTATACTTTGTGAGACACACATGGGTGACAGGCAACACCATAGAGTGCACTTCCCAGTGGACAGCTCCCATGGAGGAATACTCAGTGGCTCCTCTCCCAGTGGAAGCGCTCCACTCTCACCTACCTCACACTGCAGCTTGGAAACGGATCTGGGGGTTTCTACTCCAACAACTGGGGAACAAACCCTGCCTCCGACAGGGCTATGACAACTGCAGAGCAAAGAGGAGGCCCTGCTCAACATCCAGGGCAGGCTCTGATAACCACAACACCAATCACACCTCTTATCAAGAGGTTAACAGCCAGCACACGCTAAGGAAAGATCTGGCAGGCACCCACACACTAAAAACAGCCCTTGCACCAAAAATATCAGAGTCACACAGGCTACACAGGGACACTCCCACATAAAAATAGCCCTTCAAGCACAGTAGATAACTTTCTCCTAAACTCAAAGACTCAGAGAAATATAAGTAAAATGAAGAAGCAGAGGAACCACTCCCAATTAAAAGATGAAGAGAATTGCCCTGAAAGAATAAACAAAGAATGAAACAGACCCCTCCAAACTACTAGACCCTGAGTTCAAAAAGTAGGTAATAAAAATCCTGAATTAAGAAAGGCTATCAAATAAAAAGGCAGATTACTATAAAAAGGAACTAGAAACTGTAAAAAGGAGCAAAATAAAATTAGAAAACTTATTTACTGAGACAAAAGCTGAGCTAAAGGTAATAAACAGCAAACTGAATAATGCAGAAGAATGAATAAATAAGTGATCTGGACTGGGAGAAAATATTTGTAATTGATGTGACCAACAAGGGCTTAATTTCCAAAATATACAAACAGCTCATACAACTCAATAACACAAAAACATACAGCTCAATCAAAAAATGGGCAGAAGACCTAAATAGACACTTCTCCAAAGAAGACATACAGATGGCCATTAGGCACATGAAAAGATGATCAACTTTGCTTATTGTTAAGAGAAATGCAAATCAAAACTACAATGAGGTATCACCTCACAACAGTAAGAATGGCCATCATTAAACAGTATAAAAATAACAAATGCTGCAGAGGGTTTGGAGAAAAGAGACCTCTCCTACACTTGGTGGAAATGTAAATTGCTTCAGTCACTATGGAAAACAGTAGGGAGGTTCCTTAAAAAACTAAAAATAGCCTTATCATATGATCCAGCATCCCAATCCTAGGTGTATATCAGGAGAAAACTCTAATTCAAAAAGATGCATGCACCCTGATGTTCATAGCAGCACTATTTATAATAGCCAAGATATGGAAGCAACATAAATGTCTATTGATAGATGAAAGGATAAAGAAGATGTGCTGTGTGTGTATACACACAAGCACACACACACACAATGGAATACCACTCAGCCATAAAAAAGTATGAAATAATACCATTTGCAGCAACATAGATGGACCTAGAGATTATCATACTAAGTGAACTAAGTCAGAAAGAGAATCTAATATGATATCATATCTCTTATATGATATCCCATATACAGAATCTAAAATATGATACAAATGAACTTGTTTACAAAACAGACAGACACAGAAAACAAACTCATGGCAAAGGTAAAGAGGGTGGGGGAGGGATAAATTAGGAGTTTGGGATTAGCAGATACAACAAGGTCCTACTGTATAGCACAGGGAATTATATTCAATGTCCTGTAATAAACCGTAATGGAAAAGAACATGGAAAAGAATATATATAACTGAATCACTTTGTTGTACAGCAGAAACTAACATAGTATTGTAAATCAACTATACCTCAATAAAAGGTTTTAAAAAGAGATTTTTGTTGAGATTCAGATTAAGATGGTGGAAGTAGGAAGTCATGGATATCCCCAAAGAACATATCAAAAACACATACATGTATCTATTCTTTTTCAAATTCTTTTTCCCGTTTAGGTTATTACAGAATATTGAGCAGAGTTCCCTGTGCTATACAGTTGGTCATTGTTGCTTATCTATTTTAAAGATAGCAGTGTGTACATGTCAATCCCAAACTCCCAATCTATCCCCCGCTCCACACTTCCCCCCTGGTAACCATAAGTTCATTCTCTAAGTCTGTGAGTCTGTTTCTCTTTCATAAATAAGTTCATTTATAGATACATGTATATGTATACTGAATCATTTTGCTGTACATCTGAAACTAACACATTTTTAATCAACTAAACTCCAATATAAAATAAAATTTTTTAAAAAATAAATAAAAGGGAGAAAAACACATCTACATGTGGTGCATTTACCACAGAAAACTAACTGGAGACTGACAGAAAGACTCTTGTACAACCAAGGCTTTAAGAAAGATTCACACATACTCAGGTAGTAAGGGAAGTGAGGTGCTCAAATTGGGACCTGTGTCCCTGGGAGAGGACATAAAAAAGAAGGGGAATTACACAGGCAAAGAGCCTAACTGTAGAGTGAGTGGTTTGAGCCACATATTGGGCACCACACCCTGGAGTTGGACACTGAGAAGATGACTCCCCTTAGCTAGTTAGAAAACCACTGGGACTAACAGAAGGGCTATAAGAAACCCAGACTCCACTCTCTTGAAACAAGGTGGAGAAAGCAGAAAAAAACTGCATGAGACTCTGGCCAGTTTCCTGCCACCACTCTTACATACATCCCAACCTGAGATAAGTGCCAGCTGTGGCTGGGTATGCCTCATGCCTGTAGCTCCACAATAGCACCCTATTGCTTCCATGGCCAAAGGGGTTCTCATCTGTGAGGGACAGAGCAAGCCCAGCCCAGAAGGGCATCTGAATGAGGTAGGGATGCCATTACTGGTGCTTATGGAGGCAATGCATCAGAAGTGGTGTGGGATGCTAACTGGGGCTGGGATCATCACCACAACCTGTACCTAGACTCATGCCGAGTGTCTGCTCCAGCACTGCTCCAACTGGGGGCAAAGGTGCCAGAGTGGACAGAGCATACTTAGACAGAAAGGAGCCAGCTTGCACCCAAATCTCAAGGCTTCTACTTCAGCAATTTGGGTTTGAACCCTAATGCCAATAGGGTAATATTGGTCACTCAGCATGGAAGAAGCCTGGCTCACACCTGGCTCTGGCTGAAGGACTCCCATATCCAGCCTCAACACCTACTAAGTGATAGCTGACAGCACACCCAGGGGGAAGATGTGACTCATGCTCATGTCAGATCAAGCTCTCCTACAAAAGACACTGGGCACACACAGACTGTATAGGGATGCTCCCACAAAAGGACACCCCTTCAATATTGGAATAGGTAATGGTTTCACCTAATTTCAAAGAGACAGAGAAAGATAATCAAAATGAGAAGACAGATGAATTTGTTTCAGTTGAAAAAACAAGAGAAACCAACTACTGAAACAGAAATAAATAATCTACCAGATAAAGAGTTCAAAGCATTAGTAATAAGAATGCTAACTGAATTACAGAAAAGAATAGAGGAACACAGTGAGAATTTTAACAAGGAACTAGAAAATATAAAAGAGACCCAGTTGGAAATAAAGAATACAGTAACTGAAATGGAAAACATACTAAAGGGAATGAACAGCAGACTAGGTGGTGCAAAAAAACAAATAAGTGAAATGGAAGAAAGAATAATGGGAATCACCCAATCAGAACAGCAAAAAGGAAAACATATTTTTAAAAAATATGAACGATTTAAGGTCCTCTGGGACAACATAAAGCATATCAACATTCACATTATAGGGGTCTCAGAATTAGAAGAGAGAGACAAAAGGATCGATAATGGATGTGATGAACTTATGGCCAAAAACTTCCAGAACATTAAGAAGGAAACAGATATCCAGGTACAGGAAGCACAGAGATGAACTGAAACAGACCAAAACCAAGACATATCATAATTAAAATGGTAAAAATTAAAGATAAAGAGAGAATTCTAAAGGAAGCAAAAAACAAACAAACAAAGAGTGATATACAAGGTAACCCCCATAAGGCTATCAACTGATTTTTCTACAGAAAATTTGCAGGCCATAAGGGAGTGGCATCATATATTTAAAGTGCTCAAAGGGAAATATGTGCAGCCTAGGATACTCTACCCAGTAAGATTATCATTCCGAATTGAAGGAGAGATGAAGAACTTTTCAGACAAGCAACAACTAAGTGTTCATCAATACTAAACCTACATTTAAAGAATTTTTAAAGGGTCTTCTCTATGAGGAAAAAAAAAAGCTACAACAAGAAGTATCTATAGGAAAAGAAAAGTCCCACTAGAAAGACAAACATATAGATAAAGCCTGAGGATCCACCACTTAAATAAGCTAGTATGAAGATTAGAAGACAAAAATTGTAAGGTCAAATATAACTACAATAAACAGTGAAGGGATGAACATTGAGATATAAAATATGACATCAAAAACATAAAATATGGGAAGGGGTGTTAAAATGTAGATATTTTAGAATGTGTTTGAATTTAAATGACTACTAGTTTCAAAGAAATAGATATAGTTATAAGTCAACACATATGAGCCCCATGGAAACCACAAATCAAAAACTTACACAAAAACTAGAGAGAAAACAAGATACACAAAAACTAGAGAGAAAGGAAACCAAGCATACCACTAAAGAAAACCACAAAGGAAGAAACTAAAAGAAGAAGAAAAGAACAGAGGAGAACTACAAAAATGATAAGAAAATAAGTAGCAAATTGAGAGTAAGTACATACTTATCAGTAATTACTTTAAAGGTCAATGGACTAAATGCTCTAATCAAAAGACAAAGTGTGGATGATTGGGTAAAAAACAAGACCCATCTATATGCTGCTTATGAGGGGCTCACTTCAGAGGAAAAGACACACACAGACTGAAAGTGAGGGTAGAGAAAAAGATATTCACCGCAAATGGAAATGAAAAGAAAGCCAGCGTAGCAATAATCATGTCAGACAACATAGTCTTTAAAACAGTCTGTAACACAAGACAAAGAAAGGTATGAAATAATGATAAAATGGTCAATACAAGAAGGGCATATAACGCTCATTAACATATATGCACCTAATGTAGGAGCACAGAAATATATAAATCAAATATTAACAGATGTAAAATGAGAAATTGACAATGATGCAATTATAGTAGGGGATTTTAACACCCACTTACACCAATGGACAGATCATGAAAACAGAAAATAAGGAAACTGTGGTCTTAAATGACACATTAGACCTACTGAACTTAATAGATATATACAGGATATTCCATCAAAAAACAGCAGAATAAACATTCTTTTCTAGTGCACTTGAAGCATTCTCCAGGATAGATCACATGCTAGGCTACTAAACAAGTGTCAACAACCTTAATATGATAGAAATTATCTGAAGCATTTTTTCCAACCAGAATGATGTGAAACTAGAACTCAATTACAGGAAGAAAAATGGGAAAATCACAAACATGCAGAGACTAAAGAACATGTTACTAAAAAACCAATGGGTCACAAAGCACCGAGTGGCTCGGTGCTTTGTGACCACCTGGAGGGGTGGGATAGGGAGGGTGGGAGGGAGGGAGATGCAAGAGGGAAGAGATATGGGAACATATATATATGTATAACTGATTCACTTTGTTATAAAGCAGAAACTAACACACCATTGTAAAGTAATTATACCCCAATAAAGATGTTAAAAAAAAAACAAAAACCAATGGGTCAGTGAAGAAATCCAAGAGGAAATCAGAAAATACCATGAGGCAAATGAAAATGGAAACACAACTTTCCAAAATCTATGGAATGCAGCAAAAGCAGTTCTAAGTGGGAAGTTAGAGGTATACACACCTACCTCAGGAAACAAGAAAAATCTCCAATAAGCACCCTAAATTATAATCTAAAGGAATTAGAAACAGAAGAACAAACAAAACCCAGTCAGCAGAAGGAAGTTAATAATAAAGAATGGAAAGGACATCAATAAAATAGACATTCTCCCTCAAAAAACTAATAAAAACCATAAGTGAAATCAAAAACTGTTGTTTGAAAAGATAAACAAAACTGATAAGCCAGGTTCATTAAGAAAAAAAGAGACAGGACCCAAACAAACCAAATAAGAAATGAAACAGGAGAAACAACAACTAATATCAATAGAGACACACACACAAAAATAATAAAAGAATACTACAAACAGTTATAGGCCAACAAATTGGACAACTTAGAAGGAATGTACAAAGTTTTAGAAACATATGACATTCCAAGACTGAATCAAGGAAGAAACAGACCATCTGAACAAACTGATCACTAATAGTGCAATAGAATTTGTAATTTTAAAACTCCCAGCAAACTAAAGGCCAGGACCAGACAGCTTCACAGGGGAAATCTACCAAACATATAAAGAAGAGCTAATACTAATCCTACTGAAACTATTCCTAAAAATTGAAGAGGAAGAAATACTCCCAAATTCATTCTACAAGGCCACAATTACCCTGATACCAAAATGAGAGAAACACCCTACTAAAAAAAAAAAAAAAAAAAAGAAGAAGAAAGAAAATTACAGGGCAATATATCTCATGAATATATTGCAGTAGATGCAAAAATCCTCAAGAAAAGATTAGCAAACTGAATTCAAGGATATATAAAAAGGATCATACACCATGATCAAGTGGGATTTACTCCAGGAATCCAAGGATGTTTCAGTAGCCACAAATCAATCAATGTGATATACCACATTAAAGGAAGAGTAAAAATCACATGATCATCTCAATAGATGCAGAAAGTGCATTAGACAAAATTCAACATCCATTCATGATAAAAACTCTCTTCAAAGTTTGTATAGAGGGAACATATATCAACATAATAAAGACCACTTATGACAAACCCACAGCTAACATCACATTCAACAGTGAAAAACTCTTCCTCTAAAATTAGGAACAAGAAAAGGTTGGCCATTCTCAGCAGTACTATTTAACATAGTATTGGAAGGCCTAGCCATGGCACTCAGACAAGAAAAAGAAATAAAAGGCATCCACGCTGGAAAGGAAGAAGTAAAATTCTCAGTATTTGCAGATGACATGAAACTATATATAGAAAATCCTAAAGTCTCCACCAAAAAACTACGAGAACTAATAAATGAATTCATAAAGTTGTAGGATACAAGATTAATATCTAGAAATCTGCTTCTTTTCTGTACATTCTTAAAGAACTATCAGAAAGAGAAAGCAAGAAAATAGTCCCTTTTAAAATCACATCAAAAAGAATAAAATACCTAGGAATAAACTTAACTGAGAAAGTGAAAGACCTATTTTCTGAAAACTGTAATACATAGATGAAGGAAATTAAAGATGATACAAAGAAGTGGAATGGTATCCTGTGTTCATGGATTAGAAGAATTAATTTTGTTAAAATGTCTATACTACCAAAAGCAATCTACAGATTTAATGCAATCCCTATCAAAATACCCTTGACATTTTCACAGAACTAGAACAAATAATCCTAAAATTTCTACAGATCTACAAAATTCCCCCAATTGTCAAAGCAATCTTGACAAAAAAGAATGAAGCTGGAGGTATCACACTCCCTGACTTCAGACTACATCACAAAGCTACTGTAATCATAAAGGCATGGTACAGGCACAAAAACAAAAACAAAAAAACCAACAAAACAAACAAACACATAAAAAAGTGGAACAAAACAGAGAGCCCAGAAATTAACCCATGCACTTATGGTCATTAATCTATGACAAAGGAAGCAAGACAGTACATGGTGAAAAAGTCTCTTCAATAAGTGGTGCTGGAAAAACTGGCCAGCCACATGTAAAAGAATGAAATTAGAACATTTTCTCACACCATATACAAAAATAAGCTCAAAATGGATTAAAGACCTAAATGTAAGAGCTGAAACTATACTCCCAGAAGAAAACATAGGCAGAACACACTTTGACATAAACCACAGCAATATGTTTTTATGGATCCCTCTCCTAAGACAAAAGAAACAAAAGCAAAAATAAACAAATGGGACGTATTTGAACTTAAAAGTTTTTGCAAAGCAAAGGAAACCATTGACAAAAGAAAAAGACAACCTACTAAATGGAAGAAAATATTTCCAAATGATATTACAGATAAGGAGTTAATATCCAAAGTATTTAGACAGCTCACGAACTCAATATCAAAACAAAAAGACAAAAACCAAACAACCCAATTAAAAAGTAGGCAGAAGACCTGAATAGACATTTTTCCAAAGAAGGTATATAGATGGCTAACAGGCACATGAAAAGATGTTCACCATCACTAACAATCAGAGAAATGAAAATCAAAACCATAATGAGATATTTCCTCACACCTGTCAAAATGATTATCATCAAAAAGTCTACAAAAAAACAAACGTTGGTGAAAGTGTGGAGAAAAGGGAACCCTAGTACACTGTTGGTAGAAATGTAAATTGGTACAACCACTATGGAAAACTGTATGGAGGTTCTGCAAAATACTAAAAATAGAACTACCATATGGTCCAGCAATTCCACTCCTGGGTATATATACAAACAAAATGAAAACACTAATTCATTAAAAAGATACATGCACCTCAATGTTCATTATTTACAATAGCCAAGATATGGAAGCAACCTGTGTCCATCAACACATAAATGGATAAAGAAGATGTGATATGCATATATATATATCTCTCCATACACAAAATGGAATATTACTTAGCCATAAAAAACAAAATTCTGCCATTTGCAACAACATGGATGGACCTAGAGAGAATTATGCTTAGTGAAATAAGTCAGAAAAAGACAAATACTCTATGTTACATTTGGAATCTAAAAAATAAAAAGAAAAATGAATGAATACAACAAAATAGAAACAGACTCACAGATATAGAGAACAAACTAGTGCTTACCATTGGTGTGGGGAAAGGGAGGAGGGACTAGATAGGAGTAGGGGATTAAGAGATACAAACTACTATGTATAAAATAAATAAGCATCTATGATATATTGTACAGCACAGGGAAATATAGCCATTATTTTTTAACAATTTAAATTGAGTATAATCTATAAAAATATGGAATTACTATGATTTACACCTGAAACTAATATAAATCAACTCTACTTCAATTAAAAAATGATAATCTATAAAAATATAGAATTACTATGATGTACACCTGAAACTAATATAAATCAACTCTACTTCAATTAAAAAATGATTTTTTTCAGTTCTTATATAATCTTCAGGTATTCTAAAAATTCATGGGTTTGGTATTCATTTGGTATTTGGTATTCATTTCTTGCCTCCATATCTATAATCCTCTCTCTAAATAAGTTAACACACGTAAAGAATTTAGAGCAGTTTCTTTCACAGAGTAAATGCTCAAAATATTAATTATTAATATAATTAATTGTTTTAACCTCTTCTTTTTCTCTAAATTCAGGCAGCTTGATCACTGCCTCAGCTTTGAAGTGTTGATTTTTTGAGTTTTAATGAGTTTTTAATTTCTGCAATGGTAATTACTTTCTCTTTAGTTTCTTTCCTTAACGTGGCTAGTTCCCTTTACATCAAATTCTCTTGTGTGTTCATCTCATCTTTGATTTTTTTCATTCAGAACATTAGATGATATGTTTTAAATTTTATTAAATTCCTTCATGTTGTAAAATACTTGTCTAAATTTTCTTCTACTTCCTTGAGTGTGCTTTCTTCTCAGATGTGTTCTTAAATCAGTATTTTGCATGGTAGACTCCTTTCTTTTACTTTTTGGCCACATTTTGCATAAATTTAGAACAGGTAAGTTATGTTACTCTAGGTAGGTTTGAATAATAAGGGTATTCCATGCAGGCCTGCTTTGCCCAAAACTAGAATGGATGCCTTCCCCTTGAAACTCGTCCTTGTTTTCCTGTTTATTGTTCGAAAAATATCTTTGGAACATGACCAAGAAGGCTAGAATCCATGTTTCTACTTTTTAAAAAGTCCTTCAAGAGGGATATAGTCAAAGAAGAAAAAGGGACCCTTGGGAGTCAAGGGATTCTGTATTTTCTATCTCCTCCAACAATTCATCTGAACACCCAGCAACCTGGGCCAGCTCTACAAAATTGAAAATGTGCTCTGGTGTGTAAAAGGTACCTTTGGGATTTTAACTTGTTTCATTACTTGGGGAAGGGCAGGCAAACTTTTTATGAGATCCTTGTGGTTTATGAGTTTAGAATTTTTCAGTTTCCCTCAACATTTCATTTTCTGTTGTTATTTTAGGCAGAGCCATTTGATCTTTAAATATTTGTCTCTTTCCTTAACTGGCCAAAGGAAGGAATCATCAATTTTGTGGTGTCATTCAAATGAAAACCTTGAAAAACCATGTATCTTTAATGGAGAGAAAGAACTTCAAGTAAATTACTTCATGTCTTCCTTGAACTGCCAACACCCATATTCTTGATCTGTCAAAATCTGAGACTACCCGTGACACCATTTTTAGAATTCTTTCCTGAAAGATCTTGCTACAGTGATCTCTCACAATGGAAACTCCCTCTCAAATGCTCAGGCCTTTCTTTTAGTTTGATACAAAGTGTTGTAGAGCTTAGGATAATGAAAGCAAGTGATATGTTATTGAGAACTTTCTTTAGGAGGAATGTGCATTTTAAAAAATGTATTGCATTACTTCTTTCTATCCTTTCTCATGTCATATTAAGAGAGGGACAACATGAGGTCAGGTATAAAATCATAATTTTTTTCTGGAAGCTTTTCTTAGGTTTCTTAATACTCAGAAAGTTTTACAAATGAGAGGGAGACAATTAGGTATATCAGAAGAGGATAAGCTTCACTGAAGCCTAAAGTTTTCAAGAGTTGTTCTTGGAGTTGTAAGAAGTTGAACTACTTCTAGCATATTCTATCCCCAACCCCCAGTAAGTCTATTTATGGACTTACTACCCTTCCTCTCCTGAACTGTCTCATCAGACTTCAACTGTCCATGCTGATAGGCCTTTTCATAAACTTGGTATCATTCTTAAAATGAGTAGCCTACAAGCCACAGCACTTCCTCTGGCAAATTCTTTCTTCCAGACCCTAAGTTCGCCACACCCTATCCACAAGCACCAATATCCACGGGGTCACATTTAGAGCCTGATGATTGTGGAATAATTACTAATCAGGGTTCTTAGCACCGCATTTAAGCTACCTTATATCATTTTGTGGACTGGCCTAAAAAATAAAATTTTGTTAATAACACTGTCATTATAGGAAAATGCATTATATCCAAAAGACTGATTTTAAAAAACCTTTTGAAATAAAATATATTTACAATTGGGCACTTTTGTGTATTATGCTCATTTTCTTTATGTTCTTTTATCTCTTACAAATTGCAGCCCTTATGGATGGAGACAACATCTTATCTTGTTTTATTATCCACAAATACTTTGCAGGAAATTTGCTTCTCTAAAGAGCAGCGCCTATCTTTTAAAGTACTCATCTCACCAGTCTCAGTTTATTAATTTAATAATAATTTTACCATCACAGGAAAGGTCAGGTCATGTAAGGGCCATGTAGTGGTTTCCAATCTCCAAAATAGACTTGTAACATATTTTAGTGAATATTTAAAATTCACTGCAAGAAGATGCTTAAGGAGCTTTGGGCTTTAAAAAGGGAAAGATGTACAAATATTTTCCAGAAACAGTAATTACTGAGTAAATAAGAAGAAGGAGGAGAGCGGGAGGAGGAAGAAGAAGGAGAAAAAGTAGTAGTAGTAGTAGTAATAGTAGTAGTAGTAGTAGTAGCAGCAGCAGCAGTAGCAGTACTAAAATACTGAGTAGAAATATAAAATACCGAGCTCCTTGAAGACTTAGCTGAGAGGTCATTTCCTATAAGAAACTTTTCCTGAGGCTTCAGGTACCCATAGCATCCTCAGCATAATTTGTCTCAGCACTCACTAATTATTTGAAATTATTTGAATATATGTCTGTCTGTCACTAAACTGTAACTCTTACTCATGATAGGACCACACTCTACTGATTTTCCAGGAGCTATGTGTGAAGATTAATTCTCCCTTGCAGAGTAACTCGAATGAGCTCTTCCCCAAATCTGTAGACAGAAGGTTTTCATGCTTCTCCCTAGCCAGTAGGCTTGTCACTTCCTATTTATCCTCCTCAATCTAGCAATTACCTATAAAATGGATGAGCAGTAGCCAGCAGTGTGATTGAAACTCACACAAGTTTAAATTTCACTGCCCCCAGATCCCCACACATGCTCAGAAGGAACAGGATGAAAGGAAACGCTAGAGTTCCTCCAATGGCTTGTTCCAGCAGCAGCAATTTTCTGAGCAGCCAATGGGCCCACGTCTGAGGGTCAGTCTCACATCTGCCAAGTTGCAGAGGACTGCAGGAACTTAAAGCCTGTATTTATGGTCTTGATTACCTTTAGGTCAGGGCAAAGAGAAATGTTATAGAGAGAACAAGTCACTTTGAGGTTTGCACTGAGGCCACACCTCTCCCAGGTTGCTACCAATCAATGATTGAGCACAATAAGTTTACTAAAATGGCCCATTCCTGACGGACACAGGACACTGCTTGTGATTTTAGCTTGAGAACTTCCAAATGGCACTGCTGAACTTTTCCTAGAACTGCACTGGAGACTAAGACACTTTCAGTCAATCTCCTTTCCCTCGCCCATCCTTTTACTTTCTTTCCCTTCCTTCCTTTCCTTCCTTCCCTTCCTTTCCCTCTTTCCCTTTCCTTCCTTCCTTCCTCCCTCCACTTCTCTTTTCCCTTCTCTTTCTTTCTTCTCTTCCTTCCTCTGACAAACATATTTTTACAACAATAGAATTCAAATCGTTCAAATGTTTAAATTATTTCCTTTTTAAAATTAATTAATTAATTAATTTTTGGCTGCATTGGGTCTTCGTTGCTGTGCACGGTCTTTCTCTAGTTGCAATGAGTGCAGGTTACTCTTTGTTGCAGTGCGCAGGCTTCTCTTGTTGTGGAGCATGGGCTCTAGGTGTGCGGGCTTCAGTAGTTGTGATGTGTGGGCTCAGTAGTTGTGGCTCATGGGCTAAGTTGCTCCTCAGTGTGTGGGATCTTCCCGGACCAGGGCTCGAACCCATGTCCCCTGCGTTGGAAGGTAGATTCTTAACCACTGCACCATCAGGGAAGGCCTAAATTATTTCCTTTATTAAAATTTTAATGTACTTCAAACAGGGAACTCTTTACTCAAACATCACTATTAGTACTTACCACTTAATAGAAGACAAGAAACACTTTCAAATGGGCAAATTAACTCATTACACTTGAATATTCAGGCAAATGAGAAATACACACCATTCAAATCTTCTCAATGAAATAATTGTTCACAATTCTCAATGGCCTGCTAATGGCCTCTATAAACCATCATGGTATATGTGTGTGCATGTGGGGGAGTCACTACCAAATTTGAGGAGAAAGAGTCTAAGGGTGTTCCCTTGTCTCACGACAAAGTATTCCCATGGTATTACCATGTCTCTGCTTTAGATCCATCTCTGTTCGTAACCCCAGGACAGGGTCAGTAATCTGGAAACCTGGCTTAGCCTCCTTAAAACAAAACATAAAGTTCAGCATCAACAATTATACTCTCATAAAAATTATTAAGCCTTTTAAAAAACTTTTAGAGAATTTTCTTGAGGAACGGATGAATCTGCTTTCCTCATACTCTCCCCTTTACCTCCAGTTGATGCCTGCATAAATCCAAGGAGAGAAGCCCACCAGTAGGGCATGGCCACCCAGCCTGTCACTCACAGTTCATGGTGTCACTGTGACAGTATTATTATTAATACCACGTGGTACCTTTTTCTATTTAAACTCTCTGGAAGATATTAAATAAATGTGCTGAAATTTTATTTTCTAAATTTGCCAAATAATGATACATTGTGCATAATATCCTGGATGCAACTAGAAAGTTTGCTACTAAATATATGCCTAATTTCATTGGGAAAAAAATCACATCCATGTCAAATAACATTTGTCAAATCTCTGCACCTGCATAACTCCATACTTGTCACTCAGGATTATTTAATAACATTAAGTGGAGAGGCCACCTGTCCAAGTGTAAAAGTACACAACAGTTGTGGGTCAGGACACCTGAATTCCAGCATTCTGTCTGATACACTGAGCTCATCACCTGGATGAGCCACCTACTCTCTTGGGGCTACAATGTCCTCACAAATCAATCAAGAAGCCTGGGGAAATTATTGATACTCTCCCTCTGATATAATGTCTTATGCCTCTAAGATAATTGCATGTACAAAGTGCTCTGTTTCTCTGGTCTTTTCACCCAATTCTTAGGCACTGTGTCTGCTTTATAGGGCTGCCATAACAAAGGACCACAAACCTGGTGGCTTCCAACAAGAGAAATGTATTGTCTCACAGTTCAGAGACTAAAAGTTTGAAATCAAAACGTCAGAAGGGCCAAGCTCCCTCTGAAATATGTAGGAGAATCCTATTACCCTTTCCATTGACATTGTTCTGACTTTCGGGGGAATTAATGGGATTCTTTCTCCTCGTTGCGTTCACATTGTCTCCTCAACTTCATGGTACTGCTAGTCATTGTTTATATTAGAAAACAGCTGCTGTTAATAATATTCACATATATAGTGTCCCTTTCATAACAAGTTTTATTAAATTACTTTGGAAAAATGATTGTCACTTCCATTTATCTTAACCACCACACAATTCACACAAACCAGTCGCACTGCCACGGAGCTGCAACTATTCCCTTTTCACTGACAGTGTTCTGACTTTTGAGGGAAGTCCTGAGAGGACCATCCAGAGACACCACCACCCCACCATGCCTCCCAAGCTGCCATGAGACAAGGACTTCCACAGATGCCTTTGCCCCAGAGCAGCTGCACCCTCTAAGGGCAGTGTGTGCTTTAGATACCTACTTTTTTACTGGAGCCTTTGCTTTGAATTTGAATTGGTTGAGATCACAAAGAAAACAGGCATTTTAAGAAAGACAAAACTTGGTTTTTCTTATCTGGTTGCTTGCATTGAATCCCTTTATTCTTTTTTTCCTATTTTTATTTTGATGATGCTTTTTTTTGTACTAGTGACAGATTAAGACTGAGAGATTAAATGTTATAAGATCCAAATTCATCTAGATAGAGTGATGCCCTTTCATGTTGAGGTAATTTAAATACCTCCAGCCAACATTCACTAACATGTGTACAAATGTGACATTAATGGAAAATACAAAAAAGAAAGAAAATTATTTTTAGAGTCTAGAAAGCACTGTTAGATTTTGAAACATTGGGAAAAATACAGTAAACCTAAGAAATATATTCATATATTGAATCTCCTTTTTTGTCTATTACCAGAAACTTGGAAATGTTTTGCCAAAGAGGTTTTGGAATTAATCCAGCTAACATATTTTCAAATAAAGCTGCTAGTCCTCAAAAACTAGGATTTTTAAATTATTATTATTCATTAGGAAATGTGGCCCCTCTACTAAAAAAAAGGCTGGTATTGACAAATCAGCCACACTTGAGTGGGAGAGAAGAAAAAAAATGCAACTACTATGTGTAGAACAGGAAGGAGAGGATACTCTTTTTTAGTTGGAAAGTTTACTTAGCCCCAATTTTCACTGAGTTCTGGTGAACCACCTCACTGTATGACATCAATCTTCATTTTATTCTTGAGAGTATAAGTATTTTTCAAGAGGTGTTTTCAGTGTTATTGCTTTATGATAATGAATTTCTCTTCCAAATAAACATGCCTTTAGGAAGAAAGAGTATATGTTTTGGAGACACCTGGAATTTAGTCAAATATGTGCAGGTATCTTTCAAGAGATTACATTTTCACCCTAATTAGTGAAAAAATTATCTTGTCTGGAAGACTAATGACATGATTAGGCTATATTTAAGCTCAGCTGTATAGATGCTTTCTACTTATTTTCAGAAATCAGTGTTCTATCAAAAAAAAAAAAGTCCACACTATGCACACCCCACAGAACAGGCAGACTCCTGCTCAGTGACCAGCAGGACACTTCCCATCATGGCTTTGTAGATCTCTGCTTAATTTGCTTTACTGAATATTGCCCACACTGGCCCTAAATGTTGGAGACTTTTCCTAGGTTTTCCCCGGGAAGTAGAAAAGTTATAGTTAATTTTGGGAATTTAAAAACAAAATTTCCATCACTATTTGTCAACAAAGAATACAGCAAATTCCAATGTACTCTTTTGTCACCTATTATTTCTAGATTGACTGTGAATACATTTAAATAATTCTGCATTTGGGGATTCTCCTTAACAATAAGATTCTCGATGCTGACTCACTATTGTCATCATGAGTTTTTTTTTGCATGCAAAAAGCATCTACTCTTCTGTGCTCAGAAATGTTCTATGACCTATGGCTGTCATGCTCAATAAATATGCATTGAATTAATGGATTTGACAGACATAAAAGAGGTATAAGAGAGTCCTTGATCTTATTAGACCTACAATAAAGTTAGGAAGAGAATATATAAAACTAAAGATTAATAAATAAATAGTCCAGGACAATATCAAATGCAACTAAGTGCTAAACTGTGATTTGATGATGTAGTCCAGCAACGGGAGACCAGGGCACAGCAGAAGAATCAGTGAGAGCTACACAAAGGAATAAGTTTGTTTAAGATGCACAAAGCTGCCAAACTCCTGGGCAACTCCTTCCTTTAAATACTGGTGATTCCCTGGGTTTAGTCTTTATCCTTCTTTTCACCTCCATCTGCGTTGTTTCCCTAGATGAAAACATCCAATTCCATGGAGCACATACCAGTGAGTTCCACTCAATATCTCTGACACCAACCTCCCCTTTGAATACCTGATTTGAAGATCCAACCATCTACTTGACAGCTCCACTTGCATGTCTAATAGGCAGTCCAAATGTACAACGTGTTTAAAACAGAACTTTTAAATTACACTTCCTGACCTGCTACTTCCCCAATAGCCCCAAAATTCATTAAGAATGTCAACATCCTGCCAGTTACATGGACCAAAACCTAAAAATCATCCTTGATTGTTCTCTTTTCTTTACTGCCCATATCCAATTCATCAGCAGATTCATTAGCACTCATATCAAATTCATCCAATCACTCTCACCCTCTTCACCATCACTTCGTCCAAGCCATCATCCAATCTTTTGTTTAACTGGTCCCCACTTTTGCATGTCTACTGTTCAACAAGTAGAGTTGCTTTTTAATTCCTAGTCAGTACTCTACTTAAAATGCTCCAATGGTTTCCCATTACTAATGAAATTAGTAATTTCATTACAAATTTTCTTACTATGCTTTACAAGATCCCATGCCAGTATATCATGAACCATTAATCATATCAGTTTGGCAGATTATGACCTACATTAAAAAAAAATACAGCAGAATAAATACCACAGTGAATCATATGTAGTGGGATAAGTCTTTTTTGTTTTGTTTTGTTTTTCAGTTTTATCTATATAGGCTGTGTATTTGTTTGCAATGCAAAACGTATGTCTTAATACAAGTTATGCTTTTAAAAAATGTTTGCAAACCTCTGATCTACAGACTGTGTAGGTCACCTCTCCAATCTTTTCTCACACCATACTCTACCTTGTTTACTGTGCTGCAGCCTTACTGACCTTCATTCTAGCTCTCAATCATGCAAGCCATCCCTGCTTCAGGATCTTTGCACATACTATTCAATATTATCTCTGCTTGGAATGATTTATCTTTAGATTTTTAAGTGGCTGATTCTTTCCTATTATTGATCTCAATTCAAGTGTCACCTCCTAACAGGCATTGTATCTAAAGCAGTATCTTCCTTCCTGTGTTGCCTCCTATGGCTATACCATCACCCTATTTAACATTCCTATTAACACTGTAACCATCTCATCCCATTCATTTACTTGTTTGTCTTTCTTTCTTTCTTTCTTTTTTTTTTTTTTGCGGTACACAGGCCTCTCACTGTTGTGGCCTCTCCCGTTGTGGAGCACAGACTCTGGACGCGCAGGCTCAGCGGCCATAGCTCACGGGCCCAGCCGCTCCGCGGCATGTGGGATCTTCCCGGACCGGGGCACGAACCCGTGTCCCCTGCATCGGCAGGCGGACTCTCAACCACTGCACCACCAGGGAAGCCTGTTTGTCTTTATTTTCTCCATCTCTTTTTTAGAATGTAAACCTCTATGAGTTCAGGGATCATATCTGTCTGATTTACTACTTTAACAGTGCAAAGAATACTGTTTATCACACAATAGTTTTTCAATACATACTTGTTGAACAAATAAAGGAACTCGAAGACAATTATCCTGTGGAGGCATAGCTGGGGAGATCTGTGGTCTCTCTTGGGCTTCTCAGGGCTCCATTTAGAGAAGATGATGCAGTGGGATTAGTACTCACAACTCCTCCCTTTGGCTTTGTATTCAGTCCAAGAACCATTTAATATTCATTTCAGCATATTACTGTTAATTGTGGTGTCTGGCTTCTCCTTTGTTTATGTGTACAGGATAAATGGTTATTATTAGTCATTTAACAGGTTGAGATTTCTTTCAGGGCAATCATTATTAAAATTGTACAAATACATACATAAAGACATTTATTTAAAATTAAGACAGACTGACTTAATAGTTTCCATTTATCTTCTATTCACTATCATGTGTACTGCTTCTTGGAATAAGAAGAGTCCTTTTTTGCTCTTCCTCCCAATTGATTTCCTAGCCCATGCAAACATGCGCACCATTGCTATGATCAAAGTAACTTTAATCTATTTATAGAAATTCACTTTCAAGACAGTGAATTTCGCTGGCATTACTGATTTAGTTAACATTATTTTAGACACTAAGTAATTTTTTAACTAATTGTGGAGATTTAACCAAATTGATTATCTTATATAATATGTACTCTGTAAGTATTGTTTTCTCTGAATTTTCATTGCAAGTAGATGGAACATGGTTTATTAAAAACATAGAAACCTAGACGAGACTTCAGTTATTTGGTGTCTTGGTTCCAGCTCTAACCTTAACTAGCTGATATATTTGGATAAGTCATTTAAATTCCTTGAGCCTCAGTATTCTCATTTGTACAATAAGAGGGCTAGTTTAGGTAAAAATCCCCACTATTTATTGGGATTTACTATATTATATTAAAGCCATACTTTAAATTAATCATTAGTTAATCCTCACAAAAACCTTATGAAATAGTTATATTATTTATCCCATTTTTACATATGAGGAGGAGGCAGAGAGAGAGGAAAAAAAAACACAGTTAAATAGTGTAGATGGTCTGAATTTAGTTAGACTGACTTCAAAATTCATACACTTATTCACCTATCTTACTATAGGATCTGTGTTCTTGTCCCTCTCTAAGAATTAAATTTACAAGTTTTGAATCCTTGGATCTTATGTTAGCTTATCTGTATACTTAGTCTCATTCTAGCAGATTGTAAACTACTTAGGACAATTAGCTTAGTGTCTTGCATGTAGTAGTTATTCAATATTTACTTTTAAAGTGGGTGGGAGTCAAGATGGATTCATGTGACAGTTCTCTGATAAACAAGATGAAATCTAAGGTCCACTCTAGAGTCTATGATTCAGTTATTAAACATTCTTCTTGAAGGACTTGGCTGTGTCTGCATGAATTCACATCTGACTTATTCCTCAACCTACTGCAATCTGGTTTTCACCCCATCATGCCATTGAAACTGCTCTTGCCAAAGTCAGCAGCAAACTTCAAAAGACATCTGAGAACATCTGATACTGTTGCTACTTTATCACCTCCCTTGAATTGAGTGACAAATCATTATCCTGGCTTCTCTCCCAACTCTCAGGGTGCTATCTTTATTTCAGGATCTGCATGCTTGGCCTATACCTACAATGTTGGTATCTCCCAAAGCTGGCAGAGACCCTTCTCTTATCACTTTACACACTATCCTCTGAATATCACATTTGCTCCCTTGGCTTTGCTCTACCATCTACATGCTGATGATTTTTAAATCTATACCTCTAGCCCCTATCTCTCTCATGAGCTTCAGACCCAGTAAAATGGTCAAAAGTCATAATTCATTTTTAAAATATTTCAATATGAATAGTGTGATGTATGTGTGGAGTAGGTTAGTTAGCATTTGAAGCAGCCAAATAAGGAATCCACACTCCAGGGATGGACAGCTAACATATGGAGCTGATCAGGGATCTACACTCCAGAGGCGGCTTCAAAACTGCTTCATATAATGTTATCACAGTGTCTCCCAGAGGATTTAATTAAATAATAGTGTTAGAAATAAATTTTTATTTTTGAAATGAGTGATGTATACAAAAAAGGGGTCAAGATCCAGTAAGCCGAGCAGACCATTCCTTTGAAGCATCACTAAGGGAGACTAGCCTTGATGGATCTATACCTTCTCAATTTACAAAGAACTCTGTTGTCATCTAACTAACTCGACCCTATAAGCTGACTGTTTCCCACATTCAATCAGTTACCAAGCTCCCTTAACTCTATCACCTAAATAATTTTCAAATCCATCTGTTTCTCTCCATCTCCACTGGCACATCCAAAATCTAGGCTGCCAGCACCCTCCCACCTTCCCTAGGTCACTACAGTGACTTTCTCACTGTTTTTCTGTCTCTAGTCTTGACCCTTCTACTTTACGTTCTACCCATCAGCCAAAGGAACTCTTATAAAATGGAAATCTGTATTCTAATTACATTGTAGCTACTTACTGTAAAAAAAGGGTGATATTCAAAATATATAACTGTTAATAGTATACGCACCAACCAGTCAGAGCAAATACCAAGCTATTTACAATGAGAAACTATTATAAACACCATTTTGGACAAGCTAGGTTACTCATGCAGTTATAACCCCTGCTAGTCTGCAAACTCTGTTATGCTGTAGATTAGGTATGTCAGTGTTAACCCTGGTATCCTTAGCACCTAACTTGACATACAGTAGCCTGTTGCTGAACAAATGAAAAAATATCAATGAAGAGATACTTCAATAAATCAAATAAGGCAATATTTTCAACATGGTGTCCAGCATCTTGGTTTCTAGAACCAATTCTTAACCTACCCTGAGGGTGGGAAGTAGTGTGGATTTAAGAAATAGTGATCCAAGACTTTAAGCTCACTAAAATTAAATCACTCTTGCTGCTTTTCTAGCCCTGATATTGAATCCCACATTCACATCTTACTCTATCATTCTCTTGTCTCTTTAGGAAAGGGAGTGATTCCCTTTCCTCCCCTCCCTCTTCACTTCCACCCCCCAGGTTTGCTTCTTAAGGACTGGAGTATGCCCCAAACCTAGAGACTGAGAAGTTTCACTAACGCATGTTGACTGATATCCTGGACTTAGTACAACCAAATTCTCTATTGTCTACCAAGGTTCAGTTAAGTCCAGTTCAACAAATATTTATTGACAAACTCTTATAATACGATAATAAATGAATCACACTTTCTTTCCCTTTAAGAGCTCACTGTATATTGGTGAAAATAAACACAAAAATGGGTCATTTAATTAAAAAAATTATCCAACAGAAGGACTAAACTCATACTTAGGATACTAGCATAACAGGGAACAAAGGATGTTGAGAAAAAATTTAGAGGAGTTTGATATAGTTGGTATAAAAAAGAAACAGAACAAGCACCAGTGGACAAATTCAGAGCTTTGTGGACTTCATTAACCTTACATTATCATTTAATATTACCTTAATTTTATTACATTGTTGGGTTATACAATAGTTTTGTCTTCTCAGTACAAGGGCCTCTAAAATTCTTAATCCATTCCTAATCAGTGCTAAGATAGAGACATAAACAGGATGTTATGGGAGCATACAGGAAGACAATTAAATCAGTTAAGAAAGGGGAGGGTAGCAGACAGGACTTTAGAAGAAGTGATGCTTGAACTAGGTATTGAGAAACAAACTCACCAGGTGAAGGCTTGGGAAGCAAGGTGAAACATACAATCCCTTTGGCGGGATTCTTTCATCACCCTGAGTTACAGCTTTCAATATTTCCTGTGGGCCTAGATCATCATCTGTTTCTCTCTGTAACCTATTAAATCTGCCACACTGAATCTTCACTATCTACCACCTAAAAGGTATATCTAGCTTCAAGACCCATGCTTGGCTGCATCCCAACAGTCAAGAATCATAGATCATTTATTCCATCCCAGTAAGGCTAGCTTGCTCACAGTTTCTATTTTTGTTTTTCCTTCAGTGATCACCTGCATTTCTTAATCATTAAAAAAATGTCAGGTAGCCGGTCCGGGAAGATCCCACATGCCGCGGAGCAGCTGGGCCCGTGAGCCATGGCCGCTGAGCCTGTGCGTCCGGAGCCTGTGCTCCGCAATGGGAGAGGCCACAACAGTGAGAGGCCCACACACCGCAACAACAACAACAACAAAAAATGTCAGTTAGCATAATCACTACCCTTCAAAGCCTTATTAGAAATTATCTTTCATAGGAAGTCTTTCACAGTGAATAGAGAAGTATGCATATAAAGGGCTACCTTCTAATGAAAAGTGACCAATTGTTTAGAATTCAGTATTTATACTTACATATCCAAAGTACAGAAATCTGTATGGCTAAGCATAACTAATGACATTTAGCCAAGACTGTAAGTTTTTCAGCTGAATGTATCCAATCCCTCCTTGCTTCACATTGTCCTGTCATCATCTCAAATGCCTAGTGGAACAATACCAACACTGTAGAGCCAAAACGGTTCATTGAATTCTCACCTAGTTGTTGTTGTCTTTTTTTTTTAAGCATCTTTATTGGAGTATAATTGCTTTACAATGTTGTGTTAGTTTCTGCTTTCTAAGAAAGTGAATCAGCTATATGTATACATATATCCCAATATCCCCTCCCTCTTGTGTTTCCCTCCCACCCTCCCTATCCCACCCCTCTAGGTGGTCACAAAGCACTGAGCTGATCTCCCTGTGCTATGTGGCTGCTTCCCACTAGCTATCTAATTAACATTTGGTAGTGTGTATATGTCCATGCCTCTCTCTCACCTCGTCCCAGCTTACCCTTCCCCCTCCCCGTGTCCTCAAGTATATTCTCTACGTTTTCATCTTTATTCCTGTCCTGCTCCTAGGTTCATCAGAATCATTTTTTTCTGGATTCCATATATATGTGTTAGCATACAGTATTTGCTTTTCTCTTCCTGACTTACTTCACTCTGTATGACAGACTAGGTCCATCCACCTCACTACAAATAATTCAATTTCGTTTATTTTTATGGCTGAGTAATATTCCATTGTATGTATGTGCCACATCTTCTTTATCCATTCATCTGTTGATGAATGAACACTTATGTTGCTTCCATGTCCTGGCTATTGTAAATAGTGCAGCAATGAATATTGTGGTACATGTGTCCTTTTGAATTATGGTTTTCTCAGGATATATACCCAGTAGTGGGATTACTGGGTCATATAGTAGTTCTATTTGTAGTTTTTTAAGGAACCTCCATACTGTTCTCAATAGTGGCTATATCAATTTACATTCCCAACAACAATAGAAGAGGGTTCCCTTTTCTCCACACCCTCTCCAGCATTTATTGTTTGTAGATTTTTTGAAGATGGCCATTCTAACGGGTGTGAGATGATACCTCGTAGTTTTGATTTGCATTTCTCTAATGATTAGCGACGTTGAGCATCCTTTCATGTGTTTGTTGGCAATCTGTATATCTTCTTTGGAGAAATGTCTATTTAGGTCTTCTGCCCATTTTTGGATTGGGTTGTTTGTTTTTTTGATATTGAGCTGTATGACCTGTTTGTATATTTTGGAGATTGATCCTCTGTCAGTTGCTTCGTTTGAAAATATTTTCTCCCATTTTGAGGGTTGTCTTTTCATCTTGTTTATGGTTTCCTTTGCTGTGCAAAAGCTTTGAAGTTTCATTAGGTCCCATTTGTTTATTTTGGTTTTTATTTCCATTACTCTAGGAGGTGGGTCAAAAATGATCTTGCTGTGATTTATGTCATAGAGTGTTCTGCCTGTTTTCCTCTAAGAATTTTATACTATCTGCCTTACACTTAGGTCTTTAATCCATTTTGAGTTTATTTTTGTATACAGAGTTAGGGAGTGTTTTAATTTCATTCTTTTACATGTAGCTGTCCAGTTTTCCCAGAACCACTTATTGAAGAGGCTGTCTTTTCTCCATTGTATATTCTTGCCTTTTTTATCAAAGATAAGGTGAACATGTGTGCATGGGTTTATCTAGGGGCTTTCTATCCTGTTCCATTGATCAATATTTCTATTTCTGAGCCAGTACCATACTGTCTTGATTACTGTAGTTTTGTAGTATAGTCTGAAGTCAGGGAGCCTGATTCCTCCAGCTCTGTTTTTGTTTCTCAAGATCGCTTTGGCTATTCAGGGTCTTTTATGTTTCCATACAAATTTTGAAATTTTTTGTTCTACTTCTGTGAAAAATGCCATTGGTAGTTTGATAGGGATTGCAATGAATCTGTAGATTGCTTTGGGTAGTATAGTCATTTTCACAATGTTGATTCTTCCAATCCAAGAACATGGCATATCTCTCCATCTGTCTCTATTGTCTGTAATTTCTTTCATTAGTGTCTTATGCTTTTCTACATATAGGTCTTTTGTCTCCTTAGGTAGATTTAATCCTAGGTATTTTATTCTTTTTGTTGCAATGGTAAATGGGAGTGTTTCCTTAATTTCTCTTTCTGATTTTTCATCATTAGTGTATAGGAATGCAAGAGTTTTCTGTGCATTAATTTTGCATCCTGCTACTTTACCAAATTCATTGATTAGCTCTAGTAGGTATCTGCTAGCATCTTTGGGATTCTCTATGTATGGTATCATGTTATCTGCAAACAGTGATAGTTTACTTCTTCTTTTCCAATTTGGATTCCTTTTATTTCAAGATTTCTTCTCTGATTGTTGTGCCTAAAACTTCCAAAACTATGTTGAATAATAGTGGTGAAAGTTGTCAACCTTGTCTTGTTCTTGATATCAGAGGAAAAGGTTTCAGCTTTTCACCATTGAGAACGTTGTTGACTGTGGGTTTGTCACGTATGGCCTTTATTATGTTGAGGTAGGTTCTCTCTATACCTACTTTCTTGAGAGTTTTCTTCATAAATGGGTGTTGAATTTTGTCGAAAGCTTTTTCTGTATCTATTCAGATTATCAAATGTTTTTTAATCCCTCAGTTTGTTAATATGGTGTATCACATTGACTGATTTGTGTATATTGTAGAATCCTTGCATTCCTGGGATTAACCCCACTTAATCATGGTGTATGATCCTTTTAATGTGCTGTTGGATTCTGTTTACTAGTATTTTGCTGAGGATATTTGCATCTATGTTCATCAGTGATGTTGGACTATAGTTTTCTTTTTTTGTGACACCTTTGTCTGGTTTTGGAATCAGGGTGATGATGGCCTCGTAGAACGAGCTTGGGAGTGTTCCTCTCTCTGCTATATTTCGGATGAGTTTGAGAAGGATAGGTGTTAGCTCTTCTCTAAATGTTTGATAGAATAAGCCTGTGAAGCCATCTGCTCCTGGGCTTTTGTTTGTTGGAAGATTTTAAATCACAGTCTCAATTTCAGTGCTTGTGATTGGTCTGTTTACATTTTCTATTTCTTCCTGGTTCAGTCGCAGAAGGTTGTGCTTTTCTAAGAATTTGTCGATTTCTTCCAGGTTGTCCATTTTATTAGCATCTAGCTGCTTGTAGTAATCACTCATGATCCTTTGTATTTCTGCAGTGTCAGTTGTTACTTCTTTTTCTTTTCTTATTCTGTTGATTTGAGTCTTTTCCCTGTTTTTCTTGAGGAGTCTGGCTAATGGTTTATCAGTTTTGTTTATCTTCTCAAAGAACCAGCTTTTAGTTTTATTGATCTTTGTTATTATTTCCTTCATTTCTTTTTCATTTATTTCTGATCTGATCTTTATGATTTCTTTCCTTTTGCTACCTTTGGGATTTTGGGGGATTTTTTTTGGTCTTCTTTCTCTAATTGATTAGGTGTAAGGTTGGTTGTTTATTTGAGATGTTTCTTGTTTCTTGAGGTAGGATTGTATTGCTATAAATTTCCCTCTTAGAACTGCTTTTGCTGCATCCCATAGGTTTTCTGTCATCGTGTTTTCATTGTCATTTGTTTCTAGGAATTTTTTGATTTCCTCTTTGATTTCTTCAGTTATCTCTTGGTTATTTAGTAGTGTACTGTTTAGCCTCTGTGTGTTTGTATTGTTTACAGTTTTTTCCTTGTAATTGATATCTAGTCTCAAAGCATTGTGGAAAAGATACTTGATATGATTTCAATTTTCTTAAATTTACCAAGGCTTGATATTTGACCCAACATAGGATCTATCCTGGAGAATGTTCCATGAGCACTAGAAAAGAAAATGTACCCTGGTTTTCTTGGATGAAATGTCCTATAAATATCAATTAAGTCCATCTTGTTTAATGTATCATTTAAAGCTTGTGTTTCCTTATTTATTTTTATTTTAGATGATCTGTCCATTGGCAAAAGTGGGCTGTTAAATTCCTCTACTATGATTGTGTTACTGTCAATTTCCCCTTTTATGGCTGTTAGCATTTGCCTTACGTGTTGAGGTGCTCCTATGTTGGGTGCATAAATACTTACAATTGTTATATCTTCTTCTTGAATTGATCCTTCAATCATTATGTAGTGTCCTTCTTCTCTCTTGTAATAGTCTTTATTTTAAAGTCAATTTTGTCTGATATGAGAATTGCTATGCCAGCTTTCTTTTGAGTTCCATTTGCATGGAATATCTTTTTCCATCCCCTCACTCTCAGTCTGTATGTGTCCTTAGGTCTGAAGTGGGTCTCTTGTAGACAGCATATATATGGGTCTTATTTTTGTATCAATTCAGCCAGTCTATGTCTTTTGGTTGGAGCATTTAATCCATTTACATTTAAGGTATTTATCAATATGCATGTCCTTATTACCATTTTCTAAATTGTTTTGGATTTGTTATTGTAGGTCTTTTCCTTCTCTTGTGTTTCCTGCCTAGAGAAGTTCCTTTAGCATTTGTTTAAAGCTTGTGTGGTGGTGCTGAATTCTCTTAACTTTTGCTTGTCTGTAAAAGTTTTAATTTCTCTGTCAAATCTGAATGAGATCCTTGCTGGGTAGAATATTCTTGGTTGTAGGTTTTCCCCTTTCATCACTTTAAATATGTCCTGCCACTCCCTTCTGGCTTACAGAGCTTCTGCTGAAAGATCAGCTGTTAACCTTATATTTTACTTTTTTTTTTTTTTTTTTTGTGGTACGCGGGCCTCTCACTGTTGTGGCCTCTCCTGTTGCAGAGCACAGGCTCCGGACGTGCAGGCTCAGCAGTCATGGCTCACAGGCCCAGCCGCTTCGCGGCATGTGGGATCTTCCCAGACCAGGGCACGAACCTGCGTCCCCTGCATCGGCAGGCGGACTCTCAACCACTGCGCCACCAGGGAAGCCCCTGTATTTTACTTTTGATAGTTTAATAGGTGTCTTGGCTTGTTTCTCCTTGGATTTATCCTGTATGGGACTTTGCACTTCCTGGACTTGATTGTCTATTTCTTTTCCCATGTTAGGGAAGTTTTCAACTATAATCTCTTCAAATATTTTCTCAGACCCTTTCTTTTTCTCTTCTTCTTCTAGGACCCGGATAATTCGAATGTTCGTGCATTTAATGCACAAACCCAGAGGTCTCTGAGACTGTCCTCAGTTCTTTTTTCTTTTTTCTGCTCTGTGGTAGTTATTTCCACTATTTTATCTTCCAGGTCACTTATCCACTCTTCTGTCTCAGTTATTCTGGTACTGATTCCTTCTAGAAAAATTTTCGTTTCATTTATTGTGTTGCTCATCACTTTGTTTGCTTTTTACTTCTTCTAGGTCCTTGTTCAACGTTTCTTGTATTTTCTCCATTCTATGTCCTAGATTTTGGATCATCTTTACTATCATTATTCTGAATTCTTTTTCAGGTAGACTGCCTATTTCCCCTTCATTTGTTTGGTCTGGTGGGATTTTACCTTGCTCCTTCATCTCCTGCATATTTCTCTGTCTTCTCATTTTGTTTAACTTATTGTGTTTGGGTTCTCCTTTTCACAGGCTGCAATAGGCTCTAGTTCCCGTTGTTTTTGGTGTCTGCCCCCAGTTGCTAAGGTTGGTTCAGTGGCTTGTGTAGGGTTCCTGATAGAGGGGACTGGTGCCTGTGTTCTGGTGGGTGGGGCTGGATCTTGTCTTTCTGGTGGGCAGGACCATGTCCAGTGGTGTGTTTTGGGGTGTTTGTGAACTTAGTATGATTTTAGGCAGCCTCTCTGCTAATGGGTGAGGGTGTGTTCCTGTCTTGCTAGCTGTTTGGTATGGGGCGTCCAGCACTGGAGGTTGCTGGCTGTTGGGTGGAGCTGGGCCTTAGCATTGAGATAGAGATTTCGGGGAGAGCTCTCGCCGATTGATATTACATGGGGCTGGGAGGTCTCTGGTGGTCCAATGTCCTGAACTCGGCTCTCCCACCTCAGAGGCTCAGGCCTGACACCAGGCTGGAGCCCCAAAACCCTGTCAGCCACATGGCTCAGAAGAAAAGGGAGAAAAAAAGAAAGAAAAAAATTATTAAAATAAAAAATAATAAAAAATGAAGAAGACAGCAACCCTACCAATAAACAAATGCACCAATGATAACATGTGCTAACAACTATACTAAGATAAACTTAAAAACCAGAAACAAGGGGCTTCCCTGGTGGTGCAGTGGTTGAGAGTCCGCCTGCCGATGCAGGGGACACGGGTTCGTGCCCCGGTGCGGGAAGATCCCACATGCCGCGGAGCAGCTGGGCCCGTGAGCCATGGCCGCTGAGCTTGCGCGTCTGGAGCCTATGCTCTGCAACAGGAAAGGCCACAACAGTGAGAGGCCCGCGTACCACAAAAAAAAAACAAAAAAAAACCAGAAACAAATCAGTCGCAGACAGCAGACCCCAAGTCTACACCTGCTCCCAAAGTCCACCGCCTGAATTTTGGGACGATTCATTGTCTATTCAGGCATTCCACAGATGCAGCGTTCATGAAGTTGATTGTGAGGATTTAATCTGTTGCTCCTGAGGCTGCACAGAGAAATTTCCCTTTCTCTTCTTTGTTCACACAGCTCCTGGGGTTCAGCTTTGGTGTTGGCCCCACCTCTGCGTGTAGGTCGCCCTCAGGCATCTGTTCCCACCCAGACAGGAGGGAGGTTAAAGCATCTGCTCACTCATGCCAGGGGGAGGGAGGGGTACGGTAGTTAAATTTGGAATGCTGGGCAAGCCTACGGCGGCAGAGGCCAGTGTGACTTGCAACAGCCTAAGGCGCACAATGTGTTCTCCTGGGGAACTTGTCCCTGGATCACAGGACCCTGGCAGTGGCGGGCTGCACAGGCTCCCGGGGTGGGGGGGGTGTGTGTGGATAGTGACCTGTGCTTGCACAGAGGATTCTTGGTGGCTGCAGCAGCAGCGTTAGCATTTCATGCCCATCTCTGGGGTCCGAGCTGATAGCTGTGGTTCACACCCATCTCTGGAGCTTGTTTTGGCAGTCCTCTGCCTTCTCTGGGCAGACAGGGAAGGAATCCCCTTTCCTCGTGCACCCCAAAACAACGGTCTCTTGCCTCTTCTGCAGGTCCAGAATTTTTCCCGTATTCCCTCCTGGCTCGCTGTGGTGCATTAGCCCCCTTTAGGCTGTGTTCACACAGCCAACCCCAGTCCTCTCCCTGGGGTCTGACCTCCGAAGCCGGAGCCTTAGCTCCCAGCCCCCACCTGCCCTGGTGGGTGAGTAGACAAGCCTCTCAGGCTGGTGAGTGCTGGTCGGCAGTGATCGTCTTTGCGGGAATCTCTCTGCTTTGCCCTCTGCAACCCTGTTGCTGCGCTCTCCTCTGTGGCTCCAAAGCTTCCCCCCTCTGCCGCCTGCAGTCTCCGCCCGCAAAGGGGCTTCCTAGTGTGTGGAAACCTTTCCTCCTTCACGGCTCCCTCCCACTGGTGCAGGTCCCCTCCCTATTCTCCTGTCTCTGTTTTTTCTTTTTTCTTTTGCCCTACCCAGGTACGTGGGGATTTTCTTGCCTTTTGGGAGGTCTGAGGTCTTCTGCCAGCATTCAGTAGGTGTTTTGTAGGAGTTGTTCCACATGTAGATGTATTTTTGATGCATTTGTGGGGAGGAAGGTGATCTCCAAGTCTTACTCCTCTGCCATCTTGAAGGTTTCCCCTACCCCACCTAGTTTTTATTTAGCCTTATTCCTTCACAATTCCTCACTAACATTAGATTATTGGTGAAAATCTGATCAGAGTGAGTGATGTAGGAAAGCCACAGATTACTAAATCTTTTAGTGGACGTTAATAGTTTTGAAGAATTTGAGTATTTCATATGGGGATCACTCCATATTCTCCTCTTAAAAAAGGCAGTAAGAGTTTTGTTTCTGGCTTGGATTAGGGCCTGATCAATTGCCAAAGAACTGCAGGCTCTCACACAGAGATTCAGAGCAGAATTACAGCTTCTCAGCATGGAAATCTCAGAAAGCAAGTAATTTAGGCCCCCAAACAGACATTTTAAACAGAGGACCTGTTCTCTTTAAAAGTATGGGATTTATCTAATTGATAGTCATTTAAAACTTTCTGCTGTCACCTGCCTTTCTTTCTTTAGATGCCATCCTCTATTACCAGAAGATGCTCTGAAGTAACAAATATCTAGAGAATTAATAGGATTCTAATTTAGTGCTTTACTGGGTTTCTGTAAAGCTGGTTAATTTTTCTGTAAATTAATGCAAATTATTCAAAATAGAAAAACAATCACTAAGAAGAAATCATTGGCATAAAAACTCAGATGTTGATCCATGACACCATTATTTTTCATAACAATTATTTTACTCAACTCAATTAAATTATCTTTTTGCACTGGACCGATATACTGTGTCTCTTCCTATTTCCCAACTTGGAGCAATTCTTGAAATTACATTATTCATTCATTCATCTATTCATTAATTTGGCAAATATTATTGACAATCCATTGTGTGTCAGTCACTGCTCTTTTTCTATTACATTTACAAATGATGGTATTATTATAATGTATGAAATCAGCATTTACTTTTACAATCCAAGTAAATTTACCAAATTTAAGAATCTTAGAGATCTTGTCCAAAAACCTAGGCACGTGATACTTGAGAGAAATCAGATAAGGGGCAGGCTGTGCATTTTGCAGGTCAATGTTTTTCTAAGACATCCGTATTAGAAACACTTGAAGTGCTTATTTAAAATGCAGATTCATAGCCCCAAATCAGATTATCTGGGGCCATGGCCCAGGAATCTGCATTTTTAAACCAGTGCTCCAGGTATTCCTTGTGCACCTAAAGTGCCATAGGAATCTTATGGAAGAAGGAGAAGAAAGGAGCTCTGCACACAGTCCCTTCGACAGGAACATCTTCACTTTTAAGTTTTTAACTTACTGGGGTCCCTGTGTGGTGTATCCAGAAAAAAAAATAGATTCCAGTGCTCGAGTTTCTTTGAGAATCCCTTCCTTTAAGTGTAACTTCACTATAAAGTCATATATATGAGACTCTAGCTTGAACCATCATTATATTTTAAACATGGTGTAGTGAAGAAGCATGGATTTTGGAATTAGAAAGATAAACCTTCACCACCTCTAGTTGCATAAGCTTGACAAGATAGTTAATCTGTGTGAGTCTTGGTTTTTTCTTCTATAAAACTGGGACAATACCAAGGAATAATGACAAGGTAGTTGTTCAGATTGAAAGATTCACAGATAAAACACCTGACAAAAGAGTTGGCTCAGATGGGTGCTCTCCGAGTTTTAAACATCCTCCCCACTCACCACTTTTGTCAGTTTTTACAGAGTAGCCACACAAAAACTCTTTGCTGAAATGCTGTTCCTGAAGACATTAACCTTTCTGTTGTACAAGATGTCAGATGTTAAATTCCCTTTAGAATGTGGCACCAGGATCAAGTTCACTGTTTTTTGGTTAAAATATTATGTTTCTATCTGATAATGGGAATTATACACACCACCATAGTTTAGTTTAAGTTACTGGTAATGTTATTAATGTTCAATAACAGAAACATTTATTACTCTCTATATATTGCTTATATTTATTTTTTAAAGTATCTCTCTCTTATTTATTCACCAATTTTTCTTATCCATCCAATTGGTTTATTGGGAGCATACACTGTCAAGTGGAAAAGCTAAAATCTGACTACCTGGGTATAAATAAACTTCATTTACTAATTAGCTGAGTGATGTTAGATGAACTATTTCTTAGCCTCAAACTTCCCAGGTGTTAAACTAGGCTAATACTTCTTTCATAGAATTGTTGTGGGAGTTAAATAAGATAAATCGTATGTAGCTCTTAGAACAATACCTGGCATTTGGTATGCACTCTAATGATGCTATTTAGTATTATTTACCACACAGAGAGTAGTTACTGACAATAAAACAGCATGTAAGTGCATGCAAAGCATACATTATAAATTAATAATGTAGTAAATGATATTCTCATTTATCTCATGCAAGAAAAATTAACTACTACCTTTATGAAATTTTGATCTTTATTTCACTCCTAACTCTAACCTATTACCCATAAAGGCATTCCTCATTTACCCTCAAGATTATCTATATGAGTGAATGGATGAGCAATCAGAAATGTACATGCATTGATCCAAGTTCCATTGATCCGTGTTATGAAGAGCAGTATAACTTTGAAGCACCTAGTCCCTTCTAGGATGGCCCACTCAAACAATCATGCTGACAAAAAAAGATACTTTCAGCTCTGCTCTGCTCTGGTCTCCTTAAGTATAAACACTGCAAATGAAGGAACTACACTCGCAGGACTCCTGCGAGTTGAACAAATCACTTCTGTTTCCTTCTCTCTACCCATGCGCCAAGTTCATTACTATTAAAAATAAAACTGTGAGATCTTGATTAAATATTTACAGTGGGCAACACTGTGACCTCAACACATAGTCCTTATAGCCCTCTTTCTTTATTTCCTAAGAGCCTCATCTCTTTAGATGAGCCCAGTTGTCTACCTCTCATCTCTAGTTCCTCAAATAATAATTAGCATCACTTCTAAGACCCACTCAGAGATACTCACTGAAGCTTTTAAATTATGGTACTTGATTGACTTAGGAACAAGAACAGCAAAACTGAAATCTATCAGAGGCATTATGTGGACCATTATTGTAAGACTTCTTGGTGTTAAGGTGGAACTGAACTGCTTGCCCTTTACCTTGCTGTAGGAAGAAATAAGAAAGAATCTTCAGGCAAACTTGGTTGTTACAGAGCTTCTGAGATCATTGGCACAAATAAGCAACTAATGTGTTGATTTGGTGGAAAGACAAGAAATGTTTCCTTCCTGCACTAAAATACAGCGTGTCCTACTTTACATTGTTTAGCATCAGGAGGTTTGAATTTCCCAAAGGGCTTAACTGCTAATTAGCTGTGTGAAGTTGCCAGATGAATGCTGTTAAGCCTTAATGTACCCATTCTGGTGAAATACCACAATAGTTAAATGAAGCTAAAGTAATGATCTCTATTACGTGTTGCAGCTTGACTTAGCTGTGCCCTCCGTTGTATTATAATATTTACAACGTGGTATTATGAAGATCATTGTGTATGTATCTTCCTCTCCCACTAGGCTGGAAACTCCTTAAGTATAAGGATTGTCCCTGATTTAACTCTGTATTCCATGATACTAGCTTGACACTTAGCAGACACTTATCAATGTTAAGTAAGCAGGGACTGAGTGAGGACCACTGAGAACTATCTCTCCAGGACTTTGGATACCTATACATACAGTTAGTAAACATTCATGAAAAACCAGAAACCTACTCAGAAATGTGAACTTTTTCTAAGTACACGATCTGAAAATATATTAATAATTACAGAAATCATTATAATCAGAACAATAAATTATTATGTTTCCTATGGTTGGTTTCTTACCTAATAGTTAAGATGCATAGGTAACTGCTCCCATCTAAATGATCTAGACAGAGAGTAGAGTTGATAGGCTGAGTCCAAAATGGAATATAAAGTAAAGCCATACATTGAGGTTTTTAAAAAAGCAACAATATAGAATGGAGCAGAATTGACAGCAACTTATATGAGCTTTGTTGTTGTTGACCATAAGCTACCCCACCAGCCAACAGTGGGATGAAGCTAATAAGCTATACAGAATGCATTGTATTAATTCAATGGGTAGGTATTTAGACCAGAGAAAATAAAGTTTACTTTCAGCTTTTGGGTTCTTTATCTTCCTTCCTCCCTCCCTCCCTCCCTCTTTCTTTCTTTCTTCCTTTCTCCCTCCCTTCTTTCCTTCCTCCCTCCCTCCCTTCATTTCTTTTTTTCTGTCCATCTATCTAAAATACTATTGGTAAATCTAATTTTGGAAAGACCCATACTGTAACCAAAGCTAAAGATATATGGACACTCTGGATTTCCTTTAGCTTTTCTTCCTTATTCTGCTCTATGACAGCTAACAACCATAGCTAAAAACTTCCTGAGCATTTACCAGCACCCAGCTACTATAGCAATGTATTACATATATTAACTCATTTAATTTTCACAACAACCACTATCACTCTTTTTCCACAGATGAAGAAACAGAAGCACAATAGAGTCTAAGGTCACAAAGTTCATGAATGGAAGGGCTGGTTTTAACTGGGGAGTGTGGCTTCAGGGTCATTCATAATCATTACCTCACAGTGCCTCTCCTCTGAGGATGTTGTAAATGGAAGGTGCAGGAAAGCAGTATAGTTGTGACATCAGGGAGAAAGATGTTTGAAACACAAGAAGCAAAATAGGAGTAGATATTTTTCCAACTTTGCTCAATATCACAATCTTTATATTACCAGAGATATATATAGATATTTTAAAATTAGTAGTGTACTTTTGTATAGTTAATACAATGATAACTCTGATTCCTCCATGTTCCGTCTCTCCAGAGAAATGGAGAAATTTGACTATGCTTAATTTAAAAGCTTTAGTACCTAGTAGTAAAATTCCAATACCTCAGAGCAATAAAGAATAACAGGTACAAATCTGCTAACACAATTTCTATATAAGTCAGTAAGAGAAAAATTTAAACATTGCATGAATGACAATCCTAATGAGGAGAAGAAATTATGCAATGATATCAGACCACTTTGGGGAGGAAGGGATAGTATAACACCTTTCGCCTTTATTCAAGTTTTCAAATATGGCTTTTTGTACTACTGAAATGGTGAGAGATTCATGAAAATGTAAAAGAAACACAGTTTACTTTATTGCTGACTTATTTCTGACCCATATGAAAATGTACTAATGTAATAATCAAAAGTGCCCTTGACAGCAACATGCTATTGGAAAAAATTACATTGAAACAAAATTAAATGACAGAAGGAAAAAATAAACAGAACCTGTACTAGGAGGAATTCATATATCATAAATGCCTTATATTTACTGGGTGTGTGCATATATGCATGTATAGATATGAGATATATATGCATATAAATTACGTTTAATGTTCCAACACTCTTAAGAAAAAGGAAGGCATGGTTATACTCATTTTACTGAGAAAATGGAGTCTCAAATACACTACACTAAGCACTTTGCCCAGTGGCACACAGAAGTTAGGCAGGTTCAAAGAGGATCAGATGACAAAGCCTCTGTCTATGATAATACAGGGCCATCCAAAGAAGGGCAGCATTCTTTCTCCTGACAAGGAGACTATATGCACGTCTGCTCCCTGAACCAAGGTGAGGGAGAAAGTGGACAGATGTGGAAAGGACACATGAAGAGGGACTGTAAATGTAACATCTGGAAAGGTAAGTAGGGGAAGAAAGGAAGCAGCTGAACTGGTCACTTTTATGACACATAAGTTGATCAGTTCATTGATAATTTGCCATTCTACTCCATACAGCTCAGTAATTCAAATAAACTTGTGGGATTCTCCACAGCTTGGTAGAAATGTAAAGAAGCCTCCAGCCAAGAAGTCATTAGGGTAGGCTAAAGAAAATCAATTTATTTATGATCTGTCACTTCTATAAGCTGGGGAATTAGAGGTTTTCCAATGTTAGTCAAGCAACTGTTTTCTAGCCTCTTTGTAAAACTATTTTTAAAGTTCACCTTGACCGAAAGATGACCTTAAAAAAAGCTTTACCAAGATGAGAAAATGTTTTCCACACAGCCATCTGTGAGTGCCATAAGGAGATGCCTCTTCAGGGCTTGATTAGGGACAAAGCAAGCCTCCATAGGAGGATGTCCACACTGTGAGCAGAGCTGCCCCACTGCGAAGCAGGTACAAGGACAAACCCAGAGGATGTGCGGGCATGCCTGGAATGGGTAATAATTTTCTTAGGCATGGAATTTAGCAAGCCATTACAAGAAAATATTGTGAGAACAAACCAACAGGAGGCCATGTTTGGGTAATCAGCTATCGGGTACAATGTGGGATGTTCCCTGTTTAGAAGAGAAAATGAGACAAAATTCATTATATTCACATAACTCAGAGGGATGAATGATGGGGATAAAAAAAATGCCCATTTCTCCTCAAAAAGCTGGACAAGAACATTGGGTTTCCATTATGTGCACATTTTATAAAAACTGAATCAGAAAAGGTTGATTGTCTTCCTTTTTCTGATATTTACTAAACATATATTCTCTAGTTATCTTGGTGGCATGCGGCATTTTCTATAAAAACTTTGTATTTCATGACTACTTTAATTTTTTCCTATTTCTGTAGGTATTTCACTTTAGTTTATAGCTGGAGGAGCATACTCTGCAATTTTAGTATTCTAACTCACTTTCTAGGTAGGAGGTTTTGGACTGGACTGATTATATCTTAGGTAATAGGGTATTTCCCAGAGCCAGCATGCCTTGCCAGATATTTTAAACATCACCAAATAAAAAGATATCCATTCACCTTTCACAGCACTAGTTTAGTAGACATTCCATGGTTTCTGCTAAGAACTGCTCCTGAACAGAAGGCTGGTTTGGTTTAAGAATGTGGTTTAATTAATGAATTCCTCAGTTTCTGTTTTGTCCCTATGCTAGTTTGCTAGGGCTGCCATAACAAAATACTATAGACTGGATGGCTGAAACAACAGAAGTTCATTTTCTCAAAGCTCTGGAGGCTGGAAGGCTAAGATCAAGGTGTCAGCAGGTTTGGTTTTTCCTGAGGCCTCTGTCTTTCGCTTACAGATGGCCGCCTTTCTCACTGTGTCCTCATGTGGCTTTTTCTCTGTATACACCCATCCATGGTGTCTCTCTGTGTGCCCTAATCTCCTCTTTTTATAAGGATACCGGTCAGATTAGATTGGGACCCACCCCAAGGGCCTCATTTTAACTTAACTACTACTTTAAAGGCCCTATACCTCAAAACAGTCACATTCTGAAGTACAAGGGGTTAGGGCTTTAACATATGAATTTGGAGGGGACAAAATTCAGGACATAACAGTGCCTTAGAGAACATGCATGAGATTAAAGACAATTATTACTATGTAAAAGTATGCCAGGCCTGGGTTCAAATCTTAGATATCTTATTTATTAGCAGTGTGATTCTGGTCAAGACATTTTTGCTCTCTGATCTTCAGTTACTTTGCTATAAATGGTGAAAAAGCAGTTGTGCTTACCTCACAGGGTACAGAGAGGCTCAAATAAAATGTCCTGTAAAAGCTTTGCTAATCCTTAGATGCTAAATTACTTTTAAGGTAAATTTTTACTAAGAATATTATATATGAAAGTATGCTGTGCTAAATTTTTATACATTCCTTAATTTAGTTATATGATTAATCTCACTAGACAAATACAGAGAACAATTAACAATCAAAGGTCCAATCAAGATATCTAGATGAATGTTCAGGTCTACATCCTGACTTTCACTCACTCTCTAATATTAATTAAATCACATTTCCAATCACCTCCATCCATAGATGAACATGGGACTACACTACCTACCCCAATTAAGGCAAAAATGAAAGAGGGAGGGAAGAATAGAAAGGAGAAAGAAAAGGGGAAGGAAGGAGGATCTTCACTTTAAACATGAAGTGCTATGTGACACTTAGTCTTTTCCTTTTACTGAAAGATGTTTTACCACTTTCAAATTACATAAAAAGCGTAGAAGTTGAAATAATTAAAGAAATGGATAGAACTAGATGGCAATATTTCTGACATCTCTCAGAATAGATCCACAATCTAGTAATCTAAGTGGTAAAGATATTTTGAAAGACATCTGATACACATACAGCACATCTGATGAGTTAAGCTGGGTAGAATTAAAAACTAAAGCTTTCATTAAACTATCACAGTGCTAGAAATACCAGAAGACCTTGAGAAGTGACAAATGTAGGGGACAGTTCTGCCAGAGTGCCCTGTAACCTTGCATATGCCCACAGAGACCATGTAGGCAAGGCTCAACTGCAGTCTGACCATGTCTGTGCAGAATGTTCTCTGCCATCCTTCCTGGAGCATGGCAAGACAGATATTCTGTGAGGAGCTGTTGCACAGACTATCTTGAAGGAGGCTCTCCATTTTGCAGAAGGCTGCCATGAGGCTGTTTCCCATCAACCTTCCTGGTTCCAGGGAAGCATGGAATTTTCCACTTTGTCCTTCTTTGGGCATAGCTGCAGACCATAATGCCGCTTAACTACAGTGTGGAATTGACTTCTCAGCCACAGAGTGACCCACCACTTGTGTGATGTGTCATCTGGTCCCTTTGGGCTTGGTGGTATCCTGTGCGAACAGGGACATGGCGAACTAACACCATGCTGATGTTAGTGTGTAAGTGAAAACACTGAATACATCTGGGCACAGCAATGTTTCCTTACCAGCCAAGTCTATGAATAAGTCAACTGTTTTAAAATGTATCCAGGATTTCTTTTAAGCATGTATGGTAAGACATACAGACACAGAAATAATAGTCATGAAGGAAGAAGGTTTATTTACAGTTTCCTATAGCAGGAGGAATGGCATGACATGTGGGGCCACATGGGGAAGCACCAGGGTCAGTCAGGAGGCAGAGAGAGATGGGGAAAAGCATGGACAAGAGCCTCATTGTCATTTTCATGGGAAAGGCAACGTAAGACAGGGTAAGCAGAATTAGGATTGCCTAGTTTGAATAATTTCAGAAGGCTCTGAGGAATAGGGGCTGTCCTGAGTTGTCTGGTACCTAGCCATGGGGTGAGTAAGATGGGATCAGTGGTCCAGAAGTGTAAGAGCCCTGTGACAGCCAGAGAAAGGAGGTGGTGGGGATGTGGGCTTTGGATTTTTTGGCTTGCATATGAAAGGCGCACTTGCATGCCAATCCTTTACCTTCTCTAGAAATTGGCCAGCCCTGGAAGTGGCAGTATCTCATGGGTAAGCAAGGACCCAAGATGTCAAAGCATCAGAAAATATATAAAATAAAATTATGACTGATACATTGTTCAAGGAGATGACACTGCGCTGTTGCTTAAGGACTGCTGTACTACTCAACAATGACACACAAAAAAGATAACAAGCATTTATTTAGCATCTCTGTGTGTGGGGATATAGAAGTGGGTGAGACAGAGTCCTGATCTCAAGGAACTTACAGACCAAAACTAATGAAATAGAAATGAGGCACCAGACCAAACAAACAAAAAATCTTAGAAAAGATGATCATTAATGTAAGAAACTGACCATGATTTCCAAAACTATTAAGAAAAATGTAATGCATAAAAAACGTTTTAGAGACAGGAAAAAGTATACAAATCTTAAGTTACCTTTGAATTATGTTAACACAGAACCTTTTCTTTCAATGAAAACTTTAGTGTCTATAAATTAAAAGCCCAGAATAAAAACTGTAAGTTTAAAATTACTGGGAATACACAGGTAAACAGATTTTAAGTTCCATCACTTGCTCTGTAAATTCAGAAAGAGTATACCCCTCTCACTAGCCAGTCTTGGAAACTCTCTTACCTACTGATACCCTTGATTGCACAGGGCCTTGGCTGTTGTCAACTTAAAGAAATATTTGCTGAATTACTGAAGCTGAATCAACGCCTTTCTCCAGGTGTGTGTATGTTTGCACCTGTCTTCCTGTATAATGTCATTACTTTACACTTCAAAAGAAATTTAGGATGGAAACAAATGTCAGTACATCATGGCCATTCTCTGGGGCCAGTGACTTCCTCCAGAGGGGAATTCGCTAAGCTCGCAGCTAGGCAGTAGGTTGGCACCCTGCAGGCAGACTGGGGAAAGAAGAACAAAGTCAGTAATTCAGATTTTCACTTATTTACCTTTTCCACCCCAGCTCTCCCTGCTGCATTTGGGATTCTCAAATTAGGAGCTGCACAATATTTCCAGAAAATAAAACTCTGTGACTTTTCTGGAAGGTTGCATGGAGTGGGGGAGGGTCCTGGGGATCCAGCTGCTCTAGATCTATTGTTTCAATAAATCTCTTTCCAGCCTTGTTTCTCAACTAAGTCTTTCACAGAACTGAGTTCTGTGGGGCAAACTGGCTCATTTCTCACTGGGTTGGAAGTTGGGTTATATAGTTCTGTCCATTCTGCTAAGTGTGAACACTTACTTCTCCTCCATCACTTTCCTTATTCAAAAAAAAAAAAATTGCATCTTTCATCCGTTGCTTCATTCTCTCATTGTCCCTGTGGGTTAATACCTTTCAAACAGTCCTTTATTGTCACTTCTGTGGGTTTGGGGAAGAATAGGAGATGATAAACTCTGTTGGTCATTCTTCCATGTTGATGAAAAACTCCCAGTGCAATTGGGTAGAATATGCCTTCTCATTTTTGTATCATCAATGTATTTCACAAAATCTGACTGTAGAAGATACTCAATGAGAAAACATTACTGAAGAGGTGACTATGTAGAATTAATATACACTTGGACTACAAAGTTAGATAAACTAGTTGGTTAAGCAAATATTTTCTGATCATGTATTCCATACCAGGGCCACTGATACAAGATCTGAGAGTAAAAAAAACACAGCTTTTACTTCTTGTGGTCCATATTGTGGTAAAACTCCCTCAGAAAGGGGTGAGTCTGAAAAATTGCAGTGGGCACAAGAGTATGCATTACCAGGCTTCTTTCTAGTGTTAAGCATCTAGGAGGAAGAAAAAGCCACAGAAACTTGATTATAGTAATATAATTAAGAAGTTAATGGGCAATACCTGGTAAAATTAATTCATCATTTATAAATGCCGTCTTCTTTCTTTGAATCTCTGTAACTGTGGCAAGTCAAGTCTAGGCTGTAGACCTCAGTGATAAAAGTAGACAAAAATTAACTGTCTTTGGTCTTAGACTGCTCTATCTTTAAGCAGGAAAAATGATGCATTATTTTAGTTTTGCAACTCAAAGAAATAAAAACAGGCGACTTTAAAATTACCCAACCCCCCCCCAAAAAAAAATCAAAATAACTAAGTTTGGTGTCAGATGCAAAGAATCCCTTGGGAAAAAATGAGGATTGAAGATAATTAAGAGGAATGTATAATTCAGAACTCATTACCAGAAGACAAGGTTAAGCTAACTTAAGTAAAATGGAAATTTATTGGCACAGTAGCTGAAAAGCTTCAAGTATAGCCGGATATAGGTGCTCAAAAGTTGTTCTCAAGACCAAATTTCATTCTAATCTATGGCTCTGCTCTCCTCTGTACTAGTTTCACTTTCAGACAAATTTTACCTTAGGTTTATACCTACTAGCTTAACAACATGCAGAAAGAAAGGGTCTCTTTCCTCAACTGATCCAGCAAAAGTACTGGCCATGATTATCTGATTGGCCAAGGCTGAGTCACATTCCTTCCCCTAGCCTTGATCCAGAGATTGGGTGGCCCCACTCAAACCACTTGGACTGAGAGTGGGATGAGATAGTTACCCAAAGGAAATCCAAGGAGATAGGGCCAGGAAAAGGGAGGATGGCTTTGAAGCCATCAAATACTACAAATAGCTACAAATTGGTGTAATCTAATACTGGCCTTGGAGTTTTGGCTGTATCACCGTTTTCCAAAACTATTTAAGTTGTGAAACAAGCCAGACTGCTTGGCACTGAAGGGTGGTTTTGAGTGCAGTTATCTTGAATTATTTACTGATCTTCCAACACATTTGCCCCCAGCAACCATTAAAATCCATCTCTTGCCACCTGACCAGAAAGGTTAAGAGAAATAAATATTCAGTAACCTCTAGAGAAAGGGTAGAATACTTATTTTTAGCTTTCTGGTATTTGATCATAAATGCTTTCAGCCTGGAATGACTTCAGTGAGATTTGTACATGTGAAGGCTGCCAAAAAAGAGAAGGGGGAAAAAGTCAAACATTAAAAGAAACCTCCTTGCTCTCATCTGAAAGAGGAAGATCCTTAAATTTTTAAAGAAAATGTTAGTTCTATTTTGAACTTCCTTTTTGGGTTCTCTAAGGCTTAGTCTAACAAAGAGGTCAGGTAGCAAAAAGCTTTAAAAACCAAAGATTTTATACGTAGAACTGATTAACCCTTTATTAACATGTCTTTGATAAGGGAGAGAAAGAGAGAAAGCAGATCTTCCCAGGCAATCCAGTCCTCTATATTCTCAGTATCTTCCACAGATGGGCCCTGGAAGATTTCTAACATGAAATTTGTTCTGAGGAAGAAAGATCACTAAAAAGCACATGATCTCATGAAGATGTATGGGTCCCAAAAACTGTCCTTCTGAAAAGAACAACCAAATTAGTTTGTCACCTTAAGATACCACTATTTGTGGGGTGAAAATGACCAAGTGACCAATGATTTTTCACATGAAGCTTACATCAGGCTTTGCTTTTCAAACATTTTACATCATCAGTGCAACTCCGTTGATTGTATCTTCTAGACTGACGCTTGGAATGATGCATCCATCATCAAACTCTGTTCCAAAATCATTTGAAATTGGCAGTTTTCAGGTATCAACTTGCAATGGCTTAACACTCAAAGCCACCCTAAGGTTATACTGAGCAGCCCACCTGGAGGACCCCCCAGAGGGTGATCCATATCTGCCATGATGTGTGGAAAAGATGACGCTATTTGATTCAAGTGCCATGTTTCTCAGACTGAGCCTCTTCTACAATGTCCTTCATCTGCCTCCATATCCCTCTCCCTTTAACTGATGAGCTTTCCCTGACCAGCCCCCAGACCTCCTGATGGCTTCCTTCCACCAGGAACCCCCACAGACACGGAACACTCAGCACTCAGCAGTAAACAATGGGGGAAATTTTGCTCAGTGAAGAACTCCAATGCTGCAAAAGAAAGGGTGTAGTTTCCAAAACTGTCATTTTGTTCACATGTGAAATTTGACCGTGTGTAAATAATTCCCCAAATCTCCAGCTAATGACAGAAATCACACTCTAAATTAATTCCACATCACAGGCTGGAGACAAACCTAAAGGTCTAATCTCACAACTTTTCTGACTCTCCCTGCTCCAAACAAACCCTCTTAAGTCAACCTTCTCCTTTCTCAATAGAGTCCTGCATATAGCAAAAGGGATAAGTAATTTTGTACATGATTTCCACAAGAAATTGTTTCAAAGAGAAATTTAAGAATAAACAACTACCCAAAATGTCTCTTTGTAACAAAATGTGACAGAGGGGAGTTAGGACAAATATCTTATATTTACACGGAAAGTAAAACCGTTTCCCTGGAAACAGATCTGAGCAGTTATGCAAATGACATGAGTTAGCAGAAATCTGACCCAAAGAATAAATGAAAGGGACAAAATGGCTAACTGGGACACAAGTCTGTTCTGCGGTCATCAAAAATAAGAACAAATGTGAAAATTATGTAATGTGACAGTCCTGGTATTTGGATAAAAGTGATGGACATAGTGCTGTGGAATTCTGGATGTGCCCCAGTTCTGGGAACATTCATGGTTTGTTCCAGGGAAGTTTACATAAGCATGGTCCCTTGTTTAGCCCTCCAGCTATTGTTCTGTTTTTGCTCTGCTTTGTTCTGTTTCTTTCCACTACACGTTCTCAGCATGTTGTTTTCTTCTCCTTCATTGACTGTGCCTATCTCCTAAATAAACATGGCACTTTTTCACTGGATAAGATACCCAAGTACTATGGTGAATGGACTGATGCTTGTAAAGTAATCAAGTCTCAAAAGAAAAGCCCCTTGATTACTACCCATGTCACCTTATCCTGAGAAGTCTCTTACTTGACTGATTTCTTTGTAAAAGAGAAAAGGGCATTTACAAGCTGAATGCAGAATGAAACAGGAAGGATTCAAATTATTTAATGGGATCAGATTATGATATATATATTATAATATTTATCACACTATATGATAATGTATTATCATAATTTGTATATATGTACACACACACACACACACACACACACACACACACACACACTAGATTATCCTAGATTTAAATGTCAGCTCTACAGCTTACCTAACATGTGTCCACTGTGTTCCTATAAATACCTTCCCTGCAAGCAGTTTCGCCTACAACTAACTGGCCGTGAGGCCATTTTGCTGTAAAAGACAAAATATATGGTTGACATCACACTAGAAAATGATAACATATCAGTTTTTGCAAATCCTTTGGTGAGCTAACCTAAGCCATATTCTGTTAAAATTTTCAACGTTTTCAAGAGACTTATACTCATCAGGAATCATGTAACCATTTGGGGGCCAGGAGGATAGGAGGAGGTTGATTCTCCTTTTGCCTCCAACTTCTAGTATTATGTCATAAATTTGGAAAACACAGCAAGAGAGAACAAGCCCTTGTAACTAAATTAGCTAAAGAATCGATCATTAATGCCTTCAAAAGCTGTTGGGAATTACTAGCCGCCTCTTCTATTTGCTTAACTCGGAAAACTTCTGATTCTGACAGGTGGGAGGGATGACTGCTCACCAAAGGATTTGCAGAAACTGGTATTTTATTATTTTCTACTGTAATCAAAACAAAACTGTCAATCAACCAGTTATTTTTTTCTTTTATAGCAAAATGGCTTTACAGCCAGTTAGTTGTGCTGTGAAACTACTTGTGGCAAAGGTGTTTATGATGAAAATACCTAGAACCTTTCTAACAGTCTCTCCTTAGCCAAGTTATTTAACTTCTCTGAACTTTATTTATCTTTGTGAGGACAATAATATATAAAAGAATACACCTAAAAAGTAAATATTTACTGAATATCAAGTATATTGTAAGCACTCAATAAATGCCGGTAGTTCCTATGATAGTGGTTATGACCAAAACATTGATATTCTTATAAGCATTGGAGCTGGAGCTGTCACTTAACACATAATGTTCTCCTTTGCAACATGAGATACAGGACTAAAATCCAGGTCTCTTTACTACCAGAATATATATACTTTTTGCACTATTCTAGACAGGGTTGAAGAATATTTACATTTAAATATGGGAATGTCTGATGTTGTAAATATTCACTTTAAACAAAATATAATTTAAATTGAAAGTGTCTTGGACTCTGGAATCCATGCTGAGTCTCCATGCTGAAACCCATCTAAGCTAGTAAATGACAGCAAAGTAATTACACTGAGTGTTCTTTCCACTGCCAATGAATCGAAAAGTGGAATTTGTTGTGGATGTACCTGAATGCCTGGGACATCAGCTGTCCTATGAGAAGTCATTACATTTGCTGAGTATCTACTATCTGCCAGACACTGAATCTACAGAGGATTCAAATTGAAATGAGAAATTATTCTTGTTCTCCAAGTGCTTACAGCCACTAGTAAGAATCATAGCACATGCTCACTGAGGACAAAATGTCAGGTAAAATAAACTCCATGAAGACGAACATAGTGCTAGAAAAACTCAAAGAAAGGAATGATTAATACAGGCTGGCTTGGGGATGCCAATAGGGTAGGATGAGGGTAAGGACAGGATAGCTCTCTATCCTAGAATTTCTAGGAGGTGAAAAATGGAAGCCCTTCAAAATATGTTCAGAGAGAGAGGGAAATGAAGACAAACCCAGATGGTATCATCAGGATAAAAAGGCAGAGCAAAATGGTATACCTCGAACATTGTGCACTGATTCATCATTTCACAAAACACATACAGACCAGCAATTCAGTCATCAAGATTTATTCATTCTTGGAGATAATGAAGGCTTTAGTATCATTCCAAATAAACGTCTATCTCTACACTCAATTTTGATCTCCTCCCAAAAGAAAGCAATGCTAATTCATTAATTTAAAGAAGTAAAGCTCCACTTTGATAGGCTTTTCTTTAGCAACCTATCATTTCTATGATTTTAGGAAAAAACTCACCAATGAGCAAAATTAAGCTTTTCAGGCCTGTTGCTTTAAAGAGAAGTCAACATTTGTGAAAATTTTCAGAGTAGGTAACTAATAAATGAAAAGTTAATATGTCTGCATCATTTAAATCTCCCAAAACAAATTTGCAAGATTGCCTCTATCACTATTTTATTCATTCACTAAGAGTCCAGATGACACAATTAGCTGGGTATTGACATTATGATAATAAAGAAGCTAGTTAAGAAAGTCAAAACGTGATTTATTAAAGGAAAAAAATCAATATCAATGTGTAATGATCTTAAGTTCCAATGGTATTATATGAAAAGAACAATTAACATGCATTCATCTCCCTAGAAGATTTCAATTTCATATGTTTAGTTACTTGTGAGGAATGAAAGACAGGACACATTAAAGCATGTTAAAATCTATAAGGCACCTTGAGAATGTGGGAAATGATCATCAACTAATGAAAGTAATAGGTATTCAACAAATACCTTTTAAGGAGATACTAAAATAACCTTGTGCCAGATGCTACAGAGCCTCCAGCACAGGTAATTACCCCTGGTCTTGCAACAGATTAACTATCTAGGAGGAAAGAGAACGTATAAACCTGGGCCTAATCCAGGCCTCTGAAGGTGGTAATAAAAGTAATAATATTATTGGTATTAACTACAGTAATTTTTCCATTTATTGCTAATTTCCTGTGTGCCACACACAGATATATTGAATTTCCCAGTAACATCAACATCAAAAAATAAGAATAAACCCCAAGTATCCCATTTTTTCTTGCTCATCTCTTGTGCATGCATTATCTATATTTATCTAACCCTTTTGAACTGTTTATATTTTTAACACATGACCAGTAACAACTTCTACTTTTCATTACCTAGGCTTCCTTTTCAATCAGTCAAATTTTCAATCGAATTTTTTCAAACTGTTAAATCTGCCTTGAGGTTAGATTAAAAAATGGCAAGAAATAGCTCTAATTCTGAGGAGCTGATATTCATACGGTTCTAAATATGGGTAGGATAGTTTCCTATTTCTGTCCAATTTCCTCCTATGTTATACTCAACACCTTATTCAAGACCTCAGTGGGATCTTGTTGATCACAGGAGCACAACGGAGCAGCAACTTTAGGGACTAGGCTATTGGTGACCCTCTAGTTCCTTTCATGGGTCTTAAATATTAGTGCTGAACCTGCCCCAGACTTGACTTTGCATTATTTTTTATAAATGTATTATTTTCTATTTGGCTAAATTTTCTCTCTCTTGATAACTTTCCAGAAAGTTCTTCACATATCCTGGTGTTCTCATCTTTGATTTTCGTTTTCTTTCATGGTTTCGGTTTTTACTTTTTGGAAAAATTTGTCATCATCTGTAAATCTGAAGAGTCCAGATGCCTAAAGATAATATTTAAATTCTAAGATAAATTCAACACAAGTTGGGATTCCCCAGACTTACAGACAGTTGTTTGTTTATGACTGCACTCTGTTTTCTGCCTTTTATCAATATATTGTTCCTTAACCATGCCAAAATACTCTCAACACTGCCATGTACAGTTCTTCTTTGTAAAAATGTAGTAGTGGTTTTTGGAAATTCTAAAAAAAGTACATCAATTGCCCTTTTTCCCCAAGTCCAAAAAATAAGCTACAATATTAGTGAGCCTCAATATTTCTCCATAGAACCTTGGCTACATGTTTGTGCATTCACCCTGTGTTTATCTATGAACCTGTCAGATTCCCAGGTAGGAATGAGAGAACTAGAAGTTCATCATAGTTCTTAGAGTCTTTTCCAGAGAGCTCCTTAAGGATAGAAATCTGCTATTCTGTGGGCACAATGATTTTTGTCAAGTAAATTACATATTTTGGCTATTGATAATGATTTACTCTTGAGTTGTGTTCATAATTTTAAGTAAAAAGGTCCATATCCAGAGATTTATTTACAGCTGTTGGTCATACAACAATAAAATGATTCAGTTGTGTTGGAAAGAGTCTTTGCCCTAGCAAGAACATATAGGGAGAAGCCATGTTCTGAGTAAAGGATAAGGTAACAGAACTACTCCAGAAAACCAACACAGTTGGTAGTCAGAGAGGACTCTTATCTGTAGAATTTTGACAGACATATTTATGTATTTGAACAGACTTTCCCTCTCTGGAATGAAGTTATTTGGAGGACAAAATCCAATCCAATCCCAATAATATTCACTTAAAATACAAAATAGCAAATTCAGATGTCCAAAAAGCACTCCAGAGAAACAGCACCACCATCTACAGTTACCCTGAAAGAGAAAAATAGTTCCTGGGTCTCATTGGCGTGGCTACAAAGAAAACTAAAGGTGAAATCAAAGCATTAAGGTATTACTGAATTTTTACCATTTCTTCTAACATTCTGGTGAAAACAAGAGCTTGCTTTTTATCTTGGTCAAATCAAACTGATTCAACCACATTTTAAAATAAGTCATTTATCTACAAATACAGTGAAAGCCCAATACATAGCTAACCTTATCATTTTCCCAGTAGTATTTAGCTATAGAAAAAGAATTATCTAGAACAAATGCCAGAGAGTCCAAGTAGCTGAGATTAGAATTCTTTACTATTTCTAATCACTTCATGGTGCTATTTTACAATAAGAGTGACAACCAAAATGGGGTGAAGAATCTTTCACAGCAAAGATAATTTAAATACCTGTTTGATTATGTGACAGTTCAGCTTCCCCTCTGTTCCTCAGTTTGGCTGATTGTGTAGTTACCATGTGCCAGTTGTTTTGTGACTTTGTCAGAGAGGTATGTCAAGAAGATGACAAAGAAAGGACTGGCTTTTGGCAAATGTTTATGTTTCTTGCAAATCTAGTTAAAATTTTTTGTTTTCTCCAAGAATTTATTTTTTCAGAATTGAACTTTAAGAACTGCCAATATTTTTAGATATTTTTTCTTTCTTATTTATTGCTTATAAATTTCCTCTTTAGATTCTTGAATTACCAATGGGATATTATAAAAGCAAAATATTACAAGCATGATTCATGCCAAAATATTTTACAATTGTTTTAAAAGCAATCTATTTCTCTCTGAATTTCTGTAGAACCCATGCTAGCCATTCCAATGACAGATGAAAAATATTTCACAGTAAGATGTCAGTTTCAGAAAAGAGCATCTTAGACTCTTAGAAATATCTTAGAATTACTTAGACAGTCTTACAGTCTCCAGAGAAAAATATTCCATAATATTTATTTCTAATTTTATTGTCCTTTAGTTAACTCCAGATGTAATCAGGTTTAAGTCATAAGGCACCCTGAAAGCTGTTCTCAAAAACTTTAGATGCAAAATATGTACTTATTAAACTTGCATTCAGCCAGTCCATATCACCAAGCTTTCTCCTTTTCTTTCTTACCGGTGCAGCTACCCACAAGATAAGTTTAAGCCTATACAGATCATTTCTCCATGACACTAATAAACATTCATACAACCTTTGGAAGAATAAAAGATAAGAGGCAGGACATATTCAAATTATTTCATTTAAAAGCAACTTAATTTTTAAGCTCATATATACTGCTGAGTTTCACATACATGCCTGAAAAGAACAAGGCCTCACAGAGAACTGTATACCCTGTTAGAGGACCAAAATAATAATAAAATATGAATAATGATTCATTATCCAGTAATATGAAATATAATAATTCCTATTTCCATGTAATTGGAGTAGCTCAGCATGTTACTGGTTAGGGCTTCCTTTGTTATCAAACTTGCTGAGAGTAAGAATAGAACACAGAGGGAAAAAATGGCCTGAGTGGATTCTAGAGAATTAAAGATGCTTTCTTGAGCCTAAGACTTGAGGCTAAAGTCTCAATAGAGTACTATTTAGCCTTAAAAAAGAAGGAAATCCTGCCTTTTGTGACAACATGGATGAATCTGGAGGACATTATGCCAACTAAAATAAGCCAGACACAGAAGGACAAATACTGCATGACACCATATATATGAGGAATATAAAACAGTCAACCTCATAAAAGCAGAGAGTAGAATAGTGGTTGCCAAGCGCTGGGAGATGGGGAAGTGGGGACATATTAGTCAAAGGGTACAACTTTCAGTTACACAAGATGTAAAAGTTATAGAGATCTCCTGTACAGCATAGTGCCTATAGTTAACAAACTGTATTGCATACTTTAAAATCTGCTAAAATGGTAGCTCTTATGTTAAATGTTCTTACCCAAAATTAATTAATTAAGGCAGAAGCAAATTTTACGGGATGATGGATATGCTTATGGCAATGGATAGTGGTGATGATTTCACCTGTTTATACTTATCTCCAAACTCGCTGAGTTGAATACATTAAATGTATAGAGGTTTTTATTTTAATCATACTTCAATAAAGTAGTTTTAGAAAAAAAGACTTAAGGCTAGCCAAACCCACACATCATAAGGACTATTAAATAACTCTTCTGACTATAAATTTTGCTCTTGCCAATTGGTGGCAAGCCATTTTTATGAGAGCATGTTAAAAGTGATCCATTCAGATGAAGAATGGAAATAAGTTGCAAAAGAACAGTAACAAAAAGATGCAACTACTTAAGTATCGATGTGCTCGTGATGGAGAATGTCCTCAAGCTATCAAGACAAAAGACAGAAATATATGAAATGCAGGAATGGCTGACTTACAACCCCCAATTTATTTCTGACCATTTTAATGAAAACCTACACCATTTATAAAGAACTGAGAAGAGCGGTCAGATTTATTTCCTGCGGTGGGTTATCTGGAAACACAGTAACTTCCCAGTCAATCCATTGAAGAAAATTAAACTCATACAATGGGTAAGGGCTTATTTCACCATGATCTAGAATAAGTGAAATACTGAATGTCCAGAATATGAAAACATTCAAATGCCCACCACTGATTTCATTTCTTGAACTTGAGGGGGTCCAGTCATATAACACCAATGGAACTGCCTAAGCTGTCTCACAAGTTGAGAAGGCAATTCTGGGGGAAAACAAGGTTGTGATTGGACATTGTCCTACCCAAGGACATCTCCTATCCCATAGTTCAAGAGATCAACATGGAGTGTTCATCCAAAGATTTTTCATCTGATGTTGGGACCATGGAAACCAGGAGGCTGAAATTAACAACTCCAAAACCAAAATAATTAGAGAAGTCTTGGATGTTTAGCTGGAAGAAAGCATTTATCAGGAGGTGGGGAAAAATAAACAAACAAAAAATTTCCAAAGCCCAAACCACTGTTATATTATCTATGTAATAGCCATGATACTGGGTTTGGATCTCAGATGTTGTGAGAGGATGGAATTGCATCATCATGTTCTTAATACAGCTGTTTTCCCCTGAGGTAGATATGAACGTTACTTGGCCACCATGACATGTGTATTATATATGGGTGCTGCCTTGTAGAGCTGGATAGTTTCCATCCCTCCACATAACTGTTAACATCCCTCAATCTTAGAGGTTGAAGAGGCTCTTGGCTTGGAGTAAAGGAGCTGGAAGGAACTAGATTCTTCTTTATAATCCCTTCTCCCTCCCACAAGAGAAACAAACAAATCAAAACAAAACCAAAACAAGAAAAAACCATTAGACAAACTGGGATGGGCTTGATTGAGGCCAGACTGCAGAAGGAATAATCAGGGCCCTTGAAGGGAAACAGAAAGCTCTGCACAAACACGTTGGCCACTGCACCCAGTAAAAACTGAGTGCTGGCCTGGAACCCAGTCTGGCCCTGCTGCCCTACTTAAGGCAGTACCTCTTAAACTTTAGAGTTAAAATTGTGATTCAGATTCAGTAGGTCTGGAGTGGGCCCAGATACTGTATTTCTAATAAATTCCCAGGTGATGTTGATATTCTTGGTTCATGGACCATGCTTTGTTCATCAAGCCTTTAGGGAGCATAAATGGGTAACCTGAAAGAGCTAGATCAACAGTATTTGAGACAGTTTTTCCCTTGTGAAATGGTCCATAACAAAATAGACTCCTTTCCCCAACAATCACACTACCTTCCTCTCACACATTACATCACTCATCACAGTTGGTTTCTGATTGAAGTAAGGGCCTAAAGTTAGTAGATCCCTTGTTTCATTAGCGGCTCTGAAGTAGAACATGAAAAAGAGAAAGAAGAAGCAGAAAGAGGCAGGAAAGTAAGCAGTGGGTAGCAAGTCAGGCCACAAAAGAATACAGGGATTAATCCCAAATCACCATAAGAAATAGCAGGATAAGAAAATTACTAAAAAAGACCAAAAACTGCTAGTAAAGTAGATGGAGATTCAGACGATTATAATTTGGGAATATTAATACAAAGAGGTTCATAAAATACTAGACATAATACTAGACATACAAATTAAATCTACAGCAAAGCATCTAATTGAACCTGTGAGGCAGAGAGCTCCTAAAAGTTTCTAGGAAACACTGAATGATAATTAGAAACTAATTACAGTAATATGAAAATTGTCATTGATATTCTCTTTATTTCACAGCTAACATTGTTGGTTTATGTTAATGAACATTAAAATAATAACAGGCACTTCATGGTTCAATCTCATTCTTACTTTTTAATTAAGACCTTAATATTGTCAATCAAGAGTTCTTCCAATACAATGCTATATTGGAATTGTATTGGAGGTATTATTACTTGAAGAACTCAACCAAAATTTTAGATTTACCATTAGAGCAGGTAACTCTAACTTGAAGCTCAGCTTAAACTGATGGGCAATCCTTTTGCATTCAGCCATTAAATTCCTGAATTAAAACGCCTCTGGATGGGCTATGCACTATTTAATTGACCACAGCTCCCAGTTCAGAAGGGCAACTTAGTGAATTTATTTGCCTGGATTGTGAATGCATTTCAGTTTACAACCCCAGTATTGAAGTATTTTAAAGAGATAAGTTCTCTTTTTCATTGGTTGACAAAATACAAGTAGTTTTCATACTTGTGTTTAGAGGTAAAGTTAACTCTCTGAGTTACTGATGGCAAGGAGCTTAATACTTACTCGAGGATACAGGACATATAAAAAAATAACTATAAGGCAAGGTGGGGCATAATAACTACTAACAGGGAGGCAAAACAATAACAACAAGTCTTTTGAGAGAACAGAGAACAAAACTCAGGATAGTTTTCTCCAAAGAGCTCTCTGAGCTAGCTGCTGAAGAATGGACAGAATTTAATGGTCAGAATGACCTCGAAGTCTGGAAGTAGAATACTGAGGAAGGAAGAGATAAAGTCCCAGATATAGGAAAATATAGGGCATCATCAAGGAAGAACAAGAAACTGGAACAAAGTGGGACTGAAAGGTAGTAACAGGAAAAAGAATACGTTTTATTAGAGCAAAATGTCATGCTACTGCAGCTCTTATCTGCTCTATTGCTTTCTCTCTTTCATCTGAGAGCAATGCAGCTATTAAACATCAACATCTGGGCCTACTTATTTGTGTTCTGGCCCTAATTATTACCATTGTACCAAGGCTGAAGGATTCCTGGTCATTGGTCTTCTTTTGATCCTTGTTCACAAGAAAGCATCACACAACTCTTGTTCATGAATTCCATCAAGCACCCTCCCCTCCACATGCTCAGCACCAGCCTCCTTACTCTCCTTACTGGCTGCGAAGGTTTTGGTCTTTCTGATTCTGTCTCTTCTCTAAGTCATGCCATCCAAGGACAGAGCACACCCGAGTCCCCAGAGCTTGGCCACTCACTGTCTCCTGGAGCCAGAGCACCTATTTCTAACTTATTATTATCCATTTTCTCTAGGGCTTCTCTGGTCACTTTCAACCAAATCTGTGGCGTTTCCCTATTTCTAATAATAATTCCTATATCTCACAATCACCCAATTAAAAAACAAAAACCATTGGTTCATGTCATCTTATATCCTATATACCTAGTTATTCACCAAATCTTCATGCTTCCTCCTCTCTATTCCTCCACTCCCTGGCTATCAGATCCTTAGCATTCAAACTATTCCTACAAGAGCCTTATACCTATCACAGTGACAAGGACCCTTACTGAATATCAATTCACCCCAAGCACTTTCATCATAACATTCTCTGCAAAAATTGTAGGTATCTCCATATTTTCTGTTATATCAGAATTAGATTCTTTGGTTGGCTTTCAAAGACCCTAGACCCTCCTTATTTGACCCAACTCTACTTGTTCCCATCTATCCACCCTGTTCTTAGCAGTTTGGTCATTCCCAGTTTTGCATGCAGAATTGGTTGAGGTAGTAGTCTTGAGGCTGATATAATTCCTCATTTTTCAAACTCAGCTTATCACTGCTCTTCAGGAACCCTTTCTTGCCTCTTCATTGATTTTTGTCACCTTCCTAACTTTTGTATATAATCTACAGCACACTGTTTCATACATCTATATTTTAATATATATATATATTTTCTGTTATTTCACATTTGTTCATTATGTCTTTGCAACTACTTTTGGGTAAGGTCATGATTTTTTCTTTTTTTTGCTGTTTTGATTTGTTTTACTATCAAGTCAAGTATCCAACATGATGTTGAACATGACATAAATTTTTATAAGTAATTATTGAATAATGAGTTAGAGAGAGCGTCAATAGTAAATGACTAGAATAGATTTCACATAGTTATATGAAAAGTGCTGGAGAAAATAGTGTTACATTGAATGCAAACTTACCAGAGAAGACACTAGGTATCTTGGAAAGAAAGCTTTTGACGGTACGTATAGGAATTCCATTTTTTTCATCTTGCATGCGTGCTATGACGTCTTCCATCTAAATAACAATAATAAAATAATTAAAACGTTTTAAAAGTTGAACTTTTTGAGAAAAATCAGTCCTCATAAGAATTTTGTATACCTGTTTTCCCTAAGAATAATGCCATATTCTTGTCTTTCTATACTTTGTCACATTAATATTTTCAGTTTGGTTAAAAGATGATTGAGAAAACAGAAAGAAATGTGGCTATTTCAGAGTTCATTAAGCTTAAGAAAAATTTTGTGCTTGGAATATTGCCTCTCTCCTGGTTTCACATTCTTTGGTTATAAATGATCAGAAAACATTGTGATAACAAGATCCACATTTCATTAATGCTATCTCTACTGAAGTCAGTGCAAAAGAAAATAGAAGACTTAAAAGCATCAATTTGGGGCTTCCCTGGTGGCGTAGTGGTTGAGAGTCCGCCTGCCGATGCAGGGGACACGGGTTCGCGCCCCAGTCCAGGGGGATCCCACATGCCACGGAGCAGCTGGGCCCATGAGCCATGGCTGCTGAGCCTGAACGTCCGGAGCCTGTGCTCCGCAACGGGAGAGGCCACAACAGTGAGAGGCCCACGTACCACAAAAAAAAAAAAAAAAAAAAGCATCAATCTGGATTTTCTCTTCAAACAAGAGAGTTTATATGATTTGGTTTAACATAAATCCACAACCTGACTAGAAATACAGGACTGTCAGCAACTGCTTCTTCTCTTGCCCAGGCATTTACTAAACTGACATATGAAATCTACATGCATGCACACACATGTACAAAAGTAATAAAATGAATGTCACACCATAGTCTTTTGCTAATTTAGTACCTTCCAATGTATGTATCTTTCTTTCAATCTGATTAGTACATTCTCTTTTGTTTTTGATAATTTTTCAGTTTTACATGGCTTTGCTTTACCAAGTCTAATGTGGAACTTAGTTCTGAATAACATTCATTCAAATCACAGCTTCAGACTTTTGTATGTGCTTCTAAGCCTGTGGCACATATATACACACAAATATACACAAGTTGTATTGATAGTATGAAACTCAAAATCTATTATTTACTCATCTCACAAGCAGTTACTTATGACTGATTCTAGACCAGACTTACAGAAGGCACTACGGATGTGAATATGAATATAATACACTTGCTGCCTTCAAAAAATTCAGTCAATATTGAAAACAATGGGTGAGTAGTGAAATTTGAGTAAGGTTTGTAGTTTAGTTAATACTGTAGTACCAATATCAATTTCCCATTTTTGAAAATTATGTTATCATTATATAAGATGATGAAATTAGAGGAAGCTGAATAAAGGGCATACAGGGACTTCTCTGTAAGATTGTTGCATCTTTTCTGTAAATCTGAAATTATTTCAAAATAAAAAGTTTAAAAAAATCACAGTCTGAATGTTGTATCAAGTAATCACCAATCAACACGGCTTCAGAACAGTTTTCAATGAAGAGATCTTATTTGCCTGGATAAGTATTTTCAGATTTATTAACATGAGAAACTAAGATGTGGGAAAATGGGTTTCAGATCTTCTCATTATCATTCATGACACTTTGAGCAAGCTAAGCAACTTCTCTAAGGTTTCGTTTCCTCATGTGTAAAATGTATATAATAATATTTATAACAACTATTCCACAACCTTTGTAGGGTTGGGTTGGGGTGGGAGGAGTACAGTATTTTATTAAATGATACAGCATATATAAAACACCACACACAGACAATAAATATTGGACTTCAGATGTCTACACACACCACACCCCTGATACTTTGAGCTGCATATTCTCCACTCCTTATGTTCCTTTTCCATGTGGCGGGAGCACCATTAGCCTAATTCTCCTGCCTCTCTCTGTTCCCTAACTCACTCCACTCTGGGGAGCTGCACTGACTTATCAGGTAAAAGAGTTGGGAATGAGAAATTGGCCTACAGAGCCCATCCCTTTCCTGTAGGGAAGCCCATATCCAAATCTGCTGATGTGGAGAGGCCTACCCCAGTGGGTGAGTAGTCTGTTAAGGACTGGGTTTCAGGATTAAGTCTCCTGTGTTCACAAACACTCTTCAATATAATAGCTTTGTCAGCGATCAAGGTGATACCGTGACCTCTAACTGCTTTACTCTTTGGTTGTGATATTCAGTGGGTTCAGAATTCAGCTAGGAAAGGAAGTCTGTTTTTTTTTTAATCAGACCCCCCAAAGACCCCAACAATATTCAGTTCTTCACATGTAATAAAATATTTCATCCAATTATAGAAACATGAAAAAATATACACTTTTATGGCTTTATTTTGTTGTTGTTTGTCCTTCATTTACTTGACACAATGCTGAGAAATGAGGAATAAGCTGCTTTGCCTTGCCTAGTATCAGCCTGTAAACCCTTTTATCATCAGCTTAATGGTTTAAACTAGGCCAGCTTAGATGGACATGGAAACCTCTCTGACTCCCACTTTAATCACCTAAGCTCCGTGGATGTGACAATCATCACCTCTGGCTGGGTGCTGAATTAAGGTCCATCTCTCAGTTCGCTGGATCCCAAAGTAGCAAGGTTAGGAATCTGGGAATTAAAAGTGACCTCTGTGGTTGTATTTTAAAATTTTCAATGTTCCTGAGCCATAAGTTCCACAGCAGAAAAAAATTTTAAACTCCATGTAAAAATAGGATTTGTGTTCTAGATTGAAAATGTGATCATCAAAATGTATTCAGCTGTTTTTATCTTAATTCAGATATGATTTACACATGAACCTTATCATGACATAGAATAAGCAAACAAACAAAACAAAACAAAAACCCAATATAATCTAGTTTTTAAAAGCTAAAATCAGTCACAAAGGCCACATATAAAAAACACATCATTCTAAACTCATTTAAGCATTCACTCAGAGACTATTTTTATAATAAGCAGGTTTTAACATGCTTTATCATCTGCTTTCCGACTATAAGCAATGGAAAATGGATGAGGAGAATGCTAAAAGCAGACAAACTAAAAAGCAAGCCACACAGCAAGATACTATAAAAGTAACTCTAATAAATATTAAAACTCTTTAGGGCAATTTAATTTAAGGCCAAAAGACTCAGATATCACGAGCATCCCAAAAGAAGATTATCTATCTACCTACCTATCTATCTACATATCTATCTCTATCTATCTATCTATCTATCTATCTATCTATCTATCTATCTATCTATCTTCATAAGGATGATATTGAGTTATACAGGGTCAGAATGTGTTTTCACACTCATGAGCCTGTTTCTGAAGGTGAGGAGACTTTGAGCATGGGATAACATAACAGTAGACTATGGGCAGTAAAACGGGGCATGTCTTTGGTCACAGAGGCTCTCTCTCAGTCTTATTTAATTAACCCTTAAAATAAAAAGTTAGAAGCAGGTGATTTGTAAGATTTCTTCTAGCTACAAAATTACTTAATCTGGAAATAATCATCAGTGTTCAGAACTGGGTAAGTTTTCTTACTTAAGTCAAAGAGTCAAATCTCAGTCAAAAACCGATGAGCTGATTAAATTGACCAGACCTTTTACAAATGCATTTGCTTCCAGCTGTCAACCCATTTCAGTTTCAATCCAAACACCAGAGTGATTATGAACATGCACTTAGGACTGTCAGATCTAAGTTTGGTCCTGGCTGTGCTACCTGCAAGCTGTATGAACAGGTAAGTTACTTTGTTACTCTAAGACTTAGCTTTCTCATTTTTTAATGGAAAAAAGGATAATAGTATACATATTATCAGGGGTGAAGATTAATGAAACAATACTACTTAAATGTTTATCATAATGCTGCCATGAGACACCATGGAGGCTTGCTAATACTCAAACATCCATTTATTATTTTTAGAGATTTTACAGTTTGGAGCTCTACAAATCACCATTTCACAAGCCAGCCATGAATACTATAGGATGGCAGGCAATATGTAGGAGAACTAGTTACTCAATCAAAAGTCAGTACTGACTGCCTAAAAAGTGTGGCCAAGATGGAGGAGTAGGAAGACGCTGAGCCCACCTCCTCCAATGGGCACACCAAAATTACAACTATTTACAGAGCAGCTATTGATGAGAACAACCTGAAGAATAGCAGAAAATATCTTCCACAGCTATCGATATAAAGAAGGAATCACAATGAGAATGGTAGGAGAGGCGAAGGTGTAGTATAGTCATGATCCATACTCTCAGGTAAGCTACCAAAACTCCCAAGGAAGAGAACCTCAAATGAGAGAATACTTAAAATTGCACAGGTTCTCCTCAAAAAGCTAGGGGTCCAAGCCCCATATCAGGCTCCCTGGCCAGGGGTCCTGCACCAGGAAGATGAGCTCCCAGAATTCATCTTTGAAGGCCAATGGGGCTTGTTTTCAGGAGAGCCAAAGGGCTGTGGGAAATACAGACCCCACTCTTAAAGGTCACACACAAAATCTCACATGTTCTGAGACCCAGAGCAGAAGCAGTAATTTGAAAGTAGCCTGGGTCAGACCCACTTGCTGATCTTAGAGAGCCTCCCAGAGAGGCAGGAGGAAAGTAGGACTCATCCTGGGGAAATAGACAAGAGCGGCAGCTATTTTGGAGAACTTACTCTACCACAAGGACACTGGAGCTGGCAAGTGCCATTTTGGAGTCCTCCCTCTACCTTATTAGCACCAGGACCAGACCCTCCAGCCAGCTGGTCAGCACTAGTCCTGGGACTGCCCCAGGACAGCATCACCCACCAGAAGGCAGGCAGCAGCCATAGGCCCCCATGAACAACCCCTGCAGACCCAGGAACTGGTCCCACTCCTGAGGAGGCTCAATACTTGGCCCTGCCCACCAGTGGACTGGGCACTAGCCCCAGGAGCCGACCTTACCCACCAGTGAGACAGCACCAGTCTCTAGACACCCTGGGCCCCAGCCCAGCCCCAAGTGAACACCAGCTCCAAGACACAATAAGCCATGCAGCCAGCAGTCCAGGGATCTGGCCCCAACCCCAGGGGCCAACAGCAACCTCTGACTCCCAGGACCACAAAGTCAGCCACCTCATATCCTGGCCCCACCCAGCAGCAGTTGATAGTCTCTGGGCTATGCAGGGCCTGGCAACCAACTAGCCTGGAGCCAGTCATGCCTACAAGTATGCCCACACTAGTTGGCCCTGCCACAACAAAAGGGCCCATGAAGCCCACATACAAGGCACCTCTACAGCATACAGTTCTGGTGAACAAAGGAGAGTGTGCTGCTGGACCCCATATGACATCTCAAGCATAAGGCCACATTTCCAAGATTGAGAAATGTAACTAACCTTCCTAATACACAGAAATAAAAACTGGGAATCAGGCAAAATGAAATGACAGACAGAAGAATATTTTTGAAACAAAAAAACAACATAAAGCTCAGAAGGAGAGTTAAGCAAAGTGGAGATAAGTAATCTACCCAATAAACAGTTCATGATAATAATCATAAAGATGCTCAGAGAACTTGGGAGAAAAATGGGTAAACACAGTGAGAAGTTTAACAAAGATTTAGAAAATATAAAGAAGAACAAAACAAAGCTAAAGAATACAATAACTAAAGTAAAAAATACACTAGAAGGAATCAAAAGTAGACCAGATGACACAGAGGAATGGGTCAGTGAACTGGAAGAGAGTAGTGCAAATCATCTAAGCTGAAAGGAAAAAAAAAAAATTAGCACAGCTTAAGAAACCACCGGCAAAAATCAAGTATACTGATATTAGCATTATAGGGATCACAGAAGGAGAAAAAAGAGAGAGAAAGGAGCAGAGAACATATTTGAAGACATGATAGCTGAAAATTCATTAACCTGGAAAAGAAAACAGAAATCCATTACCAGGAAACACAGAGTCTAAAACAAAACCAACCCAAAGAGGATCATACCAAGACACACAGTAATTAAAAGAGCAAAAATTAAAGAGAGAATATTAAAAACAGCAAGGAAAAAACAACCAGTTACATACAAGGGAACTGCCATAAGACAATCATCTGACTTTGCAGTGGAAACTCTGCAGGCCAGAAGTGATGACATGATATTTTTAAAGTGATGAAAGGAAAAGACCTATAACAGAAACATCTACCCAGAAAGGCTATCATTCTGATTTTAAGGAGAAATAAAGAGTTTTACAGACAAGCAAAAGCTAAATGAGTTTAGCCCCCACTAAACCGACTGGAAAAGAAATGTTAAAGGAATACATCTAAGCAGGAAATAAAAGACTACAACTAAAAGCATGAAAATTATGAAAAGAAAAATCTCATTGGTAAAAGGAAATATTCAATAAAGATGGTAGATCAACCATTATAAAGCCAGCAGGAAGGTGAAAAGACAAAAGCAGTAAAATCATCTATGTCCACAATAAGTAGTTAAAGGATACATAAAACAGAAAGATTGTAAAATAGGATCTCAAAAATCATTAAATGTGTAAAAACTCAAGGTTGGTAAAATGTGTTTGACCTTAAGAGATCATCAACTCAATCACATATATGAACAGATTGCTATATACAAATGATCTGGTAAAGACAAACCAAAAATCTATAATAGATACACAGGTACAATAAAAGAAAGGATTCCAAACATAACACTAAACATAGTAATTAAATCAGAAGGGAAGACAGCAAAAGAAGAAAGGGAAAAAAAGACTACAAAAACAACCCAATAACAATTGACAAAATGGCAATAAGTACACCTCTAAAAATAATTACTTTAAATGTAAATGAACTAAATACTCCATTCAAAAGACATACAGTGGCCGAATGGATACAAAACAAGACCCATATACATACGTACATATACACTGCCTATAAGAAACTCACATCAGATCTAAAGACATAGACAGAGTGAAAGTGGGAGGATGGAAAAAGGTATTCCACGAAAACTGAAAGGTAAAGAAAGTTGGGGTAGCAGTGCTTATATTAGACAAAATAGACTTTAAAACAAACACTGTAACAAGAGACAAAGAAGGACATTGCATAATGATAAAGGCATCAGTCCAAGAAGATATAACAACTGTAAATGTGTATGTTCCCAACATAGGACCTCCTAAATACATAAAGCAAATAGTAACAGACATAAAGGAAGAAATTGACAGTAACACAATAATATTAGGGGACTTTAAACTCCACTTACATCCATGGACAGTTTATCCAGACAGAAAATCAAGAAGGAAACACTGGCCTTAAATGGCACCTTAGACAAAATAGAGTTAATAGATAAATAAAGAAAATTTCATCCAGAGGCAGCATAATGCACAATTTTTCAAGTGTATATGAAACATTCTCCAGGACAGATCACATGCTGGGCCACAGAACAAGTCTCAGTAAGTTTACAAATATTAAAATCATACCAAGCATTTTTTTTGACCACACCATTATGATACTAGATATCACTACAAAAAACCAATCAAATAAAAAAGTTAAGACTGCAAAAAAAAAAAAGAATACATAGAGGCTAAACAATATGCTACTGAAAAACCAATGAGTCACTTAAGAAATCAAAAGGGAAATTTTAAAAATACCTGGAGACAAAAAAAAAATAAAAAAATAAAAACACAATGATCCAAAATCTATGGTTAGGAGAAGTTCTAAGATGGAAATTTATAGTAATAAAAGCCTACCTCAGGAAACAAGAAAAATCTGAAATAAGCAACATAACCTTATACCTAAAGGAACTGGAAAAAGAAGAAAACAAAACCCAAAGTTAATAAAAGAAAAGAAATAATAAAGTTCAGAGTGGAAATAAATGAAATAGAGACTAAGAAAATAAAAGGTAGAGAAAAGATTGATGAAACTAAGCACTGGTCCTTTGAAAAGAGAAACAAAATCAATAAAACTTTAGCCAGACTCATGAGAAAAAAAAAGGGACCAAATAAATAAAATCATAAATGAAAAAGAAGTTATTACAACTGACACCACAGGGAAATAAATTGATCATGAGAGAAAACTATGAAAAATTATATGCCAATAAATGGACAACCTAGAAGGAATGGACAAATTCCTAGAAGTGTGCAATCTCACAAGGCCGAGTCTGGAATAAATAGAAAATATAAGCTGACCAAATACTAGTAATGAAATTGAATCAGTAATCTAAAAAATCCCAAAAAACAAAAGTTCAGGACAAGATGGCTTCAAAAGTGAATTCTACCAAACATTTAAACAAGAGTTAACACCTATCCTTCTCCAACTACTCCAAAAAACTGCAGAGGAAGAAATGCTTCAAAAATCATTCTCTGAGACCACCATCGCTCTGATAACAAAACCAGAAAAAGATACCACAAAAAAATTAAATTACAGGCCAATATCACTGATAAAACACAGATGCAAAAATCCACAATATATTAAGAAACAGAATTCAATTCAATAATACATTAACAACATCATAAATCATGATCAAGTGAAATATATCCCACGGTATCAAGAATGGTACAAAATCTGCAAATTAATCGATGTGATATACCACATTAACAAATTAAAGAATAAAAATTATATGGTTATCTCAACAGATGCAGAAAAAGCTTCTGACAAAATTCAACATTCCTTTATGATAAAAAAAAAGCACTCAACAAAGTGGGTATAGAGGGAACAAACCTCAACATAATAAAAACCATATATGACAAACCCACAGCTAACATCATACTCAAGGGTGAAAACATGAACTTCTTTCCTGTAAGATCACAAAGAAGAAAAGAATGCGAACTCTCACCAATTTTATTCACCATAGTATTGGAAGTCCTAGCCACAGCAGTCAGACAAGAAAAAAGAGGAATTCTAATTGGAAAAGAAGTAAAACTGTTATTGTTTTCAGAGAACAGGATACTATATATAGAAAATCCTAAAGATGCCACCAAAAACCAATTAGAACTCATCAATGAATTGAGTAAAATTGCAGAATTTAAAATAAATATATAGAAATCTATTGCATCCCTATAAATTTACAACAAACTATCAGAGAAATTAAGAAAACTATCCCATTTACAATTGCAGCAGAATAAAAAAATACCTCACAATAAATCTAAGAACGTAAAAGACCTGTAATTGTAAAACTGTAAGATGCTGATGAAAGAAAATAAAACACAAACAGATGGAAAGATATACCATGGTCTTAGATTGGAAGAACTAATATTGCTAAAATGACTATACTATCTAATCAATCTACAGCTTCAATGCAACCCCTATCAAAATACATATTGCATTTTTTCCCCAAGATCTTTGTTCTGATGCAATCTCTGCCTAGAGGTCTGAATGTTTTCATCTGCTTGTTTTTTTTTTTTTTTGGTCATCAATTTTATACACATCAGGGTATACATGTCAATCCCAAACTCCCAATTCATCCCACCCCCACCCCCACCCCCGCCACTTTCACCCCTTGGTGTCCATAGTTTGTTCTCTACATCTGTGTCTCAATTTCTGCCCTGCAAACTGGTTCATCTCTACCATTTTTCTAGGTTCCACATATATGTGTTAATACACGATATTTGTTTTTCTCTTTCTGACTTACTTCACTCTGTATGACAGTCTCTAAATCCATCCACTTGTCTCAACAAATGACCCAATTTCGTTCCTAATTATGGCTGAGTAATATCCCATTGTATATATGTACCACATCTTCTTTATCCATTCGTCTGTCGACGGGCATTTAGGTTGCTTCCATGACCTGGCTATTGTGAAAAGTGCTGCAGTGAACACTGGGGTGCATGTGTCTTTTTGAATTATGGTTTTCTCTGGGTATATGCCCAGTAGTGGGATTGCTGGGTCATATGGTAATTCTATTTCTAGTTTTTTAAAGAACCTCCACATGGTTCTCCATAGTGGCTGTATCAATTTACATTCCCACCAACAGTGCAACAGGGTTCCCTTTTCTCCACACCCTCTCCACCATTTGATGTATGTAGATTTTCTGATGATGGCCATTCTAATGGGTGTGAGGTGATATCTCATTGTAGTTTTGATTTGCATTTCTCTAATAATTAGTGATGTTGAGCAGCTTTTCATATGCTTCTTGGCCATTTGTATGTCTTCTTTGGAGAAATGTCTATTTAGGTCTTCTGCCCATTTTTGGATTGGATTGTTTGTTTTTTTAATATTGAGCAGCATGAGCTGTTTATATACTTTGGAGATTAATCCTTTGTCTGTTGACTCGTTTGCAAATATTTTTCTCCCATTCTGAGGGTTGTCTTTTCATCTTTTTTATGGTTTCCCTTGCTGTGCAAAAGCTTTTAAGTTTCATTAGGTCCCATTTGTTTATTTTGGTTTTTATTTCCATTATTTTAGGAGGTGGATCAAAAAAGATCTTGCTGTGATTTATGTCAAAGAGTGTTCTTCCTATGTTTTCCTCTAAGAGTTTTATAGTGTCTCGTCTTACATTTAGGTATTTAATCCATTTTGAGTTTATTTCTATGTATGGTGTTAGGGAGTGCTCTAATTTCATTCTTTTACATGTAGCTGTCCAGTTTTCCCAGCACCACTTATTGAAGAGACTGTCTATTCTCCATTGTATAACCCTGCCTACTTTGTCATAGATTAGTTGACCATAGGTGCATGGGTTTATCTCTGGGCTTTCTAACTTGTTTCATTGATGTGTATTTCTATTTTTGTGCCAGTACCATATTGTCTTGATGACTGTAGCTTTGTAGCATAGTCTGAAGTCAGGGATTCTGATTCCTCCAGCTCCGCTTTTTTCCCTCCAGACTGCTTTGGCTATTTTGGGTCTTCTGTGTCTCCACACAAATTTTAAGATTTTTTGTTCTAGTTCTGTAAAAAATGCCATTGGTAATTTGACAGGGATTGCATTGAATCTGTAGATTACTTTGGGTAGTATAGTCATTTTCACAATATTGATTCTTCCAATCCAAGAACATGGTGTATATTTCTCCATCTTTCGGTATCATCTTTAATTTCTTTCATCAGTGTCTTACAGTTTTCTGCATACAGATCTTTTGTCTCCTTAGGCAGGTTTATTCCAAGGTATTTTTTTTTTGTGGTATGCGGGCCTCTCACCGTTGTGGCCTCTCCCATTGTGCAGCACAGGCTCTGTATGCGCAGGCTCAGCATACTCAGCTCCATGGCTCACAGGCCCAGCCCCTCCACGGCATGTGGGATGTTCCTGGACCGGGGCACGAACCCATGTCCCCTGCATCAGCAGGTGGACTCTCAACCACTGCACCACCAGGGAAGCCCTACTTCAAGGTATTTTATTCTCTTTGTTTCAATGGTAAATGGAAGTGTTTCCTTAATTTCTCTTTCAGATTTTTCATCACTAGTATATCGGAATGCAAGAGATTTCTGTGCATT